>NC_135621.1:10000000-10628541 GCF_053574225.1 Canis aureus | reverse complement strand
CCTCTCAAGCCACAGAGCCTGCTAATAAACACAAAAATGGATATAAGTGCTTATTAATGAATGTCGCAGGGCTACTGCACACCCACCCACTCTGTAGGAATCAACCTTGGAGGACTCAAGTAAAAGGGCATCAAACCCGCAAGCCTGTAAGATGCTATCACCAGAGGCACTGACAGCGCCCCAGCCCCTGCCCTAGCCCCCCCAAGGGACCCCTCACAGTCCCACCCACCTCTCTGACAAGGCTTCCAGAGGAACTCCCCGCTGGCCATTGTTACATGTGACCTCATGGCAACTTCCCCACAAGAGTTTAGCTGCAGGCTGAAGTTCAGGCACTATAAAAACTGGTTTATTGGATGCAAAAGAGAATTAGGACTTCAAAGACTCTTACTCTGTCAAAGTAAATTAACATATGGAACAGCAACTAAGCTATGATTGGTATTCATAGCATCAGCTCTTTGGTAAGGCTCTGGCTGGTTTTTAATGCAGCTTGTTCACTGTTTTAAGTGAACTATTGCTGATGTATTCTGGTCACTTAGGAGAATATTTAATGATGTGGCAAATGCTTAGAGTATACTGTAAAGTGTAAAAAAACCAAATTGTATGTGAAGTATAATCCAGATTTTCTAAATAAGACAGGCTCTGTATTATACTTAGTCTAACAAAAAATTCTTTATATAAGAAAGAATTGTACCAAAATATTAATGCAGACTTCCTTTGGATAGTAGGATCAAGGGAACAATTTTATTTTATTTCTTGTATTTTTATGAATTATTCAAGTTTTAAAAGAAGGGCATATTACTTTAATAATCAGAAAAAAGAATATGTGCTTTTAAAGAAAATGCATTTTTGAAGAAAAATATGCCTCATGTAAGAAGAAACGTGCAACAAATAGTACGCAAAAGAGAGGCAAGCATTTACATGCACACGCTCGGCTTGTGTGGCTAGTTTCAGAACAAGTGTAGTCGAGTGCTTATACGCCTGTGTGATACACCCAAGTGTCCACACACAGGACAGGTTTTGACATGAAGGATTTCATTTACCTTTCTCTTTATTCTTCTTTCTATTCCTCAACCTAGAAAACTGTAATAATGAAAAAAATAATAGAAGAGTGGTAAGACCTTTCTCTTTTCTCTGTTTTTTTTTTTTTTTTTTTTTTTTCCTGGAAGAGCAAGCAGTTTTAAAATACAGTGCAATGTAGCTGAAGAAGCTTGATAAAGATCTAAACGAAATCAGGTGGGGGCCTGGGGCCTAAGAAATAAATAATATTCAATCGTTTTGTCTTACAAAAACAGCAATTTCATTTGGCTTAAGGCAATATATCAATATCACTAATTATATATAATAAATACCCATTTTGGTATTTATCCTTAATTTCCTATCATATACCTACATGTGTATTTAAGCGTAAAGCCAATTTACTAGAACCTACATCCCTCAAGATCAGAAAGCCAGACCTATAAGAGAAAGACATTAAGACATGTATTTCAAAATCTGATATAAGTAATTTTTTTAATGTTATCTTCAAGTTTTTTATTTTTCTTTTTTCTTTTTTTTAAGTTTTTTTAGTTTTTGACTTTTCAAAATGCTGTTTCACTCCACGAGTCACCTACACAAAAGCTAATTTGGCTAGAGAGTTATACATATACAAGTTGCTTAAAAGATAGCTTCAAATTAGCAGGCAATTTCATCCCCAAAATATCAGAATAATTGTTTGAATCCATTAACGGCATTATGCAGAATCATCAGACTAACCAGTTGGGCATACCCGAACCATGCTTTGTGCACCCTGCTTTCTTTATTTGTGAAATAGTAATCTTTTACCTGTTTCAATTGCAACAAAAAATTGGTTAAAGAACAATTGCTAAGCAATTGGAGGATAGGGGTGGCTTGCACTGTTATCTTGATTCTGGACGCTTTCCACTGTAGAAAAACAGGATATGCCACAATCATATGTTGAAAGAGATTAACTGATAATTGTACAATGCTTGATATTAGAAGTAATTTAAAATGAATTGCTGTGCAACTTGCAATTGTTACAGGAGTTTATAATCTAGAAGCAGATATAGTGAGTGCAATGCTTTGATCACTCAGCAGACTGCTTGAGCCAAAAGACAGCACTGGGCGGAAGCAGTAAATCCAGACTCTAGGCCCAGCCTCTCAACCCAGGAGTTCTATGACCTTTGAAAAATCTCCCAAACCTCCCTAGCTTGGGGTCCTCTGGAAGACCAAGCTCATGATTTATCCATCACATGAGGTGGTGCTTTGCAAATTACTCTCCAAATTAAATGTACTGTAATTACCATTCATGATAATCACTTGGTGATGATTTCGGTTTGGTTATTTACTATTTCTGGCGAATAGAACTCCACCTCCCCCAAATGAAACATTTCCTTTTTGTTTCCACCAGGAAATCAAGCTGCTCTAGGCAGTTATCGTGAATGTAAATTTGTCAGTGTTGAGTCCTGTTCCATTCCGGTGACAAAAATGAACGTTATCTGTTATCTGCTAATTACCCACAGAAGCCCGTATCTCACCAACCAAGAAGCCAAAAGACCCGACGTAGCTATGGGTGCAGATATTCTGTGATTTAATCCATATTCATTTTCAAGATGAAGGAATCCTGCCCTTGGAACACAAACAGCCTCTCCAGGCCCACTGATGCAGTGTTTGACAGGGCTGTCAGAAACATTTTGCTAACATTTGACCTAAATAAATATTCACTGTGACACCTCGAACCTTTTACATTCGATGCTTTTTACAGTGGCTCCCTTAAGCCAGGGACCCTTGCTCTGCCCCCATCAGACGATGTCTCCGTCTGCTTGGCCGGCTTTTGTGACTGCGGTCTTTCCAGCTTTCCCCAGAAGGTATTTTTCTCTCCTTAGATCATTTTACTGTGCGCTTCGGCATTCCTCCAAAATTTCCTCAATAAATTGCAATTTATATTGCTTTAAACTGTTGACTTAAAATAAACCAATTAATTAAAAAAAGAAGAAGAAGAAAAACTTACGCTTCTCTTCATTCCTAGGGTAAATTGACTCCGTGTCTACTTAACTTTGCAGGTTTTGGGGCCACTACTTTAGTGAAGTGTCCCAAGTTTCAGGCGTTTTCACCAGCAAAGCCACCAGTTCCAAATTGTGTGTTTTTTGGAAAATATATAAATACCTAAGTCCTAAATCAATATACAACAAAATACAAAGCAACTAAAGGGAGGTGGTATTTCCTGTGACACCTCAGATCTTGGCACTTGTTCTTTTGTTTGTGTTCTTCGAAATATACATATATCCTCGGACTAATATTTTTATTTACGAGCAATGTATTCTCTCTTCCTTCTTGCATATCGCACTTCGCCTTGCTTCACTTTCTCTCTAATCAGACTATCCGGTCTCTACGACCACCTCACTCTACACGATGGAGATAGAAAATTTGGGATTAGTGGTGGTAAGAAGCACTCTGGGACAAGAGTGAAGAAGTTAGAATCCCATTAGGGCCACACTGTGAGTTTAATAATTAAATCCTATGGCTTGAAAAAAAAAATCCTATGGCTTGAGCACGTCAAAGATTTGGTTGTATCAGAGATGACCAACGAGATCAGAATATTGTTCTACTTTCCTCTGAATGTAGAATATACCAAAACATCCAGTCCTCCTCCCTCATTTCTGAGTGGCTGTTTTCTCATAGCGTGCTACCTACTACTGAAACAGATCTGGGCATCCAGGAGTCACTGCGTTTTGTTCTCGAACTTGCTGAAAAGCATTTCTCCAGGCTCAATGTGTGAACGGTCATGATAGACAAAAGAATACAAATTTGCGGTCTTTTTTTTTTAAGGGTTCTGGGGGTTGAGTCTTTTAGGAAAGACAGAATTTTTGAATCAGAAAGAGCTGACTTCCATTCCCATCTCCATCATTCACTAACAGTATCACCTTTAATGTTATGTAAAAGGTCTCATTTTTGTGTAAATGGAGATATTAGAACCCAGCTCACAAGGTTCTTTAGGAGATTAGTTGTGAGGAATGTGCCTGGTACAGAATGTAGCACATAACAGATGTTCAGCATTGTTGGTTTCCATTCCATGGTAAACAGATTATCATCAGCCTTAGCAAACTCCTACCAATTCTCCTTAAGACACTGAGATTGGCCCTTTAATTTTACTAATTTTTTGGAATGGAAAAAAAGTCTTTAAAGTGGGATGATCCATATTGTGAACAAACATTTGAACTTCTTCAAGAAGAGGACTCAAATCTTACCTCTGTGTGGAGCCACAGACAAAGAATGGCACATGGCTGGTTCTCAAAAATACGAATTAAGATATAAAACAAAGGTAATCAATGACATCAATTTTTATTATACTTGAAGCACAATTCTGTGTGCCTAACATAAAAAGACTTAGTTTCCTGATCTGCTTCTGTGTATTTCAGATATAAGTTCTTTGATTAGATTTTCAAAGATCAAGTGGGTTAGTAGTGGTGGCTTTTCTTTCTTAGGCATGTGTGTGTGTGTGTGTGTGTGTGTGTGTGTGTGTGTGTGTGACTTTTCACTCTGTTTGAAAAGTTCTGCTGGTGTCCTTGGAATAACAAGGACCTAAAAATAGGACTCAACAGGAATTGGTGGAGAATTTATGAATTCAGGTCATAAAGCTTCCATTGTTATCTGGTAAATGATTAACACCTGGCTCTCCAGGAGGAAAAAAAAAAGTGTGTCATGTATACACCTACATAAGTTTATTATAAATTTTGTGACATAAAGAATGTCCATTGAACAATCTCAAATATAATAAAATACACAATACTCTATTTGTGCATTCCCAACACCTGTAACTTCAAGTTTGAAATGTTCTTTCTTGCAAAATTCACTATCAGTTTTTATCATTCTATTTTCAAATATAGGGTCATAAAATCAGACTATAAATCAATGTTTGATTACTTTTCCATTCAGCAAAGAAATGTCCATGTAATAAACTAAGTGCAATGCCAACATCAACACAAGTTGGTATTTTTGTTTATGTGAATGAGTAAAACCAAAGTGAAACAAGTCAGAACTTCACTCATTCATCAGTGATGTGACTGACTTCTTTGCTGAATGGGATAAATAGTTTTTGAACACTCAACAGGTATTTCCTCAAGTATTTTTGTGTGTGCTATTCACAATGTAAAGGCTACAGACACAACACTCTTAAGTTTAACTTGCATTGTTAAAATGTTCTTGATAAGTTTTTTAAGTCTGGACAAGCGTCAAAATGATATGGTTAGCCTTATTTGTAGCATTTGCCAATTTCTGTGACATAAATGCTCCCAACGTGGACAATACCAGGCTACCCAGCTCTGTTCATCATGGAACACTGAGTTGGAAGAGATGCACAGTGGCACACATTATGTACTTTCTTCTCCACATAGATACAATAAGCATAAATAACCTCAAGAGCACCAGGAAGAGGGGCACCTGGGTGGCTCAGCGGATGAGTCCCACATCGGGCTCCCCACAGGGAGCCTGCTTCTCCCTCTGCCTGTGTCTCTGCCTTTCTATGTCTCTCATGAATAAATAAAATCATTAGATTAAAAAAAAAAAAGAGCATCAGGAAGAGTAAAATTTAGTAAAATAATTTGGAACTTGTGAGCTTTGCGTATTATCCTTGTTTTTAATATCATTTATTTAAATTTATACTTCAATTTTCAAGAACTGTTACGTTTAACCAGCAGCTCACAAAATTCCCGAAAATGTAAATAATCTGCTCCGGGTTGGCTCCTGCACACCCCCAAATCTCCCCTAATACCTGTGGCTAGTTCACGTCTAGCTGGCTTTATCCATAAACAGGTGAGTTTAGTGTGTCTTTAGAAAAAACTAGAGCATCTATTGCATAAATTGGGCTAATTTTGTTTAGTTGTCTTTTCGAGGACAGGAAACCATAAAATTGTTACTGTGGTCTCTGTACTCAGTTCTGTTCATTTATTACAGTTCACAGAGTTGGTCAGTTTCCTTTGACTCAGTTGGTCCTTGACCAGCGGCTAATGTGAACCTGCTGTGGGTACTCGGAGGAAAAGTTAATGCCCCTTGTCTGATTCCTACCTGAATCCCGCACAAGATATCAGTCTGATAAGCTCTGATCTCTGGCACTCACTCAGCTGCGCTCCCAACTAGGAACAGATCCTACATGGCTTGCTAACACCCTGGAAAGGAATCCTGGGGAGAAGAGCCTGACCATGCCCTGGGGAGTGGGAACAAAATGAGTTCTTGGAATAGCAGTGTGGGAAATGCTAAAAGATCTAGTACTTTCATAACAAAGTCTCATCACATGCAAATTGAGAGCAGTAAACCCATACTAGAGGATGGAAAAATGTTCATTACTGTCCTTTCTCTCCGAGACAGACAGAGTAATGACTGAGATACTCCAAGGGGATCTCAATTCAGACAAATCGTTTTCACTGTCAACACTGCAAACAGGACCTCATCTGCTACTAGCACTGAGCAAAGCGATCTAAACTGCATATACTAAATAGCCTAAAATAATGAAGTAATTATCCTATAAGTCAGGGTTTTGGAAAACAAAATATTCAGATGCCTGAGACAAATGGTTTTTCCCCTGTTGTTGGGTTTTATTTATTTATTTATTTTATTAAAGTCCTCACACAGCTGCCCCAACGTCTGACTTTATGAGAAGTTGAAAAACCCTAGTTTCAAAGAACTAATTACATAGGTGGCAAAAGTGTCAACAGGGAAAATGTGATAGTGCAGTTCAAGATGAACTAAAAATATCCGTGTTCCTAAGGATGTGGTGGGACGTTCATAAATTAAAATGGAAACTATCCAGAGATGAAAAGTCTTCAAAAATCTCATCATCAAAATAACGTAATTGTGGAAAATAATCACTTTCTTCCTTAGCACATGACAAGCAAAGGGTAAAGACCACAGCAAAATGTCTACAATGTAGAGAATATTCTGGAGTGAATAGGCTTTTCTTCAATAAGCTTTCAGAAATTTGGTCAGAGCATTTCCGTGAAATTCCCTAGGCCAGAATTCTTCTCACCCAAAGATAAAATTTGACTGAAGCCTTCATCTTCCTCTACTCAAACCTTCTGCAATTCAGAAAGTGTCGTGCGATGACCCCAAAGGCAGATTTGAAAGTGTCCCTGTCCTACGATGATGAGCAAGAAAGCCAGTGAAGTGGTGGACTGAGTTCTGAAGCAGGGAATGCAGGATCTGAAGCCACTATGGGAGGGTGGCAGGAGTTAAACACAGGTACTAGAGAGAATAAGTCAACACTGAAAAGGACTTGTTCCCAAACGTGCCATAAACTACAAGCCATGAAATACAAGGCTATTTGGAAACACTTGCATATTTGACTTAAACCTTTAAGTTTGCATCTGTTTGGGAGCATTAGTTACAATTGGACAAGGAGCAAAATGGGAAGCTCACAGCCACTGCAGTTTGCCAGATGTGGCTGCAGTCTGGCTCCATTACCCTCTAATACCAGAGCCTCCCTGGGCCCCAGTTTCCCCACCTGGAAGATGGGAACAATTGTCACACGACCCTCCTGGGGTTGCTAGGAGGATTCAGGATAATGGGAATCAAGTGCGCAACCTAGCTGGTGCTTAACCCACATGGCTATTGTTGGGATCATAAGAGATATAAATAAAATTGAAGCCCTTGAAGGATGTCGAATATATTCAGCAACTATGTATGAAACATCAGAAATATTGAATAACATAGATATTTAGAAACTCATGAAGCTTTCTTAATGGGGAAAAAAAAAAAGATGCCTAGTTAGCACGTTTTCAGGACTGACGGAATGAGGCTCTGCAGGAAACACCAGCCGCTGCAGGTTTCCGTTGGGACCTGGGAGCTCCACTTGCAAGAGTGGCAAGAGTCACTGAAAAGATCTGAACATGGCTTCATGATTTACAATGGAGTATAAGGAACTGATTATAACAAACAGCATTAATCAAAACAACAAAACCTGAAGGAAAATGAATAAAACACTGTTCTAACCGAACAGAATGATTTTTCTACCCTGTTGAACTTTTCCCCCGCCTCACCTACACTGCCCATGTATTTAGAAATGTACTGACACAGGGATCTTTGGGGGACCGTTATGCACATCTTCGCTGGAAAACAGCCTGGCATCATGCTTGTTACCCAAAGGGACTGAAGGTCACCCTGAGCCGCCCCAACCCCCCCAAACCACGTCACAGCAGAATTAAAATGAAGAATTAATTAACATCAATGGCTTGTAGAAGCAAAACCATTGTGTTATCCTTTCCCATGGACGACTCATTTATCTTTCCTATTTCTCTAAGAGAAAATGGTTAACATCCTTCCTTGCTCGTAGTCACTCTCCCTAACATCCCTTTTGAATTTAAAAACACCGATCGGCATGTCTCCTCATTTTGTGTTCCCCCATCAATCTGTTTTTGTCCTTTCCCCTGGCCCCCCAAACACCCCCCACCCCGGGCGATCATCAGTAAATGCATTGGATATCAGTAAACTATCTCAGGTTAGCATGCCTGAAAGCCTACTTGTTCCCAAGGAAGATTTCCATGGAAGATAAGAATGTTTTTCCTTTATCTTCCTGGACGCATCAAAGGAGGTAGATAACACAACTGCAAGTTTTCTAGCTCACAACCTGGTGCCTTTTCATCAAAAACTAGCACTCTGTCACCGAAGATAACTCCGCGCCCTCCTTTTTACTTCTTTGCTATTGCAGGGATCAGGAGATGGCCCATCGATTCTATGGAAACAATACCCACCAGGAAGGAAGCTGCCCTCTGAAGTCGGACACTGACAACATTGCTCAAGATGTTCCAGGCAGGGCAGTCCCACGAAGTCAGATTCTTATGTTAAGTGTTTGTTCCCACGGACTCATTCATCACAACCAGCAGATATTTTCAGTAATTAAATGCCGGCATGTGAGAAAGATCTCTAAACCAGATTCTTCATGCAGTGTTCCTCCAATGTTTAATCAATTAGAAAAACACAGACCTCCCCGCAGGCTGTGGAGCTACTGGAGATCCGTTTATAGAATCATCTGAGGTCCAAGAAAGGCCTGCAATTGGCCGTTGACTTATGAGCAGCAGCAAAGGTCAGAAGATGTGCTCCAAGAAATGGCCATGGTGCGCGCACACACACAGAAAATGTACATTCATAAAAAGGAGAGGAAAAGACCAAAGGGGAAAGAGGGGGGGAAAAAAACCAGAAGGGGAAAGAGAGAGAGAGAGAGAGAGAGAGAGAGAGAGAAAGCACCACACCTCTGACAA
This sequence comes from Canis aureus, assembly GCF_053574225.1. Taxonomy (NCBI): domain Eukaryota; kingdom Metazoa; phylum Chordata; class Mammalia; order Carnivora; family Canidae; genus Canis; species Canis aureus. Next base: position 10,619,296 of record NC_135621.1, on the reverse strand, counting down.
CAGCAGCTTTGTGACCCCTCTGGTAATGTTACCCAGTTTTGTTTATCATGAAAAGATCCCATTAATGCCTCAGCCCCATCAAACAGCAGACCAAGTCCATGAATGGCACCTATCAGAGCCCAGGGTAAATCCAATGATTAGAGGGAATTCGCCAAAGGGCCTTTGTAGCTGAGAAAAATGCCTACTCCAGAGAGGAATGCAGAAAATTTCTGGGAGCACAGGCCCTCCTTTGTTGGCAGTCTGGCGGTATTTTGGAGCAAATAAAAGGACAAAAATGGGATCTTAGATGCAATGAACATTTGAAGAAAATGTTTTTCAAAGACTTCCTTGAAACATTTCTTTTGAAAAAACCAAAAAAAAAAAAAACGAAAAACAAAAAACAAAAAAACAAAAAACAAAAAAAAATACCCAACCTGATTACTCCGATAAAGATGAGCTACAGAGTTTGGACCCAAACCACCATTTTACAGTGGTGCACAACCCTGGAGATTCTCAACGGGAATAGAGTTTCAGTTAGCTCTCCTTTGTCCTGCTCAGTTTCCTGGTTAAACAGTAAGCCAAAGTTAAAACTTTACAGATAAGGAAATACGCGTGTGCACACACACACTCGTTCACTCACTCCCCCTCAGACTCATGGACAGAACAAACTGAGACTTAGCATCACACAAAGGCATCGGGCAAGGAGAGGGGAGAGCATCTAGTAGTGAACGGAGCGTATTAACCAAACTCAGACCAGAACAAAAGCATAAAGAATATGCTGAGCTATCACCGTTATCAAAACACGCCTACAACCAACCAGCAAGAAAATCCACCAGGCGGACTCGAGAGGACTTGGAAAGACGGGAAGTCGAGGCCTAAGGACCCTGGGCCTTGGGAGGTTTGGCTTGCGTGCCTTCTGTACCCAAGCACAATATTTATTTACTAAAAACCCCTAACTAAAGAATGGCAAGAAGAAGACGCCCAATGTCCTTTTAAGCATTCAACAGCCTTGTCTACTAGAGCACGCCAGAGGAATGTGAGGCCCACTAGACTTCTTTTAGCCCAGCTTTCCTGGGGCAGACAGCATCCTTCAGGTTTGCCTGGTGAGAGGAAGCTGCCAAAATAGAAAAATGAATCGGAACGTCGAGGTACAGGGGTGTTTTAAACCTTAAACCTTAGGTAGTCATCAGGAAGGCACTGGGGACATCTGAATTTCTCATTTTTCTAAAAAAGTCCCCCCCACCACCACCACCGCCAAGGCCCAAACAATTTTAATGACTTTTCTGCACAATGTGCCCCTAAGTGTAATACCTTTCCTCATAAATCTTGTTATAGACTTATTTTATGTTCCATTTTAATGTTTGCTGGGTTGAGGGAGGAGCAAAGTAATAATCATGTAATTCTACTTGAAGGTTTTCCTCCCCTTTCTCCTGGGCTGAAATCTAATAAAATATTATTTATTTGCATCTTTGGATAGCTATTCACTAACATTTTCAAAACTGTAGTAAAGTGGTTGCAAAGGTGGTGTCTCTATTGCTTTGCAAATGTTGTTCGTTTTATTATTTGTTTTAAATGCCATTTTACTGGTACCAGTGGATTTACATTATAAAGCTGTAGAAGGATGCTATTTGGGGTATACACAACAAACGAGAACCTTTGGTTTGTGCTTCTCGGGACTCACTTCTGTTTGCCCATGTAACCATATAAAACCATATTAAGTCTCCCAGACTTCCCTTCCAAATAATTGAGCATGCATAATTGTGGGGTTATTGCATCACTGTTTATGACCAACCTTGCCCTTTCTAAGAGTTACTCCAATAAGTCTCTACCTTGGGGTGTACTCCCATAAAGTTTATACATCTGTGCACCAAAAGGGAGAGGTCAATTTCACTTTTGCATCATTAAATATACAGTTTTGCAAGCACTAATGAATACAATACTTTCTCAACATACCCGATGGCTTGAAACACAATTGGCATACTTTCCTGATGCATTTTGCAAATTTCCTCCTATGTCTGGACTGAAAAAGCTTTATTATTAGAGTTCTTATGAATAAAGTGGTTAGTTTTGCCAATGTTAAAAAAAAAAAAAAAAAAAGATCCATTTGGAAGAAATGTCCAGAGCAGAAATAAATTTAAGCACAGGACAAAATAAATGCTCTCAATGACTCTGATGCAGGATTCCCTATAAATGGAGTGCACCTCTCTACCACTACAGAGTTCTCTGAAATCTAGCCAAATGCATAAATCCTGGAAATATCTCCTAAAAGATAAGAATGAGCTTGGAAAATAGATCATCAAAGAAATATGCAGTGCCTATAAAATAAACCACACACACACACACACACACATGCAGGCACACACACAATTTTCATTTACAAGATCCTCTTTCACTAATCTAGCAGATGCCAAAAGTTTCAAATGAAGTTTTTCTTTTTTTTTTTTTTTTAAATTTTTATTTATTTATTATAGTCACACAGAGAGAGAGAGGCGCAGAGACACAGGCAGAGGGAGAAGCAGGCTCCATGCACCGGGAGCCCGATGTGGGATTCGATCCCGGGTCTCCAGGATCACGCCCTGGGCCAAAGGCAGGCGCCAAACCGCTGCGCCACTCAGGGATCCCCATCAAATGAAGTTTTTCAAACTGCAATCTGATTTTCTATTTAAACCAGAATTCTCAGCATGATTAAAAAAAAAAAATACACACACACACACACACACACAGTGGCTATAATACAATCACTGGAGTCATATGACATGCCTGTGTTATGTTGGCCATGGAAGAGAAGAAAAATTAGTAAGGACTATGAATTCAAAAACATGACACTAATGGTGAGGAACATAAAATTTTCCCTCCTCTGTATCACCTTTTTATAGTACTATAATCTTTATAAAAAGGGGTGAATTTAAAAATACCATACAAGCTTTCTAATTCAGCTGGTGACATTCTTGGGTCCTCAGAGCAAAAACAAACCCAACGATAAGCGACAGCCATCCTGTGCAAGCGGGACTGCCAAGAGAGTCAGAGAGCCAGACCTAAGTCTTGCTCTTCCTCCTCTTAGGAGACCCAAGCCACTCTGATATCTTCCCCCTTTTAATTCTCATCCCCAAAACTCAACCAAAACTTAAACTTTTGGTCAGTTAGTTGCTTAACTCTTGGAACCCTAGCTCTGATTTAGCTCTTTGTCATTAGGGACGGTAAGGCCACGTATAAAAGCCACGGAGCTGAAGGCCAAATCAGAGAAGGTGCTGACCAGCCCTGGCTCTGGGACCCTACAATGTGCACTACAGAAGAACATCCCGTACAAGGAGGTGGTTTCCAAACCAAGGTCTGCTCTGTCTCCATTTACAAACGCAAATAAAACCTCCAAGTGGACTCAACGCTTCCCCCTCTACCTCCACTTTTTAAAACTTTATTTGATCTATTTATTTTTCTAAAGGTTTTACTTATTTATTCACAGAGAGAGAGGCAGAGACACAGGCAGAGGGAGAAGCAGGCTCCATGCAGGGAGCCCGACGCGAGGCTCGATCCCGGGACCCGGGGATCACGCCACCCAGGCGTCCCACTTTTCAACATTTTAAACTCGAGTTTTCTGGAAGAAAAAGGGACCTTGCTGTTGAAGAGAGAAAAACCATAACAAAAGAGGTGATTTGTTCTTTTGGAGCGTGTCTGTTGGGCCTGTACGCACACAGCGGCGAATCCTGGGGTGCCCTGTCTCGGCCCGTCCTGTTGCGAGGCTAAGTGCCCTGCATCTCAGCTGTAACCGCACCGACTGTGAAGACACAGGAGATGCTGTGAACAGAATAGGTCTCGCTGCGGCCCTCGAAGGTCCTGTGCTAACGGCAATTAGAGACGGAGCTGTAATTCCACCCCTTCTTCACGCAGGACCTTGTCTCCCCTTCTACAGGAAATGGGGGCTGCGTTAGTGGGGCATGACTATAATAGGAATCTGTGAGTGTGGAGCAGTGTAGCCATCAGTATAAATCTGTCATAGACACACTCGCAGAGGAAGAGGGACTTCCATACACTGCAGCCTTTACACTTTTTGATGCAGATACAGATTTATGGCACACGGGAAGCAGAGCGCCTTTGAGCCAAAGGGGCCCCGTGAATCAAGGCCATTTTGTAGGTTTCCGCCGCTCGAAAGAGCTACACATTTATAATTGTGCTTGAAGTCAGCCCCCTTCCAGCCCCAGGAGGCAGCACCATTTGGTTGAAATAAAACGGAGGACTTTTCCCAACAGCTGGCCAGCTCTAGTTTAAGTTTTAACAACAGGATGAATGGATTGAGGACTGCTAAAGGGATCAAAAAGCATTATGCCAGACTCTTAGAGACCCTCTCCCTGGCTACACTGTCTCCGTGCATCAGACTCATTCAGAGATGATGAACTCCGCTTTGAAAAGTTGCCTTGCATGGTTCGGCCGCCACAGAGGACTCTTTCACCAAGATACTCAAAAATGATCCAACGGAGACCTTGAGGAAATGTCTCGAGAAAGCTTCAGACAAGAGAAGGGAAAAAAAGAAAAAAAAAAAAAAAAGAAAGAAAAAAAAAAGGAGCCAAGCTAGGAGTCAATGAAAAACCAGGCCGGAGTTGGTGTTAATTAATTAAAAACACAATTTCAAAGCATCCTTAATAGAAGACTTCCTCCATGCAGCCAGTATCTGATTCAGGGAGTGACTCAAGCAATAAAATCACAGTTGGGACGACTCTTGCGGGGCTGGCAGGCCAAGTTCAATATTTTCCCTATGAGGCATGCCTGTACTATAAAAAGAATGTGATGTTTGAAAATGAGTGTCTCTGCTCCCTGTGCGCTGGCATGAAAAGCCTCCCCTGGCCCTCCTGCCACATTTCAAGAGTACAGTATGAATCACAATCATGTGGCGAGGCCTCCCTGCCAGAGGCTTTCACGCCGCCCTCGGTGCCTCCCCCAGGCCCCTGCCAGCTGCTGTCCACAGGCCAAGGCCCCGGGCGCAGAGGGCGGCCCTCGGCCCACGGTCACCGGCCACCGGCCCGGGAGGCACGTTCCCGGAAAACCCCGGATCGCCGCACTGGGCCGCAGGCCGGCCAAAGGGCTCGGACTCCTTTTCCTTTTCTTTTTTTTCTTTCGTTTCAATGTATTTAAACTCCAGCTGGCGGGGCCACACAGTGCGCTACTGGTTTCTGGAGTAGAACTCGGGGCTTCGTGGGATTAGGTGCTTTAAATCCGTGCTCTCGGTTGGTACTTCTGAGAAACGATCACGGATACCGAGGAAACTGAGGCCCACGGGCAGGGGGGAAGCGGCCCGCTGGGTCCCACAGCAAAGGGCAGCCGAGCTCATGTCTCTGCTGCTTTCTGTCTGTCCTTCTGTCTGTCCGGCCTCCTCTGATTCTGGAGCTAGGGTTCGGAGAAGCCACAGAGTGCTCTTTGCATCTTGATCTTTGTAACACTGAAGCCTCTCTCTCTCTCTCTTTTTAAAGATTTATTTATTTATGATAGACTTAGAGAGAGAGAGAGGCAGAGACACAGGAGGAGGGAGAAGCAGGCTCCATGCTGGGAGCCTGACGTGGGACTCGATCCCAGGACTCCAGGATCACGCCCTGGGCCAAAGGCAGGCGCTAAACCGCTGAGCCACCCAGGGATCCCCTCTCTCTCTCTCTCTTTTTTTAAGATTTTATTTATTTATTCATGAGAGACACAGAGAGAGGCAGAGACACAGACAGAGGGAGAGGCAGGCTCCCTGAGGGGAGCCCGATGTGGTACTCGATCCCAGGACCCCGGGATCAAGCCCTGAGCTGAAGGCAGATGCTCAATCGCTGAGCCACCCAGGGATCCCCTGAAGCAACTCTCTTAGCTACCGCTGTCCCCTCAGTGCACACAATGACACTGTCAGCAATATACGTTTAGTAAAATATTTGCCCGCCAGACTGGGACACCTGGGTGGCCCAGTGGTTGAGCACCTGCCTTCGGCTCAGGTTGTGATCCTGGGGTCCTGGGATCAAGTCCCACATCGGGCTCCCTGCATGGAGCCTGCTTCTCCCTCTGCCTGTGTCTTTGCCTCTCTCTCTCTGCGTGTCTCTCATGAATCAATAAATAAAATATTTAAAGAAGAAGAGAACTGAGCAGCCCAGGTGGCTCAGCAGTTTAGCACCTGCCTTCAGCCCAAGGCCTGATCGTAGAGACCCGGGATCGAGTCCTGCATTGGGCTCCCTGATGGAGCCTGCTTCTTCCTCTGCCTGTGTCTCTGCCTCTCTGCCTCTCTCTCTCTCTCTCTGTATGTCTTTCATGAATAAATAAATAAAATCTTTAAAAAAAAATAGTTGCCAGGTAGATTAACATCCATAAACCCATCTTCCACAGCCATGGGCGAGGAACCCACCCCAAACCTAACAGTTATCCCCGAATGCTGTTCCAAGGTCATAAAGGGAGCTGGGAGGGTGTATGGATGGAAATATGACTGTAGTTCAACATCATGAATCACTACTGATGGAACCACTCAAAGTTTATCCCCTACTTCCATCTGCATTTCCTTTGTGTTCATTTATTGCTGTGGTTAACTACACATTAATCGACTTGCCAGTTTTCTGGCTCAGTCTCTTGTAAGCCTAGCATTGTCCGGCCCCTATGAGGCAGAAATGGATCATGAAACCAGGAAGCTCCCCGGAGTTACAATGCTTGTTTATCCCTGTCTGCTAAGCGGCCTGTTAAGGTATGGGGGTTTTAGACTCAAAAGCAGTATTGGAGGGTCTGAGTTTCTCTGTTTTACACCGAAAAGACAGTTTGCTTCAACGGCTGGGAAGATACAGAAAGGGAGGTACAGGAAGGAGTGGAAGGGTCAGTTCACATGCAAAAGTGTCAGAAGAAGCAGTAAAGTGGTCTTCCTAATCTCCACCTAATCCCGAAAGGAGTTAGCCCTTCGCGGAGTTCTGGTCTACCTGAAAGGCAGGGTGGAGATGGGGGTCGAGGATGTTGGTTTTCAAGGCACATGTAAGCTAGCTGAGTCAGTACTGTAATGTGGCTGCAAATAAATACATACATACATAAATGAAACAAAGAGAAAGATTTACATCGTAGGCAGCATTACAGCAACACATGATTTAGAATAATAATACTAGGTGCCAATCCCGCTTTTCTTTGCATTGATCAAATCCCAAGAATCTACTAATGAAAGATTAAGTGGGGTTTTGAAAGGACTCAAAACTAAGACCTATTACTATATTCAGTCCTTCATTCATTTAACAATTATACCTCGTGCTAACGGCTGGACATACGGAGATCCTTATAACATGGTCTCTGCCCCACTGGAGTGGACTATGATGAGACAGCACAGTGTTCTAAGTGCTATAGTGGCCTGTACTTAGTCATCACTAACTTTGTGGTATAATGAGTTTTGAGATCTGGGCAACTCTCACCTTGCTTAGTGGTTTTGCTGATATAATTAGCCCGGAGGAATTTATCAGATCCTGTGCTAGTGAAGTACTCTGGGAATTGGTGATGTTGTTGTGCAAATCCATAATTGTGGCAATTACAGAAAAAAAATAAAGTGGGTAAGAATGCGTGCGGAGACAGTCTGGATATTCTTTGGTGCCGAAGAAGAAGGATCTTTCAGAATGCTCCACCATATACGTGGGCTTAGGGTGTTGAAACAAAGAGGGAGTCACGTAGGACAGCTCTGAAGCCAACCTGCCCTGTCTGGCTCTATCATTTACTCCTTAGCTGCTGAATTCTCTAGCAAATTGCTTCACCCATCTGTGCCCTGGTTTCTTCATCAGTAAAATGGGGATGATACTAGCACTACTTTATGGAGTATTTTAAGAAAGAAATGAGACAATCCTTACAACAGACCTGATAAGTGTACTTTGCTATGGCCTAAGCCACTTGGAAACTAAGATTTGTCAGGAACTCCCCACCTACCTCTTTAGAGTCATACCTCAATTCATTCACCATTCTACAAAACCAGAATATAGTGTCTTACACCTTGTTGGTCTCATACACCGGGTTTCCCGTTCGCATTCCTGGAATGGAAACTGTTTACAGTACTCACTCGTTTTTACCTGTGTGTGTATATAGTTATTTACTATATATGTATTTATTACATAGTTACTATGGCAGGTGACCTGGACATCTACTGTATCTCTGAGCACCCTTGATCCAGTGCTAAGGTCATTCTGTTGGGAAAGAGAAGGAACAAATACCAGATGACACCGGCAACTCACAGTGCACTGAGAACATTTGAATTATAGAAAAAAGCCTTCTTTCTTCGTTACTGGGACATGAGGAAAAAAAAAATTGATGGTGTTACTGTATTACTCACAAGGATCAGTCTTATCAAATCCAAATGAAAGAAGTCTTCAATATGTAGTTGGACTCTAGAGGTTATGTGACAAAGTCATAAAGAAAACTTTAGTAGATTAAATCAGGGCCCAATTCATATTTCTTTTAAAAGATGCTTAATACTTCTGGTATTTTGGAATAGATGGGAGTAGGGTGAGTAACATCAAAAGTATAATCAGAAATGCTATCGGGCTTGTAGTGCTCCTCGCTAGCACACACGTGGAGGGCAGCTCACTGCTGGTAGAAAGGACGCAGGGTCGAAGCCAAAGGAGCTGAATAGGGGTGCATCTCTAGGGCAGCCTGGGTGGCTCAGCAGTTGAGCGCTTGCCTTTGGCCCAGGGTGTGATCCTGGGGTCCCGGGATCTAGTCCCATGTCGAGCTCCCTGCATGGAGCCTGCTTCTCCCTCTGCATGTGTCTCTGCCTCTCTCTCTCTCTCTCTGTGTCTTTCATAAATATATAAATAAAATCTTAAAAAAAAAAAAAAGAAGTGTATCTCTAAAAAGGGATGCTGGTCCCCCGGCTCCTGAGTCATCTGTGTTATAAGAGTTACAGGAGGTAATCTGATCAAAATGCCTAGCACACTGGAAGCACGCTGTACATATTGGTGAGTGAATCCATGAATCACAGGTGTAAACAAAGCTTTACTTGAAGGTTTCTTTTTAAGAAAGTATCTGTGCCTCCCTAACTCGCAAACTACATCCTGTGCCCCTAATCCACGATGGAAAAGGGCACTAATAACCTCATAGAAACAAAGTGCTATTTCCTACAGCCTTTGTCAAGGTGTCTGTTTGCTTCTTTGTAAGCGAGACAGAGCAAGGGGAAACTAAACCCAAATGGGTGATCTAAAAAGACACATAACGCCTTAGGATCAAAGGGAAGGAAGGCATGATTCGAATAATAAACCCAGAAGTTGTTTTGTTAGGTTTTAAAGCTTATCTGTAACAGGCTGTATGGACTGCAGAGCTTACTCTCAAGGACCTAGCGATCAAAATGCAAGGGATTTTTACTGTTTAATTATTTTAATTATGAAAGTTAAGATCTATCATTCTCTAAGATTTTTAGGACTTCACAGATCCTAAGCATAAAGTATTTTTCATAATATTCTCCCATACGATGATTCACTGGAATGCCCAACTTTAAAAAGAATAGTGAAGATAAGACTTTCATTGCTTTCATCAAATGGGCCTTCGAGCAAGTCACGGAACTTCCGTCTTTGAAATTCCCCGCTAAAATAACACTGATTGTACGGGGGCCAGTTGTGTAATGAGCTCTTTATAGAAAAGGCATCGCTTAAATTGCCAAATAAATAGAGTGAGGTAATTGGCCTTCTACAATTCTGGGCCACGAAGAACACACACTACTTTCCAAATGAGCTCAAAGTCATTAAAAATCCCAAGAATTTCATAATCCAACCTATAGTTCAAGAGAGTCTTGCTTACTTATTAAGGGGTGCTGGAGGAAGGTAATGAATAAAACAGGAAATGAGACATTCAATAGACTGTGCCTTCAAATAGCAAGAGTGTGTTCAAGATAAGGCCAAGAGCAAAAGTGACCACTGCCAGTTGGCTCTTGGCTGGGAAATTAAGAAGCTCTGTCTGGAAATTTCTCTTGAATTCAATGGTACGCCGCCCTGGGTGGATTTTTGCCTCCCTCCCCAAACACCACTGTGTTGTCTTTTAGTCAAGGTCCACGTCAGGAATCCCTTGCAAGAATGATAGATCAAAAGAAGCTCCTCACCAGGAAGAGGAAACGAGTCCATGGGTGCTAGAGAATCTTTAACCTAAGTGAACTCTCAGCTTGAAAGCAGTTTGAGAACAGTCCAGCTTGAATTCCTCTCAGTGGCCCAACCTCTTAAAACTGTGCACTCTTTATGTAGTCGATGAACGTTTTTAAAGAATGGTGACAACAGAGGAGCAAAGATATACATACGTAAGCCAAGTTCCAGAAGTCTGATTTTTTTTATGCAGCAGTTTACTTAAAAAAAAAAAAAAAAAAAGACATTTCTGTGGCATAGATATTTGGTCCTATCAAATCAAATTTTACTTTTATTTTTAAATTTTATTTATGTATTTGTGTATTTATGAGAGAGAGAGAGAGAGAGAGAGTGTGTGTGTATGCACCACAGAGGGAAGAGGGGGACTTTGAGGGACAAGCGGACTCGGTGATGAGCCCCAATCCCCAAGCAGGGCTCCATCTCATGACCCTGAGATCATGACCTAAGTGGAAACCAGAAGTCAGATGCTCAACCGACTGAGTCACCCATGTGCCCCTCAAATCAAATTTTAAAATAATTTTGAAACTTTCCCTCTCAAATTACGTTACAAAATTTTTTCATATCATTGTTGTGATTGTTACCATTTGAACCAAGAAGTATGGGTGAGGTGTCCTGCCTTGAAATCATCTTTAAGAAGGAAATTGGTTTGAGATACCTAGAGTGTGCTGTAAGGTGCATGAATGATCCTGCGCCTCAAAGCAAACTATTTTCCGGCATGTTATTTATTCCCAGGGATTGCACACATTCCAGATGACATCACCAGGGCTGCTAGTGCACAAGAAAATAAGCAAATGAGACACACATTGGCTCATGTGGCAAATCATTGGGTTTGCCAAATGGAAAAGAACAAAAACGGGGAGGGAAAACATTTTGTTTTCAATCTACAAGGATATTAATAAAAGTCAAACCCAGCATTCTGTGGCTACATTTCCCAGGAAGAAGAGCCTCTTCTGTCCAAAAGAACATAACAACAAACGTTTGTATCTAGAAATATGTATCTCGTGATGTCATTTAAAAACCCACTATTTATCATAACTAGGGATGGAAACATGTTTCTCTGAAATTTGGACACCAAGAGAGAAGTTGAGGACAAATTCCACCTCAAATAATCTATAGTTCAGAGTAAATCTACTCAGTGAGGGTAAATTGATCCATTATATGTCGCAGCTTAAAATCAAAAGCTTCTCTAGATAAAATGCTCAAGAAAAAATAAACAGCAAGTCACCAGCAAAAGACAGGAATAAAGGAAGAGAACATAAAAATTTCTTTTATAAAAATGGGAAGGCTTCCTATGCAAATGTCATTTATAGACACCAGAGAAAAATGAAAGAAGCAAACTGCGAGTCGCTGGCTACCAATTAAAAGTAATCAGCTGGAAGGTTGATTATTATTTACTTTTTTAAAGATTTTATTTATTTATTCATGAGAGACACAGAGAGAGAGGCAGAGACACAGGCAGAGGGAGAAGCAGGCCCCACGCAGGGTCCCCAATGCAGGACTCGATCCCGAGACTCCAGGATCACGCCCTGGGCCAAAGGCAGGCACTAAGCCACTGAGCCACCCAGGGATCCCCGGTTTATTATGATTTAAAACTTACAGGACACTAGTGTAAGACAATTCCAGTTTGGAAGGCATCAGTGATTAACGACATGAGTTAACACTTACAAAGCACTTACTACACACCAAGAGCAGCCTTTTATATAATTAACTCATTTAACGCTCTCAACAACCCAGTGTATTAATACAGTGATCCCCTGACGGGCCTCATTCTGGAGCTGAGGCAGCGAAGGCCCAGAGAGGTTAAAACCTTGTCCAAATTCATGCAGGTGCAGACTATCAGCGCATGTTAATTTAGATGAGGCTAACTGACATAAAAACTTAAAGATGCTAATAAATGTGGAGCATTTGGAAGCCTAATTCCACGAAAATATGAAAAATTTTGAAAGAGATATTTCACTTAGTTAAAGCAATAATGCTGAACTATGCAGACCTCTTACTTTGAGGATACAGATCACACACGCACACGCACAACAACCTTCCTTAGAAATAGTGTAAGGGGGGGATCCCTGGGTGGCTCAGCGGTTTAGGGCCTGCCTTCGGCCCAGGGCCTGATCCTCGAGTCCTGGGATCGAGTCCCGCATTAGGCTCCTGCCTCTGCCTGTGTCTCTGCCCCCTCCCCCCGTCTCTCTTGAATAAATAAAATCTTAAAAAAAAAAAAAATAGCGTAAGGGCCAACGTGAAGTGTGAATTTTGCCCTTGACAGCAAAAGGAAGATCTCCATGTGTGCTGATACTGATCAGTTTTACCAACTGGGCAGCCACGAGTTGGCAACCGTGGCAGTTTTCCCCCGAGGGCCACTGGACAGCACACGTATGAAAACATTACACGAAATTGTTTTTCGGGGTTAAAAGAGGCTTTTAACCCCTTCCCGAATTCTCCAATTTGACTAATACGTGCAGATGAGAAAAACAAGCGGTCCCCTGATTTTAATAAAGTAGGATTTATTGGGAAAGCAAGGACTGGTTATTGTAAACTGTGCCTCTTTCTGGAAACGTTTAGAATTTTGAAAGAAGTCACCTCGGCAATATAATGTGGTCCAGCCTTCGGTTTCCAGGGGGGAGAACTACGTGCCAAGGACATGAAAGTCAGGTTAGCGTCAGCCTTCCGAGGGAGGCAGGGAGGCAGGCCATAGCCCAGTGGCTCCAAGCACAGGTGCACTTCTTAGCTGAGGGGCTTGGCAAGTTCTTTTACTTTTTTGAGGCTTCACCGCTCTCAGTGCAAAAGGTGGAACACGAGGGAGGTGGTTGTGGATATTAAGCGAGGTCCCAAATACAGAGCAACCTGTGCAACACCTGACACCCAGGAAGCACTCAGTAAGCGGCCACTGCTGCTGTCCCGTCTTCTTTACTCTGACCGGTTAGTGTCAGAACTGGGTGCAAAGCACTTTTGCACCCAGCACTTTTTCTTTTCATTATAAATAATCCAAGGCGTTGCCCCTTTCGTGTACCCTGGGCCTCCAGGGGGAAGATCCCGTATCCCTGTGTTTCCCCCAAACCTCTGCTTTCCTTCCACCCTAGGATAATCCTCCAGCCTGCTGGCCAGGGTTTTCCATCCGAATGGAACTTGGAGGGTGCACATCCTAAACTCTGGATCAGGAAGGCTCCCGATGCGCTTTCACAAAGGGGATAAACATAGGTTCAGGAAGTCTGAGGCGCAGAGATTCCGTGGCTCACATGCCCGGCTTCCTCATGATTCAAGCCGGGCTCTTCCTGGAAGGGGGGGTGGGGTGGGGGACAGCTTGCCATCGATGAAACTTTCCAATAACATCAGAACTGAACAAAATCCTACAACCAACCCGATGTGAACTCCGGGGCGCTCGCCCCTCCTTGTGCAAAACAGCCCTGTTTTCACGAACCCTCGGCCTAGGGGTCAGGAGATTCTGATCCGTCGATCCATCGGCTCCGGATCTTTGCTGCTCTCCTCGCCCGCAAGTCCTCCCTCCAGGCCCCGCGCCGAGCGCTCTGCTGCTGAAGTCTCACCACCCCATCCCCATTTTACAGACAAGCAAACCGAGGCTGCCGGGGCGACGCAGGGAAGCCTCGGGGCCGGGGTTCCAGTCCCCGCACCAGGGCTGCTGACGTCCACCTGCTCCCTCGGGGAGCCCGGCTTGGCCACGGCCTCCGCGGGCCTCAGTTTCCCGGCCTGGGGCGGCCGCCGCGGTTCCCTTGCTGCCCGACGGCGCGGCCCGGGCGGGCTCCTGGGTTTCCGGGCTCTGCCCTGCTCCGGGTCCTGCTGCGCCCGGGGCTGCCCCTGGCACCGCACGCACGGGGTGGGGGGGGGCGTCGGGGAGTCGGGGCGCACAGGGAACGACGGACACCCACACGCGCGCAGCGTGGGCTCCGCAGCAGGCCGCCTCCTCCGGGGAGCCCCCGGGGCTGCGCACCCCAGCACCGCGCCCAGCCGAGAAGGTGTGGGGCAAGGGCGCCCGCCCGCAGCCTCTGCCCGGGCGCAGGCAGGTGTGCAAGGCAGCGCCCCCCCGCCCCCCACGACCCCCCACGCGGCGGGGCAGGCTGCTCTCAGCCGCCCACGGAGGGAGCCCGAGCAGAGCTCTGCCCTCCAGCCCGTGCTCCCCCTCCTCCTCCTCCTCTCCCCCTCTCTCTGTCTCTCTCCCTCCCTCCCTCTCCCTCTCCGTCTCCCTCTGTCTCCCCCACCCTCGGTCTCCCCCGCCCTCTGTCCCCCCTCCCCCCTCCCCTTCTGTCTCTCCCTGCCGCCCTCCCTCCGTCTCTCCCCCTCCCCCTTCTGTTTCTCCCTCCCTCTCTCCCTCCCTCTGCCCCCCCCCCCCCCCCCCCCCCCCGTCCTGCGGCTGCCAAGCAGCCTGGCTTCATAATCCTGCAAGTGGTTTGTCGTGACTCCTGTTTCCGCCCCGGACCAGCGAGCCTGGGCTTCACCCGAGGCTGTCACGGGGAAGGCGGCGCCGCCTCTGGGAAACAGAATCAGATGCGGGTTCACGGAGGACCCACCCGGGAGGACCCACCCGGGAACGCGAGCTGTCACCGGACAAGGGCGCGGGGGCCACAGCACCGACCCCGCAGCCCCCCGCAGCCCCGGAGGACGGAGGACGCGCAGCTGCAGGAGCTCTCCACGCCTCTGACCTCGTGACCCGGATAAATAGACAAGTAGGATTATTCTCCTTCCTTAAAAATATACCTGACGGTCCACGGCAGCTTAAATGGATCCTGACTTTATCAGTGAGTTCTTTAAAAAAGCAAAAGGAACCTCCGCCCCCCAAGACCTAGGCTCCTGGAATAAGGATCTCTTCACCAACGAGAAAGCCTCCAACACTCACATACACAGTTGCCAGGAGATCTCCAGAAGGTTCTGAGCAGCTTCCGTCTGATTCTCAGGCAAAACACACACTGCAACCCCAACAGCGACCTATCGCCGAGTCTTACTCTTCTCTGCTGCCTAGCTATGCAAGTTTAGGCAGGTCACTGAGCTCTGAGTATGTATTGTATTCGCTTTCTTAAAAGATTTTATTTATCTATTTATTTATTTATCTATTTACATATTTATTTACTTATTTATTTATTTATTTGAGAGAGCAAGCAAGCACAAATGGGGGCGGGGGCAGTGAGGGAGAGGGACAAGCCAAGGTGGGGGGTGGGGGGGCTCGACCTCAGGACCCTGACATCACAACCTGAGCTGAAATCAAGAGTCAAGTCGCTGAACTGACTGAGCCACCCGGGCGTCCCTGTATTTTATTATCTTCCTGTGAAGGGACTGTGCTAAGGATTCCTAATTTCCCATGTAGTTCCAAAGTGAAATATTTGTTTAATGAAAGAATCGATTGACCTCGTCAGTGGCAGTTTTGTAGCTTAATCCTCAAACACAAGGAGCGATCAATAGGTGCGGCGCATAGCACAGAAATAAAGCTCCTTGCCGCAGCCTCGGAGAGAAATATTTTTACCAAGTTTTTCTTGCTCTTCTTGTAAAACACACACACACACACACACAACCACGTCATCAGGCTCTATGATTGAGGAGATGCCAGTGATAGAGGGTGGGGGAGGAGGGTTTATTTATTCTCTTTGAACTGGAATGTTTCGAAAGTGCTAGGCTTTTCCTCGAGGAAGATGCTCTCGCGTCCTCTGTTATCTCCAGTGATCGAGAGGTGAGTGTCAAAGGCTTGTGAATGGATTTCAGAATGTGCAAGGGACACCTCCCATCGTTAGCTGTCTACGTTTTTTTTTTTTTTCTAACCACTTGCATACTTTTGGTCAACCACTGTAAAATAAACAGCCCTTCCCAAATGTTTTTGTTTTCTTTGACAGCACAGCAATAATTCACTTGGAATGCTGTAGACTAGAGGAGCACTCCAGTGCTGTCCGGAAGGCTAGCTTTCTATCATTTCTATTCGCCGGTTGCTTTTAAAAGTCAGACGATGCCAGACTGAAAGGAACATAAAACACAGTGGAAGATGCATTTATGCTTGTATCTTGTTTTCCTACCCCCTCAAAATATATACAACATGAGTGTCTAGCCACACTTGTGCCCGTGCATCGTGTGTTTATGCATCCTCTAAACGTATATTAAAAACAAGACTCCCCCCTTAAGTGTTTGCTGCTTTTGTGCTTGTACTTCTGTTTGATATGTGAGAAGCAGAGCATCTAAATTAAGACACGGTTTAGAGGTCATGCAAGAGAGGATGGAAATGAATATATATTCCTGCCTGGAAAGTTGCAGAAAAGCTGTCCTAATACACTCGCGGCTTAGTTGAAAATGTTCTTCCCTGTTTAAAAATGCTCTTTTCTCCAGTCAGTCACCTACTAAGGAAGTTTAGGGAAAAAATGCATATAAAAGTTGGTCTAAAGGGCTTTATCTCCTTCCCTATCGTGGGTGGGGATCTTTGTCTCTGATGTGTAGAACAGAATTAAGTGTGTATCTGGGTGTCAAAAGTGGAAGGCCAGCAGCTGACCTGGGGAACAGTCCAGCCTCTGCGCACTGCGGCTGGGAGAGCTTTCTAGAGGACAACATTTGAAGGAGGAAAATTGTGGAGTTTGGAAGTGCTCCGTTTTCATCTCAACCAGCCTCCTCTCTGAGAAACCTGTCTCTAGCGTGCACAACCAAGCGTGAATGCGTTCTGTCAACACAGGGTTTCATTTCAGAGGCTGGGAGTGGATCAGCTGAGCCACCTCACCTGCGTTCCTTGCAAGTGGCTGGAGCCCTAGGAGCCTGGCTTAGCTTTGGGCTTCTCCAGCAGAGAGCAGTGAAACACTGTCAATAAACTTAATTCTGGAAACCACAGTAGCTTCCAAGCTAAGAAAATGGCCAAGGCAGACCTGGCAGGCTCATCAGAGTTGCAAACAAACTGGGGAAACTGGGCTTGGCGATTTGAAAAGCTGGATAGGTGCTGGAAGTTGGGAGGTCGCTATTGATAGGAGTGCGTATCCCGAGACACTGAAATGTTAGTCCCAGCAGCACCGTGGAGCAAGACAGACAACACAAAAGAGAAAGCATATGCTTTCCCAAGGTAGTTTCTCATTTTCACCACACTCTTATTGAATTCTTAGACATTTCCGAGGCCACCTTCCCTTGCACTCTGCACTGTCACAATGTCAGCTCCTGAATCTCAATGTCAGGCCACCTACCTCGGCAGTTCTTCAAGCACCCCTCGTTTGCAGCGGAGGAGCTGCTTGGTAGATCAAGTGCAAGGAGCAGTTTGCACATATGCATCCTATAGGAGACGTGGCTGCCGAGAGCCAATTTTGAGAAACTTGAAAACAGCTTTCTGTGGCTCGAGTTCAAGATGAGGTTTGTAGTGGGGATGTGTGAATGGCGCTTCCAGGTGAAGTGATTTACGACATTACACATGACCTTGTTAACGGAACGACACAAAAATGCAGAAACTCCCCAACACCCAGCCCTTGGCTGGGGTGTGAATGGGTTCTTCTCCTTCCAATGCACAAAAGCTGATGACAGAGAATACGGGGGAATGGACTATGTTCGTGCTAAGCTGCTCTCAAAGAGAAATATATATTTGCACAAAGGAAGTAGGAGCGTTTGCAATCCCACGACGTGGATTGTGTATGATCTGGCCTGTGACTTTTCTTGCATTAAAAGGAGTTTAATCAACTATTATTGTTTTTAACCTAAGAGATTTCAGAGAGACTATTCTGAAGCCATCTAGTCCGAACGCAACCAAAGCAAGCGGAGTGCTCACTCGCCTCGCTGAACTCGGGGGGATGCCCTCTGTATCCCTCACACCATCTTTTTACTAGTGGCTCGATGAGCTCCCATTCGGAGACTTCTTACCGCCTTCAAGTGCGGGGCTTGAATGCCAGGTCCCCCGTGCGGGCTGCCAAGATGCTAAGCGAGGCAGAGAGCACTGCACATCAAAGGGGAGAGGGAGATGGCACCCTGCCCGACAGGCACGCTGTGCAAAGGGCGAACTTCGAAGAGACGGGCTCACATCAAAAGCCACCGTGTGTTTTACATTCCCGCAGTGACCAGGCTCACTTTACCTCCCCCTGGAGCCTCCTTTCAGCCACTCGGTCTCTCCCTTCTCGAAGGACAACTCCCTTCTTCTTTACTCCTCTCAAAGCCCTCTCCGCAGCACCATCTCGACAAAAAGAAACACTCTGCAACCAGAAAACGACTTCCACGGGCCCCGCAGAACCCCGCAGAACGGCTCCCCGAGAACCCAAGGGCCAAGCTTCCCAGCAACTCAAGTAGGTGCCTGACTCAGAGGCTGCATTGCTTGGAAAGTGCAGCCGCTGGTCCACGGCCACATCACCCCCCCTTGGCCTTCCCCAAGGTCTCAGTGGGAACATCTTTCTTTTCCCTTCTCTTTCTTTTCTTTTCTTTTTTCTTTTCTTTTCTTTCTTTCCCCTTCCTTTTCTTTCTCTCTTTCTCTCTTTCTTTCTTTCTTTCTTTCTTTCTTTTTCTTTTCCTCTTTCTTTCTCTTTTCTTTCTTATCATTTCAAACAAGAACAATGAATTCCTCAAGCCCACAAGAATGTGACAAGGTGTCAACAAAGCCAACCAGGACGGTGATGTATGGCCCGCAGGCTGCAGCCCCCATAAATCACTTCACAAGCCAGAGCTGCAAAGAATGAGCCCTGCAAACCTGGAGCCCGGAGTGCCAGCTCCTCATACCCTCAAGTATGCTCCCGCCCTCCGTCCCCCCACAGCCATCCTCCTCCGGCCCCCTTGCCCAAGTCCACCTGCTCAAGAGTTAAGTTCTTTTCTTTCTGTGGCAAATAGTGCTCATACCCGGTGGAGCACTATGTAATGGAACACGCTTTAGGGACTGGTGTTGATGTGGCTTTTTTGAAGGCTATCTGGAAACATCTGCCTAAAATCCTAATTTCAAAGGTTTATAAATGGCAAAGTATTTGTTCTTTGATTGAGGAGGTTTAGGCTTTGGTGGTGAAATGATGTTAAGGTTTTCAAAAATGGGGTGCCAGAAACTGTTTTGCCTGCCTCACATGTGATACAAAGAGAAACAGAACTACCAATCGAGAAGTCCTTTCTGGGTTCTTACTTAGTATGTGGCTTTCTTCAAAGAAACACCGGATGTGTAGGGTACATACTAAAATTAGGAGGCAATTGGGGGTATTTAACACTGCCTTAGGCAAAGTAATTTACAGACAAGTATAGGACCACCAAATAAGATATTCTCTGTCAGTGTTTTAATGTATTTGATTTATACCTTAAGCCACAATTTGGGAGTGAGTACTCACTGTAAGCTGTGAATGCAAAAAATCTCTAGAAAACTTTTAAAT
This sequence comes from Canis aureus, assembly GCF_053574225.1. NCBI lineage: Eukaryota > Metazoa > Chordata > Mammalia > Carnivora > Canidae > Canis > Canis aureus. Next base: position 10,599,945 of record NC_135621.1, on the reverse strand, counting down.
ACAAATGACTGACTAATTTTGCAGTAACTTAGACCCTATCCTGTGAAAAGCATAATACGGAACTACTATTTTTGAAAAAGTGCCCTAAACACAAACTTATAACAGACCAGAACAGCTAAGCAAATCATTTGTAAGGAGGTGTTCATATGACAGACTGATTTAAAGCTGCTACAGTCTTATACACCAAGTTTAAGAGAAAAGGAACTTGCAAAGAAATGGTTTTGTTGAAAATGAGAGGCAACAACAAAAAGAGAATCATCTTACCAGTGCCCATGCTAATGGAGACCAGGGTCAGCAGGGCTGAATGTAAGCTCGTTTCTTCCCTCCAACCACCCCTTTTCTTTTTTTTTTAAATCAAAGATTCTAAAAATAGCTGGAGCAGCAGAGATGAACTTATTCTCAGCTGACAACTCTACTCTCTGATGACAGTAAAATTAATCCAAAGAAACGGCAAATTCTTAAAAAGAAAGTAACATACACCAAAATTGGTAGCTCAAACTCATACGAAGTTGACTTAGAGTTGATGTAAATATTGGTACTAAAGACCATCTGAATCTATGAGAGTTCAGATAAGGGATTCTTTGCAGTACAGTATGATCTCTGAAAGAATATGCTAAGGTTATTATGAGTGACGAGTTCTACTGTGTGTAAAACGGTCAACTTTGAATAATATCATTTACTCATTCAAGAGCACAGCTATTCAAGTAAATGAAGTACATCTGGAATTACTGCCAATAAGACAACCAAAGAAAGTATGTACTGAGTCACTGTCAGTGTCTCTTCTCAGATGAGAATAGACAAAAAAAGAAGTTCAATTTGGGGACACCTGGGTGGCTCAGCGGTTGAGCATCTCCTTTTGGCTCAGGGCATGATCCCCAGGTCCTGGGATCAAGTCCTACATCGGGCTCCCTGCAGGGAGCCCGCTTCTCCCTCTACTTGTGTCTCTGCCTCTCTCTGTGTCTCTCATGAACAAATATGATCTTTTTTAAAAAAATTCAATAGGGCACTACTTTGGAAGAACTATCTGTTCCATTAACTCTCTTTAGACATAAACATTTCTTCTTATTTTTACACATGCATGATTTTGGATTACAACAAAATAAAACTCCCTACGGCCACAGTATCAAGCTATATAGTAATTATATAACAATTAGCTAGTAAACACTAACAAAATAGTGTTACCTGGGGAATACAGACTTTCTGGCTGAATTAAAAAAACTGAAAAGATAGGGTAAGTACATGCAGATCTGTGAAATTCTGATTTTCTTGCATTGGAATAACTTGTAGAAAGCGCTATACCTGCCTCAAAATGTGACTCTATTTTCCTGAGATGGAACTCCAAATTGGAAAAAGCCAAAAGAAGAGGACACTGGGGATGACCATTTAAGATCTTATAAAGGTTTAAAGCATACTTGTGAACATATTAACCTTCATGTATAGACACAGAAAAACAGATGAATTAGAACCACGAACATCTACTCTTTTGTTAAAAAGAGAAATAGCTTGCTAAACCTTTAGGGATTTCCATGGGTAAATCTGGGCAGCCTGATGCAAGTTATGAATTGGCCCACAGAACAAGTGTTCATAGGTCACCTGTACTCCACTCCCAACAGAGCCTGCGAGGCCTCTGGAATCACTCAACTTCTAGAAAAAATTCTATAACAACTGTTAGTGGGAACCGCATCTTCAGATGGTTTCTTTCCTACTGGAAACATAGGCTTTGTTGTATGCAAGCAATTTGTCCCCACTGAAATGATGATGTTCAAAGTTGCCTCAGGGGTACCTGGGTGCTCAGTCTGTCGGCTCAGGTCATGATTGCAGGGTCCTGGGATGGAGCCCCGCATCAGGTGACCTGCTCAGCGAGGGAGTCTGCTTTTCCCTCTCCTCCTCTGCCCCGCTCCTGCTCATGCTCTCTCTCGCGGACTCCCTCTCTCAAATAAATAAATTAAATTAAATTAAAAATTCCGAGTATTTACCCATGTCATTAAAGACTTTTATCTACATTTTTACCCAATGTGTCTCAGCAAAACTGACAAAGCTTTCAACTAAGTAGCAGACTTTACGTAACTGTATTGTGTTCCTATTTACGTATTTATTACTTACATATTTTATGTGCATTGATTATTTAAATTACATATTTATTAATTTCGACTTTAAATTTGCAAAATAAAAGTGTGCTTTATCTTCATAGGTAATAAATGAGATCTATGAAAGTATCAAGGATCAATTCTTACTCTTATTCACAACTAGTGTGTGTCAATAAACATAGACCAAGACCCAACTCCAGTTTAATGCATACGGGGAAGGAAAAGCAACGTAAAAATCCTTGCAAATTGGGCTCTGTCCCACTGTCATGTCATTCGCAGAGCAAATACCTGTGTGTGTGCAGAAAGAGCTAGGGTATAGAGAGATACAAAATGGAAGCTCACTTGCCTTTTGTAACTGACCTACCTCAAACTACCCTTTCTTGTTACGTACATTGGCTTCTTTTTATGTGTGGGATTTTGAATTCTACAAGGCAGGAACTATACGGTAAACCCCATGGGTGCACTCTTCAGTCCTATGTCTTTATTATTGGATTTATAGTAATTTTCTGTGGATAAATGTAATTAAATATACTCAGACTAATGTGATAATGGTTATATATGTGTGTATATATATATATATATGCTTCATATTACACGTATATATTCTTTTTTTTAAGGGTTTTATTTAATCATCTGAGAGAGAGACAGATTGAGTGAGAGCACATGCAGAGGTAGGAAGGGAGAGGGAGAAGCACACTCCCTGCAGAGCAAGGAGGCCAACGCTGGGCTCAACCTCAGGACCCTGGGATCATGATCTGATCATGATCAGACACTTAAGGGTCAAAGACAGACACTTAACCAACTAAGCCACCCAGGTACCCTTATTTATATTCTTTATATGGCTAGCAACACACTAACTTTCTACCAAGCTGTCTTTGTATTATGGGAAATCTCTAATACATGTGACTCACTAATAGTGACATTGGAAGTCTCTCCTCTTCCATTCTGTTCTATCAATAAATACTATGCCTCATTTTGTGACTGACTATATATAGCTACATATACTTAGCCTTGATTCAATATAAGTAAAATAGTGAGAGAAGGAAATAAACCTCTTCCGCTGCCGGCTGCCCTGTTGGGTTTCACCATTCATTTCTAACATGCCTGGAAACAGAATCTAGAGGGATCACGGTGTAGGTAGACACACAGCTTGGGCACGGTCATTCCTTGGCTATGCTTTATAAGATCGACACTGTGCTGTGCACTGAAAATACAAGGAGGGAGGAGACGTAGTCCACTGTGCGTTAGACACGCAAGCAAACAAGTACAACGTGCTGTGAATGTCCTCTCTTGAAGGTGTTTTCAAACTCCCACGATGGCAAAGACAAGATGGTAATTAGTTTCAGGAGGGGAATACTATATTTGAACTGGGGCTTGGGAGAGGCATTGAGATTTGTTCAGATGGAGACAAAGATAAAGAAGAGGACCATCAGAGGGGTAGCCTGGTGGTTCAGTCAGTTAAGCTTCTGACTCTTGGTTTTGGCTCAGGTCATGATCTCAGGGTCATGAGCTCAAGCCCCATGTTGGGCTCCATGCCAGGTACAGAGTCTGCTTGAGATTCTCTGTCTCCCCCTCCCTCGGCCCCTCCCCTGCTCATGCTATAAATAAATAAATAAATAAATAAATAAATAAATAAATACCAAAAAAAAAAAAAGAATAGGACAATCAGAGAATCAGAGCAGAGGTAGGTGGGAAATAACCAATGTAGCTTTCAGGGGGGAAAAAAAAAAGGTCTTTCTGTACTAATGAAGTGCAAACCACAACTGGGGTGGATGGTAGGAGGCAAAATGAGAAACTCCAGCTCATGCTATAATCCCCATAAGAAATGAGGGCTTCGTCCCTTGAGTGAATGGTAGCCACTGAAGACTTCTGGCAGGAGAGTGATGAGCTTTCTGTCTCGAAGACAGCACCCCCAGTAATATAACAGGTGGGGTGGAGGAAGGGTCAAGAAACTAGGAGACTGGTGCAAAGAGCTCAAGTGAGGGATGATGAGCCCCTGTTCAGAGAAACAGCAGTGGAACGGAGGAAAAGAAAACTCAAAACATATGGAGCAATAAATGACAGGACTCGGTGAGTGCTGAAAATGGAGAAAGAAGGGAATTCGGGATGACCGGGTGAACCAGAGCACTCTCAAGTGAGCGGAGAGGACAGTCAGTGAAAGGTGGGAGGAAGCCCAGATGTCACCGGGCATACTCAGAAGGGATGTGTGGAATGAAAAATCAAGAGGGCCTCAGTTCTCCCCCCAGAGATGAGCAACATGTGATGGGCAGGTAGAAAGAGAAGAGCCTACCAGATACAAGGAGCTTCCAGAGCAGAGAAGCAACATCAGGAAAACAGCTTCACTCTGGGATCCAAAGAGGGAGAGCTGGAAACAGAGAGGCTTGGCCACTGCATCCACTAGTTCAGAACAGCCATGGGGATGAAGACTGGGGAGCACCCCTTGGATTTTGCAGTTAGGTGGTCATCGGTGACCTTATTATGAATACGGTCCATGCGATGAAGGGGGTGGAAGGCAGATCACATTGCACTCAGCCGAGTGGGGGGTAGGAGGCCGGGAGTCCTTTTCACTTCCCATCCTCTTGCCTCCCTGCCATTTCAGAATAGCTGCAGGCTCTAAAAGACAGGTTCTCTTGCTATGCCCAAAGACCTTTAAAAAAAATTTTTTTTAAGATTTTATTTATTTATTCATGAGAGACACAGAGAGAGAGGCAGAGACACAGGCAGAGGGAGAAGCAGGCTCCCTGTGGAGAGCCCGATGTGGGACTCGATCCTGGAACCCCAGGATCACACCCCGAGCAGAAGGCAGATGCTCAACCACTGAGCCACCCTGGCGTCCCATATGCCTAAAGACCTTTCAACCCAAGAAAGCGAGATCACGTTGCAAAACCCAGAGCTGCAGTGCACAGAAGGCACATGGAGGGAAGGGTGATGTTAACACATCAGAGAGGTTAAATATATGGTTCACAGTCAAGGTTACTGAACTATTCTGAGCCTTTCTGGGAAAAACTACCTGGATGAGACTTGGGCGGAATCCAAACTGGAAAGGAGTCTTAAGAGATCCTAAGACCCTCATCAGGCATCATTCCGTGGAGCTGATAGCCTGCGTGTGAACTAAAAGGAATGCAGCGCTCTAACCTAAAGGGTAAACGTCCTTTCAGGATTCCTTTTAGGAAAAAGGATACAGTCACGGAGAAAACTTGTTCTACCTTAGTCTTTAGCTTGCAGCATCTAGATACAGAACATTCAAGATGGTCAAGAGAAGGGGAAAAAATAACATCTTGTGGTAAAGCTAAGGCTTTCTTGTTTCTAGAACTTAAATTCATTTTCCTTTTGCACACTCAAGGAAGAAACTCATATAAATGGGTTGAGAGGGCCAGAAAGACACACTCAAGCAATGGTCAGCAAACTTTTTGTGTAAAGAGCCAGGTAGTAAATATTTTAGGCTTTGTGGGCTAGGTGGTCTCTGTGGCGACTACGCAACACGGCCACTGAAGCAGCCACAGGCAGTACGTGGACCAATAAGCACGGCTGTGTCCCAGAAACACTTTATTTATGGATGCTGAAATCTGCATCTCGTAATTTTCACATGTCACAAAATACAACCATTCTTTTTCATTTTTTTCGACCATTTACAAAGGCGTACACCGCTCTTGGATTAGAGGGTCATCCAAAAGCAGGCAGTGGGCTGGATTTGGCCTGCGGTCCAGTTTGCTACTCCTACACTAGAAGAACCTCATCTAGTTCAACCTCCTCCATCAGCCTGGGTTTAGCGAATTAGAATTTCTGGGCATGGAGCACACTGATCTGGGGAGACAGTGGAATTGATATATTTGGCAATCTAGAGAGAACTGATTCTTGGCAGTGTCACAGCCCTTCTGCCTATGACCCTGAGCTGGTCACTCACCCTGATGCTGAGAGTGGGAGTTACAGTTGACCTAGGGGCTATCCATCCAATTCTTCATTCATTCACTAATCATTCACTGAATGACAATGGCTTCTCCAGCACCAGGGGAAATAGTAAAGAAAGCAAAAAAACATGGGCTCCCTATCTTCCAGATGTCTATACCCGTTTGAGACAATTAGACTTATGCACTAGAATAATGGTACAATTTCAATGTAAGTTCATAAAATTAAAGGGAAAGTTCTCAGGCAGCTAATATTTAGACCCGATTGCCAGAAGGAGGTAAATGTTTTCCCTTTCAAATTAATCAAAGCATGTGTTGATTACCAGCTCCTGGCATTAGGAAAGTACAAAAATCATCTCAGAAAGTACTAATCAGGGGCAGCCCGGGTGGCTCAGTGGTTTAGTTTAGCATCTGCCTTCGGCCTAGGGCGTGATCCTGGGGTCCCAGGATCGAGTCCCACATCAGCTCCCCACAGGGAGCCTGCTTCTCCCTCTGCCTGTGTCTCTGCCTCTCTGTCTTTCATGAATAAATAAAATCTTAAAAAAAAAAAAAAAGAAAAAAGAAAGTACTAATCACCTGTATTATAAGTACCTATATCAAAACTGATGTTGTGAAGAAGAATAGTATTGTAATAAATGATCCTAATTCATTGGTCATGATAGAGGCCTCTGACAAACCCTACATTTTTTTTCTAAATCAAATCAAATCTGATCATTCTCTTACTCGGAAATCCTTAGTAGCTTCTCGTTTCCTAGGATGCCCCATCTCAGGCATGCCATGCATGGCCTGCATGACCTGTTAGCACTAACTATTTAGACTCATTGTCTGTGGCTACCTCTGACCCAAGCGATGGCCCTAATTTGCACTATCCAACCAACACTAGCTGAATACTCCCTGTACCTTCCTGCCACCATTAATTTGTTCCTACTTTTCATGCAGCTGGAAGGGTCTTCCAGGAATTTTTCTTCCAGTTTTTCTACTAAAATCCTATTCGTTCTTAAGGGCTCCGCTGAAATGCCATTCATCTTTACCTCGTTGGAAGGAAGGAAGGCCTCATAGATCTTTATGATTTACATCTTGGCAAAACTATCTAAAATACCAACCTTCTAAGGCTCTTTTAAGGATTAAATAATAAAGTAAAATAAAGTTTATAATGCACCTAGCATAACTCATGACACGTAGTTGGAGTTCAAAGTAAACAGAAGTGCCACATGTATGCATATCTACCCTTAGATTATAAGTTCTTAAAGCTAAGAACCATATTTTATTACTTACACACAAACCTATTATGCGAAGTGCTCAGTATTTATTAAATAAAATTGGAATATGGAGCACTACACGTTCACAAAGCATAATCAGTGCTTTTAATCCTAAAGCTAAGTGTGAGAAGGACTGAAACACTGTAAGGTCTCTGTAATGTTTCTAATTGGGTTGATCACATGGCGCAGAGAAATCATGGCTTTTGGAGTGGGTTCCAGACTCAGTTTTATTACTAACAGTGTATCTGTGCAAGTTACTTACATTTTCTTAGACTTGGTTTCTTTATATATAAAACTATGTCAATCAAATGTGCTTTGAAGGTTTATCTCTACAACAGTGTCTGGTATTTGGCAGGTGTCTAATAAGTACTGACTATGAATATATTCATATATTAATGGGCTATTCCATAGCCCTTATTAAGCAGGGCTGTGGTTAGATGCCTCATGTACATTACCTACATTGATGAAATAATACCAGACTGAAATGTGAATTGTACTTCTTGACCATTCTTTCTTAAATATGTAAAGAGAGCAGCAATCTCCAGCCTTCTTTGTGTGGAAGAGCTGGTGCAAAGGAAGGTAGTTTACTAGCAGTTTCCTATGATCCCTGACGAGTTACCCTATTGATAGCACCCTCTTTGACTTCTCCCCAATGACCTCGACAGATAACAAGAGGGCACCGTGGACCACAATGTCAGATTAGACACGAGGGTCCATCAACCTATCAGGTGGTACTTTAAGAGCCATGATCATTTTTATCATCTGCTGGGGAGGGTCCCTAAAATGCAACCTTCATTTCCTAGTCATTGCTGCAGTCTTTCTGGATTGCTCTTGGTCCACCATATATATATATTCCTTCTGTGGTATTGCTTTGATTTATGTACATACTTGATGATGGCAGTGGTAGAAGCCTATTTCAAAAGATGTATATCCAAAGTAAATTGGCCTAAGGAACCCTGAGCAAGAATGAATCAAAGTCTATCTGGTATTGAGTTGAGGGAGTCAGATCCTTAGAAAACAGTTCCTGGACTTAACTTAGCTAACTATTCCATCAGCTGAAATTTTTGCAAAGGTTTGTGTATCTTTGACCAAGAGGTATAGCATCTTACCGAGGCCAATCCCTTAAAATATATGATATGGGAAATCAGTGATAATCTATTGGACTCACTTGTACAGGATGTATTAGCAGTTTGGGGCAACATGAGTATTTTCGACACTACAGTGTCTATAATTGGGGTTTGGGCCCAAATTCTTAATTTACTTTTCAATGTCAAATTGCCAGGATTCCATTATTCTATCAAGAGTAACCAATAAAAACCACTGATCACCTAGTTGATGACTTATTAAAATTGGTGCTAGCATTTCCATAGGGTCTAATGAGGATTGTGATAAAAGAAGGGAGAACAAGCAGCCGGGTTTTGCTGTCCTATCACCATTCCACGAACCTTCATTTCAGATGTACTGAACTGGACGAGAACCATGGGAGAAAATAGCAAAGAAACTCTGGCTTCGATTTTTCTCCATATTCAAGGTAAATGGTGCCTTGGGTCCAAATGAGGTGACTCATGGCCTCAGTTCTCTCTTTCCTGTCTCATGTTCAAATGCAGCCAAGACTGGAAAGTAACCTGACCCCTCCCCGCTCGTAGTGGACTGCTTCCAGGATGACATTTAGTTTTCATTCTCCGAGCGCTCTGTAAAACCACCTACTGCTCAGAGAAGCTCTTTGACATGTTCTAAGCCCTAAGAACAAATGAAAACGGCATTTAGGGGGGGAAAAAAAAGAAGGAAATGAAGCCAGAACAAAGACGTCAGAAACATGATACTGCAAGATCAGGCACTTATCTGCACCATAAGTGAAAAAAAAAAACACTTCAGATGCAAAGAACGTAGCCATTTAACTACTAGTTTCCTCCTGAGACTTTACTGTCACAAGAGATCCTTCCATTTCCAGTGGCGGTCGACAAGTTCTCCCCTTTCACCGAGGCCAGCTGCAGGAGCTTACTGGATACTCGTTCCTTCTGGGACGCAGAGATTGTTTTGTGAGCCACGGTGGAGGGAGAAGGAGCTCGAAAGGGAGAGGACATCAGAAGACAAAGGGACAGGTGGGCAGGCGCCTGTGACCTCCGTCTGCATTCTGCGCTGTGGCTGGTGGAGGAGTGGGAGTCATCGGTTTAGCAACATGGCGCCCAAGGCCTGTTGCGCAGGCCTTTGGCAAATATGGCTGCGGGGTGACAGGACTTCAGGGAGTGTGTCAGGCAGAGAAGCTCCATCCTCGCCCTCCGGCTGCCCTCAGTCTTGCTCAGGTAACATATTTTACGTGTCCGGATTCAGAGCTTTTCCTCACTTCCTTCAAAACCCCTCCCTGTGGGAGGCGGCCTTACGGTCCTGACCAATGGCTCCGGCCTCAACTCCGGGTGCCCCACCAGACTCATATCCTCCACTTTTACACAATCGGAACTTGGCAGAAGCGCTCCTTAGTGGGTTCCTGTGTGCTCAGTCCAACTGATTTGTCAGTATCATGAGGAGAGGGTTTGGGTTTTCTCTTTCCTTTGTGTCCTTTCACAGTAATTAGTTCTTTGCTTACACAGAATGCTCACTCACTCAGGCCGGGCCCGTCGGCCAATTCCGACGCCTCCTGCTCAGATGCCATTCCAACTGTGCGGGGGCCTGGCTCTCCCCAGCACAGATTAAGTTCCTGGGGGTTCCCCTTCTTGACAAGGTCTCCAGATTTTCATGCTGCCTTTGTGTCCAAAAGCAAAGCTCTTCTCAACAGAGCGAAAGTGAGAACAGAATTCAGTGCCTCGGTGGCCTAGACTTGTGCCCGTCACGGAAAATGGGGCAAGTGCCTGTGTCACACAGGCCATGCCATGAACTACGTTCAGGAGCACCAGGTAACAGGGGCAGGCCCTCCCCTCAGCGCGTCAGCGTTTTCAGTTATTACGTGAGACAGTAACTTAACCCACAACTAACGAGTCTCGTGCACCTACTTCTACCTCTTTCCTCAGAAATTCTCTGCTTTCTCCTCTACTCTGTTCTTCTGCAGCATTTAGAAACCAGAAAACTGGAACTGGTTTCTCCTCCTCCATCCCTCCCCTCCTCCGCCCTCCATTTCTACAGAGAAAGCAGCAGCAGAAGGAACAACTGGACTCAGATGGGTCAAGAGGGCACAAGGCCAAGCAGTGTTGATACACGTTGGCTACGTCTCAGCTAAGTGATTTTTCTCCCCTGAGTTAGCACTACCAAAAAGGACGACTACTTTCATTAATGGCTGCTTTCTTAACTAAAGAATAAAAGGTGGGCTAAGGTGGGCTAAGGTGGGAGAGGTAATATTCATTTCCCCTTGAGGCCTACACGTAGTCACACAGGTATCACAAGAAGAGATATAATGAACGCTCTTGCCTTTTAGTTGCCTCTCCTGATACTTGGAACACATCCTTGGCTGTTCTGCTTTGTCAGGTTTTTCAGAACCCAGGGGATAAAAATAAAGTTGAATACTCCCTTCGCCTCTCCTAACCCCCTCCTCCCATCTGCTCTTGATGCTGGCCAACAGATCTACCAGCTGCAAGGCTGGCTCCTTCTTGTCATTCCCGACTGTAAATTCAACTCTTCCATGACGCCTACCCAAACAGTCCGATCGAAGGCAGCCTCCCCTGTTCCAAGACTCTCCATTACGTTAGCTTGGTTCGCTTTTACTCATGACTCTTAACCACTGTTGGAAATCGCCACCTTTACCTTTGAGTCACTAGATGATTGTTCACAATACCTCTCTACAATGTACGATCCGTGAGAGCAGGGGCTTTGAACTGCTTACCAGTGTATCTCAGTACCTAGCACGGTGCCCACCCACCCAGCAGTAGTACAGACGAGATGCACATCAGCGAGTGAGTGACGACACAAGTCTCCTCGGGGGCAAGTCTCAGTTTCCAGTCTTTCTCCTACATTTATAAACTGTTTTCCTCTCCAACAGAAGGGGCTATCCAGGCCTATCCTCCTTGGACACAGAGGAATTGTATAGTTGGTGTGATCCCTGGAGTTCACGAGTTTTGATCCTGCATCATTTCAGCCAGTAATGAAAGCTTCCATATTAGTGACAAATAGACAAGGACACAGAGACTAAGAATGAATGTCTTCCCATCTTGGTAACAGAGAAATGGAAAAAAAAATCCCCCTCTAGCACATGCCAAATGTAGTTCCATTCAAATTTGAGAACTCGGAAAAAAAAAACTTAAAAAATTCTGAAAGAAATTGAAAACTCTAGAAAGCCTGAGGACTAATTCAAGTTTAAATTTAATATAATAATAATTATCTTAAAGCAACAGCTGTAATATTTTTAGGGCATATAGATTTAAATATTAGAGAGTGCTCTCATATCCACCTGTAAAACCTATAATATAAAAAGTTCACCCTTGTGAAATCAAACAAAAATACACTAATGTGCAAAAGAGCAGATGTGAATAAAAATGGGTCATGATATTTCTAGTTGCAATTAACTAAACCACGAAATACAGGCCACTGACAATTTTAGTCTGGTGTTCAAGCGACCATTGCACGCGCACACTAAAAGAAAATCTGCTATGTTTGTCTAAGGTAAACACTATAGAATCATTTGTAGTGTATCCTCTAGAAAGAAAGAGGATATGTTTAATAGTACCATATTAATGTTACTGTCATTAATTTAGATAATTTTTCCAGCATGCTAAATAGTTCCTTGTGTTAAAAAAAACTATGAACACTAGCAGCAAATCCAGCAATCTCTCCCAGAGGTAAGGTTAATGGGTGCCACCTATAAAACGGCCAACAATGGAGCCAATAACATAATAGAAGATTTCAAAGAGGTGCAAGAAAAATGCTATTATTTTCTTAGTAATCATAATTCTGCTTCTGAATATGTAATTTTGCCTTTAGAACACTCCTCAATTAAATTAGCAGGTGAGTTAAAAATTATCATCGTGGCTGCTAGGTGGCATTCTTCAAACCTCTTAAAATCCCTTGCTCGAGTTTGCTTTTCTGAAAAGCACTTACCCACCCATCCGGGGTGTTATATGAATTAGGATTCCTGGAGCCCACGGGGTCTAAGCAATGGCCAGCAGATTGGAAGCTAATAAGCACAATGGAAATGGGCCCTACTTAGTTACTATGGATACCGCAGATATAAAGGATTCCTATTTATGGTACTCATCAGCAACTACTAACGCAAAATCCCACATGCCGCTTGGACCTAAATATGGTCATAAATGTTTACTGCACATACATAATATTCATACAACTGTTCTAAGGCTGCAGAGCCACAACACAGGAAACAATATGTTCTTGCCTTCAGTGTATTTGCGTATCCCATTTTCCATCTGGAGAAGTTAAAGTTTTGTTTTGCGATTAGCTTTACAGAATAGAGGTTGGGTTTTTTTGTTTTTGTTTTTTTGGTTTTTTTTTCCTTGGGTTATTAAAACTGCTTGGCCAAAAGCGGGTGCAAACACAAACCCTGTGCAGAGTCACTGGCTTACCCAGAAACACCGGCCCCTTCAAAAAGGGTCAAGTACTGCTTGATGTGGAGGTTGCGACTACTGTAGCCTAACAATAGAGTCCTCTAGCAGGTAGGTCAGAGACACAGCTGGCCACAGAGCTTGGCTGGTCCTGACTCTTACCATCCTATTTGGGTGAAAACGTTCTAGACCTTTCCTGGTTAAAGAATCCCAAATTACAACTCAATTTCTCATCATCTGATCCATGCGAAGGATATCATCTTGCTTTATTTTTTGTCTCTGAAACCTAATAATCCTCGAAGGTAAGGCTGTCTGCACAAACACACTGGGGTCATTTCACTCTTCTGTACGGATGTGGACTTCACACCTCAGAAAGGAAGGTGCAGTCATTGGCTGGCACCAGGCACCACCATTGGCTTGCACTTGTGCCCTCTTTGGCTAAACGGTTTCGGGAAACCCACAGAAAGACTTCATTTCTGTAAAGCTAATTGGACAACAAAAACCTTAACTTTCCAGATGGAAAAGGATGTGTCACAGATGGGAGTTCATGATCTGACCCCCAAAGGATTCTCTTTGGTTTCATTCCCCTGCTTTCTCTGAGTTGCTGAAAGCATTGCCAGGATTTGGGGTTGACAGATGTCCACAGTGTGCCTCCATGGTGAGCTTAGTCCCGTGAGCCAACAGAGGAACAAGGAACATGCCAATTCTCATGAGCTGAGCATGGATGAAGAGAGGCAAGGAATCACACCGGGTTCTGAGTCTACTGGGACACCCGCAGAAGCATGCAGTGAGGACCACTGGTCCACATGCCATCGCTGTTAGCTGACAACCTATTTTATCTCCTTTGTGTGCAGTGGTCCCCAGATTCCCTTCCTTCTCTGCTTTCTGCATCACTTTTCTTTTTCCACATTCTCTCGAGATCATTATCCACGGCCAAGGCTTCAATTACTACCACCAGTGGCCCCGTATCTTTATCTGCAGCTCAGCTCCCCCTCCCAAGCTTCACACATACACAATAAAGAACGTGAGTGCTTCATCTCCACTTGGAACTCTAAACCCATTCTTCTCCTTCCTGGGGTTTTCCCTTAGGTGGGGGACCAGCAGGGTGGGGGGCATACTTATAGCCCCTGACACTTCCCACGTTTTAAATGTCTGGAGTACAAGAGACTAACAACTGGTTTCCATTTTGTACAACCAAGCAGATGAATTGCTCTAAGACAGTATTTTAAATATACTTTCAGAGACACTGAGCTCTTCCTCAAATCCTGTTTAATTAAAAAACGTAAAAGTGCTTAAAATATTTAAGCCTGTTGGTTGTCGCGGAGGGAAGCAGGGAGAGAAGTAGGTAGAGAAAGAGCCATTTTTCTGCTGTTGGAGGTTGTGTGGTGTGTGTGTGTTTTGGTAAATCTGTTGCAGGATTCTGAGAAAAAAAGTAAACATATCCAATGCTTATTCTTTTGTTTTCAGCCTTTAAATGTTAAAGTCACACTGTGGAGTGAGGCACATGTTCGTGCATAAATCAATTTTTGCAAACACATATGGTGCTATATTAAGTTTTAAAGTGTAGTCTATTTAGAAAATAGCTGCAATATTCCTTTACCGAATTTCTGTTAAGAGTTTATCATTTTGTTCACCACAGACATACATGATATTGAAATTAAACATATAAAGTAAATTAAACATATAAAGTCGTTAACAATTTAAGAGAAGTTGACCTAACCTGAAAAGAGATGAAGCCACCAATGCAATATCTAGAAAAAGAAAACCAGTTTCTTTTCTGAACTCAGTCTTCCACAGTGACTCACGTAAATTAAAAGAAGATTAAAAAATGAAAAACACATTCATGTAACAGTTTTGCCCCCCAAGGAACTCTGTTTTGTCCATTTTAATTAGCAAGCGCTGCTTCCCTAAGTGATCTTTAAAAAAAAATCAATCACAGACATGTATTTTGGTTTTTTATTTGGAGGAAATTTCTCCAAAATAGGCACAACCCTTTCCAATTGTGGAAAGAACGTGCCACCATGTTGTCAACACCAGCCTGGCAGCTTCATCTTAGACTGTGTCCCTGAAGTAATCCTTTTTTAAGATTTTTTTATTTTTCTATTTTTAAGTAACCTGTACACCCAACATGGGGCTCGAACTTACAACCCCGAGATCAAGAGTTGCACATTCTACCGACTGAACCAGCCAGGGCCCCCATGTCCCTGAAATAATCCTAGCAAGACTTTCTACATTTGGTGTCTTTGAAGGTATTTTTCCAACATCTACTTCTAAGTGTACTTTCTTTTTTTGTAATCTCGTTGAACGCAGTAGCAGTGCTAATGTCACTTATATTTATGTCTCTAAGTATTGGATCCAAGAGATTAGCAGCCACAGTAACTCTTCAGGGTACAGCAATTAATGACATAATACTGTGCAAATGCTTTTTTTTTTTTTTTGGCCTGCAATTACGTAGTTTTAAGAAATCATCTTGCGGGAATGACCTATGTAGCCTAACCATATGCTTTTTTCCCTTCATTCAACAAACGTGTATTAAGCAACTACTGTATACCACTATCCTCAATTTTGAAGGAAATGCAAAACACATAGGTATCTCTTCTCTTTTTTTTTTTTTTTTTTTTTTTTAGGTATCTCTTCTCAAGGAGCTTACAAAACTGGTAAACAAAGATACAAAGTGTTCAGAAATTACCAGGACAAGAGAAAATGGATGATGCTGCGAGCAAGGCACTAATAATACGTGTTCATGTTCCAGGGGTGAGCCAGCCTGCATCTGACTCAGGGAGTTGGGAGCTACTACGTAAAAAGAGCTGGTGTCAAAACCAGACTTGGAAGGTCAAAGAAGATGTTACGTAGTTGAAAGTGGGAGAAAGAAACTGTAGGGAAAAGCGAAGGTATGAAAATGTCCTGTTGATGGGGTGGGAAGTTTACTTGCTTGGCTATATGTGTGTGAAGAAAATGGTAAACAGAGAGCTAACTAGTCCTATCTATGTGACCCGGAAAATTTGTAATTTACTCAGTCACTAATTGAGAAGGCACTGGCAGTTTATGAACAGAGGAATGACCAGAGAGAGAAATGACCTGAAAGAATAATCTAGAAGTGGCCAAAGAACACAAACGTAACAAGATTAGGGGAAGTACAAGGTGTGTGTGTGAGACCACAAGGCTGAGTGTAAGTAGGGTAATCACAGAATTTGCCCTCCCCAAATAAGGCACTCTGGGGAGTGAAAGAGGGTGCTACTGGTAGTTACACTGGAGCACAGGCATACGCTGGGACTGTCCTCAAAAAAACATGACATCTGATCATCTTCATCATGGGGCACTAGTGTGACATTTTGAGAGGTAATCGGTTTATACTATATGAAGCACCTTATTTAAAAATGGTTTGAAAGTTAACCCCTTTAGAAATAAAATCACGTATTTTTTCATAACACCTCCCATCTCAAAACCATAAGAAAAAATCCCACATAGGACTTGCTCAGGGCTATTGCTGAACCACAAATTGCTCACTGGCACACAGAAAACTCAGGGTCCTTCTATTCTATAAGCTCTTTGAGGACAAGCAATATGTTTTCTTCATCTCGCAACTTGCTCCAGGTCCAAGCACAGCCTTCCGTATAAGAGCTAGTTGATTTTTGCCATGTTGTATTAGGCTAGAGACCAAAGGCAGCATATGGAAACTTCTGAGTTGAAAGCCATTAAGGTCTCCTCCAGGGGCAAGTGGCAATTAGAATGGAATCACACAAGGTACTTAACAGTAAAAAGGACAGAGAGGAGGGAAGGCAGGGACACAATGGATTCAAAGATGACTGTGCTACCCAGGACAGTAGCCACTAGCCACACTTGGCTATTTAAGCTCAAATTCATTAAGGTGAAATAAAGCCAAATATTCAGCTCCTCAAACACCCTAGCCACCCTTCAAGTATTCAAGTAAACACATGGGGCTGGTGGCTACCATATTGGGTGGCACAAATCCAGAACATTTCCATCGTCTCAGAAAGTTCTTTTTGACAGTTGCTCTAGAAGAACTAGAAGAATCCTGGCCCCTTCAACAGCAGAGAAAGAAAGCTGACAGGTAGGTAGGTCTGAGAGGCAAAGGCACATCTAAGCTCTTCGTGGATGTCAAAAGCCGAGGAGAGGGAAAGGCCGAGGCAGGCTGGGGGACACCTGAAGACCTCAGACAAAGCAGGAAAGTCTGACTGCAAACACATTCGCACAAGTGAACACCTGCTTGAGGCTCTAAGTGAATCTGATGAAGGAGGAGAGAAGTGAGACAAGAACATGAGGCTGGAAAAGTAAGACTTCTTAGCTTGACTCCTATTTCTTTAGGTACAGATCTGTATTCTATAATTTTTTAAAACATTTTATTTATTTATTCATGAGAGACAGAAAGAGAGAGAGGCAGAGACACAGGCAGAGAGAGAAGCAGACTCTTCGCAGGGAGCCCGATGTGGGACTTGATCCCAGGACCCCAGGGTCACGACCTGAGCCGAAGGCAGATGCTTAACCACTGAACCTCCCAGGCGTCCTGTGTCCTATAATTTTTCAAACCCTCCACCAACTATGGCCTATATCTGAACGCTGGTAAGCATGGGGTCACTAACTGGTATTATAGATAAAAAGGGCCCACGGGCATCATGCCTGGGTGATACAGTCTACATTTCTCCCCACGGTCAAGGATGGCAATATTACAGGATTGTCAAGATTTCCCTTTTGTGACTTTTAAGACTGTTTCTACATAATTTGTGTTAATAATTTAGATAAAAACGATAGAAAGGAGGCACTTGGGTGGCTCAGCGGTTGAGCACCTGCCTTCAGCTCAGGGCATGATCCCCAGGTCCAGGGATCCAGTCCCACGTCGGGCTCCCTGCAGGGAGCCTGCTTCTCCCCCTCTGCCTGTGTCTCTGCCTCTCTCTGTGTGTCTCTCATGAATAAATAAATAAAATCTTAAAAAAAAACTACAAAACACAATAGAACAGGCTAGGTGATTAATATTGGAAGCAGAAATGCAAAAGGACTATTCTCTTAAAAATCACAAAGGAACATGATGGGCAACGTTTTGACACTTTGGCTTCATGTATGGGACTTTTGTGCGCATGTGTGTTTTGTGTCAAAGGGTTTCCCATTATTGCAATATTTAATATATATAAAACACACCCCACTGAAATGTTGAGTAACTAAGCTGTGTATTGCTCTTTCATGGATTTAATGTGTAAAAGTGTAAATGGAAGGCTGCCTGTTATGTAAGTGACAGAGAAAAATCAAAGAAGCACAGCAAAATTATGAGAGGGTTAAAAACAATATTCTTGCGGCACTTTATCCTAACAGAAGAGTTATTATCACAAAAATGGGAAATAAACTTTTTTCACTTCAGAATACACATGAAACCTGAATATCATTTGAAGTTGATAACAGAAACTGGTGTTTCCAACTATGTCATTGAGTACAACGCTTTTAAGCCTTGGGCCAACGTAGGAATTACTGAATCAGATTTTTGTTTTTTTGAGTGGTAAAGGTCAAGAACTGTAGTCAGTCATAAAACATATGGAATACTGAGGGATGATTCAAACAATCTGACTTACTATTGTATGTATACACATTCATTTTTTTGAATTAGTACATACCATTGGAAACTGCATCAACCCATAAAAATAACTCATACGCCTATTATGTTTTTCCATTTTAAGCTTGTAATAGCAATAACGATCTTAGCAAAAGACATTTCCTTGGAATTAATGGCTGGCTGGGAGGCAGAGCCAAGGGCCACTGGTTCCTCCCAGCTGGTCATTAATCCTCAGGAAATGCCTGCACCTCCATCATTATTGCTAAAGCACCATTACAGAAAATTCTCACAGTTCCAATATATGGAAATTTGAGGCTATTTTGCAAGCCCACAGTATTCATGTTAGTTAATAGGCCACCACTGAGCACAGAGGACGTAATTATCAAAACGACAGAAGGGAAAATATTGTTCTCCTAGGTCTGTAAGATTATAGGAAATGGGGACTAGCCTTATGGGAAGAAGTATATTTGAAGCTAAAAGACATTAATTTAAAAGGATATTTGGAATCACGTACATAAAAGTTAATAAAAGACACGACATCCATTCCCATTACTTGGGTAAAAAATATTTTTTTTAAAAAAAGGTACAAATTAAGGTTATATGGACATTTATTTCCTCCCAAGCTGATCAAAGAGAATGAGGTCAAGAAGCCCATTTCTAAAAGCAAATAATTATATTCGACTAGTGAAGTGTAGGTAAATGCATGCAGTTCAGGATAGGATTTCTTTCTAAGTTTCAACTTGAAAACTGTACACATACCATTAAATATTACACAGCAAACATTTGTTCTAGACTCTATTACCACAATAGTTTTTAAAAAATTTTTTTTTATCTTGGCTAGAGGCTTAAGCACATGCAAACAAGCATCTAATAACCGATGATCAAAATGATAAATATAGCATTGTGTGTTCTGTGATCTAGTTTTCAATTCTAAACAAAACAAAACAAAACCAAAACAAAACAAAACAAAACAAAACCCAAAAAACAAACCCTACAGATGTACTGGCTTCCAGTCTGAGATGAAAATGAAAATTAGGTGTTTTCAGGTCTATTCATTCCCTCCTTTAAATAAACAGAGCCTCACAAATGGTTTCAAAGTAGGGAATTAATCCAAAAATCACACCCAAAACAGTCTATAAATCTTTTCAATGTGTTATTGTAACAAACTACAAATGTTGGATATGATGCTTTTACAAGTAATGAAATTCACTGTGGGTTCTCATTGTGTGTTACGAATACCTGCCTGGTTCTAAAAATGATTTGAGAATTAAGGGCCTCCTCCCCGCTCCCGCCCCCAAATGCTGAAGTCCTAACCCCTGTGTATCTATGAATGTGGCCTTATTTGGAAATAGGGTCTCTGCAGCTACAACTGAGTTAAGATGAGGTCGTTCGGGTAGGCCCTCATCCATTATGACTGGAGTCCTTTTTACAGAAGAGGAGACATCCAGACACACAGGAAGAGTATCATCTGATGACAGAGGGAGAGATTAGAGTGATGCAAGCCAAGAAACATCAAGAACTACTAGCAGCCCCAGAAGCCAAGGAAGAGGGATGGAACAGATTCTCCTCGAGCCTTCAGAGAGAGCACGTCCCTGCCAACACCTTGATTTCAGACTTCTGGTTTCCAGAACCGTTAGAGGATAAATTTCTGTCGGGTTAAGGCACCCAAGTTTATGGTACTTGATTACAGCAGCCCCAGGAAGCAATTCCAGCTTCTGAAGGAAGAGGTTCATTAGAAGAACTGTCAACATCACAAATGAAAAGCCAAGAAAGACTGGTAGGGTGACAGGGAAACTGCTCCTGAGAGTGGAAAAGCCATGTACTAGGAGTCAGGAAACCTGGGTCTTGTAGCTGATGAGGTTGTGTGACCTTGAACTGGACACCTAAGTGTTCTCGACTTTCATTTTGTCACCTGCAGAATATGAGGGAATTCAACTGCATAATCTCCCATCTGGGTCTAGGGTTACTGTTGGGCACAGAAAGCCCCAAATAGGCCAACATTTTCAGACCTACAAAAAAATCACTATTTTGGCCGAGCTTGGACAAGGCATCAGTGGAAGACGACAGGACAGGCTTTCATTTGCCACGCCCACGGCCACACTGGCAGCTTGACCACATTTATTTGGATCAAGTAAGGCCCAAGGGAAGTTTGCCATGGAACTCAGAGCCGCCTGTCCTGATATTCTTCTACAATTTTTTTAATATATAGTTTTTCTGAGTTTCCCGGATTCTCGAAATGTCTCCAGCTGATTTAAAAGTAATTTTACGAGGAATCCCTGTGTGGCTCACTGGTTTAGCGCCTGCCTTCAGCCCAAGGCAGTGATCCTGGAGTCCTGGGATCGAGTCCTGCATCGGGCTCCCTCCCAGAGGGTGCCTGTTCCTCCCTCTGCCTGTGTCTCTGCCTCTCTCTCTGTGTTTCTCATGAATAAATAAAATCTTAAAAAAATAAAAGTAATTTCAGTTTAAATAATTGTTACCATCAGAAATAAAGAGTGTTACTTGTGAATCATGAAGTTTTGAAGTGCCAGTAGGGGATGTCTTAGTCCAAAGAGGAAAAGAAGTGCTTTAAATGCCAAAGCAGAGTTGGGATTTAGGATTCAACAGAACAGTGATAACAAATATGTGATACCTGTTCTCCAGAAGGATCCAGGGCGATCAGATTTACAGCTTGTTGCTCATTGGGTATTATGCTCAAACATCATCATCATCACCACCATCATCATCATCCTCAGAACGTGACCATCTAATCAAACACTCAGATTCCAGGAGTGACTAGTAGAACGCAGTGGACCTTTGTCATTCTCAAATTTTAATATTTATAGCTTGAACTATTTGTAAATCCAGTGTTTCTCAGACTGGAGTACATGACTGAGATATTCGGCTGGTGAGGCAGCTTAGCCATCAGCCAGTGTTTGCACCTCAGCACAACTTTGCTCTGTGTGTGTGTGTGTGTGTGTGTGTGTCAGTGGCAATTTTTTTTTTTTTTTTTTTAAGTTGGGGAACCTAATGGTATTGCGGCATTCTCAAACGTGGATATTCCTATAGGTCTCAGGATAACAGGATTCTACTGCAGTTCATTCTAGAGACTGGGCCAGAGAGCCAAAGCACAATTAACAGGACATTTCCCCAATGAAGATCTGTTCTCATGGACAAAGTCTGTGTGAAATGGATTTCTAGAGGGAGAAAAGTATTTATCCACAACTTCAGGACTCTGGAGACATGTTTCAATATATCCCAGGAGGACAAACAGGTACTCAGATCAGCCTGTTGTTGTATGTGGCCTCAGGAAAAGCAGGTGTGTTACCCTACGAGGCCAACTCTTTGCTTCCTGGCCTCTGAAATTGGCAGACCTCTTCACATAGTACAAAAGCATAAGTTACTCCAGGCAAATAGTTAGCTGTGTGCCAAGCCCACCTATGATTTTGGCTGGGCCAGCAGTCCTTTCTAATGAGGGAATGTGAAAGAGTAACTACATAGCCACAGACAGGAACCAGGGGCCAGATTTCCACTCTCCACCTTCCTACAGCCACAAAAAGGTTGTGCGTGCTTAGAAGAGAAGATGCGTAATGTCTGTCATCACAGGATGTGTCGAACGCTCTCAAGTAACCTACAGTCTTAGAAGAGAACACGTCTGGTGGTCATACGGGAATCCACACAGGGGGTAAAACTGTATAGAACTTAATACACACACACACACACACACACACACACACACACGAGTACACACAAACAGAGGAATACGGGAGGATGAGAGGTGGACTGTGTTCATGTAATATCCTAGTTGAGACTCTAGATTTTCTACTACAGCTTTACAAAATACCACCACTGAGGGGAAATTGGGCAAAGCATAAGAGGGACTGTTCTGTATAACTTCTTACCATATAAATTCCTGCAAAGGAATTTATAATTATAGGAATTGGAAAGAAAGATGAGGCTGTATTTGCTGGAGTTGGGAGTAAAGAAGAGAGGAAGAAAGTAAGGGAGTCGAATTTTTCTCTCTACCAGGGAAAGGGCAAGAAACAAACGTTTTTATTTAAAAAAAAATATGGCTGTGGAAGGTTATCAAAAGGTTCTTTTCTAGTTTGATGTTTTCCCTATCTAGGAATTTGGAAACAATGTGGAAGGCCTTCCTTCTGATCTTTTTTCACGGGGGAAGAAGGGAGGTCAATAAAGTCCAAACAATGTTGGGAGAACGCAAAGTATCTCTAACACATGTACCCCCATCGACTGTTTTTCATACTGAACACTTTCGAACGTCACAATATTACACACAGTTTACCAATTTTGCATGAAGTTAAAAGTCATTAACCCCGTAAGAGATTTTATTATGATTCATGAGCATGGGAAGCCTAGCCGCAAACCAGCGTAATCATCTTTTGTAGATTAACTGGAGTCTGGAACTGCATTCCCACACATCTGCCTCAGCTCTCACTATGGATTTTAATTGGGGAACCTAATGCCATGGTGGTGTTCTCAAATTTGGATATTCCTATTTGAGGTCCAGAGAGAGACAGGAAAAGCAACTAAATTTATTGAGCACTCACTATGTGCCAAGCACTGTGTATTGAGCTGCCTAGACCAGGAAGGGTGGGACCCGTGTGTGGTGAGGGTACAGGCTCATGCCCCAGACATGACATCACACTACCACTCTGCCCACTCAGAATCACTGACTTAGGAGGCCAAAAACGATTACATGATTCAGTGGCTAAGGTCACAGACAGCCATGGAGGAAAGGGCCCTAGGAAAGCAGCATCTACAAATCCCAAATGGACAGCTGGATCACTGTGGCTAATTTTACTGGAATATAGAAACACGTAACATAATCAACAGGAATGGTTCACCAAAATCCATTCTCTACCACCCAAACTTGAGTTCTTTCATCCCCGTAATTAAACATAAAACCAAGCCAAACTGACGCCACAAAACTAAAATCAGTATGATACAAATATGGAGGAAAGCTTCTTCTATAAATGCTAACTGGATATTCAATAGATTGGTTTTTTTTTAAGAAAACAACACATAAATATTCATTTAAATATTACTATGTCCACTCTACTTTCTTTCCTCTCAATTTTAACACTCTTGGACGGTCCTCATGGCTTGTGCCCTCACAGCTGAGGTGCTTGGCGTTCCTAATGGTTTCTTCCAGCACCACATCCTCAACTCCCCACGGGTCAGTCTACCAGATAACCTCCCTCCTTAGATTGGATCGCTGCAGAAATGGATTGTCCTCTACGGCCCAGGCTCACTGTAAGCTCCAAGGTCACTTCCACCGTGAGCAATCCTCCAGGTCCCAAAGTTCCCTTCTCACTCAAGTAGGTTTTGAAGCATGCCGTTCTTCTGTTTGGAACTTGGCAGTGACATGGGTCTATAATCCTCTCCTTTAATGTCCATCACTTAAGACATCTTTCCTGTGCATCTCCTCCGGGGATGCTTCACCCCTTTATTTACACTTTGATCACCCGACCCCCTCTTCACCTTACCCAACACTGCTCATTGGCTCACCCTCTCTGAACACAAGTTTAATTGTTTACTGTCTGAACTGCTTTAACTTGTGTCATTATACAGCTGAAGGTTGCCCACTTTAGCCTTCCCACCGTAAGAGCAGATGAAAATGGAAATAAAAAAAGAGCAAATGCCTCCTAATTGCTATGTAGGACAAGGGTGAGGCTAAAGATGGTGGCCTAAGTTTTAAAAGTTATATGAACAACAAACAATTTCATTCACCCTATTATGAAGTATTACATTTAACTGCTGATTATATGTACTGCTATCACCTTATGACTGCATGGTGCTTTGTGACTCATAAACTACTTCCTTACATTATTCTAACTGAAACCCAGAGAAGAAGCCACAGGACATCTGATACTTGTCATTTCCATCTTACATATGAGCAAACAGGCTCACGGGTGTTAAGTGACTTATCCAAGGACATACAGTCACAAATTCATTAACTCAGAAAACAGGTCAGCTGGACCTTCCATTGCAAACCTAGCGTTCCATCTACGATACCATCTGAAGTTTTGTATAGAACCAAGATTACTAGATTAGAAAAGCAGGAAAAAGTCGGAAATACCTGGGAATGTTACCATGGGGAAAAGAAAAAGCTGACTCCATGAATTCTCGCAGATTTTGACACTAATGATACAAGATACCGTATTTTGAGCATTTACTAGGAACTGGGCACTTTAGCTAAAACTGCAAGGGAAAGATTATCAGCTGTGTTTCACCAAAGAAGACTCTGAGACTCAGAGAGGCAATGATGGCTTAAGGCTGGTTACCAGACTCAAACCCAGATCTGCTCGGACCCGAAGTGTGTATGCTTTACACCGCCCCAAGTAAGAAGAATTATTCTGAAGAGGGACATACCAGATGTTTTCTGTCACCACACAACACACGAGAAGGACTGAAGACTTCAGCCATGAAAGTGAAGAAGGAGACAGTCACAGGAGACATAAGCACAAAAAATCTAAGAGAAGCAAAGAAGGAAAAGAAGCAGGCAGTAAGCCTGCCCCTGAACAGGAGAGCACCGAAGCTGCACCTGCCTATGGCCTGTTGTGTATGTTAGGGCCAGAAACGTACCATAAATCTTATTATTTTTCTGGATAATTTTTAAGAAATTTACTTTTAATCTTGTTCTGTTAGTGTGAAAAGTTAACTTTTTTCTCAAAATAAAAGTGTGAATTTTTCATGTTAAGTTAAAAATCTTTGTCTTGTAATATTTAAAAAGTAAAGACAGGGGTGCCTGAGTGGCTCAGTGCTTGAGCGTCTGTCTGCCTTTGGCTCAGAGCATGATCCCAGGATCCAGGATCAAGTCCCACATCAGGTTCCTTGCAAGGAGGCTGCTTCTCCCTCTGCCTATGTCTCTGCCTCTCTCTCCGTGTGTCTTTCATGAATAAATAAATAAAATCTTAAAAAATAATAATAAATAAATAAACCTAAACTTTAAAAAAAAAGACAGCAATGACTTTATATCCAAAAATATATATATATGTATAAGGAGATATATGTTGAATATAAGACCCTCCTGTGACAGGCAAGGTGTTTAAATTTGCACACCACTACCAAGGGTACTCATGACATCTTTCTAGACACCTTTTCCTCATACATAAAGAGAGTTTCTACCAAAAAGATAGTTTTGAGATTGAGAGTAAATAAATACAAACATTTTCTCCGTCTCAAAAATTCTAGAGAAAGATAAAACCACAAAATAGGAAACCTAAATTTTCGAAGTTGCGTTTGCCTCAAGGGGAGAGAACATCAGCTTCTCAACCTGGGGCACTGAAGTTTTATTGTAACATAATTACTTAAAATAACAGAAAATATCAATAATGGATACATATCACGTCATAACAATCCTGGGCAGAAAACCCCTTTTGAGCCAAAGGAAAAAAAAAATCAGTGGCAAGAGAATTCTTCATACTTGTGATTACATATGGCCAAAGTTTCTCAAACTACATAATCTAGGTACATTGGACATCCTATTAATCCCATAATGTACATACTGAACATAAAAGCTCACTGGCTTCATCATAGCAGGAAACAACGTGATACTTACTGTAAGGGCATGAATCAGTTCTCTGTGAATACTTAGGAACCCCTAAGAGGTTTCGACAATGCAAGTTAGATAATAGAGCAGTTTTGTTCCCATAGGTGTTAACAACTGAAAAGAGTCCTAGTTGATATGAAGTGAGATTGGTGACTTAAAGGCAAAGCAGATTAAGACTGTGTATTAGACCAAGTCACCGTTTTATTGTTTAGAAAATTAAAGATTTTTTTTTGAAAATTAAAGATTTTATAAAGAAGATGTGGTTTATGTATACAATGGAATATTCCTCAGCCATTAGAAATAACAAATACCCACCATTTGCTTCAACGTGGATGGAACTGGAGGGGATTATGCTGAGTGAAGTAAGTCAATCGGAGAAGGACAAACATTATATGTTCTCATTCATTTGGGGAATATAAATAATAGTGAAAGGGAATAGAAGGGAAGGGAGAAGAAATGGGTGGGAAATATCAGAAAGGGAGACAGACCATAAAGACTCCTAACTCTGGGAAATGAACTAGGGGTGGTGGAAGGGGAGGAGGGCGGGGGGTGGGGATGAATGGGTGACGGGCACTGAGGGTGGCACTTGACGGGATGAGCACTGGGTGTTCTGTATGTTGGTAAATTGAAAACCAATAAAAAATAAATTTATTAAAAAAAGGAAAAAATTAAAGATTTTTAAACGGCTTTTGTGTAGCTCATCAAGGTAAAGGTAAAGCAACACACAAAATCCTAAGCCTGACTGGTTCGTGGATAAATTTTAATGTCCACAAAAAAGTCAGCTACCCCTGGAAGAAGAGCATTACTTACAAAACAAAACAGAACAAAAACAAACAAACAAAAAAACACCACAAGATGCACCACTGCCGTGGTTTGGTAGCCTGGAGACGAGCATGCTGTATATGGCAAATCCAAACAGAACGTCATTAAACTCTATCCCATTGCTATGCAAGGAATTCAAAGGGGGCGTTTTAGGGCTGGGAACGAGTTCACTTTCACCCAACACATAAAGGAAATATATGGTCCAAAGATAAGAAAGGGGGATAAAGGATAAAACGTCAAACTTTATTTACTCCTGACCAAGAAATTTGAAATGGACTAAGAGCACAGGAGAATGAAAATGTTCCAGGATGGGCAGTATGATGGCACATGGCCCATCCAATTCTTGCCGACCAAGTCCTAAGGAGCACACGAAGGCCAGCCTCGGGAGCAGGGGCCAGGGGCTGGGGAGGAGCACAGAGATGGTCACACGCACCCCTTCCACGCCATCAACTGACAGCCAGGCTTCATCCATTTCCATTAGGGACGTTAAAGGACACTGAGGTTGGGCCATCTACAAGAATAAAGGCAAGAAAGAAAATGTAGGCCCTGAGATCCTGTAAGAAGGGAATTATCCTGTAGGATCAGCTTCTGACACCCACCGGTACACGTCTCCTCGGACATCAGCATCACTTGGAACAGTGAATAAAATAAAAGACTGCAAGGCAAAGGGTACTTTAGAGAACACGATCGACTAACATCTTAGGATTCCCTGTTCCTCCGCACAGGTTCCGTAATAGGGTGCTCCCTCAAGATTGGAAATATTTGGATTATCTGGAAACTTGGCAGGCCTGCACTTCCTTTATTGGTAATGTTAATGCTTCAACTTCTAAGTTATGCGACATTGCTACCTTTATTATTCCGACTGTGGGGTCCTTACCCCTAGTGATGTGAAACCCAGGGTATTAGATCCCCCGCAACCCTACCCACCAATGAATCCTTAGCTGTAAACCCCTCAGCTTTCTGTGGGGTGCTTCAAAACGCCCCTTCAGAATGCCCCCTGGAAAGAAGTGCTTCAAAATGCCTCCAAAAGAAGTCAAAGAAACAAACAGTTATTAACTGATTTTCCTCTTTTGCTTACTTTCACGTCAACACTAAAAGGAGCAAAGGACATGGGACACAGGAGGTTAAAGTTAAGTTTATGTAGAAAAAAAAAATTAGAAGCCACCTGAGAAAATTATTCTGTGAGGTTTTGCCAACAAAGCTTTCTTCTGTTTTTCTTTCTTTCTCTCTTTTTTTCTTTCTTCTGTTTTTCTGATGAGCCAAAGCTGGGACAGAAATTCTTTGAGGTACGGGACTAGAGTCTATTTTGGAAAGTCAAATGCTATTTCCAGGAATGAGGAAATGGAAAGATTAATATAGGGCAAGGCATTCAACGTCTGTATCGGCCTGGGTGATAGAGACTCACGGTTCACTTCTTCAGTGGGAAAGCATAACCTGGAATTTGAAATTAGTACAAACACTGCCTTGACACCTCTGGTTTGTACTGTTAACCCCTTTGTAGCTTCTTTGAAAATACGAATCGTCAGATTAAAAAAGACAAAGATTGCAATTCAAATCCACATTCATACTGGAAAGTAAACATTCAAAACCCGTGGTTTATACGCAGTAAAGAAATACCATCATCCCATTCAGTCGACATTTATGATGAAGTCTTGCTATGGGCCTGACACGGTACTAACACCAACAACTGTGAGCTACTGAATGCCTACCACATGGTGAACAAAGGTTTTTGATGGCTTCTCATTGAATTCTTACAAAATACTCCTGTGAAGTGAAAACTACAACTGCCCTCTGTTTTACACACAAGAAACTGGTGACAGTGGGTCACCTGCCTTGATAAAGCTGCTACCTGAATGCAGGCAGTCTGAGCTTTTAATCACTCCGCTGAATTCCCTCCTAGGTCCCAGGTGCTAAGGGTAAAAGGATAAATATGATATGCTTTCCACTTTCAAGAGCTCGTTTTTAAATACAGAGAGTAGCAAGATCCAGAAATATTAAAATATACAATTAATCGCTTTGACACCAAGTGATTTGAAAGTTGCTTGATACACGTAAATCATCAGCACAAAGAGTAAAAATTAGAGCAATGTATGTTGACGTGGTGGCCCAATAGAATTATCCTGATCTTTCTGGTTCCTTCTCCTCTCCTTCTTGGGGACATGGAATCAGAAATCTGATTTCTGACAATTTAGTACCTATCTTTTTAAACCTATACTAACCAGATAAAATAGGACCCACTATTTTGAGAGATCAAATATGTGTTCATTCGATATTAGCTTGGATAGTTCCTGTGCTGATAATGAGAGAATGTCACCCCGGGCCCACTGGTACCATTAATTCAGCGATGATATGTAAAGATATCTTCAAATAATGACATAGAGTGACATTAGGATTTGGAAAGCAACACAATCTCTTCTATGGAAGGACTGTTAGATCCTGAAGAGCTCCAAATACTTGAAAACGGGAATTTAATTTAGCCTCACAGCATCCAAAGCACAGAGTAGGAATCGAAAGGGCTGGCATTGGGTTTTCCTCTTTGGTTCCCCAGACTGTAAGTAGCAGCAGCTCCCATCTATATTGTTGGTCTTGACAACCCCAGGACCTACCACAGGGCTTGATCCATGACACTGTCAGAAGATTTTAGGAAAATATTTAGATAAATGGAAAATTAAAGAATCAAAGCATCTTGCCATTGGAGCCTTGGGATTTAAGTGGTTTGGTCAAGTAAGAGAGAAGTAACCGAACAAGTTAAGTGAACAAAACAGTGTCCAAAACAGTGTCTCACTCTTGATTTTTGGCTCATGATCACTCGATTTTTGGTCATAATCTCAGGGTGGTGAGATCAGGCTCTGAGCTGAGTGTGGAACCTGCTTATGACTCTGTCTCCCTCTCCTTCTGCCCCTCCTGCCCACTCATGCAGGCATGCACACATTCTCTCTCTCTCTCTCTCTTTCTCAAAAACAAAACCAAAAACAGAGGGTCCAAGCAATTTCTTGCATGTCTGTGTTGTTCATCTTACATGCTTAGCCTCCTGGAGGACACTATGTTCAAGGAGACACTCAAAGTGCATTTTCTGGGTTAATGCATTGGAACCACAGCACAGAGTAATGACAGGCTGCTCTTGGCCATAGGGCGCGGGTTAGCTATATGATCTTCTCACATACAGGCAGGACTCTGAGCATCGTAGAGCAATCTCCCTCTCCCTGAATGTTAGAACCCTCATTCCACCACCTTAGTCTAATATAAGAGTAGATTTAATGCAATTCTTCTGAATCCGAACAGGGGGCAAAGGCCTGATTTGCAGCCACTCACTGATACTGAGGAAATATTTAAGAAGAGATTTTGGCTTCCCACAACATCCTAAAAAAAGATATCATGCTTCCAAAATCACATTTATTACGAGAATAAATAATGAGTGCAAAGCAAATTTCAGTGTCGTGACTACGTTGGATTACCCCTGAGGATGGAGTTTGGGTAGCCTGGATCTATCAAATCGACAGATAATCTGAAAACCTTATGGCTGCCATTACTCCCTGCCTCTTTCCCCACCAAGTCTTTTACTGGCGCTGACCCCCTTTCTGGCCCTGCCCCCCCATCTGGTGGAGGTGCTAATGAGTAGTGAAATGAGTAGTGAAATGGCCGAAGGGCAGGCAGCAGGGGGTGCAAGAAAAACAAAGCAAAGGAGACAGGAGGCTGGATCATCTACAAACTCAATAATCAGTCCCTCGGTAACAGAGTTGGCTGCTGCAATAAGGTTCTTGTGTTTTACAACCCTAAATGCTAGAAAGCCATTAGTTACAGATAGAATGTTCCTGTCATGCACTTAAACAGGAGAAAAAGCAGGGGTAAACCAAGCAACCTGCCCAAAGGTATTCAGCTCATCAAAACACAGAAGTCCTTATTTCAGTCCAAAGTAGAGACAGTAGGCTTGATTAAATCCCATCAAATTGAAATTCTGCCCAAAGTGATTAAATAGTTGTGTCAAATATTAAGAGTTTAGACTAAGGAAGCCCTGGATTAAAAAAAAAAAATCTTGAAGGCAGATACCACCGTTAAAAACAGAACAAACATGTTTTCTTGAAGTGTGGACTAGTTTCACCCATGCTGACTAGTAAAAAAATGTATGCACACATGCACACACACAGAGACATATATAACATATTGATTTTATTTATATACATCGTGAGAATTTCTAATATTTTAGAAATATATACTGCCATCCATAAGCACTCAATTTGGGGGAGGCATAAGTAAATATGCATATATGGTGGTATGGATAAAGTCTTAAATACCCCCCCTTTTTAAAATAAGATTTTATTTATTTATTCAGGAGAGACACAGAGAGGCAGAGACATAGGCAGAGGGAGAAGCAAGGCTCTCTGCGGAGACCCCGATGCAGGACTCGATCCCATTAAATACCTTTACTGTCGTATAATTTCATATTCTGTGAATTCCATAACACCTGACACTTGCTTAGAGTGGAATTGGGATAACTGTCTTAGACAGGATTTTATTGAGCTGATTATTTTGTGTAGAGAAACAGGACATTTATCTGAACTATCTCCTGTCTTTAATTTGTCCCTCAATCACAAGTGGGACAAAAATATGTTCTTCCTTGATTATGTTTGATAAGACCACATGGTTTTTGTGGACCTGTGGTGGCATCACCTGAGCGGTAGACCTGGGGGCCAATGACTGTCTGGTCCTGAACAGTCAGGATCTGATGGAGGAGGCTGGCCTTGCCCAACTGCCAACTGAACCACAGGACAAAAGAGGGCAGGTGATCGACTTCTTTTTTGAAAGACCTCATTTAACAGAATAATTAAGAATAGCATTTCAATACTCAAAAAAGGAGGTCCATCTTGAATCAAAGTATTAACGATCAAATCCAATTCTTGCCTTCAGAGCATGATTTATTTCTTAGTACTTTTATATTTAATCTTGCATTTTTTAAAGAGTCATTTTAGTAAATTTTGCAGTAAGCAATTAAAAGAGAAAACAAAGTTTAAGTCACTTTTCTCCCACAGAATTCTACTAGAGTTTTGCAAAATACTCCATTTTTATCAGAAAATATGGCAAAGGAGACCATTTCAGAAAACACGGCTTACCAATTTTAAATACATTACATGAATCGGAAGACACATTTTTAAATTACGGAGCACATATCAAAGAACCATGTGCTTTCAGGGGAACATCTCCACTTTTTAGTGCACGTTATTACTACAAGTTTCTAAGAGAAAATGGTTTTGCCTCCACACACTCCATTAGCAGTTCTTGATGTTATATCAAAGTCATTTCTTCCCCTCCGACTCCCATAAAAAGTTACAATTATCTGCAATATGCATTATTGGATATTTCTTTCTAAACATCAAAGTTCTACTTCAGTTTAAACAAAGCAAGTGTTAAATTACAAATGGCTAAAAGTTTAAAAAAAAAAGGAACAAACATCTGGAGGGGAAAAGTAATGGAAATGAAAACCTAATGTTTGAGCTTCAACATCAGATTTCCAGGTTCCTCAATGCATTAATGCTTGGGATCTTTAGAAGAAATCCAAAGAGTTTTAATCAGTCTAGTTTGTAATAGGTTTTATGCTGATTTAATTTCCTGTACTTGATCTTCATATCATCACTTAAGTTTCTAGATTTCTTCAAACTTGAAAAAACAAAAAGCCTTTGTTGCCTATCTAGAATGCTCACATGTCTGACCAACAGCTGAAATTACATCACTTTCCTGTGCATCACAAGCTCTTAAAAGACAACTGCCTCCTCAAAAGAGATGGAAATGCATATTTAAATTTTTTTTTAAATCTGTGTACTGCACCCCTGCCCCCCCGCCCCCCTCCCCCCCGCCAAAAAAAAACAACCCAGCGGGGCTTCGTTAGTGACCAATCAGAAGTTAAGCTTCAGCAACTAGTCGTTGGTTCAGTTTCTAGGTCAATCTCAGTATCTCCAGAGGGTTTTTTTTTTTTCTCTCTTTACAAACCATTAATTCATATTGGGGGTATACTTCCCTTCTTCTGTTGCCAATTTCTTTTCTCATAAAGATATTCTGAAAACAAAACCCCGACAAACATCTTTGTTCCCACTGCTTTATTCTTTATTATTATTATGTCTTTGCTTCTTTTCCTCCAGAAGCACTAGGTGCTTCCCTAAGTAACACCTGGATGGAGCCTTTCATCCTCCAGGTTCACATCTTCTGGAGCCTTCACTCCATTGTCTAGACCTTTTTCCAACTATTTTCCATCACTACGTCTGTTACGCGATGAGCTCCCTTCCTAGGCAAAAACTGAGAAAGGCAAATACTAAATGCCTTGTTTCAACTAGCAGGACTGAGTAATGGGATTCTATGGAGGTTCCAAGAAACCAACACATCTCTGTATGTGCATTTTGAGACACACACAAGGAATCATACTTTTCAAACTGATGGACAACGCGTGACACCAAATCTCTACAATTAGAAGAAAGGCTTATAAGCTGCTATAACTTAACTGAAAATAGATTTCAAATGTACCTTAGTATTATTTATCAGCAGTTCTTAAACTTGATGATATTGAGCACAAGTACATTAAAGACATGATACCACAAGGGTTCTTGGGCAGTTTGATGCATGACTGTCACCTCCCCCCATGTGTGTGACTACTGGGTAAGTAAGTAGGGTTTAGGCGGTCGGTAGTAACTACATGAAAATGTACAGTAGAATTCATCATAGTACCTAACATTTATTGAACGTTTGCACAGGCTGTGCCTTTTATTAAGCCCTTTGTATGCATGATCTTCTTTTTTTTAAGATTTTATTTATTTATTTAGGAGAGACACACACATAGGCAGAGGGATAAGCAGACTCCCCAGGGGAGCCCGATGCGGGACTCGATCCCAGGACCCAGGGATCACAACCTGAGCCGAAGGCTGAGCCACCCAGGCATCCCACATGCATGATACATCTCTGTATGAGAAATGTATGTCTCTAACAACTGTGAAAAATGTGCCTCTCTTACTATTTTTTTAGAGATGAGGAAACTGGAAATGTAATTGGCACAAGATTCCACAGTTATTCAAGCAATGGGCCAGAATTTGAACCCAAGTCATCTGAATCCAGATCTTGAGCTCCCACCTATAAAACTCTAAGGAGAAAGTTTAGGTCCCACTTCTTTCTCCTTCCTTTAACCTCTAGCCTCCTCCACCCAAAATATGTTTAAAAGGAGAATAAAGGAAACAACAGAAGTAAGTGCTTTTAATCAAAATCCAGTTAATATACTCACTGGATTAGCCGATGGTCCATTCCCTCACCAAAGCAAGACTGATGCAAGTTTCTCCCCCACATCTACATATGTACTTTTGGTTAATCAACTCTCGAGTAACCTACCAACTGCTGGTTCCAGTCACATCAGATGAGACAGTTACACAGTAGAGATTTTTTTCCAGGTCTGTTACATGACACTGTAAAATTTATAAGACATCTTTTTAAAAGTGAAAAGAACTTTAAAAACAAAACAGCTCAGAAGAATAAAGGGGGAGAAATTTGGCTTTTAGACCACATACCTAGTAAATCTAGTCAGTTCAAAAATATATCTCTAATACAAAGAAATCGGTGAACGACAATGTTGGAAAGAATTGAACTTACGATGAAGTACAAGCCCATTTCCTATGGAAAATGCAATAATTTATTTCCTTAGCACAGGCTTTCCAGCAAAGAATGCCACTGTACTGAATGCCTCGCTGTGACTGGCTGCAGACTTACCCAACAGAATATATACAAGCAAAGAGGAAACGCACTGTCTAGAAAAAATACACAATTTCCTTTTATTTCCTCTACTAAGTAGAACAACTTTTCTTTGGGGACCAAATCAGGGAGTTGTAACATTCACTACACAATATTTTCCATTCTCACAGCCAGTAAAAATTAGAAATCACGATAGTCAATGAGGATGACCCAGTTAGTCCCAGAAAGCAAGTTTTTATGGTGGATGCCTCACACGGGATTCTTATTCAGCAAAATGATCCAATGCCTGGAATCCATATCTCCCTTAAACAAGCAAGAACCACTGGAAAAAACAAACAAACAACAACACATAGGTCCTTGGCTGAAACATGGGCTGTGTAAAGATGAGTGGTGGGAAATAAACCCATAAAGATAGGTGAGTCTGAACTGTGGGGACCTTAAAGAGCTAGGGCAGTGTGTAATTAATTCAGTGTTAGCTGTGCAGCCACAGAGAGTTTCTAAGAGCAGTGACATGACTATAATCTACAGATGTGACTAGTGAACATTATAGGATACCCTAAAGGTAGAACAGATAAAAGGTAGAAAGACCAGCTAAGAGGCAAGCCATGGAAACAATCTTGGTGTCCACCTACAGATGAGTGTTTAAGAAGATGTGGTCTGTGTGTGTGTCATATCGCTCAACCGTGAGAAAGAATATTGGATGGTATTGCTCAACCAAGAAAGAAGAAAATGCCGCCACTGGCTTGGATGGAACTTGAGGGCATCACACTAAGGGAAATAAGTTAGACAGAGAAAAACAAATACTGTATGATATCACTTATAGGTGGAATCTAAAAAAACCCTAAACTTACAGAATCAGAGAGTGGAATGGTGGTTGCCAGGAGTGGAGGGTGGGGGAAGTAAGGAAATGTTGGTCAAAGGACACAAGCTCTCAGTTATAAAGTCTGGGGATCCAGC
The DNA here is from genome assembly GCF_053574225.1 of Canis aureus. Taxonomy (NCBI): domain Eukaryota; kingdom Metazoa; phylum Chordata; class Mammalia; order Carnivora; family Canidae; genus Canis; species Canis aureus. The sequence goes on along the minus strand of NC_135621.1, from coordinate 10,564,607 downwards.
ATGCTGATTATAGTTAACAACAGTGTGTAATGCTTGAAAGTTTGTTAAGAGAGATCTCAAATGGTCTCACCACACACACAAAAAGAAATGGTAATGATGTGAGGTGATGGGGGTGTTAACAAATGTTGCCACAGTAATCACCTTGGAATGCATAAGTACCAAACCAAAGGTTTGTATTCCCTCGGGCTACGCAATGTGATATGTCAGTTATCTCTCAATGAAGCTGGGGGACCAAAGAGAGGCCTCTCTTGATGGAAGCTGTTGTGCCCATTTACTCTCATTGTCTTTGCTTACGTTTTATTTCATTTTAGCAACATTAATCTCATGACTGCAAAGAACTTACCATTTTCTATTACGTTGCATTTTAGAAAGTTTATACAGGTCTTTCTGAATGGTTAGCTCAGGGGGATAGGCTGTCCTCTCAAAGTTCTGATGCTTAGACATTGGCAGACCCGGATCTGACACGCATGCCAATGCCAACTTAGTCAACAGCATGTTCACTAGCGTAGAATGCAGGCGGCACTTTTTGACTTAAGCAGCTTTCTCTTCACTTGCCAGAACACTCCGGGAGCCTTGAGTGTATGTCAGAAGGCTGACTATCTACCCTGAGACCACCAAACTGGAAAGGCCACGTGGGGCAGGGGGTACTCCAGTGGACACTCCCCGATGCATCCAGACTTCCAGCCCATCTTGCAAAAGCTCCAGGTCCGTGAGTGGAGAAGCCTCCAGACTGTAGACTCTAGAATCACCTCCAGCTGCTTGAGTCCCCTCACTGAAGCCCCCAGACAACCAGAAGCAGGGACAAGCCTTTCTGCTGTGCTCTGTCCATATTCCTGACCCAAAGAATCCATGAGCATAATAAAAATGTTTTTTTTTTTCTTTAAACAGTATTAAGTTTCGGGGTGGTTGATCAATCACTCAGAGATAACTGGAACCATTTGTACAACAAGAAAGGTGATAAACCCACCAATTGCAGAGCCCACATGATACTCAGATTTGGGTGACATATTTCAAAAGATTAAAAAACAAATATCCTCAGAAGAGAATAACAAGAATGTTCCTTTCGGGAGAAAAAAGTGAAAGGACTGAAGACATCCAGACTACAAAAGACAACAAACGATACGTGTTAATCGTCTTCAAATATTTGAAAGACTATCATGAGTAAAAAGTGAAAACAATTACTCTGAATACTCCCAGGAAGGAGGCCGAGGGACAGTGAGCAGAAGCTACAGGAAAGCAGATAGATGGATTTTCTGATGCTCAGAGCTTTCCAAGGAAGACCAGGCAGCCTTAAGAGGTAGTGAGTTCTCTAACACTAAGGAACTCAAGCAGTCCAGATGATGACCGCCTGGTGGGTAGGTTTGGAGAGAACCCATGTATTGACCAGAAGGTTGAATGAAGTGCTCCTACTTTAAGGTTACACTGCAATGCTGAGGTGTTTTTAATCTAAAGATCATCTCCATTTCCTTGTGCTAAGAAATCTAATCCCAACACATGTTGAGCAGAGGAAAAAAAATACAAGATGAATAAATTAAATGAAAGGCAATACCACAGTATAAATAGAAAGCAATGTTGAATTCTAGAGAAAGGAATGGCATACCAACAGGAAAATATAATCCAGCAGAGTAGCAAAGACACTTCAAAAAAGATGAAGCATACAGAATAAATGGGGGAGAGCGAAAAGGAGAGCCAAAGATCCCATCGTGGATGATACCTCATGTAGAGAAAGCCTTTATCTTTCTCGAGAAATGGCCTTATTCACTTTTAAGACTTTGCTCCTCCATCAGTGGGAAAGACAGATCAGAAGAACATAAGTGTACATGTAGCAGCAACGGGAGCAAAGTTGGAAGTGGAAAAATTAACGAAGCTCTTCAGTGATCACTGGCTTTCTGGCCTCAAGGAGCCACAGTGTGTGCCTGTGGCATCAAGAGCACTTGCGTAAAAGCCAAGAACCCACTATTCCGGCTAACGTCAGTACGCAGGAATGACCCACTAAGGGGAGCAAACACATCTGGAAACTTAAAACCTGGTTTCCTAAAAAGCCAATATAAAAAGGGAAAACACAAGCCACCTTGAAAATGAGATGTGTCCAAAGCAAAGCCATGAAGGAGACAAAACAAAAACAACAGAAAAAAAAAAGGAGAAGAAGAAGAAGAAAAGAAAGAAAACGTTACAAAGTTATCTCATACACATTTCATCTGCGTTTTATCACCATTTGTAATCAACTTCCAAGGTTTCATAATACCCTTTAACCTTAGTCACTAACCCACTGAACAAGTCATCTCATTGTTATCCCCGCTTGAAGGAAGAGTGGAGACTCTTTTCATGTTGATAAGAGATAGAAAGAGGAGTCACTCCCAGGAAAGAAAAGCATTGTGAGTAAACTCCTGGAGCCTAATGGCAAAAGGGCGGTGATAAATCATTCCTTGCCTTAACCCTTTCAAGGACTCATTGAACCAGAAGTCCGAAATACATGTGATTGATCAAATAAAAGTAATTTTCACTTAAAATACAGAAAATTGTCACCACAAAAAAAAAAAAAAAGAAAAAAAAAAAAGAAAAGAAAAGAGAGAGAGAGAGAGAGAGAGCGCGAGCCCAGGAATTACTTCTGATTACTCACCCATTTCCTAGGTCTGCCTCTTGGCCGTTTTTCTCCAGTGGCTTCTGCTTTCTGCAAAATGAAAAAGGAAGTCATATTGCTTCCTATCTGACATTATTGATTAAGTGCTGCACCAAGGGACACATGCCAAGTGGGAGTGTCCTGGTCTACGACGAGGTATCGAGGTATCGAGATTGCTTTAACAATCCCATTCTCCACGAAGGCTCATCTTCTCCATGTTTGAGTAGATCTTCCTTCCAGGTTTTTCATTACATGAAGCACAGAGATATCTACCCATCTCTCACCCTCAAACACTCCCCTGGAATGCTCTCCTCTGAAATGCATGAAAATCCTTTTGATAAGCCATTTTGCTTTTAGTTCTAGCCACAATTTTAAAAAATACGCCTACTTACCCATAATCATATAGTGTTTTAGCAAAGGAAGGTCTTTTAAATGATTTTCTTTCCACCTCGCAACGAAAGTTACGAAAATTAATATTGTTATGTTGTTTTACAACGTACAAAGCGCTTTTACCCACATTGCTAATGAAATGGAAGTCAAAAGTAAGTAAGAATACACAGGCTTCTATTTCAAAAAACCAAACGTTTGCACACTTCTGCATAGTTAACTTCCTAGGTCTTGCCCAAAACCATCACGTGTCAATCAGTTCATTGAAAGCAGAGGGGGAAAAAAAAGTTAGCAGAAATCATCAATGTTTGTCCCTGTGGTGAAAACTAGGGGTGCCAAAGATAATGATTAATAAAAATGTATATTATTATCAAGAAGCTCCCACTCAACACAGGCATGACATGAATATATTTTTAACCACCTTGAGCGTTTGTCTTGTTTCATAGAAGATTTCTCTGGTATCAAAGTTGGTTTTTGCCCTTTGAATCAAATTTTAAGATAATCTATAAAGTAATTTCCCTATGTTTACGGACCCTACTCCACTCCCCAAATACACCAAAACACACATACACACACAAGACACACATCCTTCTATAAAAACATATGTTTACATTTTTCAGGGTAAAGAAAAGTTAGTACGTGCTCTTGCATATATGAGAATCGTCCCAAGGCTACATAAACACAAAAATACAAGTAACCTGAGCCAGGATAACTTGTTTTGCATTTTGCTTTTGTTACCTAAGCTAGCAGCCAATAGGTACTTGGTACACTGATACTAAAATTACCTGTTATGACTGTCTACACTGTCAAGTAGACTCTCCTCTTTCTCTCTTCAATCTGTCTTATAAAAATAGATGGAAATAGATGATAGGTAGATAGATAGATAGATAGATAGATAGATAGATAGATAGATATATAGATAGATAGATAGATAGACACAAAATAAGCCACAAGATTTCTCACAAATAGTACCTCCCTGACCTGGCATTACTCTCCAACGGGTCCTAGGAATTCACCAAAAATCTGTATAACTTTAATACTGTTAGGTCACATTTCTTGAGCACATGTGTTAATCTTTAATCTTTACAACAACCTTATAAGGTAGGTATTATTTCTCTCATTTTGCAGATGAGCGACTGAGTCTTACATAGTTGAGGAAAGGCACACCCAAAGGCGGTAAACGGCTCACCTGGGATTTGAACCCAGTTCTGTTGGCCTCTAAAGACTGGGTTCCTCCCCTCCTAACAATAGTACCCCCTCTTAGCCTACATACATGCTCTACCTTACAGAGATATTTGAGTCAACTAAAATTGGTCGCTGACTCAGCTCAGTCCCCCAACAGAAGGAAACCGGGTAGCTTTTAGGTCAGTGTAACCGTCAGCTTTGGGCACAGTGAATGGCTCCACAAAAGAATCACTTACTGTCAGGGGTTAGTGGCACTGTCCTCCCTTGAGCTATAAGGGCGTGCATGAGGTTAAGGAAAGCCAGGGGTGCCCAGGGAACCACAAGCCTCCTGAGTGTTGTCTCCCCGAGAGGGAGTTGCCTTCACAGGAACACAGACTCTACTTTGGAAAGCTTCGATTCAAACCCCTGCTCTGACTCTGGGCAGGTCCCTGAAAACCTTAATCCGGGTTCACGTGTGAAAAGGAGATAACGCCTCCCGGGAGGAGCCAAGGGCCCACCCTACAGGAGGTGCTGGCTACAAGTTCCTTGACTCCCAACAAGATGGAAGTCTTCAAGGGAAGGTTTTCCTTCAAGTTAGTCCAATCTCAAAGAAGGGTCAGTCAATGCAAATATTCCACTACACACCCATCTGTCACCTTTAGGATGAAGCTTTCAAGAGACCCCCTGGCTAGTACATAGGGAGTTCCAGCAGTACAAAATTCCCCAATACAGAGACAGTGTCTGATTTAATCTTTGGGATCAACGGGGAGACTGCACGGTTTATCCAGTAGTACATGACACAAACGTGGAAGATAGAAGTCCCTTGGTGGGCACAGGGATGGTGGGTGGGTTTAAGAGGAGGAGGCTATCGACCCTGGAGGCCAGCAGAGCCACACCAGGCTCTCTCCGCACAGTTGTCCTGTTTCAGGTGTGCTCTGGGCGTATCTAAAATCTGCTGAAGAGGAGGTTGTTTTCTAAAAGGGTTTCACTGCATTTCCAAGTCAGAGAAAGCAAATCTCTCAGAAGGAGAGAAAGCCCTGCAAATAAGAGGACTTGAAAACGAGCATCGCGCTCACAAAAAGCCTATTCAAAAATAAAATTCGCACCATTAACTAAAGGGCAAAATATCACAATTATCACTTGGACTTGTTAAAAGCAAACTTGCTCCTTGGTCTTCAGGCCAGTGTGACATGTAAACTGAAACCCTCTTCTGAGTCCACATCTACAAGAAACACATTAGCTGTGCTGTGTGGCGTCGATCTGGGAGGTTTTCATTGTTCTTTAAAACCCACATTATTTAATCATTCTGATCAAACTTCACAAAGGCTGCAAAACAAGTTAGGATTTTAGTTTGTAAACCAGCAGAGATCCAGGGTTTTTACACAGAGGAAAACACTGGCTTTAACGTTTTTTTCCCCCCTGTGTTTAATGCTCTTCGGAATATTATTTTTCAATAGAAGACAAACAAAATATTTCAGAGGCTTGTTTTGTTTTTAATACATCAACATATACAATAGTGTGGGGTTATATATTTGGTTTTCCTTCACCAGAGTGGAATGTGGTCCTATACTACAAACCCGTGTAAAATTGAGACAGTAACTTGTTCTAAGTATTTACAGCTTATGGGGGTGGCAGGGTGAGGGGTGGGGGAAAGAGGCTGGGAATTGTGCATTTGTAAGAACTGAAATTTCAGACTATGGGCACACGATTATACGAATATTTGCAACTACCACATATCTTGTTAGAAGTGTTATTTATTCCTTGCTTTTCATATTTTTGCCTCTTTTAAAAAAAAGTTTCGATTCAGAACTGTATATATAGTTTTATGATATGCTTAGAAGCAAGTTCACGAGGGTTGGGAAGAACGTTAAGTGGGAAATGTAATTTTTTCCCCTTTTTTTCTAAGAAGTCTGGTACCCCAGGCTCTCAGATGTACTCCACATTAAAAAGAAAAATTAATTGAAAAAGGAAATCCACCTAACAAATAGAACTCTTAAGCTTGGAAACAGTGCTTACATCAGGGCCTGGTACGTACGATGTGCTCACACATTTATTGGATGAAGAAGGAAGGAAAGAGAGAAACAGTGGTGTTTACAGCACGTGTGTCTTATTTCCCTCTTGCCATCAGAATTCTGCAGCTTGGCAGGAACTTCAGAAAGCAATTCATCTAGACCCTTCATTGAACAAATAAGAAAACTGGATGTGTTCTGACCTCCAAAGACATGGCCCTGTGGGTTCTGGGGGCCAGAAGTCTGGGGGTATTGGCTGCAGGAAGTACCCATTTCCAATCTCTTTATAAGCTTGTAGAGAACTTCTCTCCAAAGGGTTTCCTGACACTGGGACTTCTTTTTATTTATTTATTTATTTATTTATTTATTTATTTATTTATTTAGGATAGTCACACACAGAGAGAGAGAGAGAAGCAGAGACATAGGCAGAGGGAGAAGCAGGCTCCATGCACCAGGAGCCTGACGTGGGATTCGATCCCGGGTCTCCAGGATTGCGCCCTGGGCCAAAGGCAGGTGCCAAACTGCTGCGCCACCCAGGGATCCCCTGACACCTGACTTCTAACCTGCATTTCACATTCCTGGAGATAACATAAACTACGCTGTCACAATAAGAGGACTTATTGTAAAAATGTATATGCATTTTACAACATATCCGACAGTGCATAGTAGTAGAAAGATCAGAAGCTTTAGAGTGAGATCTGAATTCAGGCCAAGGTGCCACCGTTTTCTAGAGGTGAACGTTAGACATGTCACAGTTTACATCTTGGGATCAGTTTTCTCACTGGTGAAATGAAGACCATTCTATCTACATCAGAGGATGAAGGAGCTAATATTTATGTAAAGTGCCGGACAAAAGCTCCAGCACGTGGTAGGTGCTCAAATGTAATTTTTTTTCTCTCCCTCCATATTTTAAAATGTTACCCTTAAAAAGAATACCTCGCAATTCCGAGTGATTTTTCTGAGCATTATCTTACTTCTATAGGACAGCTATTACTTGCCCCGTTTCACAAAATGTGAGATTAAGCCAACTGCCCACGTTCACAAGCTGTGAAACTGAGGCCCAATGTGATTTCAAGGCCAATAAAGGGTCTGTTCTTCTGGGAGAGATTTCATATAAAATAAAAGAGCCATGGGCAAATTTAAAAAAGAAAAAAAAAAGAAAGAAAAGAAAAACTTCTAGGGTGAAAATTAAATGAGTCGTTGAAAGTAAAACATTTCTAAGCCTCCTGTAAGGACATGGACAATTGCTGAGAATGGAAACCAGGAGAATTATCCAATGCTGACTTTTGGGTCAAATTTGGATAGCTATTAAATTTTGTTACTTTAAATGCTCTCATCACATTTTATATGTACTGTGATAATGCTGGAAAGCACAAACTCACCCCAAATCAATCAGCGCCTCTGCACACAGATCAAAAATAATCATAATAATAATAACCTAAAAAAAAGCTATAAAAACATTTGGGCATAGTCACTTGTTTTGTTTTCATGTACCTTTGCATATACATTTGTAGACTAAGGCCTGCAGAGCTCAGAGCATATGGAGCAAGCCACCCAAGTCCAGAAAGCCACATTTTATTTCTTCTAGTTGTTCGTTTAAATATATAAACAGTGCAAATCAATGTGCATGGGAGTCAAAAATCCGACTAAGTACTGAGGATTTCTCATTTTACCTTTCTGACAATCCAGTTCTGTGGATTTCCAAATTTCAAGTACAATCATTTTTAGTCTTTAAAAGGGGTTGCCATCACTGCATATTTTACAATAGGAAATATAAGCAAATCCTATCGTCCACTGTAGTTCATGCTCATTTTACCCAAGGAAGCCCTTTATTGTCGACTCTCGTCATTATTTACACATGCCTGTCTTCACCTATACAAACACTAAACCAAAGCCAAGGCCAAAATGACAGGAAGAGCTATTTTCAAAGTTTAAGATTCTCCTCCTTTAAACCATCACTCTACTTTTTTTTGGAATCAGAAAAAAAACAATAGCTCCAATACAAGAGTTCACAGGGGTTACCTTCTGAGCAAACTGCCCCTTATGTCACCCTGGAGAAAATAAAGTGACTGCACCATTCCTCTCTAAATCGATCAGAAGATGCCATTCAAAACTGTCCAGTGTCTTAAAAACAACAGAGAACAGAAGAGAACAAAGCAGGAGCCTAAAACATCATCACTTTTCAATCTTTTTCTCCTGATGAGAAGAACAAAAATTCGTAACTGAGAGTTTCAGAGTCTAGGAGAGTGAGATTCACTCTCCTAGACTCTGGGGGTTCACAAGGGGGTTCCAAGGTGAGCTCTGAAAACTGCAGAGGGTGAGCTGACAAGAGAGGTCTGACTTAAGTGACATAAAATGCTCTTCAGCCTCCACCCATTCTAAAGAAAGAACTGAAACACAACATAATCCCAATTGGGGATGCTCTATCTCCTTTGCAGAATGATTAGTTGGGACTTTGAGATAAAAATGAGCCAGTGTGGCTGGGTCAGTCAAAGCAATGAGGAGCTCTGGATGGTACGTTCAGAAGAATGACAGCTTCCAGAAAAATCGAACTAGGGGTCCCTTGATATATAGTTACTTCATAAAAGAATTCAAACACTTTTGAATCATCCATATTTGGATCATAATCTATGATGATTCAAAGGCATTACCAGATAGAATTTACTGATGCATGCATTCAAGGCTTGGTCCTCCGTGGCAAAGTGAAGTGGGGAAGGAAAAGAAAAGTCAATTATTCATGTAAATCAGCATAAAAGATCAAGATAATGGAGATAACACTTAGGTTTTCCTTAACTCCATCTGTCTGGATACATGTGAATGCTCAGATAGGGCCCTGAATCCCAGTGGAAATTGCCTGCCATTCAAACACACAGGAATCAAAGGAAATAATACTAAAACCATAGGCTGGAACTGTATGGTAACTTTGCAATGCCCATCTTTCCCTGACTTACCTAATAATGATGCCTCTGGTTACTCTTTCAGTTGGGCCTATTATATTCTGGAAAAAAAAAATCTTATCCTTACTCAGCATCTACGCTCTAACATTTCTGAAATGATGAATAAAACCTACATTCTCTTATCATAAAATACCTGTGCTTGGCATTAGTCATCATTTATGACAAAAAATCAACCACGTTTCTAAGAATGCAATTAGAAAAAAGCACAAATCTGCCTTTATAGTGTCCAATCAATACCAGGCCTTTTTTTGTACAAGCAAATGGAAGATGCAGATTAAATATTCACCTGAAGAGATTACTTGAAGTACACATACTTTACCTACACGGTATTTTCGTTCTGTACCTTGCTCTCTAGCTCTGGTCATTACACCTAAAGTCAAAAGGAAGTTCAACCAAATCTATGACCCTATGAAGTAGGGCCATCTTACACCTGAGATCCTTTTATATGCAATTTCCTTCTATTAAAATTTATTTCAATCTCAGAAAAAAAGAGGTGTTTTTTTTTTTTTCTTTCCTTGAAAGTACCTGAATAAGAATTAGCTTGAGGCTTACAGCTGAACTGGACTTGTGACCTTATACATAAAGTGGAGAATGAGTGACAGCCCCTCCAGGATTCTCTCATGATTACAAAGCCACAATAAAAACCCTACACAACCAGGAGATTACATCTTTCTCTTCTCTAAACGGAATGCAGAATGCAAAAATACAAAGTATTTCCATCCAGCACAAACATGAGAGGAAAACAAAGCAAAACAAAAATGAAATTGAGAGACCACTGGTTATAGGTATATCTCAATCTAAAACATAAATTAAAAGGTCAAGACATAGGCTCACATGCCTATACACATGCACACACACACAAATTATTTATTCAGGAAAATATTAACTTCTGGTTTTTTTTTTTTTTTTATTAAGATAGCAATATGAAGTTGGTTCAGGGACAGATTTTGAGCACTCAGAGATTGGGTTTCTCAGCAATGATTAGAATCGCCACATAATGGTCATCCGTGGGAATCTGTTGGAATATATTATTGGAATATAAGCAGATTGAAGAACCATTACCTTTCTCTTCCAAAAGTTCCAAGCACAACAAATTGTGCTTCCATAAATGTTTGTTTATATTACACAAATCAATTTTATATTGACTATGGCCTGAAATTAAAGTGATTGCTAATTCACTAGTCCTCCACTTGGTCTTGCAACATGCAGCGTGCATTGTCAAGTTTCACATTGCTAATTTTCCAACAAGCAATTTTGTTTTCAAATGCCCCAAGGCCAGTGACTGAGTCCAAACACAAACTCTGTAAGCAAAGAAACTCCAAGGAGCAAGAAATTTTAAACACACAACATCATCAGGATTCCAGTGTCCACTGCATCTCTTCTAATTTTAGAGCTCTGTTCTCCTATATACTTACCAGTTTTATTTTATATTTTTCATCTGGATGAGTCTCAGTTTGCACAAGAATATCCAATTTATTAATCATAGGAGACTTCTCATATCTATTCTGGTCAGTCTAGCAGGGTATGTTGATCTTACATGTTATGAACAATATAACCTTTCGTAAAAAAGATTGCTTCTCAAAAATCCTAACAACCATGTTTTGTCAGAATACAATATATGTTTGATAAACAAATATGTTTGATAATCATGTTTACATAGAGTAGTAGCAAACTCAATAAATACTGATTTGAAAGTGAAAATACCTTAAGTTTACACATGCCATGAACAATTCATCAATGTCATTCATTATTTTGCAAAGTATTATCTTCTCCAAATGAAGCGTAATCTATAAAACTGAAGAAATGTAACAGTCGTGTTATGGCAAATATATTTACTCATTTTTATTAGAAGGCACTTTTATAACAGAATTGTGTGAAATAATTTTGTCTGGAGGAATGAAAGATCTCAGGGAAAGATTTCTGTGGGAAAAAGAAAATCTATCTCTGCTTTAGAAATTGTAATAATGTACATATCTACATGAAGAATTATCAGAAAGATGAGTAGCCTAGTAGGATCATTTGTAAACGCCTATTACTAAAGCAACTAAAAATAAATCAAACCTTCCTTGGGAGGAGGCCAATATTTTTTTTTTTTTTTTTTGCTATTTTGCTTTAGGTAGTAAATTGGACACAAGTCTCAGCTTTCCTTTTGTCAATAAAGATTTTGTTAGCCAGTAGTAAACTTTTCAAAATGAAGAGAAAGAAGGTGATGGAAGCATCAATTTACTCATTCAAAAAAATGCAATACAGTGAAATCTGAAAGATAAGATTCATTTTCCTTTTCTTTTTGTCTTAAATTTTAAATAAATTATTTATGATGAGATATACAGATTTCTTCCTGGGAGATGTTGTGATGATGCATTTTTTTCAGAGCAGTTACATCAGAGTTTCAATGTCTGTTAGCTACCTACCAAGATATTCCTTTGCCATTTCACTAGAGTAAAATTAAATTAGGTAAACCCCACACACTTGTGCAACATTTAAAACCTCCTTTGTTAAATTAGCCCCTTTCAGCTAATTTCATAAAGCAGGCAAAAATGTAACAAATGGGAAATATTCATATTAGAAATACCAGATTATATACAGTCAGCTCTAAATGACAAGGTCACTTAGAGCTACTTGAAAGTTTATTGATTAAATGTGGGTCACAATTAAATCTTCCCTGTGTGAAGCAGCTGTATTTAAAGATATGAGGAATCTGCTCCTTCACTTCAGCTCTGTTCAGGATTATTAAAATAGAACAGACAAGAACTCATAGTTACTCCCTAAACAACTTTATATGTATCACTGGTTGCTATGGCAGTTTACAACACTGAAAACTATCACATCTAACATGGTTAGTGCCCACAGTCACAGAGAAAACCACACAAAACATCAGTCCCCAAAGATGATCTTATAACCCTTTCTAACAAATACTGTACGTGAAGTACTCACGCCTACTAAAAGGGTATACACAAAATTTACCAAAATTCACTGCTCAATCTTGAACCTCTGTTTTCAACTAATATACAGCCCTGCAAATAAAATACAGAAACTTCTTTGGATTACGTTATAGAGCCAAAAGAAGTGAGTTTTATATTCACCTTCGCTTCTCTGAACATGTCTTGACCCTGAGATATTTCCTCTTTGCTAGCTCAAATACAAGCAACATGAAGTTGCTTCAAATTGCATTTTAAAATTTATACATAAAACTACGAGAACTTATAATGGACTGGATTCTATCCTGCCCCAAAATACACAATAAACGAAATCCAATACTTGTTTAAAAAGCTTCTCACCCCATTTTAGAGCACTGCTGTATCACCTGATGGAAAGGCATTTTGAAAGATTATGTTATATTGCATGTTTACTGTAAACAAACAACATACTTTATCATCACATTTAAATCTGTAGAATTCATGAAATTTTTCTTCTCCAGCATCCCATAATTGGATTTACTTCTAATTATCATTTGGCAAAGTACTTAACCTTATGGAAGGATTTGGTTTTACATATAATCATGTACATCAGCACAAAGCAAATCAATCTTTATTATTTTTGAAGGAAATTGCAAACATCGCCATCAAGCAAATCCTATAGTTTTGACTTATTTTTAACTCTTTCACAACTGGCTCAGATCTTAACTGCGTCTTTCTCCACTCCTCCCACCCCTGGTTTTGAGTTTCATATTATTTGGTGATTGTTTGTTTAAGAACAACACTGGAAGCATCTTCATTAAGCTTTGTATGCTCAGCAACTGCTTAGAAATCTTACTTCGCTCAGACACAGCAGAGGTAGGAAATGAGTCTTGGGTTACCCAGTTGGGACAAATCCTTAGGTTTGGATCTAGAATGGGAAATTACAGGGACGGAAGTTCCTGTGGTCATAGAGAAAGTTGGGGGGGGGGGGACGACTTAGCTTGAGAAATCTCACCTTTTGAGCTGCTTTGGAGGGACTCTTGTTTTTGCTGCCTTTGGGTCTTCCCCTGGGTCTCTTAGGAGAGGGCTCACCGGTTGGCTCCTAAGTGTGGGGGGGAAAAAATGCTGTTGTGGAAGAGTGTCTGAAAGAAATGGACCCTGACTCTACAGTTATATTTTCTGCATGTGCTGCTCAAAAGAACTGTTGGAACACATTCAGGAAGAGCATACATGGAATGATGATGGTACTGAGTTTACAGAAAGAGGAAATAACTATACTTTTAATCCAAGGATTCCAAAAGGAAATTCTAGTTTGCATTTGAAAGCTAGATTCTTGTTTCAACTCCACAAAGGTAACAAAGGCTGACAAGGCTGCAGGTTCTAGAAGGAATTACACATTTTAAAGGTGTAAAATTTGAGTGGTTATGCATTTGGCGACTTATAAATACTTTAGAGGAATGCTACTACTCATTGTACTAGCATTTCAAACAACAGAAATATGAAGCTAACATCATAAATATTTCAACAATCTTCCCTATTGAAAAGATAGTTTTTAATCATCTCTGTGTATCTGCATTGTAAGTCAATTATGACTCGATCAACACATTGTGTGAAGTATTGGAGCAATTATCCAAGATCTTCAATTCAAAATAACTCCGTTCTCCCTAAAATTTTCAAATAATTATGTTAAATCTGTTGTGGGAGGTTTTGCTTGAATTATCTAGATAATTGCTTCAGTTCTCCACTTCCTTTTGGAGTTGGAGGCATGGTCTCTAGCCTACATTTAAATGCCGTTTGATAAAAACAAGCATTTCCTCCAAAACCTGCTTTTGAGAAAACTCTTCTGGAGGGGGGGTAGATTGGAGAAAACTAACGGGGGGGGGGGGAGGAGGCAGAATGGAAGTGTCTGGGAAGGAGAAATTGAAGCTATCAATAGGTTTTAGCAAGGCTTTAAATGACTTCTATGCCAAGTAGTAAATACTCAAGTGGTTAAGAGAACGCGATGATTAATATTCCAGATCTTAAATATTTATGCGGTGAATCACCAATTTACGTTTCATTCGGATTCGGTGATTAAATGAGACTAATTAACTTAAAACGCATGGAAGTCTTCAATGAAAATTCGCATCCTCGTATTTAGAGAACCTGAGGAAGGCTCCCTGCAAGCTTCTCTGGGACCACCAAGCGCCAGTGGGCACATCCGGAGCAAACACACCGGAGACACATTTTTCTTTCTTTGTGAACTCTGCGTTAACTCCAAGGTAAAACCTCCAATCACCTCCAGCTCCCACTGCAATGTCTTTTGCATTTTTTTTTTTTTTTTTTTTTTTGCAGGTAACTCAATTTAGAGTTAGTGTGGGCTGGAGGGGGACGGGTGGTAAACAGGTCTGGGTGGGGAGTGCGGGGTGGCGGGGGGGCGCAGAGCCTTCCTGGGAGGTGGAAAACTGGCTCCCAACGCGGTTTAAAGTGTCGCTGGGGCAGAGCGGGAAAACTCCGAGGCCTCCAGATTGGCTTGTTTCCTTTGATGATTTCAAAAAAGGTACAACCCTTTCAGTTTTTCTAAAACGCTCTGGCCAAGCAAACGTTGCTCGATCTCCCCCCCACCCCACCCCCCCACCTGGCTCTGGGGCAGCTCGGGCAGCTCGGGGAGGGGGGGAGGGGGCTCCAGGATTATTTTCTAATCGGCCTATTTGCCGTGGAGGAAGCGCTCCAAGGCTCGGGCTCGCAGGGGAAGTCTTAAAGCCCGCGGAAGCGGAGTTTAAATGCTCTCCACGGACGAGTCCCGCTGCAGCCCGGCCCGCCGAGGCTTGGGACTCGCAGCGAACAAAACCCCCGGCCCGGGCGCTGCGCGCAGCTCCGCAAGCGCCCGCTGCAGCTTAATTGGTTGCATCCGCAGACAAAACCGTGCACTCCGCGGGGTCCCGGGCGCCCCGCGATCGTCCCCTCCCAGCCCCCAGCCGCTCGCCCCGGGGAAGCCCGTCGCACGTCCCCGGCTCAGGGGCCCCGGGGGGCCGAGGCAGCGACCCCGCTACCGTGCGCTCACTCTCGGGCGCTGCTTGCCGCCGCGCCCCGGGCCGAGCCGGCGAGTCCCGTCCCGCCGGGACCCCGGCCCCCCGCAGCGCCCTCCCGGGGACCCCTCGGCGGCCGCCGCGCCGCGTTTAAAGAGCCCGAAGGGCACCGGGCGGGCCCACGAGGTCTTTGTCGCGAGGGCGCGAGTCTCGGGCCACCGGGAGCTCGAGGAGGGCGCCAAGGGGGCGGCGGCGGCGGCGGCGCGCCAGTCTGCAGCCCGCCGGCCGCCCCGCTTGGCGGGAGAATCGGCCCCGCGCCCCCGGCCCCGCGCGGCCCGCGCCCCCCTCCACGCCCGCACCGCCCGCACCTCCCTCCCACCCCCCGCCCCCCGCGGGACCCCGCGCGCTCCCGAGGAGCCCGGCGAGCCCCGGGTCGTGCGCCCCCGGCCGCCGGGTCCCGCGCACAATAGCGAAAGTCCCCGGACGCGCTCCGCCCGCCCCCGCCTCCGCCTCCCCGCCGCGAGCCGCGCGGGCGCCCCGGGGCTCCGCCGCGCGCCGGCGCCGAGGACTCCGCAGCCCGCGCCCGGGGAGCCGAGCCGAGCCGGGCTGCCGCCGCCGGCCCGCCCGCGTACTGACTTGCTGCTGCTTCCTGGGGCGGCCGCGTCCTCTCTTCGGCGGCGCCGGGGCGGCAGGTTGTCCCTGCGCTGAAGTGGACGGCTGCCCGGCGCCCTCGCCGCGTGCGCTCATCCTGCCTCCGCTTCGCCGCCGCCGCCGCCGCCGCCGCCCCGAGCCGGCCCCGCACCTTTCGGGAGATCGGGCGCGAGGGCTGCAGGAGGAGGGCGAGGCGGGCGGGCGAGAGCCGGCGCGCTGCGAGGCTGCTGCTGCTCAGGCTGCCGCCGCTGCCACCATCCACACCGGACGTCCAGCGGCTGCCAGAGAGAAGAGGGGAGGAGGAGGAGGAGGAGAAGGAGGAGGAGGAGGAGGAGGAGGAGGCGCTGCTGCAGGCGGCGGGTGGGTGCGGAGGTGGAGGTGGCGGTGGAGGTAGCGAGAGGAGGGGGAAGCGAGCGCGCGAAGGAGGCTCTGCAGCCGGGAGGCTCCCCTCTCGGCGTGGGATCCGGAGTTGCGGTCACCGGTAGCAACTTCGGAAGCGGCTTGGAAGTGGAAGAGACTTGGAGGGGATCGCGTCCCTTGAAATGTTAGGCGGGGAAAGAATGCCTCCTCCTCTTCCCCTGCGCTCGGCGCTCGCAGAGCAAGAAAGAGAAAGAGCGAGAGAGCGAGAGAGCGAGAAAGCAAAGAGCGCGTAGGGCAGTCAGAAGGCAAGAGGAGGATGGGGAGGTCCTGCCGGGATCGGGATCGGGATCGGGACGGGGATGGGGACGCGGCTGGCGCGGCGGCGGAGGACCGAGCGCGGGGGGCAGCGCGCGTCCTCGGGGGCGGGAGCGGGCGGCGGCGGCGCACGGGCGGAGGGCACGGCTGCTCGCTCCTGCGTCCTGCACCGAGCGCGCGCTGCCCGGGCTGGAAGTTTTCTGAGTTCCTGCCCCAGGATGCAAGCGGGATGTGTGAGTGAGTGTGTGTGTGAGTGTGAGTGTGCGCGCGCGCGCGCCTGGGGAGGGGGCGGCGGGGTTGGCGTGCAGGGGAGGGAGTGCCCACCTCTAATCGTGGGCGGAAAAAGGGGAGGGGGCTGCGCGGGAGGGAAAGGAGGAGGAGGAGGGAGGCCCGGCGGACCGCCGAGCCCAGGCGCCTGGCCGCGGGCCAGAGGCAGCGTTCGAAATGCAACTGCCTCGGCGGCGGCGGCGCCCGGGTGCCACCCGAAGCCCCGCTCACGTGCTCCCGCCCGGCGGCGGGGTTAAAGGGACAGGCCGGGCATCCCGGGGCGGCCCGCCGCCGCCCGCGGTCCCCGCCCGCTGCCCGAGGTCGCCCCTGGGCGGCGGTCCCAGGAAGGCACCGCAAGGAGGCCGCCCCGGAGCCGCGTTTCGGGGCTTGGCCTTTACCTGCTCCTCCACACTGCGGGGAGCGGCGGAGGTCGCGCGCGGTCCCGGGGAGCCGTAGCAGCCGGCCCCCGGCAGCCAGCCGTGCTCGGCCCGCGAGAGAGCCCTCATCACACAGCGCACGACCCAGCCGTGCAACTCCGGTCCACACTCGCACAGCCGCACGCCTGCATAAGCACACGCGTGCTTGCACGCAGCTACGCACGCACCTTCGCAGACATGCCCGCGTGCAAACAATGTGCACACATGCACACGGAGCGCGCCGGCTCCTTTCGGTGAGGTTTGTTGGTCCCGGTCCCTCCTGCCCCCCCTCCCCCGCCGCCGCCCGGGAAACCCTAGAGGCGACGCAAAGTCTCCCCGACTCCGGGCTGGCGCTCCAACGCAGGGCAGACGGGTCGCCCCCCGCGAGAACCCCGCCGCTCCCCTGCCCCCCAAAACTGCGCCAAGTGCCCACCTCTCCCTGCGCTTTACCTAGCTTTAACCTCTTCCCTACGAACTCCCTCTCTGCCAAGTCCTAATTTTATTGCTTGGGCTGTTTCTGAGTTATGTGAGCACTGTAATGACCACAGTCCGTTTTTTTTTTTTTATTTAAAAAAAAAAAAGGTGGAGTGCATTTAAAAAAGGGACCTCTTTTCATCCTTGAATAAGAAAGGGGGGGGAGAGAAAAAAAAACAACGCCCGAAAAAATGAGGTTCGGGTTTTCACACATCACGCCCCAAATTATTTTGGAGCGATTCCAAAATGAAAACGTTCACCCGAGGAAGAAAGGTCCCCCGCCCCCCGAATACAGACCACCGTGGAATACAAACGCCTGCTTTACAGCCCCGCGCGGGGAGCGGGGCGCAGCCGGGGGCGCCGCGCCTGTGCAGGAGGCGCGTGTAAATGTGTGCCGGGCGCGGCGGCGCTGATTGGTCCGCGTTGCCATTTTAAATCGGTTTCCAGCTGCCCCGTGCAGCGCCGGGACCCTTCCCTGCACGTTGAGTGCCCCGCGGGAACCCGGAGCTTCTCCCGGGTCTGGGAACGCTTAGCCGCGCTGCACGGGGAGCGCCTCCCTCCCTCCGGATGGAGCCCCGCAGTTGCCCGGGGGCGGGAGGCAGGGAGGGCTCTAACGGGCCCGGCCGGGAGATGGTATCTGCACCAAAGGGATCCAAACTCCACGTACCAAGCACCGCGGTGACACCTCCTAACTGCAGAGTTTGCACTTTTTTTTAAAAAAAATGTGCTCCCAGTCGCGCTGTGCCGTGCGCGTGGTCCTTACACACACACACACACACACACACACACACACGAGACGGGCCTCTCGCTCTGTTTTTGTTTGCTTGCTTTTTTGCAAAGACTCGAAAGTGCTGAGGATGGATGTAGGAGGAGAAATCCCCGAGGGCTCCAGCCCGCCAGGTTCAAGTGGGTACGTTGCATCCTCGGGTATTTCTTGCACGTGCACAGAGGCTGGCAGGAAGGCGATCCCCCAAAAATGTGAGATTTGCATTGATCCTTGGCCGTAAGCAAAGCACACACACGAAATATTGGGGAGTGGGAGGGAACGTGCGGCAGCTTGCTTTCAGGCCACGGTCCCTTTGCCATCAGGTTGTTCGACCCCTGTGGAATTTATCACAACACTATAAAACAAATGTTGCATCAAATTTCAATCTAAATCAGTTTTATAGATTTTAATTCCTGGAAGCTATATTTAATTTTTTTCTTCAAGTTTTGTTGTTGTTGTTGTTGTTGTTTATTTCCTGTAGGAGAGACGTTGCAATGTGTTTTCATCTTTGAAAATATGCAAGACTTAAAAAAAAACTGTGTGCTATACTGTTTATTAAGTTTTTTTTGTTTTGTTTTTTGTTTTTTTTTTTTTAAAGATTGGGCATAAGCTGGGTTGGGTGAAAGTCTTGGAGGAGAGAGTCCTTGTCTTCCTTGTTTTTTGTTTTGTTTTGTTTGTGTGTGTGTGTGTGTGTTTTAAAGATTTATTTATTTATTCAGAGAGAGAGAGGCAGACACACAGGCAGAGGGAGAAGCAGGCTCCATGCAGGGAACCCGACTCAGGACTCGATTCCGGGACTCCAGGATCATGTCCTGGGCCAAAGGCAGGCACTAAACCGCTGAGCCACCCAGGGATCCCTATTAAGTTAAATGGTTATATTTTGAAGAAGAGTTTTTTTTCCATCCACATTGGGGGGGGGGTCCCCGCCCCTCAGTTTAAGTTGCTCAATTGTTTACTTCTTTTTTTTTTTTATTGTTTACTTCTTTATCTCACCATGTTATTACCCATCCATTGGAGGGTAATGAATTAGAAATAAGATTCAGTGTTTGCATCAGGTCAGCTCATGAGTGGGTAGTAAAATCAATTCAGTGGATTCACAGGTCATTTTTTAAAAAGAATACAATAAATAATTTCACAGGTACAAGTTCTGTTTTAGTTGCATAGGACATGTATGTAAAAGTTGTATTCAGATGCTTTTTTTTCCCCCCTACCTCTTCAATATTTTAGAAATTGGTGTTTCTCTTGGTGTTCAGGCTCTCTTGGCACTGCCTTATCACATCTTAGCCAGTATCTTTTCTATTTTAGTGGTATAAGTAATATGGCACCATAGATCAGTGAAATATATGCACTAAAGTCTCTCTTACTGTGGGCTGCAGTGTAACCTATTTAAATGCCACTGGCTAGAGAGTTAGGAGAGCTGGACTCCTTTACAACTGATGTCTTGTTCTCTAACTGTGTTTTGTTTATATGTAAATGATATGTAGATTTATGGAGACAGGTAGTATTTCTTTTTCTTTTTTTTTCAGGTAGTATTTCTAACACCTCTTTTTAGCACCAGTTACGTGTAGGTAGAGTTCAGTTCATAATATAGACTTTTGGTACTTGCTAATTTATTGCTATGACAAACTTACTTTTTTTTTTTTAAGATTTTATTTATTCATTCATGAGAGACACAGAGAGAGAGAGGCAGAGACACAGGCAGAGGGAAAAGCAGGCTCTATGCAGGGAGCCCGATGTGGGACCCGATCCCGGGTCTCCAGGATCGCACCATGAGCTGAAGGCAGATGCCCAACCGCTGAGCCACCCAGGCATCCCCAAAGTTACTCTTAATGAGATTACATGTAATCTACACAAGCATTACGTGTATTAAAATATCTGAATAATTCTTTTGACAATAAAGAAGATGCATCTGTGATGAAGAGACTGAGGTTCTCACACTGCACTTTATCACATCGTGTTTGTACTTTAGTGTAGCCATAAATTACAGAATAATTTAAGGATTTTCTCAGATTAGAACAGATTGACTTAGTCATGGGTGTATTCTGTATGTAATTAAGCAGATTTATTATAACCAGATATTTTGGAAGTCAATTTGGGGGTCACAGAAAAAATTATAACTAATACTTAGTGAACAGAATGCATAGTATACACATATACGTATATAGTAGTATATCGAAGCCCAGGAGAGTGCTAGGTAAACACATATTTTTGAAAAATATTTCTAAGGTTTTGATATGGACTCATTTGTACTGCTTACACTCACATTTCAGAAATTATGTCTTTTAAAACATGCTTAAAAAATTAAAAAATTTTTAAAAAATAAAAAAAAATGCTTAGTGTTTATGAAATGTAGGAAAAACAATCTCTAAAAAGTTTCCCTGCATGATCACCAAGAAAGAATATATGCGAGCAGCCCGGGTGGCTCAGCGGTTTAGCGCCGCCTTCAGCCCAGGGCGTGATCCTGGAGACCCGGGATCGGGTCCCACATCGGGCTCCCTACATGGAGCCTGTTTCTCCCTCTCCCTCTGCCTGTGTCTCTGTGCCTCTATTTCTCATGAATAAATAAAATTTTTTAAAAAAGAAAGAATATATGCTGCGAGTTAACATTTTATTGATGGGGGTCAGACAGGCTTTCTAGTCCCATAAACAAAGATCACCAAACAAAATGAATTTGTCTACTCATTCGGTCAGTCAATCAACAAACATGAGTTGGTTTTACACTAATCTCACCTATTGTCCTCTTAGGACTCAGGAAGGTAATTCATATTGGACTTGGAGAAAATCTCTTTTGAAACAACTACTCATTTAAAATCTTATTTACCTATTATGTTAAGCCTTTCACTTACCCTTACAAATATTTATTCTCCTTTATCTGATACATAGTTCATTCAACAAATATTTATTAAGTACCTAATATGTGCCAGGATTCGCAGGATATTCATTTTGACAAAAGTGGTGGAATCAGAACAGAAGTGGAATAGTTTTATTTCCATCCCTCACTCATTGACATTATACTATCATCTTGGTCTAGGTATGCTATCAAGTAGCTTTGGATAACTGGAAGAATATGAACTTTTAAATCAGCTTTAAGACTGCAAAGTGTGGCCTGCAGAATGTTAAAAATGACTCCCTTAAGACTTCTTGTGCTCCTGGTGTACGCACCGTGCATAATCTATGATGGATTTTACTCCTACGGTAACGTAATGTTAGATAGTACAGTTTACCTGAAGATAAATTATCCAGGTGAGCCTGACCTAATCATATGTGTGCTTTTAAAGCAGAACGTTATCTCTAGCTGATTTTAGGAGAGGAAGTTAGAGATTTGGAGCTCAAGAAGGATCTGACTTGCCATTGTTGGTTTGAACACAGCGAGGAATGTGGGTAGCCTCTATTTGCTGAGGGCAGCCCCAGGCTACCAGCCTGCCAGGAAACGGGGACCTCTTGAGTAGAACCACAAGGAACTGAATTCCGCTAAAGAGAATGAGCTTGGAAGTAGGATCTTGCCTAACACCTCCAAGGAGAACTCAGGTGATCACCTTGATCTCAGCCTTGTGATACCCCCAGCAGAGAGAGTTTTGACCTACAAAACTGTAACCTAATAAATGGGTGTTTTAATGACGTTGAAAGTCATTAAGTCTGTGCAACAATAGAGAACTGATGTAAGAGGGATCTGGTCAGATAAACCTCCCCTCTTTTTTCTATCCCATGGACAACTCCCAAAACACAATGACTCATGTAGTTTGTTTGGAAATGTCTCCACAACCACCAACCCACCTGCTATGTCTCTTTGGGCTTATAGTGAAGCAAAGGCGGCCATGGAAACACATCATCTTGCATTGCTTTCCATCCTCCTCAATCTCTCTCTTCTCTCCCTCTCCCTCTCTGCCTTCCTTCCTCCATCTTTCTCATTCTCCTCTTTGTCTCCGTATCTTAGAACTCCTAAAGCCCTCATACTGGAGGGACATGGGGAGAGGTTACATAATTAGATAATTCCAGGTCCACCTAACCCATCCCAAAATGAGGTAAATAGATCAGGGAGGAGAGATCCCTGCTGGGCCCTGCCCCACTTGCAGATTTATGAATAAAATAAATACTGTGTTTTGTTCTCAAGGCATAATTTTTGGGTGCTTTGTTGCATAACAATAGAAGATGACCCATCTTGTTTTCCCTAAAACTAGCCTTATCCCAATTAATAATCTTAAAGAAGCGATTTATGTAGCTAGAAATCACTCTTAGCCAGGAATCACTCTTAACTCCTCTTTCTCTTTCCACTTCAAGTGATCACCAAGTGCCTCCAGTTCTGCCTTCTAAATATTTCTTGAATCTGTCAACTCTCCACCTCCAGCGTCACTACCTTGGTTAGAGCTCTCTCCAGTTCTCATTTGGATAACTCCAATGTCTTTTCTCTCTGCTCTCTTAGCCTTAAGTCTTACACATTCTCCACAATGCTTCTAGAAGAATCTATGTCTTTTTATCAGTTATCCTTTTTTCTTATCACAAATACAATAGTCCTTCTAGACCTTTTTTTTTTTTTAAGATTTGTTTATTCATTTTAGAGAGAGAGAGGGTGGGGAGAAGTGGCAGAAGGAGAGAATTTTCAAGCAGACTCCCTTACTGAGCATGGAATCTGACATGGAGCTCCATCCCACAACCCATGAGATCATGACCTGAGCCAAAACCAAGAGTCGGATGGATGCTTAACTGACTGAGCCACCCAGGCAACCCCTTCTAGACTTTAAATGAACTAATATAGATTCATGCTGCACACTCTGGTCCAGAGTCAATTTTCATGCAAATAATATGTCATGAATATTTTTATGTTGATGAATGTTGTTCAATAACAGCAATTCAAATGGCTTTCTCTTATTCTGCAGTAAATATAAACATCTGTACTTATGTATACGATAAAATAGAACACCTAGAAATAAGTAAGCATTTGATTAAAATTTTTATGACATCCTTGTGAAAAACATAAAGAAATATGGATTGAATGTTATGCATTCTTTTGTGCTGGCATCAACTTCAAAGGTAGTCTCTTTACCAGCATCCTGGCATAACTTTTAAATGTTCATATATCCTAAAGGTAGAAGGGAAAGCTAACTATTGATGCCCAGATTAAGATTCAAAAAGATCACAACAAGCCATAATACAATTTCAGAATATGAATATGAAGTATGCAATCAGTTTCAAAAGGGCAAAAAATATACCTGTACAGGGTAGAAAAAGTGACTTAAAAGCAATTGCTAGGGTTGCATGCAAGACTAAAAAATTAATCTTAAGATAGCAACCTAATATTGCTAGGTTCCAGCTCATATCCATTTTGCCCTTCTAATTTGATAAAAGAACACCCACAGTGTTGAGTAGCAATATACCTAACAGTAAAACTGCATTTCACAATCTCCCTTTTAGATTAGTCAATGAAATATAATCACAAATCTTTAGGATGTAGTTCTGGGACAGTGCTTTAAATGGGACTGACTCAGCTGAGAGTCTTCTCCATCTGTGTGTGGATGACCAGTTGTTCTAATACCATTTACTGAAAAGACTGGCTTTGCTCCATTGTATTTCTTTTTCTCCTTTGTCGAAGATCAGTTGACTGTATTTGTGTGGGTCTATTTCTGTGTTCATTACTCTGATTAACCTATTTATCTATCTTTTTGTAAATAACACACTGTCTTGATTTATAGCATTATAAGTAAAGCTTGGAGTTGAGCAGTGTCAGTTGTACTTCTTCAAAATTGAGTTGACTATTCTGGTTCTTTTACCTATTCATATAAACTTTAAAATCAGTTTATTGATATGCGCAAGGGATTTGATGGGATTTGATAGGGATTGTGCTGAATCTATTAGGCCAAATGTCAAACTGGCATCTTGACTATATTATATTGAGTCTTCTTATTCATGAACATGGAATATCTCTACATTTATTTAGTTCTTCTTTGATATACTTCATCAGAGTTTTGTAGCTTTGAGTTTATGTAAATCTTCTACATATTTTGTTAGCTTTATACCTAAGAATTTCATATTGGGGGGTGCCAATGTAAATACTAAAGTGAGTTTAATTTCAAATTCCATTTGCTCATTACTAGTGCATAGGAAAACAACTGACTTTTATATATTAACTTTGTATCTACAATCTTGTTATAATCACTTATTAGTTACAGGATTTTTTTTTTTTTTTTGGTCAAATGTTTGCAGTTTTCTTTGTGAACAAAAACAGTTTTATTGTTTCCTCCCCAACCCGCATACTTTTTATTTCCTTTTCTTGTCTTATTGCATTGGCAATTCTTCAATTACAGTGCAGTTTTCCCTACCCTAGTACTGGCTCCACAGTGATTTCTGCTCTGGGAAGTTGTGATTCTGTATATTCATTTGTCTCTTCAATTTTTGAGGCAGTGATATACCCTGTACTCCCACTTCTCTTATGCATCTAAGAATTGTTTTTTCAGTTTGTTCAGTTTTTTACCTGGTAGGACAGATGGGTAATTTATAAGTTTCTTATATCCCAGATTAGAACCCAAAAGTCCCCGCAAGTGGCTCTTAAATACCTAGAGAAGGTTATAATATCACTATACTTTGCCCTTGTCAATGTACATCAGGAAAATTATTTACAATTCTAGGCATCATGTTTTAAGAGGGATTTTGACAAAAAAAAAAAAAACACAAAAACAAAAAAACATGTGATCCAAGTGGGATTTCCAAATATGTCAAATGAAGATAATTTGAAGCAAATGGTTTTTAGCCCAAAGAGAGACTGTGGCACTATGATCACCATCTTAAAGAACTGCCATTTTGATGAAGTAAATTTAGACATATTCTTTATTGTTTTAAGCAGAGAATAATGGGTAGGCATATTTCAATCAGATCTGAGGTAAAACTTTTTAAACGTAGGGGCATTTGAAAACATATTGTTTAATCTTATTGCATAGTAAGTGGATTTCCAGTTAGTAGAGATGTTTAAGCAGAGACTTTGTGACAAAAGAGAGGAACACTGTGGTTAATGTCTGGAGCAGGAGGGCAGATTAGGCCAGAACCCTTTTTTCAAGTGGAAGTCATTCTGAAGATGTCTCAATCTATTCCCACTCCCAGAAAGAATTGCCAGAACTTGCCAGAATAGAGCTTTAAAAGACTGGATTACAAGATAGGTTGAGGATTCTGACTCCAACTCATAATGTTAAGTAGCCTCAGTTACAGATCAACATTTGCCCATACATGATTTTTTTTCTTTGGTCTCCAAGAAAAGTATTGAGAAAAGATCCAGTTTATTACCTGAAAACTTCTAAATAAAAATAAAATTCCCTATTATATTTGTATCATAGGTATATGATTATTGCATATTTAAAATGTAGCTACTACATTATTGCTAAAGGGAGATTTTAGTCTGCGCCTTCATTTTCATAATTTTGGTAAAGTATACATTGTAATATATTAGTAACTGTCATCTGTTATAACAGTAATAAGAAGCAATAACAAATCATAATAAGAATGAATGAGAAAGCACCCATTTGGTATCAAGTCTTGTTTCAGGTACTTTTGGGGAGGGAGGTAAAGTTCAGGGAGAAACATAAAGGAAAGAGAAAAATAAAAACAAATCAGACCTAGGTGTGGGTTCAGACTTCAAAGAATCTAAAAAATGGCCAGAGTTACATGTACATAAGTCACTATAATTTAAAGCAGAAAAAGATAATCACTCTCAAGTGTGTGCTGAGTGAGTTCAAGGAAAGAAGAGATTTCCATGGTGTGGGGATTAAGGGGGGTACTTGGGAGCACTGCTGCTTGAGAGAGCCTTGAAGGACAGCTAGACCCAGAGATGAGAGGAAAGGAATTTCAAGTAAAGGGAGGATTATGAGAAACGATACTGAAATGCAAACCTGAAATGCTTATACTAAGAGAGGTTTCTACTGCATTAGTTAAATGCCAGCTGGAAACAATTCACCGCAGATGGTTTTGTGAAGACACTTAACCGTAGGATCACGTAGAGAGCTTGGGCAGAGTCAGAAGTACAAACAAGGCATGCTGAGGCACCCATGCACTAGCAATACTGGGGAACCTTTACCACCCTAGGCCTAAAGGAGTAAGCAAAGAAGTGGTATTAAAGACCCTAGTGAGGGCACCTGGGTGGCTCAGTGGTTGAGCATCTGCCTTTGGCTCAGGTTGTGATCCAGGGATCCTGGGATTGAGTCCAGCATCCAGATCCTGGCAGGGAGCCTGCTTCTCCCTCTGCCTGTGTCTCCCCTCCCCGCCCCCCCGCCCCGTATCTCTCATGAATAAATAAATAAATCCAAATTAAAAAAATAATAAAAATAAAGACCCTAGTGAGAGTTGGAGTCCTGGAGCGTGGGCTATATGCTAGGAGCTAAGGTCAAGAAGCTGTTACTACTGCCAGAGAAATGCTTGGCCTCTTTCTCCTCCTGCTCTGCTTCCTTATGCCAAACTCCCCAGCAAGATAGGCTGGGGGACATAGGCCACCAGTATCTCCTCCATCCAGGGCACAGAACAGGGTAGAGAGAGACAAAAACTAGATCTAGGGTGGGAAGTTGGTTGAGGGAACAAAGAATAATCATGAGATGGAAGATTAGATGTTTAGAGAAGATGCTAGAACATCTTTTAAAAAAAGATTTATTTATTTACTCATGAGAGACAGAGAGAGAGAGAGAGGCAGAGACAGAGGCAAAGGTAGAAGCAGGCTCCCCTGTAGGGAGTCTGATTGGGGATTTGATCCAGGGACCCTGGGATCACGACCTGAGCCGAAGGCAGACACTCAACCACTGAGCCACCTAGGTGCCCCAGACTCTAGAATCTTAATTACCACTTTAAAAAGTTTCTCAATCATTTGGTAGTTAATGTAGAGATACTGATGCCAGCAACACAGTGAGATAACAAAAATCCCAGAACTGGCCAGGCCAGGTAGGGAGAACTCCAGGATGGTATCAGTGTCCCATGTTCCTTCTTCCACCGTGCACTCCAATCCTTAGCACATGGCTTTCATCTGTATGGTCTCCTTTGCCTCTAGTTTCACATCCATATCCTAGACAACAAAGTGATGAAGAAAATGACAAATAAACCAAACTTTTCCTGAAGCAGATTTTCACCACAGGGTTAACCTCGGCTGTAAATGAAGGAAGCTGGAATCCATCGCTACTCTGAATAAAGTCAGTTGGGTTTTGCTGGTTTTATCTTTTAAGAAAGAAGAGGGGGAAAAATACTAGAAAGAAAAAGAAAAAAGAAAAGAAAGCTTGATGGGAGAAGGTCTCTCTAATCCTTAATTATTTGATCATCTAGTAATTCCAAATTTGGGTGTTATTGCCCAGATGGAGAAGTTGGGAGAGTTGAAGAAGAGGGTGTCTGAGATTTGAGATACACAGAATTTTGAGCAGCAGCGACATGTAACCCATCATGGGTAAGAACTCATAATGGGTTAGAAATCAGGAAAGGGGTTAAGAACTGGAGACAGGGAATTGAACGGTAAAGTAGATTGGATTATTGTTCCCAACTCTCTACTTCCATACTTAATAAAATTATACACTCGTGCCCTTCACCACTGCAGGCCAAGTTTGCTTGCCAGCTCCACTGAAGTTGGGTTTGGCAACATGAATTTTTTTGAACAATGACTTGAGAGCAGAAATAAAGCATCATTTTTAGGTCACAGAATATTTCTGCTTGCTGCTTGAGATTCTAAGCTCCTGTATGAAAAGAGCACTCTCCGGCCCTAGGATAAATATTCATGGCGTATATCAGAATGAATGCCCAGACAAGCCCCGCAGAGCCAGAGTCAACATGCAAACCCATAAGGGAGAAATAGGTGCTTGTGGTTCAAGTCATCACTGAAGTGCGAGATTGTTTTTATCATGCAGGGCTACTGTAGCCGAAGTCTAATATAAGGGGTCATTTTCTGAGACACAAGAACATATGGAAAAGACTTCACCCTCATTGGGATGACTATGATCAAAAAGACAGATAAAACAAATTTGGACACGGATATGGAGAAATCGGGACACTTAGACATTGCTGGTGTGCGTGTAAAGTGGAACAACTTTCTTAGAAAGCTGTCAGCGATTCCTCAAAATATTAAAGGTAGAGTGACGGTACGACCCAGCAATCCTACTCCTAGATGTCTTGCTGAGACCAATGAAAACACAGATCCACACCGAAGCTTGTGTGTGAATGTGGATAGCAGCATTGTTCACAATAGCCGAAACCTGAAGGCAGCACAAATGTCCATCAACTGACGAATGGATAGACAAAATGTGGTATATTACTCGGTGATAAAAAGAAATGATGTCCTGTCACATGCTACAACTTGGATGACCCTTGGAAACATCATGTTACCCGAAAGAAGCCAGACCAAGGATCCCATGTTGTATGATTCTGTTTAAATGAAATGTCCAGAATAGGGAAATCTGTAAAAAAAAAAAAAAAAAAAAAAAAAAGAATAGATCTGTGGTTTGTGGAATATGGGGAGAGGTATGAATGATCACTAAGGTGTAAGAGATTCCCCTTGGAGGTGACAAACACTTGCTAAAACTTGATTGTGGTGATGGTTTCACAACTTTGTGAATATACTCAACACTAGGGAATTATATGACCGTCGATGGATGAATTGTATGGTGTGGTTTCCCACAGTGAGCAGAGGACAAAGACACAAACCTGCAAATAAGACATAGGCCGGGAGCTGGGAGCAATAAACCCTTCACCCTCTCTCACTTGATCGGACTGTGACAAATGGCACATGTGGTTGTGGAGGCGGGCTGGCCTTCATCGGGGCAATCTTCATCTGACAAACGGAGATTATCTGTATGTGGCACTACCTTGCCCAGAGGTTTTCAAACTCTGTAAAAAAATCTTTCCTTTGATAATATATACAAGCGATTCTTGAATGCACTCTAACTATGGAGTATTCACACAATTCAGTTTCTTGGAGCAAACCATGAATGTTTGAAAGTCCTTCTATAGCCGCCTGCCAACTCCACATGTTCTCCTCCTGGAGGCAACCACCAGGGACAGCAGGTGTATAACCTTCTAGTCCTTTATTCTAAGCATTTGCATAAGTACATAGGCAAATTTACAGCTTGGTTTTACAGAAATTACACCAAGCACTGCAACTTGCTTTTAAAAAACTTAGCATGGGGACAGCTGGGTGGCTCACCGGTTTAGTGCCTGCCTTGGGCCCAAGTTATGGCCCCGGGGTCCTGGGATTGAGTCCCACGGGAATGAGTCCCGCTTCTCCCTCTGCCTGTGTCTCTGCCTCTCTCTGTGTGTGTCTCTCATGAATAAATAAATAAAATCTTTAAAAAAAAATTAAAAATTTTTAAATAAATAACTTAGCATGAAGGTTTTTCCATTTTATCAACTGTAGAGTCTTTTTATAGTATGATTATAACACAACTTGATTTTTTTTATTCCTTTATTGAACAATATTAAATTGTCCTCCATTTACCACTATTACAAAACAACGATAAAGGACATCTTCAGGCAGGTGTGCAAGTATTGCTGCAGGACAGTTTCTAAAAGTTACATTTCTGAGTGGAAGAGAAGGAGCATTTTAAATTTGAAGTGACTTATTTATTTTTTTGGCCGCACAACATCAGCATCCTCTACCCATGCTTTGGGAATTCCCTCTTAATACTTAATGGGGCACATCTTGCTTCTCAGGATAAAAGCTAAGATGCCAGATACTCTGAATTGGCCAAACTCTCTTTTAAAAAATAAAACAAACAAACAAACAAAAAGCCCCTATCTGCCAAAATTAGCTTAGGATGGTTTTTCTTATTTGCAATTCAGTAGAGATACATGGGTACACATAGGGACACATATGCATACATGTATACACATATAGGTGAAGATATAAGCTTTTAACAAAAGTTGAATCATAAAAATGTTTTAGATTCTGAGTCTTTCCTTTTTTAAGAGCCACTTATTTATTTTTATGTCCATTTTTTATCATTGTTAGCGTCCACTGTTATAAAGATTTCCTTCGTGCTCCCTTTCTAATGGTTGCTTCAGTTTCTCACCAGCCTAGGAGTAATCTAGAATTGGCTTTAAAAAATCAGCAAGTCCACATTTCTCAGAACTGGGATTGGTTCATAGGCTGATCACAAGACCAAATCTCACAAATCAGGGCAACAAATTCTGGGCCTTTTGTCTACACTGCCCCCCACCTTCTCCTGCCCTCAACCCCCAATTAAACAGGAAATGTGTACTTAGCTCCAAGTTGTAGACAGTCATCTTGAGGCCAGGAGGGGGCTGCTTGCTAGGGCCTGGGGTCAAGAGAGTGGCGGTAGAGCAAAAAATGGAGAGAGGGAATACATGTTTTTGAGCCCTGGGTAAAGCCTTGCCTGAAGGACTATTAATTTGTATGACCCAACATATTTCCATTTATCATGATGTTGGGACACCTGGGTGGCTCAGTGGTTGAGCGTCTGCCTTTGGCTCCAGTCATGATCCGGTGGCCCTGGGATGGAGTCCTGCATCAGGTTCCCCGCAGGGAGCCTGCATCTCCCTCTGCCTGTGTCTCTGCCTCTCTGTGTGTCTCTCGTGAATAAATAAATAAATACATAAATACATAAATAAAAATCCTTTAAAAACAAAAAGATTTATCATGAGGTTAAATTATCTAATATATATAAAATGCTTAGAACTGCACTTACACCTGGCATTTACTAGATTATGGTAGAAATAAGAGGCGTAACACAGCATGCAAGATACAAAAATCTTACAATTGCCTTATTTGTCTCTGGTGTTCAAGCAGCTCTTAATCCGTTGCCCATGTCTTTGTGATTCTAAACACTCCTGAGGACCCCCACTCCTGCCTCATCCCACTTTCTTCCCATTTGTTCGTCCTCTCCCCATTCATTTCATCGTTCTCACCTTCATTCCCTTTGCAAAGCTTGGAGTGGCATGCGGATGCAGAGTTTAGAGACTGGGAGAGAAACTCTGGAAGGTGAGGACGATATGCTTCGTGCCTATTAAAAGGAGATCTTCTGTTTGTCTTGTACTAATTTATCTCTCTTCCTTTTTGCTACTAATACTCCAAGGCCTGTGTCTATTGGTAATGAACAAATGATAATCAACAGTTAAAAATCATGTCTTAGCACACTGTGAAAGCATACAGTTGGTCACACACACACCTCCTCCCCCAAACAGGCACCCAGTGGAAATGCAAATTGCTCTTCCTTTTGAGTCAATCATTTGATTTAAGGGCTGTATATTATTTTCCACTTTTTTTCAGTATTTTCTTTCCCAGTGAAATCTTTCAATCAAATACTTATGTGTAAGTATCTTTTATGTTCAGATGAGCAATTGTGTAGCACAAGGAAGAAATTCTATTGAGGTGTTTGGAAGCTTCACAGTATGGACTCTGAATTTTCCTACCTAGCTGCAGGATAGAATTTCTTTTGTGGTGCAGTCCTAGCCTAAAATGTGCACTTCTCTAAACTGTCATTACTAGGAGACGGCGTAAAAATTATATTACTGTTGATATGATAACATATTTTATGAATACAATACAGTCTTGATTACTAATCTGACTTCCTTTGGAACCTATAGGATACATAGAGGTTTACTGGGAATTTCCAGCTTAAATCTTAATATTGAGTTAAAAAAGGGATCCCTGGGTGGCTCAGCAGTTTAGCACCTGCCCTTGGCCCAGGGCATGATTCTGGGTCCTGGGATCAAGTCCCGCATCGGGCTTCTTGCATGGAGCCTGCTTCTCCCTCTGCCTGTGTCCCTGCTTCTCTCTCTCTCTCTCTGTCTCATGAATAAATGAATAAAATCTTAAAATAATAGTGAGTTAAAAAGGGGAATGATTCAGAAGACAGTATTTTTCTCATGAAATACTAACTTACACGTGACTCAAATTCATCTTTCCCTGTTTATGTCTTCCCAAATCGTGACTTACATAATTTAATGTTGATCTTCTGGCTTTTAATCTACTTGTTATTTATTTGCTCCTGTATGCAGTCAACAAAGAGCTCTAGAGTGCCTACCATGTGCAAAGCACTGTTCTAGGTACTGATAAGGGGGAGAGAGGGAAAGAAAAGTGGATTGTCTTTCCCTATGGAGCCTCCAGTTGATTAGGAGCAAGACCCAAAGCACAAATACCTCTAAAACATAATGGAAAGGTACTCAGTAGACAGCAAGGAGAGAGAAGTAGAGGTCCAACAAGAAATGGCTCATCCAAGAGAGAAGTGGCAAAGCATGGGGCATATGTGGGACTGAAATGATCCCATTTTAGAAGGATGTATGAAAGGGAGCAGTGAGAAATAAAGGCAGAGAAGTAGGCTGGGCTGGACCATGGAGGGTCTCGAAGGCCAATCTACACACTTCATGGTTGACAAAAGTGGAAAGTTATTTGTAGTGACTTGAGAGATCAAATCTAGGTTTTAGGGGTTTCAGGCTGTCAGAATCCTACAGAATGGAATGCAAATATAGTTGCAGAATGGAGGCATTATAACGAATGACATTGTGCCAAATATTTAATTTTCCTCAGGCAGACAGTTTCACTAACATTTGTGTCACAAAATGACATTTTTACTGACATCAATTTTGGGGTGGACAGAGAATGAAGAGATGAAGCCGGAAGCCCAAGTCAATTGCTGAAAATCTAGCTGTTGAGTAGACACCAAGGTTTCTGAAACGTCTGCTGAGACTGCTTATGATGATGGGTCTACGAGGAGCAAGGTTTTCCCCACTCCTGGGACGTTCATCGTGGATGGAGAGGCCAAATTAGACCCACCATTCTTTTAATCTCATCATGCTGCACCTTATGTTTGTAAATAGTGTTTTTGTTGTGGGTCTAACTGAGGGCGATTTAGTGCTGTAACTGGCCTATTTCTGACTCACTATTGTCTAAGATCTTGCATTCTTTCGAAAGTTGAAGCAGAAAACTAGAGTAAATTACACATATCTGCTGCCTACAGGATTTATGTTTTCCTTTTGTTTGTTCTTAAATACCATCGTTGTACTCATCTGCTGACTGTTCCATTGCAGGACATGGTGGCATGGGGCCAGATAGCCTGGCCTGGGGTCCCCCTCCCCATAAGAGCTCTGAAACTAAGAGGGAAGAGAGAGGGCTGTGTGGAAGGAGAAGAAGCTTTCTCTTCCATTTTAGGAAAGACCTCACCCAAAAATAAAAGAAAAATGTGAGCGTAAATACCACCACAAAGAAGATTTCTGATTAGCCAGAAGCTTCGGTGTTGTAGCTTAGGCTGGTTCTCTTGCTCTCCTCAATGAGAGATGCAGGCTGTGGGGATTTCAACAGTACATGGAAGGGCTTTGTCATGGCACTAAATCTCCACCCAAGGTGCTGCTGGAGGGGGCCCACCTGTGTCTTGGTACCCCGGGAGGGGTGGGAGTTAAATGCCTGAGGACTTGCAGCTGCCCACCCCCCTCCCCAGTGCTGTCCATCTTGTGTTTGGCAACTGAGCCCATTCACCTGGTAGTCAGCTGAGAAGATAGACAAACTCTGACTTAACCCTGTATTCCAAGCTATCTGATTTTCATTCTAGATTCCACGTTCCATCTATCAACGGGGCTCTTTCTCCTTCCTCCTTTCTTCCCTCTGTCTCAGTCTTCCTTCTCTTTCCTCCCTCACCTCATGCTTGGCGCCCTCTCTCCCTACCACTCTTTCCTCCTTCCTTCCTTTCTTCCATCCTTTCTTCGTTTTCTCAAGGGGAGATAAGTCATTTTACTTTATGCATGCCAAGAGAAATGGAAAGAGGAATCGTAGTGTGATCGGGAAACAACACACTGCCTTCAGTTAATGGTAGGTATTGCCATCGTTGTCATCTGACTTACATTGTCACAGGACACAGGGGTTCCTCTTGAGTCAGGTTTATAACTGTAGGTAGTTGGTGTTGGCTTTTGTGATCAGGGGAATCTGTACTCCGAAGGCAGAGGAAAAATCATTTTTTCTGGAGGCCAGAAGGCTGAAATCAAGATGTTGGCAAAGCTGGATTCTTCCAGAGGCTCTGAGAGAGAAGCTGTTCTCTGTCTCCCATCTTCTGGTGACTGCTGCAATCCCCTTGGCCTGTAGACTCATGGCCCTATAATCTTTGCCACACATCTTCACATGACTTTCCCTTCCATGTGTCTGGGTCTCAAATCTCTTCTCGTTTCTCTTATAAAGACAATCGTCATTGTATTTAGGGCCCCCCATGAATCCAGGATGGTCTTATTTTGAGATCCTAATTTAATTATATCTACAAGGACCCCATTCGCAGATCAAGTCACGTGGATAGGTACCAGCAGTTAGGACTTGGACATATCTTTTTATTTATTTTTTAAAAGATTTTATTTATTTATTCATGAGAAACACAGAGAGGCAGAGACACAGGCAGAGGCAGAAGCAGGCTCCTTGTGGGGAGCCCAGTGCGGGACTTGATACCAGGAACCTGGGATCAGGACCTGAGCCAAGGGCAGACGCTCAAACACTGAGCCACTCAGGCGTCCCTTGGACATATCCTTTTAGGGGACATGGTCCAACCCAATGAAACAAACAAACAAACAAACAAACAAAATCAAAGATTAAACTCTGTAAAGCCACTGTAAAACTAAATCAACATTAAGCCAGTGGGAATGGAACTTTGAGCTTCAGGATTAATCTGAGACTTGTCATTAAACCAAATTTTTTGTCTAGAATAGTTTCTGTTGAGTTTTGTAAAAGGTGCTCTCCCTAAACACTAGTAATAATCATTGTTTACAATCATTTCAGAAACCCAGTAGAGGAAAATAATGCCACTGAGTTGCTTCCAAATGTTTTACTTAAGAAATTAGAAATGACTGCAAGGAGAAAAGCCATGTGGATGGCTTCATTAAAGATTACCTTGGGGTTAAGTACCATGCTCTATTAGCTCAGGCTTGATCTCTCAGGAGACACAATTCAGAGAAAAGTCAAAAGTTGTATTGATTAAATCACTTTAGCAGTTTTAATACATAAAAGTCAAGTGGTCAGTTTGAAAAAAGAAAACTGTCAACTTCACTCTTTTGGTCTTAAACTAAAATCAAATGATAGCTTTCATTGAATCATCAGAAAGCCTTTGATAGACCATAAATTTCTCTTGCTTCTAATATTATGATTGTTATACTCCTGCCTCAGAGTGGGGACAAGTATAAGCCAGTGGCTCTAATAGATTAACCTTTTCTGTGAGCAGACTGGCCAGCACGCTTTTATGATTGCTGACAACTCTGTCTTTGGGGACGCCTCTGTTTTGTTAACACTTCTGCACACCCACTCAAGGGAATGCATTTGATACTTTCAAGTGAAAACCCACATCTACTTCCCTATATGTTTTTTGATATCTCAAATACTGACTTTGTAGATGGAGAAGTCCTTTGAAAAGCAAATATGCCAGGAAGATGGCTCTGTGAGCATATTTTGTCCTCAGCCTGAAGGGTGGAGACAGTGAGTAACTAACTCAAGATCCTGGTGCAAATAGGATTGATAGGACTGTACCTTGAAATTTAATTCTTAGAATACACCTTCAAATATGACTGCAACAATGCATGCCACTGAAGTGGTTTTCACATCATGTGCCGTTTGGGATGACGTATGTCTCTGAGATTGTCCAGCAGTGTGAGTCAACAAGAGTTGACTTTACCAAAAAATAAAAAATAAAAAAATAAAAAAAAGAGTTGACTTTACCGTTGTGCTTATCTCCAGAAACAGCTCTACCTGCAACCATAGGCCAGAAAATGGTTAACTCTGATGCTTATAATGTCAATTCCCATGAAAAGATGACTTGTGAGACTACACAACACTCAGATTTTGGACTGGAAAAACTGGCAGCATTTTGACAAGAACATATAGTAGTTTGGCATTATGTTGACATGACCTCAACAACAAAAAAAAAAACGTGTCAGCTACAACTGCTGGCTAGGTAGACGTTTGGAGTTAAATGTATGCACTATCAGAAACATAGAATGGGACTCTATACAGCTATGTGACTCTTGAGTATATTTGTGGATCAAACTACTAACACCTGTAAAAATACATATGAAATATAAATCTTAATTGAAATATGTTCATCATGCTTAATTGAAACACGCTCCCAGGAAAGCAGAGGAGGTTTTGCCTATGTAAAACATTGCAGAATAGAGCCCAAAGGTAACACAATATTCTTCTATTGGTGGGGTTTTTTTATTTAATGAAACTGTAAGACAAATATCTCATGTGCTTGGCTCATTAACAATACTTATTTTTTTATCAGAATTAATATTCTTTCATATTTTCTTTGGAAATGGCACTATTGATGTTTATATGAAATGCAAACAAATGATGCAATGTTTCACATTTTCCAGTTTTTCACTGTGATATATTCATTTTCTAAAATTTCACATTAGCACAACCGAAAACAAAGTGCCTCCACAGTTCATTTCAAGATAATATATTGCTCCATAATAGCAAATGCAGTGCAACTTGGGCTTTAGAATTGGAAGCTAAAGCAGTCTTTGTACATGCATTCATTATATCCTGAACAAGGCTCTTTTGGTAGGTCTTAGGCCACTGATGAGTTATTAAAAGACAAAATTTCCATGTGAGTGGCAAGACTTTTCAAATACATAGATGCAGATGAAGATATAGACTTAGATATATTTCATTGCACTAACTTAAAATGTTCTGGAGGGAATATCCTTGGCAGCAAAGAGAAAATTAGAAATATAGAATTCTAGAAAAAAAAAATGAGACGAAGTTTACAAGAAAAAGAAAAGTTGACTCTATAATTTAGTGGTTCAGTGAATGACAGGCCTCAGTCAGCAAAATCACCTATCTCTAACCTCCACCTGTTTACTTTGTCACTAGAGCATATTAATACGTGTTTTTATATGTAATTATCCGTATAATGTTTCGTAAATATTAGAAGTTTTTAAAAAGGTAAGCTCAGTTTGAAATCTCTTTATCAATCAATTTCTTTGAAACTTTTGGTAGAAAAAGCTGAGCATAAGTATCAAATTATGAGTAGTTGAATTGAAATAGACAACATTACTCTGTACTACATCCTTAAATTTTATTGACTTCTTGGTGTATGCCAAGTATACACATATAAGTTTATGAATCCTCATGGAAATCCTTAGAAATAGGTATCTTCCAAATTTCAAACACACAACCCTGAAACTCAAGACAAGTTGGATTTCCCAACATCACATCCTGAGTTAATGGTGGAATCTATACTCTTAACCACAGCCTTTTAAAGATGATTCAAATTACACATCATATATTTCCTAAAGAAATCACTTGCATACTATAAACTCTATTTTCTGTGTTAAATTAAGCAAGAATAATTTTCTCTCTTGTTTAAATAGAAAATGTAGTGAAAAAAAAGGAAATTTTAGGTTGTTAAACTATTTGAGCAATGTACAGTA
Source organism: Canis aureus (assembly GCF_053574225.1). Classification (NCBI taxonomy): domain Eukaryota; kingdom Metazoa; phylum Chordata; class Mammalia; order Carnivora; family Canidae; genus Canis; species Canis aureus. The sequence goes on along the minus strand of NC_135621.1, from coordinate 10,526,957 downwards.
AAGCCAAGTATTAAATAGCAAGGATGACATTATACATATTTTCGTAGGAATAATATCTTTCCAGAAGATCATAAATATTTAAGCATGAACATACCATAAAGTGGCAACCAGGACAATTCTTGATTCAATGTGGAATGCTCTCTACACAATCTGGATTTATTCATTAATTGCCAAATATCCTCTTTGTTTTGGAATGTGCAGAACTTTTTTTTTTTTTGGAATGTGTAGATCTTTAAGCTAAATCTTAACTTTCAAGGTATTTAACCTCCAAGCCCCCAAGAAGACCCTGTGAAAGTAAAATACAAAAGGAAATAGTCCAGGATCATCAATTTTTATGTTCTTCCTTCATCCAATTCAAATAGCTCAGTCTTTGCCAAGTCTCTCCTACTTACTTTCTTTTCTTTTTTTTTTTGCAATTGCTATAATTTTACTATTTTATTTTATTTACCAATCACATGTGTGGCTTCAAGGGTTAGCTTCACCTAAAATATCCATTTTCCCCTTCTTCGTCAAAAAGGGAAGTCCTGAGTCTTAGCTGGATGCATGGCTTTCCAGAATAAAGGAATTTTTTTACATTTCTTAGCTTCCCTTGCAGCCAGGTAAATTCTAGCCCATGGAAATGTAAATGCAAGTAAGGAGTCCATGCAGACCCCTACTTTGTGTTCTCTTATAAAGTCTGAAGCTTTAGCAGCCACCTCTAAACAAGTGATCTTGGAACAGAGGCTTCAACACAAGGCAATCACTTGGAAGGAGGTGGTCCCTGCCACCCAGGAATGCTATTCCAACCAAGATCAATTGTCTTCAGATTTTTGAACATAAGAGAAACATTTCTAGCTTGCTAATCCGTGTTTTTAAAAATAATTTGCAGCCAACCAATATATCGAAAACAACATATAATTTACTATCACATTTGATCTTTGTTGCTTATAGGATGCCACAACAAAGAGCAGTACAGGTTAGTTTTAGAGCTCTGGTAACAGGCATAAACAAACAGCTTGGGTGATCGGAACACTGCTGAGTTTCCATCGCCTATGGATTTGCTGGCTGCCTTGTCTTCCTTTTGTACATGGTAAAAAATGATTCGTGGTTGTTGTTGTGATGACTAATATCTAACACTGTCCAGTTCAACAGATACTTGTGGGTGAAATGCTCTTTGAAAGAGTTAAATACCTGTGTCTGCTCACCTTATAAAATTTTCTGAAAGGACACTTGTGTGAACCACTGGGAATTAATTTGCATGCTCAAGTCTAGTACTTTGCATTCTCAGGTTAGGTAGGTAAGTGGAGTGGAGGTGTTTCCTCGGTCAGTCTTAAAGTGGCCAGGAGATGTTGGTGTCTGAGATTCTAAGCAGCTGCTGAGCTTACCTCAAGGAAAACATCTCTTAGTAGAGGCAGGTCACTAAAAGCACAGAGACAAATACTGAAGGGACAGATTTGCCTGCTTTGTCACAGCCTTTAATGACGTCTGAACAGGGGAGCCTGTGATGCTTTATCTTGAATCCATGACTGGTTATGTAGATAAACCACTGCGAATCAGACTCGACTCAAATGTTTAGTCAAGTTCAATCCAACTGCAGCTCTATAAAACCAGTCCTGTTTTTAGCCCAGATCTGAATATAGTAAGCAGTTCATTGAACTTTGTAAAATTCCAGATGAATTTTGTATCTAATTTCTCATATGATATAGCAAAAGGAGTAATTGAGTGCTACCCAACTTTACATAAAATTCTAAGTACTTAAAAGTTTGAGTTTTGAGGTATTTATACTTAAAAGCCTTTGAAAAAAAGTGGTTGAATAACTATTTCCTTCTTGGATGGAGAAACAAATTTTCCTTTAACTTAAAAAAAAAAAAATCACATTTGGGAGGCAGCCACCAGGGACAGTTTCACTTGGAAAGAGACTTTTTGAGAAAGTTCCAAGTGACTGAGAAAAGAGAATTATAATGGAATTTGCTCCACAACTTTTATTCTGACAGAGGGGCTATTCATCCTATGGAATTCTTGTAAAATCACTGACCTGAACAATATGCTTCTGAGAATGTTTTCCTGCTTAGCTTATAAAGATATTATTATGTATCTATGATATAATCACTAGAAAATGCTCCCCCTGGGGCATTTGTTGTTTCTCTAATTATCATAGTTGATTGTGTAACTGATATCTCTGATGTGCGTAAAGGTATAACAGGAAAAGAGAGTCAATCTTTTATGCAAACTGCACTTTCTGTCTTTGTTTTAGTGTTATATATAACAATTCTGTCAATTAAAAGACATCCTATAGACAGATTATTTTAATAATTTAATTTAAAAGGGATAAAAATTATTCTAACAAGGTTACAATGGTTCCTATAGTATTTGTGATTTTGATGCCAAGACAAATCTATTTTCCTCCATAAGCTCTGATACAAGTTACTTCTCTGAGCCTTAGTTTTCTTTCTGTGGAGCAGAGTTAGAAATATCTCTCATCTCACAGGACAGTTTTGGGGATCAAGACAGATGATACCTGGAAAGAGTCTAATATGGACTTCTTGCTGTCTATTATCAGCATTATCTTAGAATCTGTGCAATGCCAAAGTCCAAAGCCACAAATGATAGAAATACGTATTATTTGATACTGATTTTCATTGTGAATGGAAGAAAAGTAACTCAAGAAAGTTAACCAACTATGAAGAAATTGTACTCTTTGACTGTCAGTTAGGTCTTCTCAATTATTCAAAGTATTTGGGAAGATCAGAGATTAGGTTAATGTAAAACAGCCATGAAACTAAAAATTCTTTGCAATTGGCTTTGGAATGTGTTTGGTTCTTACATTTGAAAATTGGTGTCTGGTGGTCTAAATATTCACTTCAGAGAAAATGATGAAGACATACTGAGGACACATGGTTCAGGCGAAGAGAAAGATGCCTGGTTTCCCCATCCAGTTTCTCCATCCAGCTCTTCTCTTAACACAATGATAGAAAATGTCTGCTTTCTCTTAACTGACAAAAAAAAAAAAAAAAAAAATCTTTGCTCTCTCAAAGCCTCCTTAAAGTAGGGAGGTAGCTAAGTATTTGATCTTCAAAGGGCTTGTCTTCATGCAAACTAAGTAGAGGAAATTGAAATGTCTAAAAAGCTATAATTAAGCAGATTCCACACTAACTGCATTGAACTTGAAAGCAAGTTTATTATGGATAACCTAAAGTTCTGATAAACCACCCAAGGACAATACTAATTAACCTCAGCGTGCTTTGAATATGATGAGGCATAGATCTGAATATGTCTTTAAAACAAAGCCTGCATTACTGATTTTATCCTTTATTTAGAAGTATTGATTTATTATTAAGTGAGCATCTAAAAAACTGGCATAAATTAAACGAATTTTTTTGAGAAAAAACTCACTTCTAGGAATTTCTCAAATTATTTTATTTTAGATAAAATATTGAATAAATGATTTGAATCTGACAGAAAATAAATAAGGCCCATTGAAATGCATTTCAATAATAAATACTGCAAAGTGTTTTTAAAGCCATGCACGAATCTATGGTTAATGAAAGTGAAGTAAGCTATTCTTAACAATGAAGAGAAGGTGGCAAAGCAAGGATGTTAGCAAAGCAAGGATGTTAAATTTTGTCTTCAGAAAAATCCAGAGGTAATATTATGACAGTGGGTTTGTTTGTTTTTGAGAGTTAATTGTAGATGATATGTGAAATTTAAGAAACAAAGCAAATGAGCACAGGGGAAAAAGAGAGAGACAAACCAAGAAACAGACTCTTAACTACAGAGAACAAACTGATGGACACCAGAGGGGAGTTGGGTGGGGGATGGGAGAAGTAGGTGATGGGGATTAAGGAGTGTACTTGTCCTGATGAGCACCCAATAATGTATGGAAGTGTTGAATCACTATATTGTACACCTAAGGCTAATATAGCACTGCATGTTAACTATACTGGAACTAAAATTAAAAAATAAATTTAAAAAAAGGAATCAGGGGGCAGCCCGGGTGGCTCAGCAGTTTAGCGCTGCCTTCAGCCCAGGGCATGATCCTGGAGACCCAGGATCGAGTCCCACATCGGGCTCCCTGCATGGAGCCTGCTTCTCCCTCTGCCTGTGTCTCTGCCTCTCTCTCTCTCTCTCTCTCTGTCTCTCATGAATAAATAAATAAAATCTAAAAAAAAAATAAATAACTTTTAAAAATTAAAAAAGGAATCAATTGTAAAACAATTTAAAAAGAAAACTGTTGTTTCTAAAGATTTAAGACAGAGCTTTAGAGAAACTTGATAACGTTGTACAGTGATTTTTAACATTCTAACAAGAGTGTGGGCTGTCGTGTTAATGAATATTATGTGGATGAATGTCCTGGGTCAGACATTGGATTATACAATGTTAAACAGGTTTTAGTCTTCATTACTTATCTATTGCTACATAATAAGTTTTTCCAAAATTCAGCAGCTTCACTCGGTGGTTCTGGCTCAAAGTAGTTCATAGGCTACAGTTAGGATGCCACCTAGGGCTGCAGTCATCTGAAGGCTTGACAGGGGCTGGAGGACTTGTTTCCAAGAAGGTTGTTGGAGGGAGGTCTTTGTTCTTTGCTACTTGGGCTTCTTTGACAGATAGTGACTAGCTTTTCCCAGAGCGAGTGACCTGAGAGAGAGAGGAAGGAAGAGGCTGCATTTCCTTTCATTTCCTATCTATTTCTAGAAGAAACACATAGTAGAGCTCCCAGGTTTAGCTCTTAGCCCGCTGAGTATTATGCTAACAGACACACTTACAGGACAGAAAAGAAGATTGCAAATAGCCCTCACCCAGGGGACTAGAGGAAAATGTCACAGTGGAGTTGACCTGAGAGCCAGGCCTTAAAGGGTAGCCAGCCTCAGGACCCTCAGGACACCGTCCTCTTCCTGAACTGTGGGTTTAGAGAACGCCAGTGTGAGTATACAACACCGTGAATGCCAGAAGTTTCTGGGAGATGAAGCTGGAGACCTAATGGCCATTACCTGGGAGGTAAAAATCAGAACTGGAATGTTATCTCGCTCACATCTGAAAATGTTTAATATTAATATTCACCTTTGCAAAGAGAGATTCACAGAGCCAAGAAGAGCTGTCTGAGATGGCCTGGAATACGGGGTGTGGTAGACACTGCGATGCACCACCCAGAACCCCTTCGAGGGATGAAAGACTTCCTCTCCCAGCTGCCGGGAGTGCTGCCAGCAGAGAGCCCTCAGAGGTCAGCCTTTCCTGGGACACAGCATCCAATGACTGGTCAGTGTTGGCGTACAAAGACCTAACTCTCTCCGCTCAACTCAAGAAAGCACGGAGGGCCATCCTGGCTTTGGAGGGCCCCGCAGAGGATACCTGGGCACTGCCTCCCTCAGCGATGGAATTTAATTGCCCGTCTGGTTGAGACTGCCTCACAGTTTGACTTCTCCCTCTGCCTTCATCTCTCCTCTTCTATGGGAAGTGATCCCAAGAGATCCTATAATAAAACTCTTGAGCTTGAACTCCATCTCTGAGTCTCCCTCAAGGAGCACCCAACCGGTGCCAGTTAGTGTCAGGACTGGTTGAGAAATCGGATGCTGGAATGGAGTTTTGGAGTTCTTGGCTGGCAATCTGAATTCCATCGCTGGGGTGGGGGTGCTCAGGTATCCTCTGGTACAAAGTAGTAGTGCAGTTGTGTTCACCACCCTTGCTAGTGGTGGACTGGGCTGCCATAACGGTGCCCAGTGGAACAGAAATCACTGATTGGTGCAGTGTAGTAGGAGTTAGAGAAATGTGTGGGAAACAGTAATTCTGAGGGTGGTGGGACTGGTTGGCTATACCTACACTCGATTGACACTGAAAAAGCCAATTATGACAAAGAACCAAGAGTGACTGAAATTGAAAACGTAAGCGTGAAAGCCAGAGACAGCCTCCTTGATTTTTTTCAAAGATTTTATTTATTTATTCATGAGACACACACAGAGAGAGAGAGAGAGAGAGAGAGGCAGAGAGAACCAGGCTCTATGCAGGGAGCCCAACGTGGGACTTGATCCCAGGTCTCCAGGATCACGCCCTGGGCCCAAGGCAGGCACCCAACCCCTGAGCCACCCAGGCGTCCCAAGAGACAGCCTCCTTGGTAGCATGAAGAGCCTCTCATCTCCAAGAAGGAGGGCAGAGAAAGCTGAAGGACAGACAGGAGTTAATCATAACAGTAGCAGAGCTCAAAAGGTTAAGCTCCCAAACAAGACAGATCTGTTATGCCAATCCAGGGCCCTGGAAGGAGGGGGGTAGGGGCAGGGGGAGACTAACCCCAGCACATGGACAGGACATCTGGATTGATATGCATGAGAATCATGAATTCCCAGACTCCTCTGAACCCACTGAGCCTGCACAAGGGGCCCACTCTTCCTGTAAGGCCCAGCGTTTTCCCTCGCTTGCTAGGAGGTCAGTACAGCTCAGATTCAGTCTCGGTATAATCCAGCCAAGGCCATAAATGGGCCCAGTAAGGGGAGAAAGGTTCCTGTCCCCAAAGAGCTGGCAAATGGGCAGGGAAAGATTAAGGGGCTCTGGCCTGGATTGGGTGAGTGGTTGATGAAGGACGGTGGAATGGAAGGCTGGATAACGCTCAGTCTCTCCAGACAGAGGATCTAACTACCCTGGCAGGGACCCTGGGACCCGGCGCAAGCACACTACCAAGAGGCTCCTAGAAAAGCGCTTGAGAACACTCAGTGAGGCAATGATGCCAGGGTGGCTGCAACGGACAGCAAGAAGCTTTAAAGCTGAGCGAAATGGGCATGTGGCCGCGGATACCTGCGCTGAAGGGGGATCAACACCAGAGGTCCTTCCAAGGGAGGAGCATCATTTGCCTGCGACAGGGATACACCACTAAGAGGGGGACCTGCATCTTTAGGTTCAGGGTAGCTGTCCTCTGTAAGCCACGGCTGGTGGAGGGGAGGCCACCCCTGGTAGCAGTGGGAGGGAGAAGACCCTCCCCGCGCTGGGGGGGGACCTAATTGTGGTAACAGGAGGCAAAGGCATGAAGGCAGACAGAGGGGGTCTATGCTCAGAGAACTATAGATGTTGTTAGTAGAACAGGGTCCCTAAGGCCAAAATAGATGGACAGCCAGGGAGGGTATGACTTAATCCATTAAACCAAAAGAGATTAAGGATGGATAACTAGGAGGCTGAAGCCACTCATCCCAATAAAATGTTTCTGAGCCTGAGCCAATTGTTGGACCTGTAACCCAGTGGCTAAAGAAGAGGCCCGGCCCCCAGGAAAAGACCCTGCAATCGCGCAGCAAGTGAACCCAGTGATGATTCCACCGCCCTTCCCTAACTTATGGCCATTTTACTAGGGAAAAGGGACAATGACACCCAGAGGCTCAAAGCATTGCCTTGGTGACCTATACACATGTGATCACGTGGGTGCCAAATAATACGTGGAATCCTGGCTTGTGTGTGGCTCTCAGTGAGCCCGCTGGGACTGTGGACAAACCCGGTGGTCATTTCCCTGGTCCCCAAATGTGTAACTGAAATAGCTACACCTTGTCGCTGGTTGACCCCTCCATCGGCCTCTGGGCCTAAGGAGGTCAGAGTTATCAAAGGGACCAGGAATAGCCAAGCAGATGTCTCTGAAACTGCCCCCTCTCTTCAGCCAAAGTAGCAAGTCAACAACAATATTGCTTCCCAGAGATGGACATCTCCTAGGCTCATCTCCGAGGCCTCCAAACTGAAAAAATAACTTTTAGTGAAGATTTCATGATAGCCATTATTATTCAGTTCTGTGATGATGAAACTATTTGAAAAATCCACAAAAACTTCTAAAACAAGATTTTGCCTATATGTGTTATCTCAGGTACTCTCAAAAACACATTCTTTTTTTTTTTAATTTTATTTATTTATTCATGAGAGACACAGAGAGAGGCAGAGACACCGACAGAGGAAGAAGTGGGCTCTCTGTGGGGAGCCCAATGTGGGACTCGATCCCAGGACCCCGGGGTCATGCCCTGAGCTGAAGGCAGACGCTCACTGCTGAGCCACCCAGGTGCCCCTTAAAACAAGTTCAAAGAGTGCTAATACTGTTTGCTAGGTTAAAAAAAAAAAAAAAAGCTTTTCATTAAAAAAAACTATTTTTGTTTGGGACAGAAGTCAGGCTAGAGGGTGGCAGCTAGGGACCTGCTCTGCTGGTCGGGGGCTATGGTCAGTGGACCTGGAAGGCCTGGCTGTGCTGACCTATGCCAGATTTGCTGCTCCCCGCCCCACCCCCCCCCAAGGTGCACATGATCACCAAGCCCTGGCGGGGCCTTCTGGAGCCATGCCTGTCCTTCAGCCCGCTCGAGGAGAGGTCATCGTGGTACCTGCCACACAGGACCGTCACCCACCTTTGAAAAGACAAGTACGACGCTGTTTATGATCTGTCAGCCGGGCAAGGGGCAGACACCTCGGCCTGCACGTCTCTGCTGGAGGAGCAGCTACTCCCTGTGCTGACACATACTACTCGGATTGACACCTGGAACCAGGTAGACGTGACCCGGAAGTGGTATGCAGAGGCTCTTTGCCTTTGGCTACTTGGTTTTGGAGATGCTCCCACTTCTCTGGACACTTTTGCCTTTGGCTACTTGGCCTACTGCTGCAGGTAAAGCTGCCCAATGAGAAGCTGCAGGCCCACCTTCAAGAGTCGCACAACCTCTGTGTCTACTGCTCACACACCTTCAATGTCTACTTCCCCTGAGATGGAGCTGAAATGCCACCTCCATGCCAGACACCAGTGGGCCCAGAGACTGACAAGGAACCATCCCGGTGCTGGAACCAGATCTGATCCATGCTGGGGGGCTTTCAGCCATGGTGGGCTGCGCCTTGCTCAGTAGCATGGTCTTCATCCGGCGAGCAATGACTGCTCGGGGCTTGGCTGAGGATGATGAAGAGGAATGATTCGTCCTCATGCTCCCAGGACTGATTTTTCTACCATCATACATTCCAAAGGTTCCCGTGTTTCCCTGCTGTTGGTCCAGCTGGAGATGGGATTCCGCTCCCAGAATAAACTCGTCCACACTGTATGTGTGCGCATGTGTAGATGTTAGAATGGCTCTATTAATTTTTTGACCCATAATGACCTCAGTTCCTAAAATAGGAAATCCAAGACTGACCTTACAGAAAATAGTAAAATACATACATTAGCCCTTTGTCCTTCCCTTCCTCTTCCTCATCTCTTCAATCTTTTCTCAACCAAATGCCCCTCCAGTAACTTTATGTGAATGTGTTAAGCACTATTTTGGAAAATCCAGAAAACAAGACTGGATAATAGTGTTCCACGTTTGATACGTTATCCTTTTCAGAGAGAATTTACTTTGTGTGGTTTAAAAAGAGAGTTTAAAATGGGTAAAATTTAGGAGAACATGATCTAATGGGACACTTCAGTCACCATTGGAGGAACATTTGTTGATATTTCAGTGGAATAGCCTTCATAGGTCTTTTCTTTTCTTTTTTGAAGATTTTATTTATTTATTTATTTATTTATTTATTTATTTGAGAGAGTGAGAGAGAGAACGTGAGCAGCGGGGGTGGGGGGGGGGTGCCGGGAGAAGGAGAAGGAGCCCGAGCTGGGACTTGATCTCAGGACCCCAGGATTATGACCTGAGCCAAAGGCTTAGCCGACTGAGCCACCCAGGTGCCCTGCTTCATAGGTCTTTTCTCAAAGAGCAAACTTGGTTCTTTAGAGTTTTTGCTTCAGACTACAAAATGGCAATAGTGCATTACAAAGATTCTCAGAAATTACAGATTATATCTTTCTCATATCCCTGCATACTTCCCACAACTCATGCATTGTTTGGCAAGAGGCAATGAAAAGCACAGGGCTCTGGCAGCTAATAAATAGTTCCGATTTCTGAAGTATTTTCATAAATGTTCATGAGTTCTCCATATTCACCTTAGCAGGGTAGACAAGACTGTGTCCTAATTGACCTAGTCTCCATTCTGAGTGCCTTCTCAAATAGTTGAAGATATAAAAGGAACTGAGAACAGTTGTTTAGAATTATTTACATGTCCACTATTTTTGTTCTTCAAACACAAAAACAGAATGCTGTGAAATTCGACCCTTCTTGTTGTTAATGTGATACTATATTTAATAGGGCAGCCCGGTGGTTCAGCAATTTAGCGTTGCCTTTGGCCCAGGGCTTGATCCTGGAGACCCGGGATCAAGCCCGCATCAGGCTCTCTGCATGGGGCCTGCTTCTCTCTCTGCCTGTGTCTCTGCCTCTCTCTTTTTCTTTGTCTCTCGTGAATAAATAAATAAATGAAGACTTTAAAGTAGTAAATAAAATGGTTAATATATGTGAATCACTTAGTTCCAGATGCTACTAAAGACCTCTAAAAAAATCTGAATGATACTGAATTATTACCATCGTCGCTATTACTATCACCAAAAAGATATTTCGATCACATAGTCCAGATCATAGAGCATCCATGTTTCACTTGGTCAACACAGTGTTTTCAACTTTTAAAATAGCTGATAATGAGGGCACCTGGGTGGGTCAGTCGGAGAAGCATTGACTCTTGATTCAGGCTCAGGTCATGATCTCAGCGTGTGAGATCGAGCCCTACGTCTGGTTTTACGCTGGGCATGGAGCCTGCTTAAGATTCTCTCTATCCTTCTCTCCCTCTCCCCAACACTCTCTCTCCATCTCTTAAAAAATAATAATACAAAAATAAAATTAGTTGGTAACATTTTAAAATCAGGGCATTCCAAAGCTTGAATGTTTTGGCTGCTGGATCCATTTTCTCGTATGACGTAGTCATCAGGCACCAGCTTGGGCTAGCGTCCCTTCACCACATGCCTCCCCCATGTCCTAATCTACTGTTCCTCACACTGATGCAGGGTGTCAGTAGCTATTTACTGTAGTATTTGCGCTGTAGCCTGTTTTCATAACTGCCTGCTTTTCTTCTTCTTGTTCTTCCTCAATGTTTCGAGCCCCCGTGGGCATTTCATTTTGAGTATCTGTCAAAAAGTGTAATATGTGTGAGTTGAAAGGGGCCTCACAGTGAGGTTATATCACTTTTTCACCTCCCTCTTCTTGCTTCTGTCACTGCAACAATTGTTACTACCGACCTGTGTCCTTTCGATAACGTGGTCCAAGGGGAGGCTTTACCTTGGTAACACATCCCTCCTGGGAAGAGAGTGTGTGGCCTCAGTGCCCAGTAATCTGCAAGAATTTTCTGGGCTTGGTCCTTGTTGCAAGTATAGTTTTCTTTCTGCTAGTGAGGCTATTTCATGGACCCTGGGAGCTTTTACACTTGTTCCCAGCCCATCCCCCAGAACAACTCCCTCCACTCTATAATTACATTTACATTCATGATATTGAGTGAGTATAAGTGAAAATTCCTTTTAGCAAGAATTCTATGGCTGTGCATTCTGTACAGTTCCAAACAACAACAGCAAAAATAACTTCAGCAACTCAGAAGGAATCAGCTGGTTGTCTAGGGTTCTGTAACTGAAAATAATTAGGTATTTTAATGTTCCCTTTTTAATTCCTTAGTATGTTAGCATTAAAGAGACTATAGTACATTATAGCCACTCTGACTTTTATAAATCAGCTGGCCTTTTCCCGTTCTCTTCTGGGGACAAAGATTTACCCATTAGAATTGAGAATGACAAGCTTGGCTCTCAACTCTTTGTGGAGTACTTCAAAATTTAATTCCCAAAGGGCTGTAAGCTTTTTATTGTTATTTGTCCTCAGAAAGGCCTCATATCAAACAAATGTGACTTCATTCTTCTAAGTAGCAATTGGTCGGAATATTGGAGATCTGAACGTATTCAGAAAATCTTCCAAAAAAACATTTGTAATTGGTTGACTGACTGACTGCACATCAATGGGTTATAAGGAGAAACCAAACTTCTAGCTTTGTTCTTCCACTGCTCTTCAAATTTGACTTTTGGAACCCTTCCCTCCTCATCCCTCCCCAGGATGAAATATTATCTAGCTATTTCACTGCTCTTGGATAATAAACAAATAGTCCTTCATTTTGGCATTTAAAAAGACTCAGTCTATAATCCTATGCCTACTAGTCTAGTGTACTGTAAAAATCATTTTAATCCAATTTAAAGCTTTCTATGTAGACTTTAGTTGGGCATGGGCACTGCTGGTTTTACACCTTTTTCCTCACTTACTTTCTTCCCTCTGGCTGCTGTTTCTGACCTTTGTAAGGTTGGATCAGGGGATAGAGAAGAGGACAGGAAGAGCTTCGAGAAGGCATTGCTGGTCCAGGAAGGCAGATGCTCCAAGCTGATTCTTTCTCTCAGTCAAGGCTATCGTGGGCTCCTCAGTTATCCTTCACCAGGGACCTCTGACTGACTTCACCTTGACATAGACAGTTGTCTGAGTAACACTGCCCCCTTGGAGGGCACCTACTCCTCTGTTAGGGTCACATTACCCCTCTAGGTCATCATGTGCTTATTGAGTAAGATCCCCTCGAAGGCAACCCCAAGCTGGCTTCCTTTTACACTGTCCACATCTGAGCTCCAAAACCCCTCACCTTTCCCTACTATCAGTGGAAGTAAAATTTGGTCTATTATAGTCCTCCTTACTCTGTGATCAGACACAGTGGAGTGGCCACAACCACAGCCCTTACACTTACTGTTCTTTGTGGGTGTCAGATAGAGTCCTTATGTTTCCAAACTTCGGGGGATGGGTGCTCGTAAGCTCCCCTGAGACATCCCCTTGAAGTCCTTGTTGTGTGCATTGAAGTGCAATCCAACAACTTTTTCCAAGGAAATTCTCTCCCCACCTCTTCCAGCCCATCTAGAAGGAGGTAATGCTGGCCAACTTGGGTTCGGCCCATTTGCAAGTTCCACCATGGGTGGTCTACTAACTCATATTTTAACATGGGGTACTTGGAACCAATTGCCTTATTCTTTGACTTCTACTTCCACCAAAACTGAAACAGAACGATGCTAATTGTATCATCTAGTAACATAGTCAATCTCTTGACTTAGTCTCAGTGGTATGCTGGAGCTGATTGTTAGCCATGGCCATTATTAAAGTTTAAATGACATGAACCTACAATTAAATAAATGAGATATTTTTCAAAGGTAACAAACACTCAACGGTTGTTACTTTCTAATTATTTCACTTCTTTTTATTATCTGCTTTTGAGATTATTTGTCTATTGTTTCTATATAGTAAAAATAACATAGGATGGCGTGCCACTGCCCAATTCTTCCCAACTCTGCATTCAGTGATCACTGTGATAGCCAGAAATCAGCTATGGTGGGAGTATTTACACCAAGGAAATTGGCAAATGTAACAAATCAGGTGACCCCACCCCCCCACCCCCGTCCCCATTTTGTTGTTAAACATTTACCAAGACACCACTGCTGAAGATGTTAAAAACCAGCAAGATAGCAGGTGCAGTCCAAACTAAGAGAGCTCATTTCAATATAAAAGGGCTACTCTGTAAGTGCTAACACTTCCCAGGATCAATAGATTCAGCATGTTCAAACAAAGCATGAGTCTCTCTCGCCAATGCTTGCAGTTCTTGGGAGATCAAATTGGTTCCTCTTCACAGGTATCCACCCTTAATACATTTTCAAGTAAAAGTCTGAGATTAGACAAAGAAGCTCCTGCAGCTGCACATTCCTTGGCAGCCCACACCATAAATGCTTTTGCAAAAATGCCTCACCCAATTTTTTAAACTGTTCTGGGCTACATTTAATAGATGATGAAAATAATGACTTTTAAATATGCCACTGCACAATTAGGCCACTAAGGCAACTGAGACACTTTGAGAAGCTAAAGCCTAGGAAATAAGACAAAAATACCTGCAGGAAAAAACCCAAAATACCTACAAGCAAAAGATAGAACTTGGAGGTCAAAATTTGCATCTACGCAGTCAAACTGAATAAATGTGAATGACACCATAAAAGAAACAACCTCTCATTTCTCATTCAATAGTATACATTTGAGCATTAAATAATCTTCATTTCACTTTGCTTGGGCAGACCAGGGGAAGAGCTAACGACACCATTGTTTCTGAGAAGTTGGCGGGAGAAGAGAAGGAGTGCTCATTCTCCAGAAGTGGGATCTTTTTCATAAATTTTAGAAGGAACTTGTTGACATGATAGTTGTTGACTTTAAAGAAGATAATGTGAAAGCAAAGTTATGAGACCTACAGAAGAGGATTGTTGCTGAATGGAAGGACTTCCTTTATGAACTTGACCTCCTCCTGCCTGACACTGTTCTGAGCTCCCACATGTTGATAGTCAAAGCTAGAAATACCTTTTCCATCTGCCTTATACGGAGTATTTCCCAGGGGGTACTATGACTTATGGCCACCCTCCCTTCGGATTGGTTGTTCTCCTCCAGGGGACTCGGTGTTAAATATTGCCTTTGAATACCACCTTTTGAAAATCACCTTTGGATAGTACTTTATATCCGACAGAGAGGACACTCATGTTCACCATTTCAGATAAGCTTCATAGCCACTCTTTCAAGTAGGAAAGACAAGTATTATCGGCTCTTCTTTATTTTATTTTACTTTTTTCATCATGATAAGTTCCCTCCTTAATTGTCATCTCCCCCACCTGCCTCCCCTCTGGTCACCATCAGTTTGTTCTCTGTAGTTAAGAGTCTGTTTTTTTGTTTTCTCTCTCTCCCTCTTTTTTTTTTCTTTTGCTAGTTTGTTTTATTTCTTAAATTCCACATTTGAGTGAGATCATATGGTATTTGTCTTTCTCTGATTGACTTATTTTGTGTAGCGTTATACTCCCTAGGTCCATCTGTGTTGTTGTAAATGGCAAGATTTCATTCTTTTTTATGGCAGAATTATATATATGTGTGTGTGTATGTATATGTATACATATATAAAGTTATACATATGATACGTATTATAATATGTATATGTATGTATACATATGATATGTATGCCACATCTTTATCCATTCATCTATCAGTGGACCCTTGGCCGTTTCTATAAGCTGGCTATTGTAAATAATGTTGCAATAAACAGGGATGCATCTATCTCTTTGAATTGTGTTTTATTGGCTCCTCTTTAAAAATGAATTGGCTCAGGGATGCCTGGGTGGCTCATTGGTTGAGCAACTGCCTTTGGATCAGAGCGTGATCCCAGAGTCCCGGGATCAAGTCCCACATCGGACTCCCCACAGGGAACCTGCTTCTCCCTCTGCCTCTCTCTCTCTCTCTCTCTCTATGTCTTTCATGAATAAATAAATAAAATCTTAAAAAAAAAAAAGGAATTGGCTCAGTCCTCTGGGCTAATAGCGGATAGAACAGCAAGTAGAGTCTGATGCTCCTATCTCTTGACTCTGGGTCCAGCAAAATCTAACAGAGAGAGTATGTATTCGTTTTCCATGCTGTGTAACAAATTCCCACAAATCTCAGGTTAAACCAATGCTCATTTGTTGTCCCACAGTTTCTGCAGGTCAGAAGTCCCGATGACGTGACAAATCTGGATTCTCTGCTTCCTGCCGCAAGGCTGAGGTCAAGATATGGGCCATGCTGTGGTTCTCATCTAGAGCTCAAGATCCTCTTCCGAGCTCATTCAGATTGTTGACAGAATTCAGTGCCTTGAGGTTGTAAGACCGAGATCCCTGTTTCTTCCCAGATGTTGCCTCAAGCAACTAAAGACTGCCCTGGCTGCCTCACTCAGGTGACCCACTCACAACACTATAGCTTACTTCTTCAAAGTCAGCAGCCAATTCTTTCTGACTTCTGCTAAGATGGAGTCTCCAACAACAGAATTGCCATCAGCAGAATGGCTACACCAGCCTCTCCACATGTTCCATCCATACTTGAGGGGGGGATCCCTTAAAATGCAGAACCTCAGAGCAGTGGGAATCTTGGCGTCCATCTTGGAATTCTGTTACCATGTGGCACGAATCCCTGATGGACAAAGAGAACACCCCCTTTCAACCCTGCACCTGCTAGCTTTTTAAATTACGTACTTTGGGCCTGTGTTCCTCAAAAGTAGAGGGCAATCTTACTCATGGAATTATTGTGAGAAAAAGAAGTGCTAGCATCTGGACAATGTTTGGCACAGGAAACTCATTCACGAAATACTTTCTCCAGCCCTTCCACTGCACGCTAATGTGTGTCCTGTTGCATGTAGGTGTGCCAGGTTAGCTCAGGATTTCTTATAATAGTTACAAAGCAGCACATTGCAAACAAGGATATTTGACTTCGGAACACAGAAAGTTGAAGCAGAGGACTAGCTCATCATCCTTATCACATCCTACTGAGGATCTCCTCTATGAGATGTTTCTCGTGTTATCTCATTAAACCCTAAGAACCCTGTGCAGTAGATGCCACTATCCCTATTTAACAGGCTAGGAAACTGAGGCCCAACACACACTGGGAATAAGTGACAGAATTCGTGCCTGTGGATCTCAGCCTGGAACAGGGCATCCCACAAAAGAGCCACTAAGAAACCAAGACTTGTGTGTGTGTGTGTATGTGTGTGTGTGTGTGTCTGATTCATCAGGAAGGAATGCAAAGAATTTCCCCTCCCCTCAGGGAGAAGGCTGGGCCCCTTTACCCTCAACAGAGAGTGCACAGATTTTAAAATGTTGCAAAGGCGCATCAATTCCTATTGTGGGAGAAGAGGAACTGAAAGAATATTTTGTGAATAAGGACTCAAGAGAGGGGGACTGGAATTACCAATCGTGATCTGTTTCTGTCTCTATTTAGTGCTCTTTTTAAGGTTCCAAAGAATCCTTTTGTTGTCATTGATGTAATGCCATTATTTCCATGTCTTTTAAAACTTTCAAATATGAAGATCAGTGACACAATTATTTTACTCTCAGCTAAAAAAACCCACAAAAACCCAAGAATATGAAAACAAAACAAAACAAAACAAAACAAAACAAAACAAAACCTTGCTCAACAAATATTCCTACCCGGAAGATGATGATTTCTAATTGAAAAGAAGATATACATATAGAAAGATGACTCCAAAGCTCTCAAAAAGGAGGGGAGACTTGACTATTGACCAGGCATAATTTATGCTGCAAAAATAATTCTTACTGCAGTTTATTTTTTATTTTTTTTAAATTTCTATTTATTTATGATAGGCACACAGTGAGAGAGAGAGAGAGAGGCAGAGACACAGGCAGAGGGAGAAGCAGGCTCCATGCACCGGGAGCCCAACATGGGATTTGATCCTGGGTCTCCAGGATCGCGCCCTGGGCCAAAGGCAGGCGCTAAACCGCTGCGCCACCCAGGGATCCCTCTTACTGCAGTTTAAAGATTTTCTGAACAAGGGGAATATGAACGTAGCAGTATTAAAATGGATGCAGGTAATACTCTGATGACGTGGCCACTTATCTTAAGCAAATGAAAGAAAGGGAACATGAACTAGCAACGTTTTCTTTGAAATAAAAGCTACATCTTTCTAGGAATGAAAAGTATCTGTAAAGAGAAAAAGCAAAGTGTTCAAAAAAATGTCAAAGTATAGAATAAGAGATGGAAATCTTTGTAGCTGAAGGCATCAGAGAAAAGTATTTGGGGATAGATTATTAGCATTTCTCCATCATTTCACCAACTGGTATAAAGTTAGAAAGAGCTTTTCAGCAGCTGGCTCTCTTAAATTTTATTTATAGAGGATTTAGCTCTGAAGAATAAGGAGTATGTTGGAGCTAAAGAGATTTTCAAAAACATTAAAAAAGGAAAAGCTGTTTATAGGCTGAAATGAGGACTTTCTAATAAGATAAAGGTTACAGTCCTTTGCTTGGGTACAAATATCTAACTCTGTAAGTATGAGACAGAGGTCACATACGTGAGTTAGCCATAATATGCTGTAGGCAGAGGTTGTCTTGCCTACCCATTTCCATTTTCCCTTCTTTCTTTGTTTAATTAAAAAAAAATTTTATCGAAGTATAGTGAACACACAATATTAGATTAGTTTCACTTCCCTTCTTCATTAATAATAAAATCTGGATTTTATTTGGAACAGCAATGCGCTGAGCTAAGACTATATTTTTTAGCCTCCCGTAAAGAAAGGTTTGGCCATTGAGATATAAATGGAATCCTGGCAAATAGTTTTAAGAGACCTATATAAAGGGTATTGATTCATGTAGGAGGGGTAGCTCTTTTTTATCTTGCCCTTCCCCTTTTCCTTCCTGGAACATTGATGTAATAGCTGGAGCTCTAGCGGCCACACTGTGTCATTGATGATGGACATGAGTAAGGTTGGCAGAGAAGAAAATCAAGGGGACAATGTGCCCCCGATGACTCACAGAGCCTCTAAACCATCTTGGAATTGTTCTACTTGGGGCCCCCTTTATGTGAGAAAATAAACTCTTAACTAGCTCTCCCTCTAGTGAGGTATCTATTCCGAGCAGAGGAATCCAATCCTGATACTGGTCAGCAATACAATGTGATTGCGAGAATGGTTCAGATTATCGGAGACGGCATTCATAAATATTTTGTACAAGGGCAAGTAAGAGTACACAAAACAAGACAACACAGACGGGACAGTAACAAAAACTGAATGATGCCAGAGTTTTCTTCCACCACGAGCTTCCAAAAAGAGGCAAAAATTAATTTCCTCAAGGGCCCTGCAGGAGTATGATCCTGGACTATTGACGCAGAGTTCAGGAAATCAAAAGATACGCGTGAAGGGTAAAGGTAGAAATGCCTGGCCCTGGGGACGGTAGGTTCTGCAAGCCAGGAAGATGGTAGGGGAGACCTTGCAGTACCCTGAGGAGTTAACAGTCGTAGAAACAAATGTCTGCACAGGGCACCAAGGACAGCTGGGCACCAGGCCTCAAAGCCTTCAATCCAGTTTTGGCAAAGACCCTAATGCCCGTGCCTGGTGTGCAAGGAGGACAGCCTCCTGTCTTTACATGGACCACAAACAGACTCGGATAATGAAACTCTGCTGGGGACCCATGATGCCCTGAAGATGAACTGCAGATTCCTCAATCTCCAGGACCCAGGTGATACCTTCTCAATCCTACCCTTACGTGACCCTACAGAGACAATACTAATGCATAAATAGTGATGGCGAGGAGTGATTTTTTTCATCGGGATGGTGAGGGAAGGCTCAAATTTGATTTAGAAAAGCAAAAGGAGGGATCCCTGGGTGGCACAGCGGTTTAGCGCCTGCCTTTGGCCCAGGGTGCGATCCTGGAGACCCGGAATCGAGTCCCACGTCGGGCTCCCGGTGCATGGAGCCTGCTTCTCCCTCCGCCTATGTTTTTGCCTCTCTCTCTGTGTGTGTGTGACTATCATAAATAAAAATTTATTTAAAAAAAAAGAAAAGAAAAGCAAAAGGACTTGAATGTATGTGTGATGAAATCAAATCCCTATTTTTAAGGTGTGTCATTAAAAAAAAAAAAAAAAAAAAAAGGAGCAGTGATAGTTCTGCTCAGCTTTGGCCACAACATTTGAAGAGTGACCAGAGAGAGGAATGGGATGATGTCCTAAGTACAGCTGGCTATCCCCAGATTTTGTTACCCCTTCTTCTAAAGCAACAGTGCCTCCAATTTTTAGCAGGCATATGGCTCCCCAGAATCATCGCATTCCCCAGTCTCTCTTCCTTACAGGTGCAGGCACCTAACTAAGTCTGAGTCAATGAGATATAAGGAGAAGTGGCAGTTTCTGGGCACCTTTCCTCAGGGACAGTGCGCATGCACACACAGGTCCTCCTGCCCCCTTGCCCTGTCCTGCTGCTTCACACTTGGTGCTGCCACTCAGATCTTGAAATGGAAGCCTTGTCCAGAAGGTCAACAAGCCAGGTGGAGCCTGGCTCCGTGGTGTTCTGGAAGCCCATCCTAGATCTCTCACCCGCAGTCTTTTTAGACAGGGAAATAGACTCGGGCCTAGTTTAAACCATTACCGGTTAGGTTTCCAGTGACTTCGCAGCAGAACCTAAGTACTGCAGAGGCTTGGGGAACTGCAATCATGTCACAGTGCTAAAGGGGCCGGGTCTCCTTAGCCTGGAAGAGATAGCTCTCGGAGGAACAGGTGGCTGTTTTAAAAACCTGAAATTTATGGCAGAAGAGAGATAAGCCTTATTCCATGTGGCTCTAAGGAAGAAATTCTAGAAAGACAAATAATGGATAAAATATAGGACCAACTATGTGCATCGCTTTGAGTGGTAGTTAGTGTCTGGCCTGGACACTGTCACTGGCTCTGTGATCTGGTGGGACTTATTAACTGAATCAAACCATTCCTCAGACTATGAGCTAAGTTGGGGGAGGACCCCTCATATCCCCCCCACCACTGTACACACAGACTTAACACAGTCCTGGCCTCCAGCAGGTATTGGATAAAAATGTGGTATGTGGGTAAAAGGACAAAGCAGAGCTCGAAGAGGGAATGAGCTGTGTTTGCAGGGCCAGAGGCCTGAGCTTTGAGGACAGAGCTGCCCCCAGTAGCAAGCACAATCTCATTGCTTTTTAAATTCGGTCCCTTTTCTTGTTTGGTTAAGTCAAAGCAAAATCCGCTTTCAACAGCGAATGCTGGCAAAAGTGGCCATTATCACATAACAGAAGAATGTATGGGACAGTAATGATCCTAGGGAAGAGCCAGGGAAATTCTCCATTTGCTTTCTCCAATGTGTGTGTATGGATGTGGAAATCTTTAAGGAGGAATACACCAGGAAATACGGTGTCAGGCCTTCCTCACTAGGCTTTCAGATACGGAGACATTTACCATATTTCTCTTATTCCCTTCAGCCCCATTTCAAGCCCTGCCATCTTGATCCCATTCAGAAAATTTGAGCTTTGCAAGTAAAACTATATCAGATGTTGTGCTCACAATTTTCTTTGTATTCCTTTTATCCTCAAAACTAATTCAGGTGTGCCCTACTTTAAGAAGTCACATATAGTATACCAGCACCCGAACTTGCAACGGATACATTAAAGGGTGAGAATTCACATCACAAGAAGATTCGAGCTGTGACTTCTTGGGAGAAAGACAAACATTGAAACTAAAGCCACTTCATTAGAATGAAATCAAAACATCTCTGAAATTATGAGGCAGACCAATAAGAAAATACTATTTTAAGGACACAAAAGCACTTGAGATGGCCTGTGATTAGGTTATTCATGACAAATAGAAGTGGTTAGATAGCTCTGGCGTCTGGGAATAAACAAAAATCTATGACAGAAGTATTGTACAGAGAGAGTTCACCCTCCGTTATGTTGGAGGGAAATTATTATTTTAAATAAAATACTTACAGAAAATAATCACAACACAGCATTTTCTATGATGCTTTTGATACAAGAGCCCCTTGGATCAGATATTTGGTACTAGATCACTCATTCATCCATTCATTTAGCTTACTAAAGCTTCACTTTAGCATCACTTAAAGCCCACTGCCCTCCACGCTGGACTAGCTGCCGAGCATCCAAAACATAAGCCACGGAGGAACCTACAAGCTGTTCATTCACAGGTGAGGAATCAGGATAGTTATGGTGTGTGTAAAAAAACTATTACCAACCTGGAAATAAGCTTTCCAAAGAGCAGTTGTGGCTTAGACCACCTCCTTTGCCTTGAGAGTAGAGTGAATTGATGCCTGGTCCTCTGCACTGCTTCCTACCAGGGTACACGAGGGTGGGCAGGTGGGACTCGGAAGACTGATCACTGTCCCTAAGGGTTTTCACTGTGTTCTCCAGCAACCCTGTTGACTGTTGACTTTGGGAGAGCTATTGCCTTTGGATTATGCTTGGCTTCCATAGAGGCTCTGGAAAGGAATAAGAAGGAGCAGCTTGCTTTTTTTGTTTTTACTTAGGATGCATGATTTCTACAGACAGAAGAGGAGGATCTTATCCCAAAGTTGGAAGAAGTTATGGAATTGAAAATGGCTACCTTTGTACAGTTTCTCGGAGAGAAACTTCCTTTACTTTTCTTATACTGGATTAGAGATAGCAACTGGAAACCAATATTTCTTGATTACCTCCTATGTGTTGGGCATTGTACTGGGAAAACCGACAAGAAATGTTCCGCAAGGTAGCCATGATACGAATAACACTGCCTCCTTATGGATAAAGAAAACAAATCTTAGATCAAACCATGTGTCAAAGTCTCAGAGTAAGAAAATGGTAGAACCAGATTAGGAACTCTGTGTTCTAGATTAGGAACTGAAAATAAAGTTTCTACTTCCAAAACTATAGAAAAAAGACTGCTTTCTCCTCTGTAATTCTAGAAGTGGGAGCTGGCTGGAGGGACACCACATGTCTTCTCATATGTTCCTAATCCAAGGAGTATTTCTCTAGAGTGAGATCTTTAGACTGAGACCTGACTTATGCAAAGGGTATAGAGATGAATGGGCAGAGTTGGAAGAGATAAAGCCTTTGTCCAGGAAAGACTGGGAAAGAAAGTTGGAGCATCTGCTACTCCAACAGAATGCCACCCTGGAGTGAGCTTCCTGCCCAGAGCAGGAGCTGAGCCTGTGGGCGATATTGTCCAGCAATGCAGCAGGGTAAGCCGGGGAGACCCACCTCGGCCTAGGAGGAGTGTGAACAGGACGGAGGGTACCTCAGTCTGACTGATGAGTTTGGAAGGAAAAGCTGGGCATGCGTTGACCAACCTTTCCTCTTCCTTTTATTTTGAGGTTCTACCGATCTGTGAGAAGACAGCTGATTGCTTCTTCACATCACAGGTTTGACAGGAGCAGGTCCCCTCCTGGGGGAGGAGTTATGGTTGCCAAATGGCAGCTGCGATTGGGTTGGTAGATCTGTCTTCATTCTGGAAGCCAACGGTGGCGATGCAGAAAACAGTCATTACCTGCTTCATTAGGAAGAATGTAATTTGTCTTCTTGTCTGCCTCACCCTTTCGTCCAGAATTCGATGAGGGAAAGCAGGTATATTATTAACTGGGCCTCCTCAAATTTCAATCAGGTAAATAGAACGAAGAAGCAGAGCCCAGGGGATATAAGTAGGTACCGTCGTCCACAGGAAGAATCAGACCCTCACAATTGAGCTGAGATGCTACAAAGAGACTGTTCAGTGGGAGGAGTGGAGAGGTGTGCAGACTGTATCATCCCAAACTTCTCTTTTAGAGACAGAGTGTTTGTGCAGTTAGGACCACCCCAACTTCAGCCAAGTAGCAATCAGGCTCAGCCTAAGCAAAAAGGAAGGAGGGGGCTTTTGGAGTAGCTGAGTTTTGCTCTAAGCTTGAGATACGTTTATTTTTTCTTTTTAAATTCATTTTAAATAAAATCTTTAAAAAATAAATAAATAATAAAAATAAATAGATAGATAGATAAATAAATAAATAAATAAATAAATAAATAAATAAATAAATAAATTCATGTTATTCTGCTACCAGAAGACCAAGAAGAAGAAAATTCTGTTTGTTTTAGCTAGAAAACACAGAATCTGTCCACATCACGCAGGGGCCAGTTCTCCAAAGCTGACCATTACAAAGGGATTTGAGATCCCAGCACCAAATATTTGGCACAGTCTCTGTGTATAAAACGAGGTGACAGAAAGGAGCATGGCTGGTCTAGGAATTCAGGATCTTGTTCTCCCTTCTTTGGGTAGGTGGGGCAAAAAAAAAAAAAAAAAGAATTCCTGCCTCAGGTTTAGAGTAAAAGTTTTTCTCCCAATCACCTTCAAGTATATATATACACACACATCCATACACATATTGCTTTTTCAAATTATACAAATTGTGTACGCTCATTATAGAAAAATGGTAAGTTGAATGAAGAATGAAAAAAAATTTAAGCCCCTTAAGTACCTGTTAGGATCATGTTTGGCTGCAATAATGAGAGATGCAGATGAAGCCGTTTGAAGATAGCACAGCAGCTGTATGATCCTTTCAGGAATCAGACTCTTTTCTGTCTTTCCCTTTTACCATACTTACATGAAAGCCTTTGCCTCGTGTCTGGTGCCTCATGGCTACAAGATGGCTGCTGTAGCACTAGGCCTCACACTCTTCTATGGCAGGGCTGTACCTATATCAGAAAAGTAAAAGCTGCTTTGTTTTGTTTTATTTTTAGAAACCCTCACTTCAGATTTCATTGGCCAGCATTTTTTACCTGGACTCCTAACTGCAAGGAAATTCAAGAAAGTGAGTATTTTTGGCTGGGCCCATGACTCCTCCAAATGAAATCAGGATTTTGTTGGTAAGGCAGAGGAAGAAATAGCTACTGGATAGGAAAGTTGGCGTTTCTTCCAGGCCTGGCTCAGCCCATGTCCTGCCTCATTTCCTTTCCTAGGTCCCGTGGCATCCGTAACCCAGGCCATCATCTTAGTAACCCCTGTGCTGTTCCGTCACAAGTGTTGGCACACTAAGGCTTCCTCCAATTTTACATCTGGCTGACAAAATGAGAATCTCCTCCTTTTCTAGTTATGTATCCAGTTGAGACTAGCACATCTTTGCAAAGCATGTGTATAAGTATGCCACACCATTTCATAACCTGTTCTTTTCTCTTAGGATCATTTATTACCAGTAGCTCAGCAGCAGAAGAAATTAACTGCGTCTCAGCAGCCCAGCCTGCTCCCTTGATTCATTCTACAAATACATGCCAAGCAGTATTGAAGATGCTGGGGAGAGTGAACAAAACACACCAAGTCTCAGCACTGGTAGAGCCGATAAATCTGGTAGGGGAAGGCGGTGAACAAATGTGTGAGTAAATACACAACATATCAGATGGTGATAAGCATGCAGGAGAAATATAAAGCAGAGTGAATGAGTTAGGAAGTGTCAGGAACGAAAGGAGTCCTATGTTATACACACAATAGTCAGAAAGATTTCACCCATATGCAGAGGCCTGAA
Source organism: Canis aureus (assembly GCF_053574225.1). Taxonomy (NCBI): domain Eukaryota; kingdom Metazoa; phylum Chordata; class Mammalia; order Carnivora; family Canidae; genus Canis; species Canis aureus. The sequence goes on along the minus strand of NC_135621.1, from coordinate 10,502,267 downwards.
ATAAGAAAGAGAGCAAGTTGTGTGGATTTTTGGAAATTTTCCAGACAGAATAGCACGTGCAAAGGCCCTGACGTGGGAAATATGTCGTACGTGTGAGGCACACTTCCAGGACTTTTGTTAATGGACCAGCATTAGCGAGGGGAGCATATTCAGAGACAAGGGAGGGAGAGTACTGACATAGCCAGGAGAGCATATTTTTATTAGTCACACAGTATTAAATCACTTTGTTACGCACTCAAGTTATTTCCAATTTTTCATATTTGTAATTGAGTTGTTTACGAGTCCTGAGCCACTGACAAAAATTTGTGGGCAGCTACATTAAAATAATAATTGACAAGTTTTGTTTTTTGAAACAAAGATCTAAGCCCAGCTCACCTTTTCTAAAGCAATGAACGGGGGGGGGGGGGGGGGGGGGGAATAATACTAAAATGCCACTTCTTTTGCAAACAAAATAGTCATAAAAGTGTGCCTAAGGATCTTAGTGAAATGGATATGAGAGAAGAGCAAGGAATAGAGAGAGTTAAGGAAAAAATAGGAAGAAGGAAGTAGAGAAACATAGAAGGGCAAGAGTGAGGGCTCCCGAAGTAGAAAGGGAGCCTCCTAGTTCTTTCTCTTTTTGCATGACAAACCACCTTCAATTGGGGATGTGAAACTACAGGGTTTTATGAAGCTCGTGAGTCTGTGGATCAAGAGGAGCTTGGGCTTCCACACAACATGACACTCCTAGCATAGTTGCTCCCCCGTGGCTCGCTCTAAGAGGCCAGGGTGGGAGTCCTTTGACAGGCTAGGCCTGGAACTGGGATAGCATTACTCTTCCCACACTCGGTGGTCAGAGCAGTTAGAAGCCAGCCCGGAACCAAAGGCAAAGGAAATAGGCCCGGTCTCTCAATGGAAGGAGTGTCAAAGAATTTGAAGCCGTTTGTTTTTGTTTTTGTTTTTGTTTTTAATGATAGTCACACACAGAGAGAGAGAGAGAGAGAGAGAGAGGCAGAGACACAGGCAGAGGGAGAAGCAGGCTCCATGCACCAGGAGCCGGACGTGGGATTAGATCCCGGGTCTCCAGGATCGCACCCTGGGCCAAAGGCAGGCACCAAACTGCTGTGTCACCCAGAGATCCTTGAAGCCGTTTTTAACTTACCATAATATCCAAGAAGAAATAGCCAGATTCCTTAGCTTTGGCTCGTGTGAGGCCTGTGGTCATGATCTCATAGCCACGTAACAAAGAAGGCCACGCTTGGGGTCATTGTGGCGTTTGGTCCTGAGATGTCTGCATGAACTCCTCAGTTCCATCTTGTAGATGGTTTATCCTTCTCTAGGTCTTGAAAAGCTGCCCTTAGTAAAGAATACATTACAGATTTCCTCTATCGTCTTTAGAAAAACACCATCCTGCAAAACATTTTTGTTTGTGTTTTGCGCTCTCTTGTTGATATGTCGACTTTTTTGTATCTTGGAGTAAGCTCATGTGTACGGCCTTATAAATGGTAACGTGTCCAAGGTAACGATATGTGCCAGGAGAGCCAGAGAGGATGTTGATTGTATGTTTTACTACCTGTGTACTTCCTGAAAGGAGAGTGGTTTGGTAAAATATTATTGTGAAGCTGCTCTGTTTTGGGCCCTTATTTGCAAAGCTGCATTAGCTAATTCCCTCCAGACTTAAGGATTCATGTCATCTGGACCCACTGATTTGTGTATGTTCAGATTTTTCAAGTATTCCTTTACCTGCATTGACAGAGCTTATATTTGACAGAATAATATTAAAAAATATAAGATGGCAAGCAGATGGTCAGAATCTTGACTAGAAAGAGATCTTATTGAAAATGGTTTGTGAATGCAGACCATGCTTTTGTTTATGGGAATGTTCTTTTAAATATTTTGGTTTGATCACCAATGGAGTTCTTGAAAGAGACCAATGCCTGCAGAAATATGCCAGCTGGTACCCTCTACCTGAAGCAATGGCTCCCTTCAGAAAGGGGGAACAAAACGAATGAAGAGTTTTTCTATACCTCCTTGCTGCCAGATGTCTGTATTGCTACCTATATTGTGGAGGTGAAAAAACCTTTTCCTGATCCACTATGCCTGATGCAGCCCCTTTTTCAAGGAAAGAAAGAATGAATTCAATCCAGTGAAAACAAGAGGAGGTAAAAGAAAAAAGAAATGGAAAGACAAAGACTCCCACCAAGAAGAACTTCCGAGGATTTCAAGTTAGTTGTTTTGTGTTGGGAAAGCAGATTGGTGAGGAATCTAGGCTCTGCATCAATACTTAAACTAAGAGAGCTAACACTTTAATATTTAAAGAATGTAAAGCTCCATTTAAAACCTTGGACACCTGGTACAAGATGCAAAAGGAAACTTGGTAGAGCAATAGTGGAGATTTTTCTCCCTACAGACTTTTCTTCACAGATGCCAGGGGTCCTATTAACAGAAAAGAATGTAGATCAGTGTTCTGGTGATGACGTCTAGTACCTTCCATTATTCAGATAGTCAATTCTAGTGCACTGTTGCCACCCGCCTCTGGTTATTGCCACTGAAAACGCTGTTGAAGTAGAGTTGGCCCAGTGGCTGGAATGTCAGAACCTACATTCGGCCTTATAGTCTTCAGATCCCCATTTCAGTTGCTAAGGTATCTGGGTAGGGTGAGGGCAACAAAGCAAGCCTGGGAATTGCTTCTAGCTATTATCACGTATTTGCTGCTGAATATTTTAGGATAGTTGGGTGTTTTGGGAGGGTGGACCTTCTGTCTTTAACACGCATGATGTTCTTGGTCTCATACCAGGATAAACACCCACATACACAGAAGCACCATCAAACTTTAGCAGCCATGTGCCATTTTACAACCTTGGGCATATTTCTTCTGTCCCTGTGGCCTTAAGCTATTTGTCTCATTTCCCTACATATACCGTTCTTCTGTCTCCCTTCTTGTTATACATAGCGCCGTTCCCTCTTTTTTTACCTCCTACTAGGAGTTATGGGCTCTTTTAGGGATTGAAATGAAACCTTGGGATGCCTGGGTGGCTCAGTCAGATAAGCAGCTGATCCTTGATTTCAGTGCAGAGTGCGATCTGAGGGTCCTAGGATCGAGCCCCACATCTGATCTTGGGGGTCTTGGGATCCAGCCCCACGTTGGGCTCTACACTCAGTGGGGAGACTTCTTCTCCCTTTCCCCTCTGCTCCACTCCCCAACTCATGCTTTTTCTCTCTCTATCTCAAGTAAATAAATAAATCTTACAATAAAATGAAGCCTTATTATTAATGCTATCACATTAAAATGTTTAATAACTGAAAAGATTCCTTACATTCTCTAAAAAGACTCTTTAAGGGGCCCTTGGGTGGCTCAGTCAGGTAAGGATCTGCCTTCAGCTCAGGTCATGATCTCAGGGTTCTGGGATGAAGCCCTGCGTTAGACTCCCTGCTCAGCCTGAAGTCGGCTTCTCCCTCTCCTTCTCTCTCTCCAACTCATTCTCTCTCTCTCAAAAAAATGAATAAAATCTTGGAAAAAAAAAAGACACTTTAAAAGATTTTTCCCTTTATATAGGGTGCGACAATCTATTACTTTAAAGCTATAGGGCTGAACAATATGTCAGAAGCTTAATCCACCTGCTTCTAGATGAAATGGTTGTCAGCAATCTATACAAGAGAGTTTCTCTTGGGACAAGGAAGAGACTTTACAAGAAGTAGACCAGTGTGGAAAATCAGCCAAATGATAAGACATTGAGTACTAATTTGTTAAAGAACCAATTTGCCCAAAGACCAATTTTTCAATATTATTGTTTCACTAAAGCCTTGTTGTTTTATAGTTATTAACACAATTGCTTGAAAAGAATTCCAAGCTTAAAACTATTGGACATGAGCATGTTTGCGTCTTCACACTCTCATTATATCACATGCACACAAAGTCCTCCTGCCATCCATGTAAAAAAAAATTCCCAGTTAATTGCTTATAATCCAATTCCTTCCTTTCTCATAGAGAAAGAAAATCTATAAATTATGAGAAGTAGGAAAGGAGTAGACTGGGTTGAAAATATATTGGAAGATAAAAACCATACCACTTAAAAATCCTGGAGACTGGTGACATGCCTAATACCAGAATGGTTAAAAGTCCAAGAAATGATCTCTCTCCAAAGAAAGCTGTATATTGAGTAGACTGACTAAAGCACAAAGTCCTGTTACTTTATTACTTGTCAAAAAAATTATGAATCATTAAATGGGCAAAGCAGTCATTGGGCGAATTGATTTATTGACAAATTATTCTGTGAAATAAACAGTAATGGATTTATCTAGAACCGTTGCATAAATACTCTTTAAACAATTCTAGAACTTACAAATTTCCTCCCCAGAATTTTCTTGCCCATAAGTCTAAGTTCAATTTTTTTTTATTTTCAGAAAACAAACTGATGAGCTAATTAAAACAGTGAAGTCATTCATCAATAAATACTTTTTAAGTACCTAACAAAAAATATTTTATTAGATGCTCATAGATGAGGTAACGAAAGGAAATACGATATAAATAGGTGCTGAAAATTCTGCTCTTTACTGACTCAGAAGAGAAAACATTCATACATTGGCCAACTTGAGAACAATTATGAAACACACTATCAGTGAGTTCACAATGGCACTCTGCGAGCGTCCTGTGCACACAGCTCTGACCTCCTGGTGGGTCATACCCACAGTCCGTTCCCTGTGTCCACACATGAAAAGAAATCTCTTCTCCTCTGGCATCATGTCTTTTTTTCCTTCCAAGGTAAGGTCTCTTTCCAATTTTCAAATCATTAGATATTTATCTCCCTTTGCAAATCATTCTACACCCTACAGGAGTTTTTACACTTCCTATTATTTTACTCATACTTTGATTTTTTAATTCAACCAGAAAACAATTGAATCCAGTCTTTATATCTCCTAGGCTAGGTGCTTGAAAATATACCAAGATAATATTTTTAAAATATTTGCACATGATGATTTTAAGCAATACAGGGATCAGATGCCTGTAAACATCTACTTTCATCATCCTTCTTGTATTCAGAGAAAGTCTGGCCCAAGTTAAAAGACCAGGTGACTAACCAGTGAGCCAAATGAAGATCTGCAGGGAATTTCGGAGGCTTAAAAATACTGTAATTTCAGTGAACTAACTGGAATTAAAATAAAGACTTAAAAATACTGTAATTTCAAAGGATGGGTTTTCTAACTAAAATGCAAACCAAAGTTCCCACAAATGCAAAAAAGGAATCTAGTTGGCGTTAGATCCCAAGGATTTGGGACTCTGACGTTGTACATAATTTTTTCAGACATGCATCTTAATTACTGGGAAATAGGTTAAAAAATAAGCAGAACATTATAACAGTTCCCGAGGCAAAGGAAGAGTGTCCAAGAACCAAGTGGCACCATCTTCCAAGACGGAGACCACATTTCCTCTATTGTTCTATGCGGCGGTCGGCGTAAGGTTGATGGTCAATCAGTACATTAATAAAACGTTCACATAATTACAAGCTTCCATGACTGGAGGGAGTTTTCATTGAAGATATGAATAATATTTTATAAACCCCGACAAGCAAAATGGTACAATTATGTAGATAGACTTCTCTCAGGTACTTGTTGATGTCAATATAATCAGATATGGCTCACTTCCATGCATTCAGCCTTAAAGGTCTTTAGAGACAATTCGAGATTTCACTAACATGTTGGATACATAGTTTGCTATAGTTGAGCAACAGCATAGCAGGAATTAGCAAAACAGAAAGGCCTATTTTTAACATAACCACTGTATTCCAAGTCCACATCTGCTATCTTGGTCCATCTATCTATCTATCTATCACTGATTTTTTAAAACCTTGAAGTGCATGGTTGCAAGTGTCTTTAAAGATGTTGCATGCAGTCCAGCCATCCAAGTCCAAATTCCTCCACATTCTAGTCTAGACACAGAGATTCATTGTTGGACTGAAACATCCATACGTTTTTGGTTTTTTGCTTTTTCTTTTATTTTGTTTTGTTTTGTTTTGTTGCTCTGCCTAAAGCAGGGGTTGGCAAAGTGTTTCTGTAAAGGGTCAGAAAGTACATATTTTTAGATTTTTGTGGGCCATACAGGCTCCGTTGCAATTATTTCACTCTGGCTTTGTAGTGTGAAAATAGCCACAGACGATCTGTAAACGAGCAGGCTTGATTGGTGTGCCATTAAAACTCTATTCACAAAAATAGGCAGTGGGTCAGATTTGGTCGAGCCCTGGACTAAATAATGTGTTATGGGGCCTGGAGATGAAAAAAAAAAAAAGCCAAGATAATATGAATAAAATGCTCATAACGGTACTGAAAGCTATCCCCGATGACTCAAAAATTTAAAGTCGGTCCAGATGACTCAAAATCTCTAAAGCAAATTGGTTTTCTTACTAAACACTTCTGTTGGGCACTGTTAAGTAGAGATCACCTCCTCCCACCCCACCCCCCACTTCCCATCTTGGCAACTCAAGGTGGAGGTAAAAAAGAGAAGCTATCAGACATGCATTTGCCATCATCTTTCTATATCCCAGGTATTCTTAAGGGTGACAGTATTTTAAAACAAAATGAGCTAAGGTTGATACAGCAAGGATGTTATAACCTTGTCCTGAGAGGATGTTCCCCAACCACAGGCAGATGAAAGGGGTGATGCAGGAACACAGGACGAAGAAGTACAGACAGAGCTAAACTCCAAGTGGAAGATGATGCAGTGAAGTTGATTTTGAAAAGGAGGGGGAGCATGGCCTGGTTTTATAAAGCACACAGGCTTTGAACTCAGAACAATATGAATGTGAATGGCCTCTGAAGCTTTAGTAATTCTGAAACACTGGGTATGTATCTTCATTTTTTTTTTTTTTGAGCCTCTGGTGCCTCATCCATAAAATGGGAATAATAGTATTTTATTTTCAGGATAGTTATAGGGTTACATTAGGTACGGCCTGTGAAGTTACTAGCACAGTCTCTGGCATACAAGAAGCACTGACATTCTATACCAAGGGAATAATGAATGCTCTCTTATAAAATTTTATCAACTCTGGGACAAAGCCTAAACTTAAAGCATTTGGCTTCCATATTTTGAGGGGAAAGTGTCAATGGCTTGCACTTACTAAACAACAGTACGATCAACATTATATATATATATATATAACACACACACACATATATATATATAAAAGAGTTTATAGGAAGGCATCAAACTTGGCAGGAAAGTTACTGGTTTCTCCCAGTTTTATTTTCCTGACAGGTTGTTGGTTATTCAATCAAGTTTTGGGGCCAGGTTTAGGCACTTCGGTTTCTCCTCATGTGTGAACTCAGGGACTCAAGAAATAAAGATTCCAGAGTACAGTGTAGTTGTATGCTAACCAGGTCCCCGGATGATTAGCAAGGAGAGAAAAGTCCAACTTGTTTCCCTTTTAACACAGCCCTAAGACCACCCAAGAGCCTGAGATGCTCAAGAAAGCAGCGGCATGTTTATGTAGGAATGTGAGCTGTATGGAACATGGAACACCTGTGCCCTGTGGTCTTCCCAGCCCCAATTAGCTTCTGGAAAGAATTCGGGGTAGAAATCCTTAATGGGATGCCTCAGAAAGTGCGTCAATTCTGAGCATTGAAATTATTTCTTCAGTTCTGCTGGTTAACTATGTGTAAGACATATTCATTAACAACTATTTAGTTACCCAAGTGAGTACCATTAAAGACTCCTTGACATTCAGAAAAAAAGAATGTATTTATAACAAGACCTTATAGTGTTGGTACAGGAAACTGCCTTGGGGCTTAATATGACAAAAGAATTTTGAAATCTAGAACCGTTCAAACAAGGAATGGGTTGTCCTTCGGGATAGCAAATCTCCATGGTGAGAAGACACGACCAATTGGTAGTATTGTGGGAAGCTTTCCTCTAAGGAGAGGAAAGAAGGTTTGACTCCATTGTTTTAATCCTACATGTTTACTTAGCAAGCATTCTGGAGCACCTGATATTAATTGGGACTTTTTAAGTTCTGGAATGCTGATAAAAGTAAAGAACATAAAGATAAATATGAGGACATTTTGCCTCTAAAGGACTTAAGGAGGAGAATGATTACAAGAGTACAAGTGCTACGACAGAGAAATGTGCAAAGGTGGGGGCACCTATCTTTGCAAATAATAATGGGGAGGTGTTCCTGGAGCAGGTGCCACCGAGACTCAAATGGTTAATTAATATAAGTCAGATGGAAGGAGGTAAGAAGCCATTCTAGGCAGAAGGGACAGCATCAGCAAAGGCAAAGAACCACAGAAATGAGCCTCAGCCAATCGAGAGGGTTGTCATAACGGTGGGTCACCGGGCTTCTCATCAACCCCATTCCACTCATTGTACTGAATGTTGTGTATGAAGGCCCTCTAAGCAAAGTTGTGAATAATGTGAGGCTGAACTGATACATTACACAATTGAGTCGCAAAACTAAGACCCGCAAATAGAACACAGTAGGAATTCAATAAATAATTGTTGAATCAGGAATTTGACAGTATGCTTATATGGGTGCACAAATACTCTATGGGGGAGACCTAGGAAAAGAAAAACATGTATAAAGAAGAGGTAAACAAGGCAAGCTAACATCTATTGCTGGCGGTCATGAGTTTGTGGGTCTCTGCTTTTTATTTGCTACATCTTTAAATATTTCATGATTATAAAAGAGACTTAAGATTTTGGTATCTATAGGGGCACCTGGGTGGCTCAGCGGTGGAACATCTGCCTTTGGCTCAGGTCGTGATCCCAGGGTTCTGGGATCGAGTCCCACATCGGGCTCCCTGCAAGGAGCTTACTTCTCCCTCTGCCTGTGTTTCTGCCTCTCTCTGTGTGTGTCTCTCATGAATAAACAAGATTTTGGTAACTATGATTCACCAGTGATATCATCCCATATACGTGTTTAATGGACAGAAGTTCAATTACATGAGCTCTGTAAAAATAATCACATTTTTAAAGGAAATAATATGATCTAAATAGTGCTGGCTCCTGCAGCTATCCCAGTTAATGGGCATATGTGTGGCCCCAAATGAGCAGGAGACAGGGTGTGAATCTCCCATCTCAGTACCAGAGCATAAACATCTCCCCAGTCCGACTGTAACCCTAGCCTTGAAAAATACATGGATTTTAAAAATCCACATACCTCTTATATTTGAGCCAACTACTTTCTTTGGTTCTCAACCAAAGTGATTAGTTCTGACACTGGAGGGAATACTGGCTGAGGAATCATAGGCTAATGATTTTTGAGGTGCTTTCCGGAGGAACTTTCAAGACTGACTTTGGCCATATGTAGTTGTGGCCTCGTGTTGGCTTTAGAACCAAACCTCCTGCAAAGGATGCAACTTCACAATAAAACCAAAAAGTTAAAGTTGCAGCAAGAAGGCTCTAGTAGCCACTTTTTTAGGAAGTTAAGGGGGCTTCCCATGGCATCAAAGATGTTTATGCAGAAACCAGACAATAAATTTTCAAGTACAGTGCACATGGGGCTCAGAAATTCAACGAGAGTGGTGATTTAGACCAAGTCTAATTGGCCTCATATAATCTTGAGGTTCTGGAATTCTGTGATACAAAGACCAGATTCATTCCAAGTCCATGATTTAACTCGTGTCACCTTCTACTAGCCCATCCATCTTTCTTTCTTGAAATTCCTTTTTGATTTTTTTTGAGACCAACAATCTCCGTCAAGAAGCATTTCCCAGGTCATCTCTACTCAGAAGCAGTGGGTGGTGAATCAGGAATGGCAACCATCACTGTTTTATTAATGATAGCTGCATTTGTTCTTACACTTTTTTTTTCTTAGTCCATGGTACTCATTTTACATGGAACTTCCACTTTTTCCTGAGGCTAAATCTTAGGGACTCAAGATCCTGGCTTAGATGGTTTCATTGTATGTGGATGTTTATATGTGTGATATTTATAGGACCAACAGCAAACTCCCAATGGGAGGGGAAAGTTCAGGGTTGGAGTGATCTATTGGTACATAAGAAAACACCCCAGACTTAGTGGCTTAAAACAACAATCATCTTTTTTATTTGCTCACAAACCTACAATTTGGGTGGGAGTCAGCAAGGAGCAACTGCTCCACAAAGCGTAAGCTGGGATAGCTCAAATGCTGGGGATGACTACTGCAAGCTGGAATCATCTGAAGGCTCCTTCATGTACACAACTGGTGAGTGGTATCGTCTGACAGGTGGGACCACAGCCGGGTTGTCAGCTACAACACCCACATGCGGCTCTCTGTGGCTCCTTGGCTTCTTCAAAGCACAGTGGCAGGTTCCAAGAACAGTGTTTCAAGAGAATCAGGGAGAAACCGGATCCCCTGTAGAAGTCACACCGTGTCACTTCTATCATGGTCACAGGCCCTCTCATGTTGGAAAGGAGTGGACACACACTGTACCTCTCTGTCGGAGGAGTGTCAACCTCAGGTCATAAGAAGCGAAGCTGTCATGGGCGGCCTCACTGCAGCCATCTTGGAAAGTACAACCAGCCATGAAGTGGACAATTCATTTAAAAACAAGAAGACTAAGAATAAATAAATAAATAAATAAATAAATAAATAAATAACAAGAAGACTCAAAACCTGCTTAGTTTGATTTTCCCCATTGTCTAGTATATTAGAAAAAAAATTCATATGCTTCATCTCTTCCCGCTGACGTGACCCTTGAATGTATAGTTTCAAAAATCTGTGGGGTTGTTTTTTTTTTTTTTTTTTTTTTGAGATGACAAGTCCGCTTTATTAAATAGATGCAAGGAAGGCAAATAGGTACCTGAATTTAAGGAAAGGTATGCGCAGACATAAATTTGATGGATAGTTCGCTGCGTCTACATTAAATGATAACATTGTCAACACCAGTCTTGTAAAAAAATACCTCTTCTCTCCCACGAGTGGAGACAGTCGGGCATATGCTGATGCTCTGTGCTCATCCTCAGTAGAGCAAATGTGCCACCATCTTTCATGTCAATCAGTACAGGGAATTCCAGAAAGGAAGATCCTGACCCAGTTTGTTCCCACCTCTTCTTGTCCCCTAAAGACCTGTTCCTTAGCCTTCTACCCCTGGGACCAGCATTTCTAGTCATTGCATTGCTTTCACTGCTGTATCCTAAGCTCCCCAGCCAACGGAATGAGAAAACCAAACCAAGAACATAACATCTATTTACAACATCAAAACATTGTGTTGAATCCCATCATAGTTTTGAACAATGACTGTAAGGTTGGTTGCAGTGACTGTAAGGAGGGAAAACAGGAGGGAAGGGGAGAACAAAGGGAAGTGGGAGAGCACCCCAGGTATTTTGACAGTGAATACTCCGGATATGAACACACTGCACCTGTTCATTCTCGGTGTTTCTTTGCATAAAAGTCATGAGTGTGGTGAATTTCATGACATGAGTATGATTCTGCAGCATCACAAATGTCAATAAAACTAACATATGATATGTTCATATAACTTTTTCTCTGAAAACTATCCTGGATTCTTTAAGACTGTAGAAACCAACAACTTTTTTTTTTTTTTTTATAAGCAAGAAGTATATCATTCTGATTGCTTCTTCAAAAACTAGAGAAATAAGCCAAATAAAACCATTAGGGCTGGAAGAGCATCTCTAATATAGAAATCAGGGTAGTAGGCTCTTCTAGAACTGCTTCTCTGTCTCTCTCTCTCCTCCTTTCCTCAAGAGGATAAAATACTTATTGATGTCTCTGTACTCCCTATGCCCACCTTTTGGCCACCTTTGCTGAGTTTCTGTCATGGCAGATCCTCGGTGGCCTGTTCAGTGGGCGTGACAATGGGGTAGAGGAGGCCAGTTCATCCCGTCTATACCTGAGTTCAATCAACTCACTGCATGAATCACCCAGGTCAAGAAATATTGACTTAAAATTCCCTAATAATGCAATGTAAATCATTCCAAATTTCTAAGAGGGCCTGCGCTCCCTTTCAGGGTTCAAAGGTTCAAGGGAGGTTTGTGGATGATAAGAGAGTGTTAAGTTTCCGCTTAGAAATGTTTGGGAAGTTAGACTCTTTCTTCAGGCTCAGACTGAGGCTCAGGAATATGCATAAATTTAGGATAAAAAGAGAGGGAGTTTCCCTCAGGATAGGGTCATGGCTCAAAATCCCAGTGGTCAGCTGGAGTCAGACCAAACACACATCTTGGGAAATAGGGACATTAATCTGTCTGGCTTGCGGGTGTGAGATGATTCTTTGGAGGCCGAGGGACAATGAGGTAACCAGGAACCAGGAGGAATGAAGGGGGATTTGTGAACAGAGGGAAAATCGATAAAATGAGTAAGAATTATGGGTTTCTGCCTACTGAGAATAAACAAGGGGTTTCTGGTGAGATGGATTCAGGCATGGACAAACCTGAAAGATCAGGTGACATGTAGGGCCAGATAGGGAAGGCTGCACTTACCTTTGTTATAATATAAGGATTTGTTTTATAAGGTGCGAGGTCTGATACTGGGGAGTTGATGGAATTCTCAACAAGACATTCCAACGTGGGCTGTATCTGTCTAGAGGGAGTTGCTATCAGGACCAGCAAGTATCGCCTCCCCCCCCCCCCCCAATAAATATAACCCAGGGTGGTCTCTGGGCACCCGCCCCCTTCTCCCTCCTGAGAGTTGGGGGCTTCTGATTGATAGCTGGCAGGCCTCCCAGCCAAGAGTCATGTGTCCCTGCCACCCTGGCAAATTTACAAGTGAGCTGTGGCAAATTTACAAATTTACAAGAGTGCTGCAGAGCAGGGAAAACACTGGCCTAGTGGGGTGGCTGAAAGTTCTCCTGTTTCTTCACTAGAGAGGGAGCATGTCTTTTCTCTTTAAGAGTGTTCCCTTATTTTTCAGTTCTGCTCAGATATTCAAAGCAGCCCCCCCCCGTTCCCCACTCTGGTCAAAGCTGGCTGGTTTTAGCAAAAACTCATTTTTCAAAATAAAATTGTGGTACAAATTCAGAAAATGAGCTTCTTTGACAGTTGTTTCTCATTAAAATTCTTACCTGAAGGATTCAAAACATGATTTCACAGCACACAACCCTCCTTCTTCCGCCCCCCTCACCACACCGCCCAAGGATTGTGGAGGCTCAAAATCCATTAAAGGCTCAGATGCCTGACATCATTTTACATAAAGACAAATACCCTGTGTTTTTCACAAGCACTGAAAGTGAGAGGCTGGCCTGTGTAAGAAGGTAGAGATTAGGCTCCTTAAATAAAGAAAAGACTGCACGTGCATTAGAGAAGAGGGGATCCTGCTACAGCTTGTCTCTGGGAATCTGGCTGTTAGGCAGATTCAAGCAATTATTTAAAAAAGCATGAAGAGTTTAGACATAAATGAGGGTTTCCATATCTAAATCACGGGCTGTGACCCTGCTCCCAAAGATAAGGCAGTCTGGATGCCAAGAGGGCATTACATTTTGTGGCAAAATAAAAGTTCCACGCCCACCAGCATTCACGGTGGAGCCTACGATTGACATCTCCGACGTTAAGTTGATGGCTGAAGCCTGTTTGGGTTTCCTGGTGACTGCGCCACTATACGTTCCCCTCACTCATGCTGGGTTCTATGCCCTGATTCCTGGAAGAGTTGTGCTGGGATTCCTGGGACAGCACTGTTAGGAAAGGCTCCAGTGGGAACACTATAGCAAGTGTCAGATGGCCAAGTGTCCTAAGTGGTCGGGGCAAGAAGATGAAAGAAAGGATGGGGAGACAGGTACGGTGCCCAGACCAGCCTGGCTCATCTCAATGAGATGGTGGATAATTTAGAATTTTTCTGCTAGTGTTTCAGCAGAATCTCTTTGGATAGTTTTAGCCATTTTTTTTCTAGCTCGTATGGATGCTTTTGGGTCAAAATTGGTCAATCTATGTAACTTGAGGGCTAACAAAGCAGTAGCCCCTGCCAAAGTCAATATGCCTATTCTAAGGGTTTGCTTATCGGTCACTTTCTTTCTCCTGTACCTGATAAAAATTCCACATAGCTTACATAGTTCTGGTGGAAGAAGCTTGAGAGACATTGCTAATAGATTGCCCCTAGCCTGGGACACCTGGGTGGCTCAGTGGTTGAGGGTCTGCCTTCAGCTCAGGGTGTGATCCTGGGGTCCTAGGATCGAGTCCCACATTGGGTCCCCACGGGGAACTTGCTTCTTCCTCTGCCTGTGTCTCTGCCTCTCTTTGTGTGTCTCTCATGAATAAATAAAATCTTAAAAAATGGAAAAAAAAAAAAAAAAGATTGCCCCTAGACTGGACTGCAAGGAGAGAAGTATATTCATTTCTACAACACACCTTTTCTATCTTCAAAGTCTTGTGGAAATTGGTGATTTGATTTTGGTTTTGAACACTTATTCTATCTCCAAACATTTCCACAAATAAGTTGAAACTATGATTCAATATAAAGCTTATCAATGACTTACCTACGGTGTAGAAATAGGATCAGTTCTCGAAACCTTGGGATGACTTACATGCTCGTTCATAAGATGAGAGGGAAGTAAGTTAAACTGTTAGAACCCAAATTTTTTATTCACTCCAGACTTTATGAAGTCCCAGAACCAAGAGGCCTGGGTGGCTTGGCAGTTTGGTGCCTGCCTTTGGCCCAGGGCATGATCCTGGAGATCTGGGATCAAGTCTCACATTGGGCTCCCTGCATGGAGCCGGCTTCTCCCTCTGCCTGTGTCTCTGCCTCTCTCTCTGTATCTCTCATGAATAAATAAATAAAATATTTTTTAAAAGGTCTCAGAACCTCACTTTTTAATTTACTTTTCATCTTAAGTCAATGGTGGTATTTCCAGAAAGTCCCACAAATTCTGGGGTCTCCCAACTAGGAATTCCTCTGTAGAATGCAATATATTTGAAAAATAGGTAAAATCTCATTGGTAGATGGGTATCAGTTGGCTGGACGTATGAGAGCTCAAAAGTACAAGCTCGTCCTTCGTCCTTCGGTAAGATGATGGTAACCTGAGTAAGTCCTCCACCCTGGTTTAAATTCTCATTTGGGTGGTGGTGGATGTCATGAGCTAGAGCTCTTTGCTGGAAACACCTGCTAATAAGCTTCAGGACACTCGCTTCAGCCCTATCACAACTATCAGCAACACAGAACTTGAATGTGAGTAGATGCTGCCACTGTGGGGGGTGGGGGGGAGGGGTGGTTTTAAAAAGTCCTTTGAGTTCTCTCATGCAGCCTCAGTTTAGAAAGTATTCTTTCAAGGGGGATACTTGTCTCCTACAAAAGGGAATGAAGTAACAAATGGCCAATTTTCTATGTCTGTATTGGTCATGACTTTAGGAAATAAAGGAACTTTTCATAGTAATTGGAGGATCCAATTATAGTAATTGGCCAATTTTCATTTTAACGTCTTCACTTGCAAAGGGAAAAGCGTTTATTTTCTTGCTCAGAGGTGACTGTAAGCAATAAATCTAGGTTTGTATAGTTGTTTTCCAAGTGATGTTTAAAAATTACATGACTTGACTCGAGTTAGATTTAAGGTCTCCCATATTTAAAGAGTTTCTCTCTTGACATCAGTGTCTTCAACCTCTCTTCCCCAGTGAGATGCTGTTGCTTTGCTCATCTCTTTCACACCATCTGAATGCGACTGGTGACTTAGAGGTGACAAGATCACTTTGTATGTGGCTTCTGTTTTTGTGGGTTGATTGTCTAGTGCTTAAGTGTATTTTAGCTTTTGTTTGGGACAACCACTCTTGCTTCAGCTAATACCACCAATCCCTCTACTAGTAAGTCAACAAATATTTATCGAGAACTTGATGTCGTAACAATAGCAAACATGACCAAATGTTGACTGTATTCTGGGCACTGTTCTAAGAGCTCTACACCTGTCTTTGCATTCAATCTTCACTACATCCCTGTGACACAATTTTACGATCCATTAACAAGTGAAGAAAGAGAAAACCGCAAAAGGTGAAGTAACTTGTTTCAGCAGCTGGCTAATGAGTGTTGAAGAAAGGATTTTAATCCAGGCAGTCTGACTTGAGAGCCTCAACATGCAATCCCTAGCTCAGGCTACCTGCAGCTCCAGACAGGTAATCATGGAAGATAGGGAGGAAAATACAGCTTCGTGATCCCTGGCCTTTGCACTCCTCCTCACTATCCACTTCCATCGATGTCCGATTCATCAGATTCCTGAGGGTACCACGCTCACTCCGCCACCTTTGCTGGTGCTCTTCCCCTGCTAAGCGCCTTTCTCTCCCCATCTGACTGTATTCTCCACGTAGATTACCATCTCCCCAACCTGGTCCTCATAGCCTTCCTCAGCCACTCTAGCTCACCTTTCTAGCTCTTCTTTCTCAGATATTTTTTCTTTTTCTTTTTTCTTTCTTTTTTCTTTTTCTTTTTCTTTTTTTTTAACAGCTGATTCAGTCACATTATTAGCTCCTTGAGAGGAGGGCTTCATTCCTGTTACTTCCTTTATATTCTCTAATTAGCTATAGCAACCAAGCAGCTTCTACAGAGTACTCTCAAATTCACTGAGCACAGCCAGAAGTTTTGTTTTTGTTTGGCTGCCACACCATTACTCATTTCTTCCTCCTTCCCATTCGTTTCCTCCTCCCTCGATATTATAAAAGTTAGATAAAAGTTAGATACACTCATTTATATCTCTGTTGTTTCTTTTTTTTTTTTTAATGATTTTATTTACTCATGAGAGAGAGAGAAAGACAGAGAGAGGCAGAGACACAGGCAGAGGGAGAAGTAGTCTCCATGCAGGGAGCCTGATGCAGGACTCGATTCTGGATCCCAAAATCATACCCTGAGTCGATGGCAGACGCCCAACCCCTGAGCCACCCAGGCGTCCCTGTCTCTGTTGTTTCTGATGAGAGATAAGCCATCCTTTGTATAATAATTTGATTTATTTTCTTTCCTCTGGCTGCTTTTAAGATTTTCCTTTGTCTTTGGTTTTCAGCAATTTGACAATGATGTGCTGAAATGTGGTTTTCCTTGTATTTATCTCCTTTAGTGTTTGCAGAGCTTCCTGGATTGTAGATTGAAGATCACTTTTTTGCTTGTTTTGATGCCTTTGAAAAACCAAATTTGGAAAAGTTTTGGCCATTATTTCTTCAAATACTTTTCTTTACCCTGTTCTTTCTCTTTTTTTCTGAGACTCTAACACAGATATTGGGCTGCTTGATATTTTGCTAGCATGCTCTGAAGCTCTGTTCATTTTTAAAAACTGTTTTTTTTCTCTTATATGTTAACAATAATCCAATTTAAAATAAAAAATTAATACATTTTTAGATTTTTAAAATTTTGTTTTTTCTTTTTTGTTCTGTGGATTTAAATAATTTCCATTGATCTGTACTCAGATTCACTGGTCATCTCCAGATGCCAATGTGCTGTTAAGCCCATTTACTGACTTTTTCAGTACACATATTATAGTTTTCAGTTCTAGAATTTTCATTTTTTGTTACTAGTTCTCTGCTGATAATTCCCATTGATTCACTGATTTCTAATGATGTTTTAAAGTCCTTGCCACACAATTCCATCATTTATTTCCACTGACTGTTTTTTTCATGACTAGGAGTCAAATTTTCCCACTTCTTTGCATCCTTCCTTTGAGTACTTAGTAATTTTTAATTGCAAGCGGGACAATTTTGATGATCAGTTATAGGGAGACTAGAATAGGATGCGTTCCTTTAAAAGGTGTCTGTTTACTTATTTTAAAGTACATTTGAAAGTAAAGAGAGGGGTGGCTGTGTAGCTCAGTTAATGAAGCATCTGACTCCTGATTTTGGCTTATCTCAGGGTTGTGGGATGGAGCCCTGCATTGGGCTCCGCAGGGAATCTCAAGGAGAGATCCCTCTGCCCCTCTCCCCGCTTGCACTTTCACTCCCTCTCTTTCTCTCTAAAATAAATAAATAAGCATTAAAAAAGAAAAAAAAGGGAAAGGAAAAAAGAAATTATCAACGTATTCATATGGGGCAAATGTAACCATTTTAAAAATCATTACTCATGTAGCACAGTGTCCACCATCATTTTCCAAACTAACTCTCAAGAGCTGATTTCCTTATGGTGCTGGAAACTTAACTAAAAATGGAACTTCCTCCCAGTTACTTGTTTAGAAGAAAAATGAACAAATGAGTTGTACAAGTAAATTCCAGAGAGAAGATTAGAACTTGGATAGTTAGAAAGACACGAAGTTCACGCTAGGCATATAGGTCATATATGCAACAATGAAGGTTCCATATCTTGTTGAAACTATCAAGAAATAGTGTTCTTATTTCATTTTTCTCCATGATCCTGTTGGCAAGCTACAGAAAGGATATAGTATAGCGTCGTGTAGTCTAGTATGTCCACAGATTTCCTCTCATGGGTTTCTTGCCACTTAGTGCATTAAGCTGACATCAATTATCGCTTTATTCCAGGATCTGACCCAAATCTTTTGTTTTCAGGGAGCTGGCCACAGCACTTGAAATAGAGATGGATAGGCGGTGAACCCTGATAGTTAATTCCCGTGTTCCTCCTCCCCCGCTGCAGCACTGCCGTCCTCCTCTCTGACTTGGGTAGACTGTCTGCTATCCTACGAGGGAAAATGCTGAATTTCCAGTTCTGTGAGCAGTGGGTCACCATAGGGACATCTGAAACAGCAGCCCTAGTTTACGGGCAGCTTGCTAATGGAGTCTAATTTTAAAATTCTCCTTTCCCACTATCCCCATTTCATTCCTCCCCTGCTCCTGCCCTGCTCCTACTTTTCCTTCATATTAAGAGCAAACAGAGCCCTTGGTCAAATCCATTAAGTCCTATACAACTTGGAATCTTCTAAGCCTTCAGGCCTCTATGCCTTCTGAGAGGTGAAATAGAAGCACCTAGAACATGAGGTTAGACCAGACATTTGGTTTTCTGTTTAAATGTCGGGATCATGTTTCATGGAAGATGCTTAGTTAAGTAACCAGTACCCTCCTTTCCTCCTCACTAACGGAACGGTACTTGCCAGGTGTTGCTGGCAGTGTGTCTGGTTGCAGGCTTTGGCTCATAATTGTGAAGGTGATGCTCACCTCCTTTGCAGCTAGGAATGGTCATTTCCCCAATTCTGGCCCAGGAGATCATAGGAGATCTGCTGTGGTGAGGTGTTGCGGGAACAGCTTTGCAGTTCTCCTAAAAGGATGGTCACAGTGCCTTTGCCTCTTCCTTCTTCTTTCCTGCATCGAATGTGCATGTACCAGGAGCAGCAGCCACTTTGCAACACTGAGGAAAAGTCAGAAATTAGCAGAGATGCCCCCAAATCTGTGCCAGTACCCTTATGCTTCTTGTAACTTGGAAAAAAATATTTGGTCATTAGGTTTTGTTTGTTTTATTTTTGTTTCTTTGTTTCTTGGAGACTGAATGATTCCTAACTGATAGGTTGGAGGGAGGGATTATTTTCTTTGTTATGCTAATAGGAACAAAACTAATCTTCAAAAGAAGTGAGAAGATCAGTAGAAGAGAATACAAATCGATGTAGGAAGTGACTATTTCAAAATATCTACAGTTTATGGTTGACAGGAGGGGGCTACAGTTTGCCTGTCTGTGTTCTCCTGAAACTCATATGTTGAGACCTATTGCCCAGCATGACGACATTAGAAAAGGGACTTTTGGGAGATGATTAGTTGATGAAGGTGGATTGCTCATGAATTAGATTAGGGACCTTATTAAAAAGGCCCTCGACTGCTCCCTTGCCCCATCTACCATGTGATGACACACCAAATAGGCACCATCTATGAGGAAGTGAGCTTTCACCCAACACTGAATCTTCCAGTGCCTTGATCTTGAACTTTCCAGCCTCCAGAATGGTGAGAAATAAATATTTGTTGTTTATAAGCCTGGCTAGTCTACGGTATTTTACAAAGCATCCCCACAGGACTAAGGCAGAGGATATTTTTTTAAAGCTATGATACTGTATTTTAGATTTTTCTGCTTTGGGCCAATTATTTTTCCAGAACATTTTATTCAATCATTAATTCCTCCATGCATTCAAAAAACAGGTATTGCCTCACAGCTATTCGGCTTGTACTACGATAGGTATTAAGGATGCAACAACGAAATGAACCAAAATCCTCTTTTGTTCTCATGAAGCTCAATCTGGTAGGAGAGACACACAAGCAAAGAGGCATGACTGGTGGGGAGGGAAGAAAAGGCATAGCAACCCCAGAGAGCTGCATGGACAAAGGCTCAGAGATGAGCTGGCATATGGTGTGTTTAGAGATGAGCGAAATGTTTAGCAGAGACCTGCTAGGACCGAGGGGCTGGAAATGGAGTTGAAATACAGAGCAGGGCTATGTGAAGTACCCTTGATTGGCAAGCTTATAATCTGGTGTGGCCCATAGGCAACAAGCTGTAAGTAATGTAAACTTTTGTCATATTTTAAAGCTCTTGGGTTGACATGAACACATTTCCTTTGTAGGCAAACTGATGTCGTTTAGGGAACTAACAAAAATTGGAGAGAAGCTCATGAAAGGGAGAACATTTCCACCATTCGGTCTCTTGGACAATGTGGACAATGCTGTTTTAGATAATTTTGAACGACCTGAATGAGTACTAAGGGAAATGTAAATTAAAAGACATTCCAGGGATCCCTGGGTGGCGCAGCGGTTTGGCGCCTGCCTTTGGCCCAGGGCATGATCCTGGAGACCCGGGATCGAGTCCCACGTCGGCTCCCGGTGCATGGAGCCTGCTTCTCCCTCTGCCTATGTCTCTGCCTCTCTCTTCTCTCTCTCTCTCTCTCTCTCTGTATGACTATCATAAATAAATTAAAAAAAAAAAGACATTCCATTTCATGTGTAAGAGATTGTTGGGTGGGGACACGGAAAAGCCTGATAATACCAAGTTTTGTTGAAGGTGTGTGAAATAGGTGTCTGATACACCTACACGAGCACAGACCATTATAACCAGTTTGAAAGACAATTCGGCAAATCTACTAAAGGTGAAGATCTATAACCCCACAACCCAGCAATTTTGTTTCTAGGGACAAAAGTAAGAGAGACTCTCTCATGAGCAAACAAGGAGATCATGAGTTCAAGGAACATCTCTACATCGCTTTTTAATAGAAAACAAGGTTCTCTGCATGTCCATATGGGAAGATGAATAAATAAATTCTGATCTATCCATTTAATGGAATACTGTATAGCAGTTAAAATAAAGACTGATATATCTCAAAATGGCTGTATCTCAAAAAAAATTTTAAGATTTTATTATTATTTATTTATTCATGAGAGACACACACAGAGAGAGGGAGAGAGACAGAAAGAGAGAGAGAGAGGCAGAGACACAGGCAGAGGGAGAAGCAGGCTCCATGCAGGGAGCGTGACATGGGACTCATCCCTGGTCTCCAGGATGACGCCCTGGGCTGAAGGCGGTGCTAAACCGCTGAGCCACCCGGGTTGCCCCAAATTTATCGTTGAATGAAAAAAATTGATCTTGTGAACACTAGTAGGAGGCTATATTATGTTCGTTAAAGCTCCAGCAGAGGGTTCTTCTGCTCTTAGGTGCAGACTGTCCCCACACTGCTATCATTTTTTGTAAAAAGCTAATCTGGTTATGTTACCCTTTGCACTTTCTTTAAGTGGGATAAAAGCCCAGGAACTGGAAGGAGAAAGAAGAAGGAGAAGGAGAAGGAGAAGGAGGAGAAAGAAAGAAAGAAAGAAAGAAAGAAAGAAAGAAAGAAAGAAAGAAAGAAAGAAAGAAAGAAAAGAAAAGAAAAGAAAAGAAAAGAAAAGAAAAAGAAGAAGAAAAAGTAGTTACCATTTTCTAGATTTGAACAATCTGTGTCTATCATAGCCTTGTCCTCCAGCTCAGCACTTACATGTAGTCTGAAGGTGGGTCAGAAAGGCAATAAAGACAATGCACAGCCAGAGAATGTTACCTATTGAGGAGGGTGGGCATGGTTGGCTTGGGAAACAAAATGAATGTGAGGTACTTAATGAGGTTTTAGAGCTTCTGTGTTTTCACTTAGTTGTGTAGGACCTGGGTTTAGCTTTGGAGATCTAACCCCAACTTGTTTTTTTTTTTCCCAAAGGATCTGAAATTATTGTGCGAGTCCCTGCCCCCCTCCTGCCTTTCTCCCTTCCTTTTTTCTCTTCTTTATATTGACGTTTTAAGTGTCTCTGATGGTGTTTGGAAAGCTTCACGCAAAAAGCTGGTTCAGTTGAATGCAACCTAATTGAATGCACAGCTGTTTATTTGCCAGGCCCCGTGCTAGGATCTGAGCCATGGAACTGAGTAACACACCCCTTGCTCTCAAAAAATCTCATAAATAAATATAAACTCGTCATTATATCCCTGCAAGATCAATGCCAAGATAAACGACTTAAGCTTCCTTAACCATTCTATGCAAAACGGCCTTTATAAAGTCGGGGAGAATAATAGCCGTCCGGGACTCACGGTAGGCGACCACCCAGGTGGTGCCCGAGGTTGGACGCGGCCCTCCTCCCCCAGCCCCGCCGTCAGGGCGGCTCAGAACGAATTGGCTTTTCAGGAACGCCGAGAGCAAAGGAAAAGCCGGCCAAATCTTCCAGGCAGAAGGAGTTCCGATCCGAGGATTAGAGCCTGTCAATGAGGGGTGTCCGACCTGGAGGAAGGAAGGAGGAAGGAAATATGGCTTAAGCTCCAGGGGAGACTCATTTGCTGGAGCAGAGGGTCAGGCACCAGGAACACGCGTCCACCGCAAGCTTCCCGCGGCCCCGAGGGGGGGCACCCCCGGCTGCCAGGCCGCCTTGGAAGTCGGGGCGGCCGCCGGGAGATGGATGCCCGCGGGGGACTGGCCGCGGGGGGCCCGCCCGGTTCCCACGATCGCGGCGCGAGGGGCCGACGCCGGGCGCGGGCTGGGGCCGAGCGCTGAACGCGGTGAGGGAGAGGTGCGGGGGGGAGGGCGGGGGCGAGGGCGAGGGGCAGGGGTGCACGCGTGACGGGGCGGGGAGTGTGGGCGGATGTGTGTGGGCGGGGGAGGGAGAAGGCGGGGCCCAGTGTGCGGGGGAGCCGGGGAGGAGTGTGCGGAGGGAGGAGGCAGGGCTGGGTATGAGGGGCGGGGAGGGGGGGGGAGACTGTGGGGGGCGGGGCGGGGAAGATTGTGCGGGAGGGGCGCGGTGGAGTGGGAGGGGCGGGGCGAGCGCTTGCGGGAGGGGGCGGGGCTGAGTGCGGGGAGGGGTGAGATGAGCTCGTGGAGGGGGCGGGGCTGAGTGCGGGGGAGGGGTGGGGATGAGTGTGGGGGAGGCGCGAGTGGGTGCGGGAGGGGGCGGGGCTGAGTCTGCGGGGGAGGGGGCGGGGTCGAGCTGGCCGGAGGAGGCTGCAGCGCGGCTATGGCCCTGCTGGGCGCGTGGATAAGGGGTCGCCGGCTGCGGGTGGGCTGAGGAACGGGCCCTCGAGAGCCCGCGCCCAGGGGGGTGGGAGGTCGGGGGCTGCGGACACCGGGGGCGGGGGCGGGGGCGGGGGGTCTGTAACCCGGGCGCGGGCTGGGGCCCTAAGGCGTCAGGCACGGCGGGTGGCGCGTCTGTGCCCCGGCAGAGGCCCCCGGGGAGGAGCGAGGCTCGGCTCCCCCGACGAGGGCACCGAGGGCCTCCGCGCATTCCGGACTCCGCGAGCCCAGGGACCCGCAGGAAGGGAGAGCCCGCCGAGCGCCAGCCGAGCGCCGGGGCCGCCGACTTCGGTTTTCAAGGCCTGGGGCCCCGCCCCGCCCCGCCCCCCCAGACTGCGCGGCGTCGGCCCCCGAGCCAATGGGAAGCTGGCGAGCTCCAGCCGGACCGCGGGTCGCCGCAGGGAGGGTCAGGCGCGCCGCCGCCGCAGACAGAAGCGATTACCTGCTCCCGCCGCGGCCCTGCCGGGACAGCCGGGACAGCCGGGGCAGCCGGGGCAGCCGGGGCAGCGGGGCGGGGGCGGCCGGGGTCTCCGGGCCCTGCCTTGGTGCTGAGGGCCCCGGGCGCCCGGGGGGTCGCTCCTTAGCGCTCTCGCCCCAGCCTTGCAGGCACGGATAGGGACGCGCTCCGTTGGAGGCCCAGAGCGAGGCTCATTAACTGGAGACGCAGTACAGGCGCTCCTGCAGAGGGGGCGGCCTTCTTGCCCAACCCCAGATTATTTCTGATGGGGTCATCGCATAAATCTGCAGGTCACGTCTGTTCAAAGGGACTTATTAAAACATTAGTTGACCTAGAAGTGAGAGTTACATCTGAGAGGGTGTGTGTGTGTGTGTGTGTAGGGTTGGAGAGGGCACCCCACCCCAGCCAGCAAAATACACACAGTCGGAGGCTGTGAAAGGGCCTTTAAAGGACAGCCGGTTCCATGTTAGGTTCTCTATGTTCAAGGTAGAACCTTGGGCTGCAAGGTGGTTGACATCCCTAAAATTCACTGGCTCAGAACAGTTTTAAAATAGAGGAAAAAGTGCACCGAGACGCTTTGAGCAGCAAAAACAAAAAGGTGGATACATGGAAGGGAAGGAGGAGAACAGAACAGATGACAGAAGGGCGCTTAGAAATTATCTGCCGTTTTCTTCAAGCTCAACAAGCATTCTAGGGGCGCCTGAGTGGCTCAGGTGGGTGCCTTCCGCTCAGGTCATGGTCCCAGGGTCCTAGGATGGAGCCCAGAGTGGGGCTCCCTGCTGAGTGGGGAGCCTGCTTCTCCCTCTCCCTCTCCACACCGTGTGCTCTCTCTCTCTCTCACACACACACACAAATAAATGAATAAGATCTTAAAAAAAAAAATTAAAGGCATTTCTAGAGCCCTCTGGTCTCTGTCGCTGAGTCAGAGTTCAAATCTGTGTCCTTAGAGCTGCATGTAAGGTGTTTGATTTTTTTGTATTACTGCATATTACAGCCCGATGAGGTGCTTTTGGCTACAAGGCTTGTGGTAGTGGAGAGGCACCTCCCTTTAGGTCTTTTTTTAAATTTTCAAATTTGGACTAGAGACAGTTCGAATTCCAAATCTGAACTAAACCCCCTCTTCCCTGTCACCCATCTACCTCTAAACTCTGGGAGGCGGAAATACTGACCACCCAACAACAACCAAAAAAAATTGCTTTTCTCCTTTTGGTTGGGAGCAGTATGTACTAGTCATTATTTTATTTTACAGGGAACTTGAAGCTCATTTCCTTTCTCTGCTCCTGAAGGCAGTCAATCCTCTTGGTGTTTGTTTCAGAATGTCTTTATTTAATGAAAAACGGTTGCGTTGCAGCACTCAGCATACCTTAACAAAATTGTCAAATTCCTTGTACTGTAGCCAGTGGGCATTGAAATTAAAAAGGGAATGTGTTAACAGGGTTTATGAAATGATAGTTTCTTGAATATTTGAAATTAAACTGCATACTCATTTCCTTAATTGGTCAGATGCCTTTCACTTTTTTTTTTTTAATTCCTTTTATCATTTGGCAAATTTAGGGACAGACCACTTGGGAGAGAGGAGAGCAGTTGCTTTCTTTTCTTCAATAGGCAATTGGGTTAATGGCAAATATCCCTGTCCAGTGTTCCCATCAAAATAAATAATTCCGCTAAGCACCTAAATGGCAAGGGAGAGACCTATTAGTAATTTTAAAAATTCTGTCTTCTTTACTCTCCTCCCCTAATCTACCACCAAATCCTAATCATTCTACCTTCAAAATATATCTAAAAAAAAAAAAAATCCCAATTTTATCTTCTGCGACCTACCCTAAGCCAAGCCATATTTTCCCCCATGATTGCTGCAACAGCCTCGTGTACTGGCTTCTCCTTGTCCTCTCTCCTTTGCTGCCTCCCCCTCTCCCATGCCTGGGAATACACAAGATGGTTTGTTGAACAACAACCAACATGCATTGTATCCTGTCACTGCTATTCTTACAAGTGTTCAAACTCAAAAACAAAACAAGTGTTCAAACTCTTGTACCATGACCTACCAGACTTGTATGACCCAGCCTCTGCCTACTTTGCCAAATTCACTGCAGGTACCTTTCACCTTTACCTTCTGTGGCTTCTTTGTCAAGTCTTTGTGCAGGCTCTTCCTCAGGAGGTGCAGGATAGGCTTCATTTTATCCTTTAGGTTTCCACTTGAATGTAACTTCCGAGGGTCCTCCTCCTGGGACAGTCTATACTCTCCACATGGTGTTTGTTTCCTATGAACCCTGTTTCAAGTGGTAATTACTGTTATTCTGTTGTTTATGTGCTTTTTGTCTGCCCACCTGAAGGCTTCATGTGTGCAGGGATTATGTCTGTTTTATATGCTCAAGGTCTAGCAGAGGATTTGGCTCTCAAAAAATATTAGTTGAATGAATGAGTGACTAAACTTTGCAGATGAATAGCTCAGTAAAGTGTTAAAGTCCTTTATTTCTGGGCCACATCTCCCTCCTGTAATACATGTAGTGTACACACACACACACACACACACACACACACACACACAGGTCTAGAAGGCATCTCTACTGGGATTTCCATCAGCACGCAGGCTCATAAGGTCCAAAACCAACTTCATTGTGTGGTGCCCTTCCTGTATTTCCTTTTTCCATCACTAACACTGTGATGCATTTGCCCAATCCAGAAATCTGGCAATCACACGAGATTCCTTCCCTCTCCTCACGGCCGGAATCCAACTGGTCATAAAGCCTTGTAAAAATGGCAAGCTCCATCTCCTCTTCTCCTTCCCACTTCCTTTCCAGTTGGTCAGGACCTCCCAGTTTCCCATCAGCTTTACCACATTGGGCCCCTATGGCTCTAGTCTGGGCAAATTTTTTTTAAAGACTTTGTTTATTTAATCACGAGAGACAGAGAGTGAGAGAGAGAGAGAGAGAGACAGAGGCAGAGACACAGGCAGAGGGAGAAGCAGACTCCCTGCAGGGAGCCCGATGTGGGACTCGATCCCAGGACCCCGGGATCGCACCCTGAGCCGAAAGCTCAGCTGCTGAGCCACCCAACCGTCCCTATTCTGTGCGAATTGATCTTGCTCCTTCTCACATCTGTGAAGCTTGCCCCCCCCTTTAGGATGTGTATTTGTTCTTTCTCATCTCTCAGTTCTTGACTCGAATGTCTCCTTTCAGGATGCCTTTCCCAATCAGCCTACATAAAGCAGTCAACCCCTTCCCTTTCTACTCAACGTTTTCTGCACTTACCTCATAGAGTGATATGCTTTTTTGTTTATTATCTGTTTTCCCAGGGAAATCAACTCCACAAAGGCAGAGATTTTGCTTTTGCTCATTGCTGAGCCATCAGTGTCTCAGTGTGGAGACATCAGAGGCACTCAGTGTGTCTTGTGCCCTAACCTGTCTCTGACCTCCCTGGCACCCTCCTTCATTCATCCCCTGGGCTACCATCAGAGTAATCTTCAAAAACCCACATCTGCTTTTCTCCTTTCAGCAGCCCCCTCCTTCTCTACCATGATGTCCAGTCTCGTGTTGACTAGCCATTGCCCAAGGCCCTCCAGCTACCAAGTAGCAGAGCTGGGATTCCAATCTGGCTTTGACTGCCTTCAAGGATCCAAACTCTTCAAAATAATATTTTCCAGAAACACTGGACTATATTCAGGCTTACAAAGCACGGACCTATTTCACACCTCCAGGCTTTGGCACATGCTGTTTCATCTACTGGGAATGTTCTTCCACTTTCTTACTCACCTTATAAACTCCTACTTATCTTTCAAGACCCAACCCAAACGTCACTACCTCTTGCAACTTCACTATTCCGTCAGCCCAAATGAATCACCCCATTAGCTGTCCAACCACAATAATTTACACATATTTCCTTTTTTTTTGCATTTATTGCTCAGGGTTGTGACTATTTACTTGTCTTTCTTCCACACTCAATCGATAACTATTGGATGATATTTTAGATACTTAAGAGTCCATTTTGCTGCTTGAAATGGATAAATTTCATGTGGCAAATGTCCATTTCTTTACCATCCTAATCTTCAACTTAGCTTCTCCCAAGTCTCTCTAGACTCCTAACCTATAAGCTAGTTAGAGCATTTGAAAGGGGTAGCATTTAGAGATTGTTTTCAGGTCCCAGAGACCAGAAATAACTGGCTAACACAAGACAGAACCTTTTATTTTTTTTTTTTCCCTTTTGGCAAAGGCTGTCCAGGTCAGATTTGGTGGCTCCACAGCCATCAATGACTCATTTTGACCTTTTTTGTTCCGCTATTCATATTAGGTGGCTTCCATTCCCAAGACTGCCTCAGGGTCTGTGATGGATGCTGGAGCTACAGTCATCACATTTTTTTTTTTTTTTTAAGTGAGGAAGACAGAGAAAAGGTCATTAAAGTTGCAGAACGGCTATATAAAATTTTCTAGATTCTTGACGCCTCTTGGATTTGGTCCTACAAGCTCATCCTGCCACAGCACAGCTGATTAACACTGATTATAATTGTGTGGAAATATTTTGCTATAGGTGGAGGTTATTTTAAAATTCGCCACAGATCCTTTGCTACTCTTCCCATTGAGAGGTGGAATGTGTATCTGCTCCACGCAAATCTAGACTTTATTTTGACCAATAGGGGACGGCAAGAGTGATACTCTACTATGTCCGAAGCTAAATCATAAAAAAAAATCATGAAGCTTCCCCCTGGCTCTCCCAGAATGTGTGTTCTAGGTTAAGCCAGTTGCTATGCAAGAAGCCTGAGTACCCTAAGACTGCTATGCTGGAGAGGACACATGCAGTGGCTAAGCTCCCAACCAAAAGCCAATATCATCTGTCCAGTCGTGTTGGATGTCTCACCTGACATCTCAGCACAACCATGTAAGAAGCCCCGTGAGAGACCTGCCCAGGTGATCCATCCCCTAATTCCTGCCCCACAAAATAGCAAAGTAAAATGGATTGTTTTAAACTCTTGGGCTTGGGAGATATTTGTTCACAACAACAGATCACTGAAACACCATCAGAACTGATTATGAAAAAATAAAAGAATTGATTATGGCCCGTCCTGATTGATGTGTGCCAGTCTTCACCAAATTATTCCTTTCATACAACCCCTCTGGTAGGATCTTGCCTGTTTGCACTCATAATGATCTATCAGCAAATCGCTGCAGCAAATCTGTTGCATTGTAAATCCAACAATACTTCTTATTAATTTCTGTGAAAGTTTTTTCCAGTTTTCTGTATTTCTGAGCCTCTCAGGCTGATGTTTTATCTACAGAGCAAGTAGGTTACAGACATAGCTGCTCTCTCTTAGCGTGCAAGGACACATTGCCTATCTCTCTGGGGAGAAACCCGCCTAGAACAATGATGATGGTTTGCAGGTTCCATCAACTCTTTGTTGCGCGGATAGGAGCTGGTTATGCACCACAATGTACGGTTGCCACGTGGATTATTCATTAAAAATGTTCTTTAAAAAAAATATTCTCCTTGAAGACATCATGCTAAGTGAAAAAAAAAGTCAGTCACGGCAGGACAAATGCTGTTTGATTCCACTTATGTGAGCTATCTAGAATAGTCAAATTCACAGACACACAAAGTAGGATGGAGGTTGCCAGAGGCTGGGGGAGGAAGAATGGGAAGTTAGTGTTTAACGAAACCGAATTTCAATGGAGGAAGATGAAGAGTTTCTGGAAATGGATGGAGATTCAACAACGTGAATCTACTTCATACCACAGAGCTGTACACTTAAACGTGGTTAAATGGTAAATTTTATGGGCAGTATATTTTACTACAATAAGAAGATTTTTTTCCTTTCATTCCAACGGCCCCCATAAGAATCAAGACAAGCAGAAACAGTCTTCTAACAGATCAGATAACAACCCTTTGAGGGGTATAAAACAGGATGATCTCCCTTCTGGCTTAAAAGCTCCCCTGCTATAGTAAATAGAAAGATAAATATCTTCCTCTGGTCTGATGACATTGTTTTATTATCGCGAACCAGAAGTGGCCTCAAAAAAAGTAGTCGCTGTCGGTATCTAACAGCTGTCAAAAATAATGGTTTCACTTTAGTAAACTTAAAGCCAATTGTTTATGGGACCTAGTCTCCATTCATTCAGCTTCATTTTGCGAGGAACTCATCCATGGAGTTCCATCAGAAAGCTCAGTCCCTTGGTCAGGGCTGCTGGGGCCGTCCCACTGATGTTTTCCTCCAGCCACTGTGGGTGATTAGGAAACACCAGCTTTGAAATATTTTCCATGCCAAAACAGTGTGGAGCTCTAGGGACTCAATTAAACATTTGTTCAAGTGCTGGAGCACATTCAAAGCAACTTCCTAAGGAAAATTTTGGCTCACCCTCGAGATGCCCTGCAGCCTACTCTGAGGAAAACTCGGGTGGTCTTCGTTGGTGTGAATACACTGATTTGCTTCTGCCTCTTTAGTAGAAGGATGACAAACTTAGCATTTGCGCAGTTGTTATCCAAAGCCCGTAAATCTGTACTCTATGGTCCAAAGTAATACCAACACTCTGGGCTCCTGCCAAAGGGAATAATCTTAATTTTAAATTATTTGGCTCCAGCTGAGAGGAGTGTTATATAGAGAAGACTGCCTAGTGGGTATGTTACTTAGTGTTCAAGGGTGAACCCCCAAACACTGAGTTATACAAGCTTAGTCTACAAAGACTCATCTTTACCCAAGTCTTCATTTTTATGGGAGGTTATTACAGAAAACAGGGCTGTGATATCCCTTTTTTTTTCTTCTATAATATTTCTCTTAGGACACTACCTGTTACATTCCTCAGTGCCCTTTAGGATAGACCACATGGTGTCTTTTATAACTTAGTTTCACTTGAAAATAGGCATTCTCTGCATTTTTCAACAGCAAGATTGATGTCAGTTAAGGTTTTTTGTTTTGTTTTGTTTTGTTTTTCTTTCTTTACCTTGGCTGCTAAGGAGCTCAGAGCCAAATCTGAAGCTTGATCTCACTAATCATGTTAACTCTTGGGGTTGCCTTATTTCAAGTTTCCGCCCTTTTCTTTTCTGGTTTTCTATTTTGGTTTTCCAATTTATTTGAAATGGGGTGTTTTTAGTCATGGACCACCCATATCCCTTTTGGAAAGAAGTAATAAGTAAAACATACTTAACTCATAACTTTTAACTCCATTTGATTGTGTCTCCTCAGCTTAGCCTCAATTTATAGGAATTGACCCCAAAAATGAGTGTTCAAGAAACTTAAAAAAGAAGAGAGTGATGATTTAAAGCTCATGGAAGGGAACATACAGAAGGTTCTAGAAGAGGCAGCATGCTAAACCCATATCAAGGACTGTCTTATGGGGAAACAACCTCTAGCAAATTCCTTCACTTAACCTGGAGCCCAGGACAGAGCTGAAGTCTGGCCAGAGTGAGCTTAATAAATAAAAGGCAGTCCTTCAGCTGGGAGGGATCCCACCTCCCCAAACTCCCAAGATTTTATTTAGCTCCTATCTTCAGGCATTTACACTTTCTACCTCTTGCACTGTTTAAACTTTCTTCCAGTCTCCAATCACTAGACTGGATGATCTGTGAGGGTGGGAGCCCTGAATTTATTCATATTCTATTCCTTGCCCGATTCTTTCCTGTCCTTTCTACCAGAAGTTGGTTCAAATATTCATTGAATGAAAAATAACTCACTCGCTCACTTATTCACCCACCAACTGAATGATGTTCTTTCAAAGGTTCTTTTGCATGTGCTATTTACCCTTGGGAATCTGCTGTCCCTTTCTCTGTAGTGTCAAACCCTGGATATTTGCCCAGACAGGATACCAAGATCTAAGGAGCATGTGACATTCCTTGCATTGCTTTGTTCTCCAATTATGATCAGCCATAAAGTTTCTGATAAGTAAATGGATGGGTCTCAGTAGGTCCACTCTGTTCCTTTCCAAAATTATCTCCGTCCTGGAGAAGTTCACGTTCCAGAATCGCTAGGCTTATTCATCTGGAATGATGGGCATGGACAGACTTTGGAGCACATTCCTAGAAGATTCGGTTTAAATACCAATTTGTAGGAGTGTGTGCCCTTTGTGATTTTCCTACAAATAGAAATCTGCTGTACGTTTTTTAAAGGGGGGGTGGTGTTGTTGTTTAACCCACTGGCTGAATCCCGGGCCTTGGGGATGGGGGTGGGGAGATGGGGGAGGGTGTGTATGTGTGCAGAATTTATAAAGGAAAGGCTGACAAGCTGACCTGCGAGCACAAATACATAATGTTACGTCCGCGGGGGCAGGTGGAGGCTGCGGCTCCTTAATATTCCTTAGGTGTCGCGAATGATCCACTGGTTGCTCCGGTGCTTAAAATGCCTTTTGTATGGGATGCCTGCGGGGCTCAGCGGTTGAGCACCTGCCTGCAGCCCGGGGCGTGACCCTGGAGACCTGGGATCGAGTCCAGCATCGGGCTCCCTGCACGGAGCCTGCTTCTCCCTCTGCCTGGGTCTCTGCCTCTCTCCCTGTGTGTGTTTCTCATGAATAAATAAATAAAATGAATTTAAAAAATAGTAATAAAAATAAAATGGCTTTTGAGTGTCTTCCCCCCCGGCCCCCTCCCCGCCGCCCGGTCCTGCGGAGTCGCTGTTCGCAGTGCGCCGCTGCCCCCGGCCCGCCCCCACCCCCACCCAGCCGCCCCCGCCCCCGGCACCTGGAGGTGCAGGCCGAGCGGCCCCGCGCCCCCCACCCCGGGCCCCGCCGACCGCCCGGGACCCCGGACCTCGCGGCATCGGGAGCGCAGCGCGGGCAGCCGGGGGCTGGGGGTGGGCGCTGCCCCCGAAGCGGCCTCCCGGGACCCCCCAGGGTGTCCCCGCAGGCTGTCCCCCCAGGGGAGCCCCTCCCCCCGGCGGCGGCGGCGGCGTTGGCGTTGGCGCCCGGGCTCGTCGGGGGCGGAGCCGAGGGTCCCTAACTGTCCGGCTGCAGCTGCCCGAGCCCTGTGCGCGCCCCGCTGCGCCCGCGCGCGCCGGACCGTGGGACCCTCACCAAACCCGCGCAACCTGAGGACTGACATTTGCATTTAATGGATGCAATATGAAATGAATGCAATTTACGAATATCTATATTTTCAGACCCATAAAAACCAAAAACAACAACAACAAAACACAGGAGATCCCTGGGTGGCGCAGCGGTTTGGCGCCTGCCTTCGGCCCAGAGCGTGATCCTGGAGACCCGGAATCGAGTCCCACATCGGGCTCCCTGCATGGAGCCTGCTTCTCCCTCTGCCTGTGTCTCTGCCTCTCTCTCTCTCTCTCTCTCTCTCTGTGACTATCATAAAAAAAAAAACAAAAAAAAAACACACACACACACAAAAAAACACAAAAAAAACAAAACCCCGCCGTTCCGAAGAGGGGAGGTCTGGAGAGTGGCGGGGAAGCGGCGTGGGGGCCCCGGCCGGCCCGTCTCTAACCCGCGAGCCGCCCCCGCGGCAGGTGCGCGCTTCCCGCAGACGCGCTCAGGTGGGCCGCTCGCCCCCAGACGCAGGACGGAGCCCGGCTCGGGAGCAGTTAACCGGTGTCAGGGAATCCGATCTCAGAGCGATTAGGGAGTTAATTCACATAATAAGCAAATCATCGAGCTGACAGATGAGTGGATGAACACGGACAAATTGTTCCATAAAATATTTTGATACTGATTGTTTTATTAGTAATGTTAAGCCTCTTCACGGCTGTTTCTGTTTCTCGGGACTGACATGTTCAACAATGCTCCCTGCTAAAGAAATAAACCAAAATGGTGTGAACTAATTGTCTCCGTCATTTAACTGTAGGGTCTCATTAACATTATTAACGCGATTATTGATAATTCTACCGGTCAGGGTGTTTTTTTTTTTTCCCCCAGTAGCAAATGTTACCCACAGAGGAGACTATGCTAACTTAAGGTGGACTCGAGTCCTACTTTGTGATGTTTAGAGGTTTGTGGAGGGTTGTTGCATCCCTTAGACCATCAGAGAATGTAAGCTGCACTGTGTCTCATCTCTGAAAAGCAGTCTTACCTATGAGTAATGATTTCACCAAACAAAACAAAACAAAACAAAAAACCCCAAAACCCAACAAGGGATATCATCTTAAAAGCCGAAACTTAGAAAAATATGTTTCACCCAACAAAGAAAAAGAAATTGTAATTAATTTTTCATTTTATCAAAGAACACTCTGTGCGATTTACTGAATGTAATGATTTCCAGTTTTAATGGAGCCCTGTACCTGTAAGATGAAAAATGGCTAATCAGCGTTTTGCTGATAAAAAGAAATACGACAATTTAATCCTTTAGGTTTCAAGTAAAGCTTCATTGCTGAGGAAACTGTTCAAAAAGGAAAGTCGTTAAGCACTGAAGTGGGGTGCTGTATATCACAGAAGTAGGGGAAAAGTGAAATTTGAAATTTACCTGGCATTATCAC
The DNA here is from genome assembly GCF_053574225.1 of Canis aureus. Lineage (NCBI taxonomy): Eukaryota > Metazoa > Chordata > Mammalia > Carnivora > Canidae > Canis > Canis aureus. Next base: position 10,468,125 of record NC_135621.1, on the reverse strand, counting down.
TTTCTCTCAGAAACTGGAATCTTACCTGTAGGGTGAGCTGGATTTGGGGAACAGGTGAAGAATCGGAAAAGAGGAGGAAAGAAATCAAAGAAATTTTAGTTTATGAAGAACCACATAAATATGATAATAAGATGTAAACCCATTTTTCTTGTAACGAATAAAGTACAATAGTGAAACTTGTTTAATTTTCCTGCAACCAGAGGAAATGTTGAAGCAACACCATGTATACCATCCTGACATTCTTTTTCTTGGCACTAATTTAACTAAAAATATGTTTCCTAGTAAGAGATGTAAGAAAATTCAGAGACATCACTGAAACAGTGTTGTTTTGGAGAGGACAGCTTTGCACCTGTAGCATTAATAGCCTTGATGATGCTGTGGCATGAGGTTGTTAACATTAGACCAAAAGTCAAATTTGCCTCTCTGTTTTAAAGAAGAATATGAAAATTTGAGGTATTTCAGAGGAGAGCACCACCAGAATTAGAAAAGTTACATTAACTGAAAGTATTAAAGAAGGTAACTTAATGACCCTGGTAAGAGAAATTCAGGATTGCTAATAATCATTTTCTGTGATTTAAGGGGTACCCTTGGAACCCTAGAGTTGGGACATTTTAAAAGATCTAGAAGGAAGAAATGAGATTTCAGTGGCGATGGGAGGGATGGAGGACATTAGTATCTGAAGACTTTCTTGAACACGATGTTACTGAATAGTAACAAGTCACCAAGCAAAGCATTATTCCTTCAAGACTGTATTTCGAATACCCATTTAATGTTTAGAAATTTCTTGACTAGCTCGGGAAGAAAGCAGGACTTGAGGGTCCTTCTGGTTGTTCACTGTGACGTTCTTCATACAAATTAAACATGTGCAAGTGCATTCCATTAAGATGTTATTTTATTTTCTCCCTTTGTCATTTTTACCTGTATTCTTATAATTTATTCACATTTTTATTTATTTATTATTTATTTATTTATTTATTATTATTTTTAATTTATTCACATTTTTGTAAGACTAGTCACCTACTAGTTTGAACTGACCACATAAACTTTCTGAGCTCATTTTCTTCAACTCTTATAATAGTTCCTATCTCACAAGTTGCCATGATCAACGGTTATGATGATGAAAGTAAATCATGTATTTAAAAGGTAATTATTAAGAGAAACTCCCTACAAATTTATATTATGGGTGCTGACTTCCTCTCTCCCTATTTTTATTGCCATGTTTGATTGCCTTTTTCCAAAGTAGCTAAAAGATCAAGAGCACGCTTGCTTTTTCCTTGCTCGGTTTTAGAATTGTAAGTGAATTGTTTTTCCTCTTGAGAAATGGAATGAAGACACTAGTGGAGACCTACCTCTGTTGAGCATGCCTGGAGGAACACATTCACTATGGAAAGCGGACATCAGAATTCCCAGCGGTGGGTCCCATTGATCCAACACAGACCCAATGAGTCAGAACTCCAAGGGTGGGATCCAGAGATCCTTGTTTTGAAAAGTTCCACAAAATCACATGCGTGCCCCCAAATCTGAGAACCTTGCCCCAAGAGTTAAATGTATTACCTTCCTTCTGCAGCCAGATACGCTAGTTGTGCTTATATGTTGAGACGACAGAATTAATCTAGCTTATGAATGGCATCTGCACCTCCCCACCTTCAGGGAGATTGCAGACAGCCCATGTCCTCCGTTACTTGTGAGCTGTTCTGTCTCGGGCTCCTTCAAACTCAGAAAGGCTGGTAGGTCATGGGGTCCCCTAGAGATCTCAGAGCCTAAACTTTCAAATTTTAAGCTAGTCCTTCAACCTGTGCTTGTTCAAATTCTCCCAAACCCACTCTTAATGAAGAACACACTGGTGGGATGGGCAGGGGAGGGAGTGTGTGTTGTATCTGTGCTCCTGGAGTTGGCCGGGCCGCTTAGACCAAGGGAGGGAGGGAGGAAGCAAAAAATATGAATCGTGATGGCAACAAAGGAAAGGTGTCTTGCGGCGTGGAAGGACCAACCCTTGTGCCTAATGGGATCCCGGCATCCTTCAACACACTCACGGGCCATAACAAGATCTCAGGTGATTCCTGAATTGTCCTTAGGGAAATCACGGTGGCTCTTGTAGTTCAATCTCTCCCTATGTCTGCCACAGCAGTGTGATTGCTTTCCTTTCTTTAACTTTCCTGCGCGTGTGTACATGCATTACATGTGGGCAAGCACACGCATGCACAAGTGTGCACACACACGTGTCTTCAAGTCAATAAACGTTCCGTGCTCTGGCAACCCTGCTTCCCTTCTGTGCCAGGACACAGACTCCTCTTGCCTCCCCAGGAGCAATTCTGTTTCTAAGAGCCAGTTCCTCAATCCTCTCCCCAAATTCTGTCCCGCCTTCGGTGGGGACTCACAACAGCATTAGGGGTTATAAAATCTTGGGGCACCTGGGTGGTTCAGTGGTTAAGCATCTGCCTTTGGCTCAGGTCATGATCCTGGGGTCCAGGGATGGAGTCCCGCCTCGGGCTTCCTGCATGGAGCCTGCTTCTCCCCCTGCCTGTGTCTCCGCCTCTCTTTCTCTGTGTCTCTCATGAATAAATAAATAAAAATATTTCCAAAAAAAGAAGTTATAAAATCTTATTGTCTTGATCTTTTAAAGAGACAGCCCAGGCAGGACAAGTATGGGAAGGGTCAAGGAACTCCTCAGGTTTGATGCTCAAATGACCCATGTGGGCACATAATTCTGGGCCTGAAAATCAATAACCCAGAATTTTGGCCCCTTTGATTTCTCTAATCATGAAATGGGAGACTAAGTATGTATCCTGATAGCTAGAGGATTCGGAACAATGTCTAATGTCTACCCAGCGCGCTGAGTTTCTGTTCAAGCTACCAGCACAAAGTGTTATTTCAGGATAGGATGAGGTACTTTGCCAGCACATATGAAACACATTCAGAACATTAGTGCCTTCCTCCTTTGTTTCAGGAATCCTGAAGCCCCCCTGCCCCTGAAATAGCGTGGTGGCTAGTGTCTACTTCTGTATGAGGCAAAAGCCCACCTGTTACGAAAATGTCGTGACCTTGAGAGGCTGGAGGTTTCATGTTTTCTGTTGGTATGAGGTTCGTGAGAAGTTGAGAGGGGCCACACGTTACTGGCTTATGTTGATTCTCACCCTTACTTTACACAGAAACACAGCTGAAACTGAGTTTTGCTTGATTGCCATCTGAAACCATAATTCACCTCAAGTTCACTTGAAATTGCCCTTACCTAGTTTAGGACTTGAGGCAGGTTCATTCGGAATTTTGTGAGCTCCAGCAAACCTCTCCGAGAACTGGGCCTGCATTTGAGGGTTTTTGTTTTTGTTTTTGTTTTTGTTTTTTTTTGCATTTGAGGTTTTGATGCAAAAGTTTGGAGTTTTCATTCGGGAGCTTCGTGAGATCCTTGGCCATCTCGGGCCACGATCTGAAATCCCATCTCACTTCAGACCATATGGAGTAAAGACAGAGACCTCTATGGCTCTCACTCACTCGGCACACCTTCGTGCCAATGTTCCTCTATCCTCAGCAGACCTCACTAGATTTCTACAGGGAACACTTTTTTCTTTTTCTTAAAAAAGAAGGAGAAGGAGAAGGAGGAGGAGGAGGAGGAGGAAGAGGAGGAGAAGGAGAAGGAGAAGAGGAAGAGGAAGAGGAAGAGGAAGAAGAAGAAGGACATTAGATATTAGTCTCAGTGGTTGCTAGAAATAAACTGGTCAAAAAGACCATCAATTTCTTGACACTCCATTACATATGTGGAAGGATTGTTTCCAAAGTGTTTGCTTTCACTACCCTCAACAGACATGTTTGCTGCTCTTGAGTCCAATAAACACCCCAACTGTATACCGTATTAAGATCTTATACGATTATTTCCAACTATGTTGGTAACTTCACAAGAAGGTTCGTTATGTAATATCAATTATAAAAGTCACAAAAATTCTAGTGAGTCCTTGAAAATACTTTTCTTGAATGGTGGCGGTAGTTATAACAAGAAAGGCAACATAAAGTTGTAGATGTTAAAGTCTGGGGCTTAGCCCGTTGACTTTTCCCTGTGCTAGTTAGTGTCCCAATGTGAGAATCCATTTCCATTACAAGCTCTCATTTATACTTAAATGACTCTCGTTTTTATGGTGAACTATATTTTGTTGCTGCTTTCAGTATAGGTAATAGCAGATCATAAGATGAAATGGAGCAAACCCACATAAAATAGAGAAATTTCTATTCGTTTTGACAACGGGGAGAAATTCTCGTTTCCTTTGGTGAATAATGCAAATGAAGGATTTTTCTCAGTGATGGAGCTTTGGGAGACATCTGGCTGCAAAGTATTGGGTTTTTCCAGAGACCAGTGCTTTACGATGGATTCCCAAGTTATTTCTCCAATCCTCAGGAAACAGATTAGCTTTGCAGCATAGCTTTATTTATTCAAACATATCAGAAATCAAAGTGAGTTTGAACTGGTAAAATTCTGAATTGAAGATTATTTGTAAAGAAATGCATCTGGATTCCTTTTAAGGATATACGGTCATTGAAACATAGCTAATAAAGTTTCTAAGCCAAATCCTTTGAAGGAAACTCTTTCATGAGTAGAAGAGACAGCTGAGAATAAATTATAATCAGCAAGTCAATTGTTTCTAATAAGTGGGCTCCTGAAAACTGTTTGTTCCTTTAAGATTTGAGATTCTTCTCGAGTCCACTTTTCACTATTAATTTTCTGGGTACACTTTGTGCTCACAGGGAATGTAAACGTATGCTCCTACCCAGCTTCTGAGTCAGCGAGGCTTGTGGGAAAGTGGGGGCGCTACCCATCCCGTAGGCTGCTGCCTCGCTGGCTGGTTCATGGCCCGCCACCTTCTCTGGGTTCTCTTCTATTGCCATCACATCCCAGAGTGCACTTTCCCTCAACCCCCTTGTTCTCTGGGCCTCAGTGGGCTCACTCTCCCAACCCCAGGTCACCCTCCAACATCAAACCTTCTCATCCATGCTTCTTTCCTCCTCCCCAGAGTTCAATCAGCACCCCAGAAGAATCCAGCCAGTGATTTCCCAGCCAATCTCCCTGAGCCACCTCCATGCCTCTCTGTTTCCCCTGGCAGGCGCTGGCTCCCTGGGAAACTCATCTTTTGCCCCCTGGCCGAGGCCTGGTCTCCCAGGGAGCCTCTTCACCTTAACCAGCCTCCTTTGTCAATTGGTGATTTCGCTCTCTCTGATCCCACCAGCCCTCTGCTCCCACGCCTCCCGTGGCCCCTAAGGTACACCTCCTGGCCCAGCCTTTGGAGGCCTTCACAGGAGCTGAGCCCTCCACCCCCCCCCCCCACTGTGAGCTCCTGCTCCTTCTTGGTCAGCCTCACACTGCAGCCCATCAGATGACTTGCTGTTCCCCAACACACCAACGACCCTCCAACCCTTTTACATGATCTCATGCCTCTCCCCCACTTTCCTCTCAAAACTTTAGCAGTCCTTCGGAGTCAAAAACTAATCCTGGTTTCCTTACAGGCATGTCACTCAGGGGAGCCCTGGGTGTGTTGACAAGCACGTGAGTGTGGGCATCACAGATGTTTGCGGACCTGGGGCTCGGGGAAGGCCTGGGTGTTAACAAAGGACGTCCACCTGTATTATCTCATCGAATTCCTACACCCAGCTCTTGGCCGAGGTGGGCAGCCTCCAACCGTTGGCGATGAAGAAGCTAAATGTGATCCTGGGGTCCTGGGATCGAGTCCCCATAGGGGTCCCTGCAGGGAGCCTGCTTCTCCCTCTGCCTGTGTCTCTGCCTCTCTCTCTCTCATTCTGTGTCTCATGAATGAATTTAAAAAGAAAATCTTAAAAAAAAGAAAGCAACAGGAGCAGGCTTCACACTCAGGCCTTGTGACAGCAGCTCCAGGGTGTTCTCACCCCTTCCCCAGTGACCTCATCTAGTGGGACAGGGACATGGGTGAAGGCATTTCTGCAGCGGAGGGGGAAAGAGGCAAGGGCGCGGGGTCACAGGAGGCCTCTGGGAAGAGCAGAGGTGGGATCACTGCTGCGGGGACACTGACCTGCTGGTGCTGCAGGAAGGGGATGGGGCGGGAGGCCCTCTCGCTCCCTCTGCTGAACTCCTGTGGCTTTTAGTCTATCCTGCTCAGGCACCGGGTAGCCATCCGGGGCTGCCAACCGGTTATTTATGTGTTTATTTCCTCCCTTCCTGTGAACACCCTGCCCCAGAGCAGAGAGGATTAAAGGTGGCTTTCAACTGTCGTACATTGTGCAAGGAGATGGCGTAGGACAACTCGGTCTTAGCCTCCCCCACTCGATCCTGAGCCCTGAACACAAAGAGGAGGTGTTTTCCATCTTCGTAGGAAACATGTGTTTGACATGGGGCTGGATTGAGGGTGGACGGTGGAAACCCAGTGAATGAACACCTGGGGAGGGAAGGACATTTGAGGGGTCGGGGTGGAGGGGTGGGGAGGCACGGTTAAACCAGTACAGGATTTGATATTTCAAAATCAGGTGCAACCATTAGCAGGGGGAGGCAGATCTGTCTGGATTAACATGATGAGGAGACTGTGATATCCTGGACTGTGCGTGTGTGTGTATGTGTGTGTGTGTGTGTGTGTGTGTGTGTGTGTGGTGCTCATAGAACGATTAACTCTGAATGCCTCTGGGAAAAGTAATGGGATTGGGAAAAAGTGGGACTTTTATGTTATAGTTCATATCCAGAGTTTTTTTTTTAAGATTTTATTTATCTATTCATGAGAAACAGAGAGAGAGAGAGAAGCAGGACACAGGCAGAGGGAGAAGCAGGCTCCATGCAGGGAGCCCGATGCGGGACTCGATCCCGAGACTCCAGGATCACACCCTGGCCTGAAGGCAGATGCTCAACCTCTGAGCCACCCAGGGGCCCCCAGAGTTTATGTAATTCTGCACAGTTTTGTATATGTTGTAAAACATATTTTACAATGACTTTGTAGGACTTTTGTGTGTCCAGAGAGTTTGGTAATGCAAACCATATCTAAGGGCTAATGCAAGAGTTTCGTGTTGTCTAGTTGCCTTAGCCCAGCCAGGGTTTAAAAGAACCGTTCAGTCTCTCCCACATGCTGAATGTCTTCATTTAACCTAATCCTGGAGATTCTTTCCAGTTTGTGATCAAACCCCCCTCCGAGTCCGACTTCCTTCCCTGTGTTGCCTGTCCCCCTGCCCCCTGGGGGGGGGCACAAAAGATGCCCCACACATGGTCTCCTGGTCTTCTTTCTGGGTTCCCTTCTCTTAGGACTTTTAATGGCATGTTCCGGTCCCTCTTGGTTTGGCTCTCCTTCTGCTTGGGACCATCCCCTTGGATGCAGCCCAACTGCTTCCCACAGGCCCCCCAAGGGAGCATTGCAATATTGTAAACATAGCTGAGAGAGTGCAGAGGCGTCCCTAACAAGGCAGGACAAACGTCAAGCCTATCTGTGAAGTGGCCAAAGTCTTGAGGTCTTTGGGTGCTGGTGGTAACCATGCTTTATGATTCAGCTGTGTAATGCATCTTCCTGACCACTGCTTTTGACAGAGTTTCATTATTGTGATAAATAGCGTGGTTAAAAGAGCCAAGCACAGTTCCCACTCAGGTTGCTCTGTCTTTATTATACCGGGACGCCCACGGTTCCTAGAGGAGCTTATCATCCGCTCTCCTAACTCTCCAAGGAAAACATGTAGAGCCTGTAAAATGATGACATAGTGTGATTCGAGACGATTTAAGCTTTTATTTATCAATTTCTATACCGGTAATCCCAACCGCTTGAAGTATATAAAGATTTTATTTCATGTTCTATTAAAATAGACCTATAGCACTTCCTCTAATTTAATGATTCAGGTGCATATAATATTAAAACATTGGAAATCAGACATCTGTATATGCGCTTATTGTTTGTTGGTGTGTATATAGGTTACAAACATATCAAGTTGTTTGATGAAAATGTATGTTTCTGGATTTCATTTTACTTCGAGGAATGAAATCTGAAACAACTCTGAGATTATTTAAGTAGATTATTTAAAGCATAACATTGATCGTGCAACTTGTTTGGTTGTGTGTGTGTGTGTGTGTGTGTGTGTGTTTTAATATTCAAAGGCCCATGAGTTGTTTGACCCTAGAAACAGAGATTTTTGGCTTTTAACTTGGTCTGATATTCATTAACAGCTGTTCCTTCCTTATAAACAGAAGAACTAGATAGGGATGCCTAGCAGAGAGGTCTAACTCCGTCCAAATCTCATGCTTCTCTTCCCCAACCCGCCCCTTCTCTTTCTCATATGGTAACCAGTTAGCTTTTTTTATAGGATTCGTTAACTGTCAGTTAAGAGGGAAATTAAATTTGGAAATCTTCCCTTTTTGGACAATCCCAGGGGTTGGTAGAACTGTCTGTGATGAGAGACCATGTTTATCCTACGGGAAGAGCCTTAATTCTTTTGAGCTTATTTCACATTTTGTTTTGTTTCCTTGATTAGTCGAAGAAAACTTTCACAGGTCAAGCAGGCTTTTTAAAGAATGAAAGATCTAATTCCAGGGCAAGGCCCACGGTATTTGTGAATGAATGGAAAGTTAATTGAGGAAAAGGGCAGGGTGTGTTTTATTCGTTTGTTAATGTAAGTGGAGCTGATAAGCAAAGAAGTAAAACATTATTGAATTCCCAGGTATAGATGCAATGTACAGCTCAGGGAGTTTAGTTAAAAATATAGTAACAACTTTGCATGGTGACAGGTAGTAGCTAGATTTATTGTGGCGATCACTTGGTAACGTATATAAATCCGGAATCACTATGTTGTACACCTGAAACTAATATAATATTGTATGTCAACTATAATTAAAAACATTTTTTTCAGGTATGTTTCTCACCTTATATCAATATCTGGATTGCTTTTTCATGGTAATTCCCAGGATCAGAGTTGTGTTTTGCTTGTTTTTTTAAAACATATTTTACTATATAAACTTCTTTCCTAGAAAAGTTTTCATAGATAGTGAATGGGTTTATTAGGAACAGATCTGATCAAACTTTGAACATTGACACTTAAGCTTAGTGAGATAGTCAACGGTCCTGTTACACATTCCTGGACGTTGTACAATTCTTTCTCAGATGAATGATCTCACTTCTGCTGGATGTGACATTATGTAAAATCTGAAAGTTCCAAGGGAGTGCAAATTGCAAAACTGGAGAATTGACTTGCTGTAATGTTCGATGACCCTCTTCTTTTGTTTCCATTTTTAGTTTGGTTTTGGTTTTCTGAGAATTTGCACCCTTGATTTTGGAACTCATTATTTCAGACTCCAATCATTCTAGATATGAAAGCTGAAACTATGGAATTCTTTTATGGTTTTAACTTGATTATTCCCTTTCACCTAGAAAAAGGCAAGAATTTGCCCCGAAGCCAAATTTATGGAAAACCTTGGTAAAAATGGTGAATGTTTTGTGTATGCAGTGATGTCCAGAGCGGCATTACCTTTCCTGCCTTCCAGTTTTATAATATGAAATGTTCATGCCACTGTTCTGAAAATGCTAATCCTTTTTTTCTAAGACTCTTCATTTATTTCTTCAGGCAAGAGGAGTAATTTGCAAGGAGGTTGGGGTCGTGGTAATATGCAGGGGTTCATGCTTTAGTGAGAGTTCAGAAATGGATTACAAATAAAAGCAGTTCAGTTTTCTCGTCTGCAGAAATAGGAAGTTTGTGGTTTTATGAAGGAAAGAAGCAATAACGTGCTTACCTTGTAAGACGGTGAAGCGCAGCAAGGGATTAAAAATATATGCATATGAAAATGTGAAGATGATTGTAAGAAGACAGCTTCAACAACATATTTCATAAAGATTAAATGTGAGAGCCCACTGAACATTCTCCCTTTGGTTATTTGGTCTTTAAAGAAAATTACAGAACATGGTTCTCACAACTGCAGATTACACCTATTCCAAAGTGTGTTAGGCTCATCTCTGCTGCTGACACTGAGTGATCCAAAATAAGTGCTTGGATTCCTGTTGCTTAGTCCTAATCCCTTGGCTGCTCTCAGAATTTAGGAAAGATAAAGTTTGTGGTCACACACACACACACACACACCCCTCTAATCCTTATATTTTCCAAAGTAACTTTGAGATTCAACTGTTCTTCCTCTGGTTTTTTGTTTTGTTTTTTGTTCTTTTTATCCCAAACTGCAGATTACACCTATTCCCAAAAGGTCTGTTAAACTCTCTCTCTATAAGTTTTCCAACCATCTTTCAATCTGGTCCTCATATGTTAATTTTGGCCTTCCTCTGGTCAGGCTTCCTGTCATGGCATCCAGATAGAAAGAATAATACAGAAAAGAGGAAAGTAAAGAGATGAAAATGTCAACAGATAGGGAGGAATGGAAAGGAAAGATTAAGGCAATTCCGTACTACAAAGGCAGAAAAAAAGAGGAAGAATCTGGGAGGGTTAATTATACTGGGCCTGTGAAACACTTGAGCTTTTCAGAGAAGGCTGGTACATGAGGAACTGGTCAGCAAATGGAGAGGGAAGTTACAGTTTCCCCTCGGAGGCAGAAGCTCTCCTGTGATGTGGGGGTTCTCCGCAGGGACCAGCCACAGATGGCACATGCTCGGGAGCCCCGGCACACACATAACCTCAGGCCATCTCTTGGTTGTCTAAAACCTTGGAGTTTGGGGCACCTGGGTGGCTCAATGTGCTAAGCATCCAACTCTTGATTTTAGCTCAGATCAGGATTTCAGGGTCCTGGGATCCAGCCCCGAGTCTGGCTATGTGCTCAGTGGGGAGTCTGCTTGAGATTCTCTCTCCCTCTCCTTCTGCCCCTCCTCTCTTCTCTCTCTCTCTCTGTCTCTAAAATAAATAAATCTTTAAAAAAAAAAAAATCTTGGAGCTTAACCGAACGATGAAATGGGAATCCTCAGGGAAGATATTCCTCTTCTTCCTAGGATCAACAGCCTGGATTCCAGGGCCACTCTGGATCCCCCAAAGCATCCTAAGGTCTCTTTTCCAGCTATGAGTCAGGACCTGAGGGTGCCAAGGAGAATGAATGGCCCTTGGTAATGGAGGTGGTTCTTCTGAGATCTTTTTGATGCTTCCAGGGTGATTCCAGAAAGCCTGGTCTAAGTTTAATAGGCTCATCATATATTGTTGTTTGCTCATGGCAGACACAATGTCCACCTGTTATCTCAGCTTCATCTAGCTCATATAAGAATTATTGTATGATAAGACTGTAGAGAAGGGAAATTAAGAATATTCCTGAAATACAGATAGCTTGCTAATTTCGTTACATTCTTTTCTATTTGTAATTGTCCAAAGGGTCTTTTTGAAAAAAAAAAAAAAAAAAAGATTAATCAGAAAAATGACAGCTAGACTGGAAACTACTACCAAGCACGAGGTAGTATGAAATGGTTCATGTTATCTTATGAGGAGATAATATGAATATGAAAATGTCATTTAGTATTTTTAGCAGTGTCTAACAACAAAAGGACGGAATGAAGAAAGAACCTGTTTCCTACGTGTTTATCTAGGTGGAAAAAAAGAGGTAACGTCTCCATGGGCTTTGGATTTGAAATTTTGTTAAATGCAAAACTGAAACTCTTGGCTGCATTTAAAAATGTTCAGTTCTAATGCACGAGACATATGTGGAATCAATACAAAGTGAAGTGGAGGTAAATGTGGCTATAATTAACATCCCTTTTGACACGTTTGGACTACGATGATGCATTTCCATATTTTTTAGCTGAAAATTTAATGAATTCACAAAACTATTTATAGATTATTTAAGATATATTCTGTACATAAGGAGTCTAATGTTTCTGTTGTTTTTGTTCCTTACATGAAGCATGTCAAGTTTGTATTTTTGCTTCCTGGCTTTGGTCAGATGCTCAGTCTTGAACTTGGAAGTCTTCCGTAATAAAATGAAACAACAGTTGACCACAATAAGATATCATATGCTTCTGGACCAAAATTCATTCTGATTTATGGAGCAGATCTGAGTGTTCTTGTTTTACCACAATGTAGTAGCTTATTCCTAAAAATTAAGGGTCTTTCTTTTTTTTTTTTTTAAGATTTTACTTATTTATTTGATAGCAAGAGAGAGAGAGAGAATGAGACAGAGAGAGAGCACAAGCATGGGGAGCAGGAGAGGGAGAGGGAGAAGCGGGCTCTCTGCTAAGCAGGGAGCCCTATGCGGGACTCGATCCCAGAACCCCGGGATCATGACCAGAGCCAAAGGCAGACGCTCAACCTACTGAACCACCCAGGTGCCCCACTAAGGGGCTTTTAAAAATAAAGCCAATTCCAAATATAATATGTGTTTGAAAGTCATGAGAATGCCCATTGTTCAAATATTTTATCTCTTTGGAGATAATTTTCACTTTCTGGTCTCCTTCTCCTCTTCCTCTTCTCTGTCCTTCCCTTACCTCCTCATCCTACACAAATCTATCCAATTTGGGGACCGCTTGTTCTTTATAAAACACTTTGCCACTGTGCCACTTACTGCCTTTTGGATTTCCTTTCATGCTCCTGTACGAATAACCAGCTAAACAATGCTTCCAATGTAACCCCAATGAAGTCAACATACGAATTGGCCTCACTTCAATTGAAAGGTAGAAGCAGGTTTCCACCTATCTGTTTTCAGGTAACTGGCTCAGATTCCCTGCTAGGGTTCACGGAAGACTAATACAGTCTGATGTGTTCAAACTTTAGAGTGGAAAGAAAAACAAAGAAACTCGATTCCTTTTGAGATGGATCTATTTCTTTAAAAATTAATCGTTCATTAGTAGGCAAATCCAGCTTCAATAAAATTTTAAAAAATTAATTGCTATAAATTAGAAATGTTAGGAAGAACATGAAAACTATGTTGATGTAAAGTTAGGCTCTTGTTATGTGACGCGGCTTCTGGAGACCAGAAGTGGTTTAGCAGCACCCTTTAAAGACACTGGGTCAGCCTACAAGCGCTGTCCGGGGCCTCCGCAGGACGTGGTGAGAGCACACTATGAGAAGACACCAAAACTCGGAGTAAGTAATGATCGGATGACAACTCCCTGAATCTAACCCCAAATCTATACCCTGTGCTCTGTATGCAGTGGGAATTGCAGACAAACTACATCATCGGTTCTAGGATACACTTCCCCACCTCCTCACTTTACCTACTTACAGTTTAACATCTTTGAAATCTTACAATAATGGTATCAAATAATCATGGTTGGCCTGGTGGAAGTCCTAACATAATTGTTTTTGCCTTTGCTCCCCTAACCTTGAACTTGGTTGACATTCTGGAAGCATAACTGGATAATTGCAACTCTTCCATATTTTAGTCAACAAACTGTTACAAGATAATCTGAGAGAGAAATATGAATTCTGGCTGTTGTCTAAAAACCTTCCTTTGATCTCTTGAGATCAAGCAATTACCAGTATTTGCAGAAATGGGTGTCTGTGACTTGAAAGAAAATCCAGAGATAATGGTGGAGCACACTTGTGCTGCAAAAACAACATTTTTGATAGCACAGAGAACAATATCGTGTGTGGAGAAAAATTCTGAATTGCAGAATTAGTAAGGAGAATTAACACCGAATGAAGCAGCTTTAGGATTACCTTCACCGACCGAGTTTGCGTGTATTTTCCTTTCTTACGTATGCAAGCCAACAATAGATGATAAAGAAACATCTAGGTCTAAAGAAGCTTAAGTGAATTCTAATAAGAACAAAATGGAAATTCTGTTTTAAAACAGTTCTGTGTCATTTAATTGACCGTACTTTTTTTTTTTTTTCTTAATTATACCTGACATGTTGGTTAGTCTTATAAACAGTGTTAACTTGGATTTAAAGGAACACAATACGGTTCTGTTCCTTGTGGAAAGAAAGGAAAAGAGAGGTGTGGACAAAGAGAAAAAGGCAGGGAAAGAGAGAGTTCTCTGTGACTTTCTTACGGGGTCTTTCTATTGCTTCCTGCCATGTGGAAGACCAAAGCTGCAACTGGCCAATGGTTGAATCTAAAGATAGCAGAGTCACATATTGCTCTGTAATAATAATGAAAACGAGCGTGCCAAATACCTTCAAAGTCAGAAGATATAAGTAGGAGGCCAACAGTGTTATTTATCTTCTGACCCCTCTGTTGACCATCCACACTTGGTGTTCCTGGAATGTGTTTCTTGGCAATTTGCAACTATGGGCAAATGGACCTTTGATCCTGTGGGGCTGGGCGTTTATTTTTACTTCCACTTTCCATTTTTACAAAAACTGAAGCCAACCAGTGCCTCTTCTCAGGACTGAGTCAAGCCACTGACTTTCACTGTGGAGAAATAACTGTAGTCCTCTACTTCTGCCACTAGACAGTGTACTCTCTCTATGTTCAATGCACCGACAGTACTGTGCGTCCTTAACTCTGAGAAACTGGCTAGCCACTAGAGAGGTAGCCCTATAAATAACTGTAAACACTAAACGTAAAGGGACCAGTCAATACTTACTACGGATCCTATCTGGGAGGTCCTCACTGTCTTAAGTGCTCATCTCTCCAGGATTTGCTCCAGGAGCCAGAGACAGAAGATTCTCAGGAGGAACATTGCATTCTTATGGCTCAGTCTTTTTTCCTGGGAAGTGAATGATCTAAATGGCAGATGAATTCATTGACTCTTCAGACTGTAGGCACTGGCCCTCCCCTCCCCGCTGACCCAGGAATCCGAAGGCGGAACTCCCTAGTTTTCTGGAAGTTTGGGAAAACAGAGAGAGATATGAAGCTACTTATAGATATTTTTTAAGCAAACAATTGATACATATTTATAAATAGAAGGAGTGAGATGTAATGGAAAGAACGTGACTTTGACGTCAGATCTGGGTAGGCGCCAAAATTACATGGTCTTGGGCAGGTTATCAAACCCCTCTGAGCCCAGTTTCCTTCTCTGTAGCATGGGAAGATTATAAGACATAAATTGATCACTGGGTTGTGGTAGGAGCTCAGTAAATATTTACTTCTGGGGAAGCGAGTGACTATTGGTATCATTGATTTTATAAATCACTTCTCCTTAGAATGTGTGATATCATAAATAGTGCTGCAATGAGCGCTTTTGTACATAAATCTTCGTCTAATACTTCAGTTTTTTCTTAAAATGTGCTCCTATCAATGAAATCACAAGATCAAGGGTATAAATATTTTTTAAAAGGGTTTCAAAGCATAAAAGGCTTTCCCGAAAAGTTTATATCTTTCATTGAGTAAGAGACCGCCTTTCTCATCTACACCTCATGGGCATTACTTTGAATTTTCATGTCTAACAGTGTATTTTATCTGATTTGTGTTTTCATTAGCCTTTTCGATTACTTGTGAAATTAAACTTTCTCTGTTGTTTATTAATCATTTGTGTTAATCACACCGTTTCATGAAAGATGTATGATGATTCATGTCTCATGTAGCAAGTCTTTATACATACTAGAGTCTGATTCTGAATCAACTATGTCTTCCATTGATGTATCTTTCCAATCTTGTACCAGTATCATCTTGTTTTAATTATCATGACTTTCCTCTGGGTTTGAATATGTTTTGAAAAGCCTTCAGATCACTGAGCTCAAATAGCAAGGCATCATAAGATGTTGGGGAAAAGCAGCAAGAGAAAAAAAAAGGATTAGTGAGACGGAGACTAGACAGCGACAGAATGGAGGGACACCTGGACATTTCCCAACGATCTCTAAAAGCCTGGAGATAGGATTTGGAATGCTCCTTAAACCCACTATGGCTCATGACAGAGATAGACAGATGGACAGGGAGACGGGTATCTTTTTCTCTCTGTCCTGACCAGCCTCAGTGACTAGATGCTGGGTGGTGAGTAGACCCCTTGTACATGCGTTCAGTTTTCGGAAGTGATTTTTTTATTCCACCAACAAATCTGACTATGTCATTGTTGTGTTCAGAGCTTTTCACTCTTCGCCTGCCATTATGTGAAGAGTGAACTCTAAAATCGACTTACGAGGCACTGAATGACCTGGTCCCAGCTCTTCTGTCCAGCCTCATCTTCTGCCATGATGTGATGGCGGGAGACAACCCGGATTTCCCCAGGTAACCCTCCCTGCTCCTGCTCCGTGCCCCCGAAAGTCTGGCTGCAGCTGAGCCCCCCTCCCTCCAATCCTGGTTTTTTCATCTGAAAGATCCCCACAGTCCTTTCAGTTTCCATTCAAATACAATCTCTTTAATCACGTCTCCCCTGCTTCTCCCACATCCTCTCCTGGGTGCCTTCTACCTCCTTCCATCAGAGCAATTACATTATTTCAAATGTATGTGCTCTCTGGGGCCAAGGACCGTGTTGTTTCATCTCTGAATCCCTGATATCTAGCATGGTTCCTGGCATAGACTGAGTGATTAATGAAATGTTCTCAAATAAATAATGAGACAAGAATTGGATCTTGTATGCGGTGTAACAGATACACCCACTTTTTTCCCCTCCTGAGGAATGTACCAGAGTTAGAAAGCAAGCACAATCCTGCAAAAAAACTTTTCAATGTAATCTTTTTTTTTTAATTCATTTTTTTCTTTTCAGTATAATCGTTTGAGCTTTTTTAAGTTTGTCTTTTGCGGTTGCCTGAGGGGCATACTTGAAGATTTTTCTCCATACATCTTTTTGTGTTGTTGTTTCCCTGCATACATCTTATTCGAGGATGTGCAATGATCAGAAAGCTCTTTTTTTGCAGAAAGGAAGCATGTGGCTGGGCTAAATGTGGTTAATCCAAAGAAGACTAGCGATATCTCTGAAAAGGCACCGCAGTCCTCCAAAGAAGGGAACCCTACATATCCATCCGCTCACTCATCAAAAACACAAGCAGGACAAAAGCTATCAGCACCTTCTAACCACAAAACTAAATTATAAACTTCCAGCTGCCAGGCATCACTTCAGATAATGCTCGCATTTCTGGCTTTTCTGAAGCTTTTACACACATCTCAATTTGGGGGCTAGAGAAAAAAATAAGGCACATCTTAAGTCTATAGCTGCACAACCTCCCCCTCCACCCCCCCCCCCCCAGCCCCAGTCCAGCGCTTCTGGGGACAATCCCTGGGAAGTGGGCTAGACAGGAAGCAGAGCTACCTCGCACTTGCACAAGTTGTAATAGCCTTCCAGATCGTGTCTGTGGTCAATGACTGGCCAGAGCTGGCCAGCCTCCAGCAGGCTTGTTTAGACTACTTGATGAGTTGACACAAGCAACGACTCTTTCCAGTGCTATTAGTGTCTGAACATTAACAAGCAACAGTGTTCAGTGAGACTATTAAAGAGAAAAGGCATTTTAATCTTTGTTTTGGAAGCGAGCCCTCCAAACAAACCCATGGTGAGGGAACCCTTGTGAGCTGGCCCGATGGCAACAGCGGTCAGCAGGGCCTGGGCTGAGCTGTCACAGGGATCCTCAGCTCTCAGTCCCCATGGCAAGGCTGGCCCCAGGGCAGAAGGGAGGGGACGCCACCCTTAGAGAAAGAAAACGCTAAATCCACCCTGTGATGAATTTTCAGCACTCTGTCAGCAACCCTATCCGCTTAAATTCCAGGCAAATGGTTCACAAAGGAGTCCCTCACCTTTGCTCACTGCAAAATAAACAAACCTCCGGGAGAGAGGGTGTCTCACCTTACAAGGAAACCCTTGCAATTCGGAGAGTGCTGGGTTGGTATTTAGAATCAGGGTTCTGGGAACTGCTGTGGCTCCCAGGTGTGTCACCCTATATCAGTGACGATCTCAACTGCAAGTGTAGAGAGGATGGCAAGAATGTGACACAGGAGGCAACAGCTGTCTCCAGGAGTGGGCATTCCAGGCCAAAACTAAGGCAAGTGGTTCACACACAAAGGAGAAATGTGTGCTGATCTTGGCTTTTTTTTTTTTTTTCTTATTCTTTTGTCAACAAACATAAAAGCAGAGAAGCCTAAGATTTAGAGTTTGGAGGGAATTCAGAGGTCTTCTGCTGTAAGATCAGCGAGTCTGTTTTGCATTCTATTAACCCAGAGAGTTCAGATAATGAGAACTCCTATCATCGTTTTCATCGGATAGTAACGACTATTTAATTTTTCCCCTTGGAGATTTGTAAAATTAAAATGACCAAAGTTGAATCCCGTATGACTCAAGAGTGGTTGGTAGGATCTATGACATTTATACTGATGGAGTATGCATCAGTGTTTATTTTTAATCATTCTTAGGCAGAGCTTGCAAACAGCAAGAAATTACTGGCTTTTCCACAAAGTCTCTTTTCCTCCAAACATTCAGTTAACTTAGCCCATCGTCAATTTGATTTACACAGCAGAGGCTGAAATGAAGAAGATTTTTAAATTTAAATTATATTGCAATATAGTATTATGTTATGTTTTAAGTAATATAGACTATTACCTACATTTAATAAAAATGTCTTTAAATGGGAGCGAGTGAGAAAGCCATGAAACCATCATGTGATAGTTGAGTTGAAGGGGAGGAGAAATCAGGCCTACCTATCTTTCCATCCTTTCCCTCCATCACTCAGGAAGATAAAAACACTCAAGCCCGCTCAGATGGTACGTTTATTGAGATTCTTGACCTTGGAGAACAAGAAGAGGAAGAAATGATTGCATCCTCAATTACAACCAACGACTGCAAGCCCGTCACAAATATCTCTATTTCTACATTAGGAACGATGGGGGACATACCTGGTGCCTACTTTCCTGTTTTCAAGATGAGAAAGTCTACATGCTGATGATGACCTAAGGTTATTATAGAAAGTGACAACTGCTGCCTTTTGGTTCACTTATCTGGGTTGTTGTTGTTGTTTTTTATGCTTACCTACTTTAAAAAGTTGGGAGGTCTCAATTCTTAGTACAATCACTCTTGCCTTATGCCAGTTTGGAAGTGGAACCCTAAACCACCAGCCTCCTAGTCAAGTCACACATTTATCACTGTGGTGGGCTGAACCCCCAACGCCCAAAATACTGAGGTCTTGATCTTAGAAACTGTGATAAATACCACGTGTGAAAAAGGAGGCTATGTGTATCTGACTGAGTTGAGGTTCTGGAGATGGAGAGGTAATCTTGGATTATCAGGGTGGGCTCTAAATGCAACCCTAAGTATACCTAAAAGAGAGAGAGCTGATTAGAGAGACAGAAGGAAAAGGCAATGTCACCACTGAAGCAAGAGGCGACACTGTTGGCTATAAAGATGGAAGAAGGGGTCATGAGCCAAGGAAAGCAATGAGTGCAATTCTAGAAGCTGGAAAAAGCCAGGAAACAGATTCTTCGTGAGAGCCTCCAAAGGGAATGCAGCCCCTGCTGACACCTTGGTTTCTACCCAGTAAAACCATTTTGGACTTCTGGCCCCTAGAACTGTGAGAGAATACATTTCTGGTTTTTTTAAGTCACCAAGTTTTTGGTAACAGCAGTCGCAGGAAACTATAATACAATCACTTTTCCTTTAACTGGCTTTGTAAACCACTTGTAGAATTAACCTTTTTTTTTTTTTTTTTTCTTAGAAAAACGGCCGGGGCACCTGGATGGCTTAGTAGTTGAGCATCTGCCTCGGCTCAGGTCGTGAACCCAGGGTCCTGGGATTGAGTCCCACACCAGGCTCCCTGGAGGGAGCCTGCTTCTCCCTCTGCCTGTGTCTCGGCCTCTCCCTGTGTCTCTCCTAAAAAAATAAATAAAATCTTAAAAAAAAAAAAAAAAAAAAGGAATATAGCTGATATACCTAGAAAACCTGGGCTGCATAAGAAGTTGTATCACAGGGATCCCTGGGTGGCGCAGTGGTTTAGCGCCTGCCTTTGGCCCAGGGCGCGATCCTGGAGACCCGGGATCAAATCCCACGTCAGGCTCCCGG
Source organism: Canis aureus (assembly GCF_053574225.1). Lineage (NCBI taxonomy): Eukaryota > Metazoa > Chordata > Mammalia > Carnivora > Canidae > Canis > Canis aureus. Next base: position 10,448,378 of record NC_135621.1, on the reverse strand, counting down.
TGCATGGAGCCTGCTTCTCCCTCTGCCTGTGTCTCTGCCTCTCTCTCTCTCTCTCTCTCTCTCTCTCTCTCTGTGACTATCATAAATAAATAAAAAAAAAATTAAAAAAAAAAAAGAAGTTGTATCACAGAGCAGATCATTAGATTGAGACACTCCATCTCTTTTGAAGCAGTCATACCTGGAAGGACACTTTTGCTCGGCCCTTTTTTTGGCTTGCAATCTGTAGCTTATATAACACAAATCAAAGAGTATGTATTTCTAAAATTAGTATATATATATTTTAAAGATTTTATTTATTTATTCATGAGACAGAGAGAGAGAGAGGCAGAGACACAGGCCGAGGGAGAAACAGGCTCCATGCAGGGAGCCCGACGTGGGACTCGATCCCGGGTCTCCAGGATCACGCCCTGGGCTGAAGGCGGCGCTAAACCGCTGAGCCACCTGGGCTGCCCTAAAATTAGTATATTTTTGACATGATTTTTATTTAGCTCCCCTCTTTGATGACCCTATACTTAAAAATTTCCAGTTTAAACTTCCAGTGTTTCGTGCTCACTTCGGCAGCGCTTATACTAAACTTCCAGTTTCTCTTTCCAAAATAGAATTTTCTTACCTTCATGAGAAATTAAATCAAGCAGTGGTAGTTGTCAGTGCTGAAATGTTGGCTCTTTAAACTATCTTAAAAAATCTTTGGGATGGCCACCTACTAAATAGCTGAAATTACATAGAACAATTAGGGGAAGTGATTCTAGAGAGATTTGAAGAAAGATGGTACCAACGATCTATACACGTCATGACTGAGTCTGTTGTGGAGTATAGACCCTCTCCCTTCGGGCACACTAGTATTTCGCTAAGACACCCTTATGAAAAGACTTTCTTCCTTTCCCACCCCTACTCACCTGTCACATTGTGAAATACAGAAGCAAAGATGTCAGAAACAAAAGGGCACATCCTATTCACTCACTGACTTGAAGAGAAAGGAATCTGATTTTCCAAATGGGCAATATGCTGCTTGTCTGACCTTAGTAGCAGGAGAGAGACCAAAACTTCAGAGAGGTACTTAGGTTGTGAGAACCTTTTAGAACCATGGTCTTTAAAAGAAGAAACTTGGGGATAATCTGCTGAAGCCTCCCCATTTCCAGATAAGAACAATGAGCCAGGTGACTGATTGAACTTCACGTGGGTAATCAATTGGAGTAAGCATGGATCACAGGTCTTCCATTTTCCTCCGTGTGATGACCTCTCAAATTCTCTTTCTTTCTTTCTTTCTTTCTTTCTTTCTTTCTTTCTTTCTTTCTTTCTTCTCTGTTTCTATTTTTAAAAGGATTTTATCTTTAAGTAATCTCTACCCCCAATGTGGGGCTCAAACTCACAACCATGAGAGCAAGAGTTGCATGCCCCATTGACTGAGTCAACCAGGCACCCCTCAGATTCCTTTCTTTTATTTGTTTCCCCCTGCTTCCTGCCCTGTGAGGCAGCCTTTAATGCCTATAATCAAGCTTCTTATGCTACAATCTTCTGTGTGGCTCTGTCTGCCTCCTGGCAGATGATCCTGATCCTTCTGAACTGCACCCTGTCCAGAGTAAGTTAATGGAGTAGACAGTTCATTATTTTAAGAATATCTTCCATCCGAGTAGAAATAATATCTTGAGCACATTGAAGGGTTCTTTATGAGGGATTCAGGGGTGGAGATAAAATCTTCCTACCATTCATGGGAACTATTACTTGAATGAGTTAAAATCAAGTTCCAGAACTTTCCAACTGTCTATGGGCCCTCTCTGCACAGTGTCTTGAGAAGACCATCACAGTAACTTCATTCTCTCATGATGACTCCCTCTGAGCTACGGTTGACTCTTGTACAACATAGTTATGAAGCCCACAGGTCTGCTTCTAGATGGATTTTTAAAAAAAAAACGCACTCACTATAGTACTGTAAATGTATTTTTCTCTTTCTTATGATTTTCTTAATAACATTTTCTTTCCTCTGGTTTACTTTATTATAGAAATACAATATATAATCATATTACATATAAGATGTGTGTTAACCCACTGTTTATGTTGTTGATAAGGCTTCAGTCAACAGTAAGCTATTAGTAGTTAAGTTTTGGGGGAGTCAAATGTTATATGCTGATTTTCAATTGTGTGGGGGATTGGTGCCCCTGATGTCCGTGTTGTTCAAGAGTCAACTGTACTCATCTGTGGAGTCCACTCTTCAAGATTGAATACCATTAAAGGTCCTGAAGTATACCATCACTGCTTGTCAGACTTCCATCTTAAATGATCTCATTAATTCATCCAATATATAAAAGTACCAGACTATGTGCTAGATAACAGGGAGATAGTGTTAAAAGAAGTAGACATGGTCCCTGCCCTCATGGAGCTTATATTCTTACCTCATTATCTTGAATCAGACTTAAGTTTCTCATCAACAATCTTTAGCAAACCTCCAATGTTATGAATTTATTTTCTCTTTCTGTCCAAGTACATACCAACTTCTAAACAACCTGGTAAAAGAAATAATGTTCTCCACATATGAAGAGTTGCAGAATTTGTAGAGCTTAGAATCTCATATAGAGAGAATATTATATTTTTTCTTTCCTTTCTGGACTTGCAATTATTCTTTTAGCCTCTTTACCCAACAACTACCTTGCTACTGATTCATCCTTATAGTTATTTCGCAAATAATCCTTCAGCTGAGTGTACTTCAATGCCCAAGCGGTCAATTCTTAGGAGTGTGAGTGAGTGCATGGGTACTCTCCTGGTCCCTCCAATCTAGTCAGAGGTTTATGGAAGACAAATCTATGCAATTTCAAGGCAAGGATTTCAAGGAAATGAGAGAACTGCATACCCTTTCTCAGATAGTTTGTTGCAGGATACTTTTTTATCAGTTGATGATAACAACAGACATTTATTGAATGTCTACTTTGTAGTAGGTTCTGTGCTTAGGGCTGGAGTCAAGAAGACAAAGATTTCTTGTCTTCAAGAAGCTCACAGACCATGAATTTAATCAGTACTTGCAGGGTAGTATCATTTCCTCTTAATTACCATAACTGGAGTGGATGATAGGAGATTACATGAACGTGTGAAATTGTAAGCAACAGTCTTTTTATGCTTGGTAAATTGCAGTAAGGTCCATGTTGGCAACGTCTAACCAGATACTTTTTTTTTTAGGTTTTATTTACTTAGTCATGAGAGACAGAGAGAGAGGCAGAGACATAGGCAGGGGGAGAAGTAGGCTCCCTGCAGGGAGCTTGATGCTAGACTTGATCCCAGGAGCCCAGGATCATGAGCCAAAGGCAGATGCTCACCCACTGAGCCACCAGGCACCCCACTTTTTTAAAGATAGTTTTTAATCCTTTTGTTATACTATTTGTTGCTTCTTGGTGAAAAGGGCTGCTTAGAATCAAGCACTATCTGTGCTTTTCTACTGTCCATTGTAGAGTATGTAAAAGAACTGGAAATGGTGTGTGTGAGTTGGGCTGGGGGAAGAATCTGGATCTTAAGAATCAGAAGAATATCTCTGTTACAATCTCAGCTCTGCTACTTGCTAGCTGTGTGACTTTATACACATTTCTTAATTTCTTACTATCCTCATCAAGAAAACTGGAGATAATAAACATTTATAGAGCTAGTTAGAAAAGAAGCAAATGATATAATGCATAAGGAATATCTCAAACAAAACCTGGGCACCACTGATTTAGGTAGAAAGAGAGAATGCAATGGTGCCATGCTGGAATTGGGTCACAATCATAAACTAGGATTCTTTAGAGAAAGTTGATATTTAGCTGGTGGGCACTGGCTTTGCTGTACTTGCTGTTTACGACAGGGTCCATTTTCATTTGTTGGTGCTTGCATTGATTGGCTGTAAAATATTCTGAATTTCACTCTTGACTTATAGGATGCTATTCTCAGAATAAAACTACTTTTTGTGTGCTGGCTCTAGAGCAATTGGAACAACACTATCAAATCTAATGCCCCCTTTTTGTAACAATTTCTTTATTTATTCTAAACTAAAATTCATAAATAATACAAGCTACTAACCTATAATACAACATTGAATTGTTGAATAAAAGAGAACTAAAGGAAAGTAATTCGTGATAAAAATCACATGTGTCTCAGTATATAAATGCATGGGCATCGATAATAAAGTAGTTACGTGTTTGCACTTATTTATAATGAGTAAGCCCAGTATTAAGAAGACTAGAAACCATATGGTATGGGAAGTATGGAAAAATTAAAGAAGGAAAGTACAAATAGATATGAGAATGAACACTAGTGTTAGGACAAGTAATAAGAGGCTCTCTATATTTGTATATCATAATAAAAGGAGAAAATGAATCCTAACAAGTGGAAAATCCAATTTATTTCCAAGTGTGATGACATGGGTTAGGATAATGACAAAATAGCAAAGAAAAAAACTTTTTTAGAGATCATTTATTTACTTGTTAGAGAGAGAGAAAGCACAAGCAAGAGGAGCTGTAGAAGGAGAGGGAGAAGCAGGATCCCCAATAAGCAGGGAGCCCGACAGTGTGTCTCAATTCCAGGACCCCCAACCCGGGGATCATGACCTAAGCCAATGGCAGACTCTTTACCTAGGTGCCCCTAGGAGTCACCCAGGTGCGCGGCATTATCAAAGAAAATTTTATCTCCCATCTTGAAAGATATGTATTCAGTCTCTAATATTTTAAAAGTCTTTGGAGGGTGTATTTTTTTGATGGACAACGAGGAATAGAACATAGGTTAGGAAAAAGAAGTGTAGTTCCAAGAGTTTGTAGAGAACTTGTGTGGGAGTAAGACTGAAAAACAGCAAACAATCTCCAAATCAGCAGTTTCTTTTCTTTTCTTTTCTTTTCTTTTCTTTTCTTTTCTTTTCTTTTCTTTTCTTTTCTTTTCTTTTCTTTTCTTTTCTTTTCTTTTTTCTTTCTTTCTTTCTTTCTTTCTTTCTTTCTTTCTTTCTTTCTACTTTCAAACATAATATTCACAACATAAATTTCTTAGGATTCTGACTCAAAATTTTTGGAATGAAATCTTATAAGCCAGTCTTATTTATTTATTTATTTATTTATTTATTTATTTATATTTTTATTTTTAAAAAAATTTTAAAGGATTTTATTTATTTATTCATGAGAGAGAGAGAGAGAGAGAGGCAGAGACATAGGCAGAGACAGAAGCAGGCTCCATGCAGGGAGCCAGATATGGGACTCGATCCTGGGACTCCAGGATCATGCTCTGAGCCAGAAGGCAGACACTTAACTGCTGAGCCACCCAGGTGTCCCAAGCCAGTCTTTTTAAAATGAGACTCAGTCTGAATTTTGTTTTATGTGACTCTGCTAATATCAGACTTGATGTTGAATTCACTGAGAGATATCCCAGATCTTTTTTGGTACAATTTTTGGTGACAGCTACAAAGGCAGACTGAAACTAGTTTGCCATATGGGTTTTGCTAAAGACCTTGAAGACCACAGCAGTTGGATGTGATTTCTCAAAATGGCAAACTACTGTTGCTGACATTCTAAACGAAAGTACATTTTTTTAGATATATGGGATAGATTGCTTTCCTGGAAATTTAATGTATATTAAAACTATTAAAAAATACATTGTGTCTTGGGGCACCTGGGTGGCTCAGTTGGGAGCATCTGCCTTCGGCTCGGGTCATGATCCCTGGGTCCTAGGACGGAGCCTCATATGGGGCTCTCTGCTCAGTGGGGAGCCTGCTTCTCCCTCTCCCTCTGAGCTCTCCACCCCAGCTCGTGTACTATCTTGCTCACTCTCTTTCAAATAATAAATATAACCTTAAAAACAAACAAACGAAAATACTTTGTGTCTATATACAAAGTTGTATTAGATTTCAGGCTCAGATAATTATGAACAAATTTCTCATCTATGCGACCATTTGGTGGGATATATATAAAAGTTGTACAAGACTCAGCTTCTTCCTTGGGCAGACTATCCCCTGTGATGTCGGTCATCTAGCATACCCGCTCTGTCAAATGCTAAGAGTATCCCCCAATCACTGCAAAAACAAAAAATACCCCCACAAATTTTCAAAATGCCCTCCATAGGTACCGCCTCTGCTGAGAATCAATGATCCAGATTTATGGACTTGGAAGCACTGAGATGGCGATTCTCATCTAGCCTCTGAACACATACATTATCCTTTGTTTCCATGTTGCAGTACACAGGCAATCCTATGTGGTACTTCCAATTTTAATGACAAAAGTACTATACAATAATTTAAAGGTTTCTTGAGGTGACACTCTGTTTCCGGTCGAGGAAAACCCTGTAGTTATTGTATCTGCATAACACATGGGCTGTGTGACCTGGTGAAAGGGAAGTTTCACAAGCTGTATCTCTGAATGCTGGCCTTACTAGAGAGGGATGAAGGCTGTGGACCTCTCGAGGTCTGGGACTTGCCTTGCTTTGCCTCTTCATCAGCTAGGACAACGCCTGGCACATAACTGCTGCCACTGTTCATCTCTGTTGGATAAATATTGGACGAGGTATGCTGGCACATGCTTGGCACTGACCCCCCCACTAGGAAGGATGGCTGTTGGTGGGAACTGGTGTCTGAGGGGCACACCGGGCTCAGTCATAATCCTTGAACTCAATGGTCCCAAAGGGTGTGTGGGGTGGGTAGGGAGAGAGAAGAACGAGGTAGCACAGTTCAAGATAAGGTTCTAAAGACTGGGAGAGTGAAGCAACCAGGAGTCTTGGGGGAAATACATAGGCAAGCAGGAAAACTGTTCTACTGGGTCACGTCCCCAATAGCCAAGCTGAGACCCATGGACGAGACTACTGGGTCCATCCGAGAAGGCCTGGAACAACAGAGGACACTCCGTGGGTCTGATACCAGGTTGGAGTTAGGATCATGCCCGGGTCTCAGGGGAGATCCTATTGCTCTGCTTAGGAACAGGATCAAAGGAAGCTTCCTGCTGCAATGGCCTGAATGAGGACTAGGGATGGAATGAGATGCGCTAGAGAACTTTAGGAGGAATGTAGTTGGGTCAGAATCCAGCACTGAGCCCCTTTGGTGGGCGGAGGGAGACCCTTTGAGGTCCAGGGAAGGGGAAATCTGTTTAACCTGAGCTGTCAAAGTAGCTCTTGGGTCATCTGGAATGGAGGGTCGGGCTGGTCTCAGCTCTGGAAGACCGGATGAGACAGAGGGAGGGAAACTAGCTGGTAGGTGGTGTGAGGGAGGGAGGCCCGGCCGCATGATTTCTAAGTAGAAAGCTGAAGTGGGTGATATATTTTGACCTATAATGTACTATGAGGTGCCTGAATTATGCTTAGCTTTGGCTATAAAAGTAAATCACAGGAACACACTAAGAAAGGCCTAATTCTTAGTGCCCCAACCAGAGGGCAAGCAGACCCCAATTCCCAGGTTTATTTTCAGTAACTCAAATGTTAGAGAAGGGTCTAAAGTCTTCCAGATGGAATGTAACTTGAAGTGGGAAGCAGGAAGGAGGGAGAAGTGTGCGCCATTTCTCACCTTGACTTTACATCTGTTACTACTTTCTTATTTCCCTGAAATACTAGGCTCCTCTCCACCAAAAACAATCCCTTCTTCATGCGCACTAGCTCCTCCCGCCTTCCTCCCGTAACAAAAAAGGAGGCAGTAATGTAAATGTGAGGCTCTTTTGTTTCTACACCTATCAATAGGATTGATTCTATTTGAGCATTCGTTACCTTAAATTTCAGGATCCTCTTATCCTCAACAGGGTAATGACCGCCTGTGTAGACACAAATACCACGGCACCTACTTAATGAAAAGGGTGTGATGACAGGACATTTCACTATAAACAAAACTCTCAGCATAACATTTTTAGTGTTGTTGAAGCCTCCCAATTTTTTAGCCGCACAGCCTTGTACTAGGGAGTCTTGGTCCACATCACTCCCGAGCAGGATGCAGGGTATACACTGTCTATAAAATCAGGTGGATGGAGTTATTTCAACCTTGTGTAGACTAAAACAGAGAATTAAAGAGAGCTGCTTAAAAAATAGGGAGCAAATAAAGTGGATTACATTTAAGCCAAAATACCTGCCCCAAGGTCTAGTAAGCTATGCTGAGTCAAGAACAATATCCTAACACCTTTGTCAGTCCATTTGTGGATGAGGTTTAGACGTCGGAAATTTAAATGCTGGGATGTTCCCAAAGCAAAGATGAGATTGCTTATACTCCTACTTCATGGGGATCGAGAGGCTGCGGACAACAGTCTAGGACAAGCTGCTCTGAGACTAATACAGTAGCTGCTAAGGGCCCCTGGCTGCTAACTAGTTAAACCCTGTGGCCACATGGAAAGTGATACCAGTCCTGACTGGTATCACAAGACCTTTCCTCACAAGCATGTAGGCAGGTTAAACACCCAGCCTCAAGACCCAGAAACAAGTCATTTATCATCCCAGACCCAGGGCCTCCTTGAAGCTCCCTGCAGTTCGGGTAGTCTCAACACCAGAATTCAATTTGCATTTCTTTGGGGTTTGGTTTTGGTTTGTTTGTTTTGTTTTTTTTTTTTTTTTTTTAACTGTTTGCTATTGTTTCCAGTGCTAATCTTGCCTTGGGCTACCAAAGCAAATACTTCCTATGGCAGGTTTCCTGTGGTTAAGATTGTTTGCCTTCCGCTGGTACAGAAATGAGTTACTGGTTTTGGCAAAATGAATTTGTGATTTACCAAGCACGTGCTGGTGTTCCTATATTGTCCCTTAATCCTCATTAAGGGTGAGAGTGATACTATCATTGTCCTCACTTTATAGACCAGGAAACATTTCACAGAGATTAAATCCTTTGCCTCAGCTCACACCCTCAGGGAATGGTGGGGCTAGCTCTAAACTCCGGGCTCCTTATCCCAAATCCTTGGCAATTTCCACCCTGCTGTTGGGCCTCTACCTAATAGGTCACTCAGCCCTAGAATTATTTTATAGATTAACTCTGTTACGTAAGGGTGGAAGGGCATGTTTAAGATGGTTGTGGTTTCCTGGATGAAATTTAGTCTCTGAAAATTCAAATTTTAAAGTTTATGTTTGTAAGAGCTTTAAGTGCAACGATATTGTGGGAAGAGAGTGATACGATTACACATATACATATACACACTCATATAATCACACATGTATAATCATATACAAATGTAAGATGCTGAATGAAATATGAAACAAAGTTGCAATCTCTTTCGGTGTGCTCATTTTAGGGTATTTTTTTTAGCTATTGCAATGTGTGGTTCTCAATGTTTGTTGCTTTGTCAATTGGAGGAACCCAAAAGGAAACACTGGTACCCTGGGAGACCTTAGACAGAAGTACCAAAGATGAATATAGTGTGAGCCGAAACTCTTTTGAGGGAATGCCAACATCAGTCATTCACTCTCTTTCCTAACAGCCTAAAGATATGTTAGTAAAGCAATAGTATCGTTTTGCATAAGTTAATCTTTGTTATGAGACTTACCATTTTTTGTATTTCTTTGAAACTTGTTTTTCCCTATGAAGTTAAGTGTTTGAGATTGATCTGTCAATACGTGTAGCTCTGCAGTGTTCTTTTTCTCTGTTGTAGAATATTCCATTGAATGACTAATCCAAAATTTATATATTTGCTCTACTAAATGTCTGTTAGTGACCATCTAGGTTGCTTCCAGTCTTCCACAGGGATAAACAGTGCTGCTCTGGGCAGTTTTACCTACATCTATTGCGCTCACGTGGGACGACTTCCACATGGTCCAGAAATAGAACTACTGGGTCACTAGACGTTATTATTCAACCAAGATAAAAGTTCCCATAGCTTCAAATCCTCACTAGCGCTCAGTATTGTCAAACTTTATATTTTCCCAAAATGATAGGTATGAAATGGTATTTCTGTGTGGTTTAAATTAGCAATTTTCTAATTACTAATAAGGTTGAGCATCTTTTCAGATGTTCATTGCCTGTTCCAATGTTATCTTCTCCGAATAATCTGCTTATATTTTTTGCTCATTTCTTTGTTAGGTTGGCTTTTTCACATTGGTTTGGAGCATGTATTCAGTTCTTTGCCAGTGATGTGCATTGACAATATCTTCTCTCAATCTGTGCTATCTTTTTATTTTAATTATACATATGATTCCATAAGTACTAAATTTTAACACAGTTGTTCTTCTTAATCTTTATTTTTTATGATTTCAGTTTATTTTTTTATTTTTTAAAGATTTTATTTATTTATTCATGAGAGACACAGAGAGAGGCAGAGACATAGGCAGAGAGAGAAGCAGGCTCCATGCAGGGAACCTGATGTGGGACTTGATCCTGGGACTCCAGGACCATGTCCTGGGCCAAAGGCAGATGCTCAACCACTGGGCCACCTAGGCGTCCCTATGATTTCAGTTTAAACCTTAAGATAGTCTTCCAAAGTTAGGTCATAAAGATATTCTATACCTTTTTTCCCCTAAAGGTTTCTTGTATATTTTAATTTTATTTTATGTTCTGTTCTTATTCCACTTCAAATTCCTTTTAGAGGTATGACGTGAGGCAGGGATTCAGTTTATTTTTCCATTTGGAAAGCCAGCTGTCCCAGCACTTACTGAATAATCCATCACTTTCCATTGATCTTCAGGGCCATTTCTCCATTCATCAAGCTTCCATGTAGGCCTCGTTTTGTTTCTAGACTCCTTATTGTGTCCCATTAGTTTATTTGTCGATCCCTGGGCTGAAAACTGGGTAGCCTCCATTTTAGAGAACGTTCCTTACTCTTCAAAACGACTGTGACTCTCCTTGGCTCTTTGTTCTTCTAAATTAAATCTGGGATCAGTTTGATAAGTTTCACAAAAAATATTTTTTGGCTGTTGATTATAACGCATTACATTTATAAATGCCCTGTTATAATATTGAAGAAATTCAAAAACAGGAAGAAGAAAATTCTCACACTATTAACACTCTCAACACAATCACTCATCCAGACATATCTGTGCACGTTGGGGGAGGTCATTGAGAAGATACAACTGCCTTTTGACCTGTGAACTGCACTCCAGCAATGGGAAGCTCCTCGTTCCCACCCCTATCCTTGGAATGTGGGTTCCACTTGCCTTCCCCACTCCCAGAGTCTGCCCCAAGGACACAGCCTTGAGATAGTGACACAGTGCTGAGGCCATCTGGGCAGTAATATGGGACTGAACCCAGTTAAGTCCTCTCTATAAACTTTTCAGATTTGGTGGACAGGAGTGGTGATCTACTTGTCTTTCAGTCGCCCAACACAAATTTGGTATGTAAGCTCCCTGCTTCTTAAACCTGCCACCCTACCAATCTGGAGTGGCCTGCCTCTTTCTTCTGTCTACGCCTTCTGTATGAGGGCTGGTTTCAGATTAGATCTGTGAAGCTCCCAAGGAGCTGTGGATGTGTGTGCTTCTTGTTTCTTTCGCACTAGAAAGTAACCTCCCTGAGAATAGGGGCTTGGCATGTTTTGTTCACTGCTATAATACCAACGCCTAGAGAAGTGCCTAGCACATAGCAGATATTCAATTGATAGTTGTAGAATAAATGAACAAATAAATATAAGTGCATTTTCTGGTAATCTTTTGTTCATAGCTGTACTTTTATTAAAAGATTTTATTTATTTATTTATTTATTTATTTATTTATTTATTTATTTATGAGAGAGAGAGAGCATGAGTTGGAGAGAAGGGTAGAGGGAGCGGGAGAAGCAGACTCCCCACTGAGCAAGGTTGGGGGTGGTGGTGGCAGGGGGCTCAATCCCTGAACCCCAAGATCATGACCTGAGCCGATGAGCTGAAGGCAGATACTTAACCGACTGAGTCACCTCGGCGCCATCATAACTGTACTTTCAAATTGTTTTAAAACCATTAAAGAGAGGCTAGATATTTTTTCCTTGTAGTTTTGTGAAGAATAAGGCAGTATTCTGAGGAGACATTTCCTACAGTGTGTTAAACAGACCTTGGACCAGCAGAACGCTGTTTGAAAGGAGAGATCAGTGGGCAAAGATGTTTGAAAAATGCCTCGTGAACTCTTTTTCTCTTCTGCTTCTGTGTGTATCAAATGGGAAAGGTTCCAAGAAGTTCTGCTGTAAGGAAATGAGTTCGATTTTCTCCAAAAATTTTGTGGCACTCTTGCTTTTAAAAAATATCAACCCCCTTTTTTATACTAAACACAAATGCTGATCTAAAGAACAATTCTATTTCTGGGGAAGTATAGAACTGGAAAATGTTAGAAATATAAAATTATTTAACTATCTTCTCCCATGCAATTGAACGTGTCCTGGGGTAATGCTACATGCCACAGAGAAGATTAATTCATGGGACCAACACAATCTTTGAGAAGTAGTTCATCCTTAATAGCTACTTCTCCTGCTAGAATAAATATGGTAGAAATAATTAGTTGCTGCAAATCCCAAATTTCTACTAGTTCATTAAAGTTCAATTTAGCAAGAGAAATCAGTGCTGTTTGCTTTACTCCTGAACGAGAGTGAACTTGTAAAGCCTTTGTCTTGCATTTGTGTGTCTATGCTGTTATTATATTGGTGCTGGTGTGGCAGTTGAGCTACCTCTATGCTCCAGCTCTTTTTTCTTACTCTGATTCTTTGGTTCCCAAAGGAAGGGAATTATTTAAATAATTGAATATTATATACTGTGACAACCCTATTTTCCAGATTTTAGTGACAGGTGGTATTTCCTGTTCCAGACCGAACACTAAATTTATAAAAATTTCCTCACTGTAGCCATTCTGCAATTGATTTTATGTAGAATAACCATAGTTCACCAAGACTTTCTTGAGAGTCAGTGTAGGCACTGCTATTCTACTCGGACAATAGACATAAACCAGAAGTGTCCCGGACAAATCAGGCATAAGGTCATCCTGATTACATAAGACTCATTTCAAATGATTCCTTTAATGTAGGATGATGGATTGTAACCATCTTGCTTTTAAAGGCCTTAAGACATGTATTTTATTATAATTGATGCAATTGCTTTAAAAATTACTCATCATCTTATGATTTTTATGATTGCAATATAAAATCAAGAGTATGAGGGAATTAAATGATAAATATCAGTTCCAGGCATCAGAACACATAGGATCTCTTTTTACAAAGCATCATAGCACTGTACTTTAATAAAAACTATGGGACCCTAAATATAGACAAAGCTATGTATATTTCTTCTTGTTTGCGACTCTCTTAAAATAGAATTTACATATCATAGCTTTTTCGAAAGGATTATTTATTTATTTGACAGTGTGAGAGAGAGAGAGTATGCAGGGGGAATGGCAGGCAGAGGGAGAGGAAGAAGCAGGCTCCCAGTTGAGCAGGGAGCCAGATACTGGCTCTATCCCAGGACCCTGGGGTCATAACCTGAGCAGAAGGCAGATGCCCAACCGACTGAGCCAACCAAGTGTCCAAACAACTGAGCTGCCCAGGTGTCCCTACATATCATAAATTTTTAAAAAGTCTATGGACATGTCAGCTCTCCTGGAGATGACTGCATTGACATCAGTAACCCATCTTCAATTTCTGCTTGGAGATGGAGGGAGGGTGGTTCTTTTCAAGAGGAACCTTAATGATAAAGCAGTGGTCACATTTTTCCAAATAATAAAGATTTTGTATACTGTTTAGAATTAATAATTTAACTTTTGGGGAGCCTTTTTTTGGGCCATTTCTTTACAAGATAGTAAAAATATAATCCCCCACTTGTGTTTTATGAGTAAAATCAACTTGCTGAAGATGTTTGATCCAGTTGGTTTGTAAAGGTGTTTGAGAATGCTTACAATAAAATCTAGGTAGCCATAATACAATTGTTAAGTATAGCCAGATACAGATATAGATACTCATGTGATATACCCAAAGTAATCTATTCTACTTTTGAGGAGTTTCCAAGGAGGACAGTTTGCTCCTTTCAGAAATAAGTTAATCAAAACAGTAGGTCATATATGCAGTTCTGTATTGATTAGACAAGTAGATGGACATAGGTATGGAAATACCCACAGTATATATCATATCCAGGTGTAAATAAAGATATAGATAATGTTAATAGAGATATATGCAAATACAGACATAGACACAAATAGAAATCATCTAGCTGACTCTTCCCTGTTTAAGTGAATGTATTTAGGGCATCTTACTAACAGGAAATTATTACTTTCATCTTAGTTTACTTTTCCAAAATATATCTTGCCTGTTTTATAAATGAAACCCAGGGAATGATTAGGATTCACACTAATATTATAGACTCTCCCCTCCCACGCTAATTTGCATTATGAGTTTGGAGAAAAACTGATTTGGAAGACTACTCAAGGGCTTGTGGCTTGTGTCCTGCTGGCTCTCCAGCCTGCTGTGTTCTCTTCCCAGATCTGCAAGGCACAACCCCAAACATCATTGAAGATCTCTTTGTTGACTCCTCCTACTCAGAGAGGCCTTTGCGGAGGCTCCAGCCAAGAGAGCACCTCTCTCTTTCATACTCTGCTTTGTTTTATTACCTTATATTTGTCATTTCTGAGTCCTTCTTGCCTATTTTTCTCTTTTCTCATCTCTTCTCTTCTCTCTCTCCTCCCTTCCTCCCTCTTTCTCTCTTTCTTTTTCAGCTCTCTCTCTCTAAAAGGCTGAAACTCTAGTTACTTGTTAGTGTATTTTCAGTGTCCAGAATATTGCCTGGCACAGAGTAATTGTTCCTAAAAGCTTTGTTACTTGAGTAAGTGAATGAGTAAATTGACGTTCATCTAGTTTAACTCATTAGGTAAAGCTACATGAGAGTTTGGTGATCCTCCATAGGGAACAGGAAACCATACTTTTTTGAACTCCAATGATATTCCAAGGCACTGTGCTAGGAATGCCTGGAAATATCATTCAGCAGAGTCACATGCCTGAAATGGAACTGTTGTCATGTTCCTTTAACTGAATTTAATTACTATTTGGAGCCCTTATCCTATTGAGGCAAGACGACAGAAAGGCATCATGGGAACCAAAGAAAGAGAGGGCTTTGTAAAAGAGATGGTGGTCAACAGTGTCAAACACCAAGAGAAACTGATGAAACAATGAAATCAACGGAACATTAAAGAAGAGTCCTGAGGATCATGTCTATGGGATGCCCCAAACATTGATGATTTGGGAAAAAAATAAAATAAAAAAAGTAAAAAGAAAATTTAGCTGATATACGGTACAACATAGACAAAAAATTGATCTGGGCTTTTTTTTCTTATTGAAAAGTCTTGCAATTTTTCTGCAGAAACCCAATGAGCAAATACTGGTCGAGTGTGATATTTTTACTTTTCACTTGCAAGATTGCTCGCTCTAGCCATGGTCACTGGCTTCCTTCTCAGCTCCTGATTTAACTAACTTGGCACCCTCCAAAAAATTAATATTTCATCCTTAGATCTGTGCTGTTTCTTAAATGGCAATGACCTTTTGTGAGGGTCAGTTGCTCATTTTCTCTCTGCCTACCCCGCAAAGAAAAAACTTTGTTAGAGGCGTTACACAGAACAGCTGCTTGGAACATGCATAGGCCAGTTTACATTAGGCTGTTTTTTCTTGAGAAAGTCATAGTTTAAACAAATGGTTGTGTCTATTTTAATCATTTTTGCCCTCTTTTGAAGTGTTTTTTCAAACATAAGTTTTTTTTTTAGAATAGAGTTTTGCATTATAAATTAGTCTGCTCTGTCATGTCCCTTTTAAACACAGCTGTTACTACCATGTAAACAGAGTTTTAAAAATGTAGATAAACAGTTACAAGAGGAAGAGTTTCAAGTGTTTTTAACACATGGTCAGTTTTTGCTTACTTGAATTTTGTGGTTTGAAAGTTAAATTCGAAATACACCCTTGATTTCACAGATGTCAGGCTATTCGATACAGCTGTTCGTGGATGCCCCAAAAGGCCTTGGGAGTCCACAGTCAGCACAATTTTGACAATATCATATTTTTGAAGTCCTATCTGTAGTAAACTTCGGATGAATATGGAGAGTCCATCATGGTACACGGTATAATACTCTATAGGGGCAGAAATGTGGAATGGAAAGAGAGTCCAATAGGCCAAAGCTAACATGTCGAAAGCTTTTGCATGTCCCGTCCAACACCATGAAATAGCAAATTCTAGTATCTTGAAAGAAGCTGTGGCCTTAGTCTCAGAAACAGCAGAGTCCTAATTCTTCAGTGGAATCATCTTCTACCTATATTCTAAGAACTCGCACCTAATCCTGCACTTTAAAAAGTGAAAACCTAAGGGCTGTTTGAACATAAAGCTGTTGACTGAACTAAGTTTATTATTTTGACAAAATGTAAACAAATGGACCTAGATACGGCATGAGTGTCCTATTTCCTGAGCACCGTGCTAGGTTTTCCGGCTACACAAGAAACACAAGCATTTGGAATTGAGAGAGTATGGGAACTAGAACATTTCAGGGATTTTGGGGCGGGGGGGGGCGGGGGGTGAGCACAGTAATATGACTCTACATTTGAAATCAATACTTCCACGAAATATTTGGAAATCCACTATCAAAATGTTCTAGTGGAGGGATCCCTGGGTGGCGCAGCGGTTTAGCGCCTGCCTTTGGCCCAGGGCGTGATCCTGGAGACCCGGGATCGAATCCCACGTCGGGCTCCCAGTGCATGGAGCCTGCTTCTCCCTCTGCCTATGTCTCTGCCTCTCTCTCTCACTGTGTGCCTATCATAAATAAATAAAATAAAATAATTAAAAAAAAAACAAACAAAATGTTCTAGTGGATGTTTAAGGACATCATTGTTTAAATTATTATCCAGCACCCCCAATTCATTGTTTATCTATAATAACATGACTTCTACTAGCTGAGTGATAAGTTTTGAGGCCACATAATTTATGTGATTGTTTGGAAAATGTTCTCCCAGGCAATGTCACGTGAGGTAAAAGCGAAAGTGAAATTAAATTCTACCTACAATACAGTCTTTTAAAAAATGCCATTCATTTAAGTGTCCAAGAAAAACATAGACAATTTCTACCCATATTGTTCTCAAACCACCATGTCTGAGTTATGGATCTTAGGGAGGAAGCCATGTTACTAAACCTAATTACTCTGTGTTTGGCTTGGAAAAATAGTTAACTGATTATTTAGCTATATCACGCAACCCAACATGACCTCATTTTCAATAAAAACATATGATTTGATCCAAAGCCTTCTACAGTACTCCATAATTAGACACCTTATCCATCAAGCTGCAAGGAAACTTTGGTAAAGGAGTAAAACAAGAATTTTCATGTGTTAAGTTATACAGCAGAGGGAGTCCCTTGAATATAATACAAACATACTGATATTGCCAAAGAAAAGTCAATTAAAAATTATATGCACTGCAAGAGTTTCGAAGCTTGAAACGCGTTGTGTGATTCAGGTCAAATGGCCCTTGAATAAAGATATTTGGGAAAATTAGGCCTTATTTATTAGAGTTTTCATCCCTAAGATCTTCTAAAACTTTTCCTAAGTGAATTTTGGAACTGGTCTAAAAAGTATAAACATTTTTTGTTTCATCAGGACGAGCACAGTGTGTCTGTATGTATGAACGCACGTATTGTGTATTTATAAGTAATGCCATGTTGGGAATCTTGAATTTTCTCCTAAAATTTGATCGCATACCTTATCCTTTAATGTTTTTACCTCTAATGTACATAAATTTTGTTTCAAGGCAAATTGAATTGACTCCTTTAAATCAAAGAGAATCTGGATTTCTTCCAAGAGGCCATCTCTTATTTTCATTCACTGGTCTGGCTGTCCCTCATACGTCCCTAAGTCATGTAAATAAAGGCCAAGACCAAGGTGATTTGCTTCTGCTGCTGCCAATTTTTCTCTCTCTTTGCTTCTCTTTCTTGTTCAGCCTCACACACTGTACAACTGACATGAATCTTGCCAAATGGAAGTAACAGTAACTCTATAGAATTCTGTGATTATGGACCCCAAAGAGCTTTGAATAATACTTGAAAATTTAAGATCAAGGAAACCGTTAATATCTTCATAGGCTCTTCATTTACTTATTTATAATTTTAAAAACAAGTTCCACTGGGTTTTATTTTGCCTACTATCGCAGCCCATTGACATAATTAGTAGAAATGTTATCTTATTAACATAATACAAAAAAAAAAAAACCTCCGTCCAACATATACACCGTTTCTTCACTAGGTAAGAAGAAAGAACTAGGGAGATGCTTGAAAAATTTAGGCAAAATGTTAAATTGCTGCTGAAAACGTAGACTCTCCTGGGCAGAGGGCTACTATTCTGGTGGAGAAGCTGTCTTGCCAGTGGACTTTTCCTATTTTTCTAAAAAAGCATTCTTAATCTTTCTTTTTTTAATTATTTATGATAGTCAGAGAGAGAGAGGCAGAAGCAGGCTCCATGCACCGGGAGCCCGATGTAGGATTCAATCCCGGGTCTCTGGGATCGCGCCCTGGGCCAAAGGCAGGCGCTAAACCGCTGCGCCACCCAGGGATCCCAGCATTCTTAATCTTGCACTGGAAAGGCCTCTCTTGATGTCAGACATCAAAATGTAAAATTGTGAGGAGGTGATTAAAGTGGGACTATTATGAAGCCTTCCCTCTTCCTCATTGTAGCAATAACGCACACAGCCTTGCGCTGATATCATCATCATTCCTACTAGATACTAAGGGTACTTATGGGAATGATGAAGAGAAAGTGGTTCGTTTACTATCTCAATTACGTTTGTCTTTTTGACGTCTGTAGTGTTAATTTCCTTTATTTCAACAAAAATTATGGACAACACAAAGTAGACGAGAGTAAATGGTAAGCACGGTGCCAGCCCTTGGTATTTTTGTAAAGAAAGCCCATAATGACTCAAGGAAGGAATGAGTCCAGGGAATGGGGTCTAAGTATTTTTTACCTTATTACTTCCCTGCATTCCTGACCAGCTTTCTCTTGCCCTCGTCCTAGTCCTGAATGCCCCGTGGTCTTTCCCTTTTGCTCTCTAAGTCAGCTACCTCCGCTGGCTTGGCCCAAGATCACCTAGTGACATTTCTAGCCTTTTTCTTTAATTCCCTGTTGGCCCTCAATCAGTGCATTTTCTGTAGTTCAGATTGTTCTCTCTCCTCAAGAGGAAACATTGGGTTCCCTTTGTGGCACTGAACAAATTCCATGACCATGGTGACATTCCTGGTCAAAAGATGAAATAGTTTACACTCTCCCCAAATAAACCACAGATGTCCCTTGACTACAACTTCAGTTCAAAATGTTTTCCTGCACCATGCACCATATCATTTCCATTGGGCAGCCAAATATTTAAAATTATATATATATATATATTATATGCATGTAATATATATGTAATTTATATATATAATTTATACATGTATAACTTAGTTATAATATATATATATATATATATATATATATATATATATATATATAAAACTATCAATTATGGTTTTAAGTAACAGGAAAAAAATCTAATTCAATCTTGCTTAAGCAATAACAGAAATTTATTGGCTCAGGTAATTGGAAAGCCTAGGGGTAAATCTGGCTTCAAGTGTGACTTGATTTAGGGACTTAAATGATGTCTTTGGGATCTTTGAGTCTTAGTTTTGCCTTCCCTTGTTAGCTTCAGGCTCCAGGGACACGTATTCACTGATAGAAGTTGAGAGCAAAACCGAGTACTTTGTTGCAGTGGTTCCCACCAAAATTCCAGAATTCATTTTTATTGCATCAGTTTGAGGCATGTGCATGTTTGTGAGCTGTGCTGTCACTAGGGAGAAGCAGCTCCATTGATGGGCCAGGCCTGCATCATAGGTGCTGGGCCTGGAGCTGGGAATAGAGACCATCTCATCACAGAACTGGTCTGAGAGTAGTTCCCCAAAGCAAGTTCTGGTACTGTTTCCAAATAGGGGAGATAAATGGTGGGCAGGGTCTTCTCAACTCTAGGTGCAGATACGAAGTATCCCATTCTGTGGCCAAAGTGGGGTTCCATTTGGCTCTAAGAAAATGAGGACATATCCAAGGACTATAAAAATCAGATCTTATGCTCCAACTGCACACTATAATGTCTAATACAATCGTAGGTGTGCTTTAAATATTTAAGCAATATAAGTGTTCCTAATCAGTTCCTTCTCTTGCTTTTCCTCTTTCTTTCTTTCTTTCTTTCTTTCTTTCTTTCTTTCTTTCTTTCTTTCTTTCTTCTTTCTTTCTTTCTTTCTTTCTTTCTTTCTTTCTTTCTTTCTTTTCTTCTTTTCTTCTTTCCTTTTCTTTCTTTTGACATTTCCTATTTCTGTAAGTAGAATCAGCAATGTTCCCAGGTGATTTAGGGCCAGGAGCAAGGTGAGGATAATAAGGGCAGACACTTGCCTTAGATGCAAAATCTAAATAGACATTAAAAAACAAAAACAAAAATAGTGTAGCAGGCTAAAAATGAGCCCCCTCTCCAGAACCCACATTCCGATCCTTGGAACCTGTGGGTGTTGTCCTATATGACAAAGACTTCATAGATATGTTTGAGTTAAAGATCATAAGATGCAAATGTTATCTGGATTATCGGAGGATCAGAGGGTCCTCACTGTAATCCCAAATGCCCTTATGACTTCAGGCCTCTGGCACCCAGAACTATGGAAGAATAAATCTATCCATTGTTTTAAGCAGCTAAGTGTATAGTAATTTGTTACAGCAGCAACAGGAAACAGATCCACTCAGAATCAAGATAAATGTTTCAGTGCAAGATTTACTTTTAAAAATCAAAAAGAATGCAAAAAGAAAAGGTGATAAATGAAATATCAAAAACTTAAAAAAAGACCGGCTATCTCAGACTAATTCTTAATTTCTTTTGTTCCCTTAATCCCCACAGCCAATCATTTGATTGCTCCTGTGGTCTGGGACACTATAATTTCTTTTGACTCTCTCTTTTGCTTTTCTTTCACAATGGGACCAGTTGTCTGGTTCAAATGCTCATGATTTCTCACTGTCATGATTTCGACAAACAGTAATCTACTTTGTCTTTTTCTATTCTCTCCTCCCTTCCAATCCGTCCTTTTCACGGTTGGGTTTTCCTAGGCATGTATTGAGTCCTGTTCTTCGATTGTTCAAAAATCTCTGGTGGGATCTCAGGGCCTTCAAAGTCTGGCTGCCAGCTTTCCAGTCTCGTCTAACACTTTTCCTTTGCCCATAGCCTTAGTCACCCCAGTGCACACTAGTCTTTTCCAACCAGGCATCATTGTTCATGTACTTTCCTTATATGGCTCAACTGTTTGTGTTTCATGGAGAGGCTATGGTGTCAGCCTTAAAACTAAGGTCCAATATTACGTGCTGCCTTGATGTTTGGTAAAATTAGAAGAGCCTTCTTTACCTGATCCCGTGGATAAGGTCCCCTAGCCCAACAAGGCTCCTTATTAGGCAGGTCACAGTATTTCCAGCTTACTCCTGAGTAGCAGGGTGAGGTATCAGATACCTGACAATCTGCAGGATTAGTCAAAGAAGCCAATCATATCCTTTGGTAGGCACCCTACCTTCTTGATACAACGAAGCCTGACTCTCACAGCCCTTTCTTATTTACTCTCTTCCCAAATGCAAGCTCTGTATGCCTCTGAATGGCATGCAGTGACTATATGTGACTAACAAAACTGCTGTTGGCGTCCCTTGTCTGTTATTGGATGCCCATCTGCCCAGAACCCTAAGGCAGGAATCCCTCCCTTAATGCATGAGGTAAACAGAAAGGTGATTAAAACAGGTTCTTGTACAGCTTCTAATATACCACTTAATATTTTTGTGATTTCAGGAAGATAAAAAGGACAGGAGAAACATTTTAAAATTCAACAAGCTATGAGCACTACCATTTTATCTTAGTTTTTGAACAAAGCCTACAGAGGACCTGCTTCAAGTTCAAAACACTGGGACTCTCTGGGGGTGACATTATCATGTAATATTCATTTCAAGCTCTGAGTTTGAATTGTGGCTCTACCACCGACTAGCTGTGTGACCTTGGTCTAGTTTCTTAGTCTTCCTAAGTTACAGTTTCCTCAAGAATTGGGGCAGTGATAATATCTACTCATAGTGTTGTGTTAACAACATATAATACAAATGAGATGACCCATGTAAAAGCACTCACACAGTTCCTAGCATGAGTACTCAGTAAATATTAATTTTTATTAGTAATTCACACAATAGCCAGGACAATAGATATATTGGACTCTGTTACTGAGATCATACTTAGTCTCAAGCAATGAAGCCTCCAAAGGCTCTCGGAGTCCTCGATCCTATGGTTTTGTGTCTGACATTTTACATGTGTTGTCTTAATGGGACTGAAAGTAACTTTTCTAAGAATCTTATCACATAGACTGTAGGCTTTAAGTTGCCCAGTTAGAGCACCACTCTGTCTGTTGAGGCCTCATCTTTTATATTTTTTGGTGATAGAGGAAAAGACTATCTTCGAGTTAATCCTAAAGGTCACTAGGTGACCATTCTAGCCCCTAAATGAGAGCCCCCTGCTTCACACCTTGCAATGTATTTGGGCCAGGATGTTGGGTGGGGGAGGGGGCCGGTAAGGGGGGAAGAAGGGCAGTTTATATTCACACAGCATATGTCTTTCTCGCACATGATTTTCTCCCATATAGGGAGCAGAACAGAGACATCTTTATGTTAGTTTGATTTCTTGTGTATTGTATTTCGTCAAGTGCCAGATACCCTAGGTAAATGAGATTATATTCTATGTTATATCATTTCAAATTAAACAACTTTATTTATTTATTTATTTATTTATTTATTTTTAATATTTTTTTCTTTATTTATTTATGATAGTCACATGGAGAGAGAGAGAGAGAGTGGCAGAGACACAGGCAGAGGGAGAAGCAGGCTCCATGCACTGGGAGCCCGATGTGGGATTCGATCCTGGGTCTCCAGGATCGCGCCCTGGGCCAAAGGCAGGCACCAAAACACTGTGCCACCCAGGGATCCCCCAAATTAAACAACTTTAATTCTGAGTTTTCAGAATGCATCTCAGAACACTGGCTATACATGCTTTTGTTTCTTTTTGGTTTCTGTGTGTAGTTGCATCATTCTTGATTTTCAATTAGTCTTTCTATAGGATTCCATTACTGTCCCCAGAAGCACTGGGGTTTATTTTACAACAGCCTCGGAGTTAACCTCACCTTACAGCCCAGGGCAAATAAAACTCAAGACAAGTAGAAAGATGGTGGGCATCTTCCATTCATAATGGAGGAGGTTAGATTGAGATTCAATCTCAAATCCTAGTATGACTAGTGATTTGCTTAGAGCAAGAAGACACTTTGGTTTTTTTTTTTAACTTTTTATTCCTACTTTACAAAGCCCTCCATGGCATTTCTGTCTTCCTCTCTCTACATTTTCTCCATAAAAAAATCCTAAAGAAACAGATTACAGATGGAGGGTGACCCAGGTATTGCATTGGTGGTTGTCAGCTGTGGTGGGGGTCAGAGGGAACAGAAAGGGAAGAATGGTGGTGTCAGGAAGAAGGAAGATATAACAGGGGCAAGGATCTGCTCTTGTCTCTCTTCAGTGTAATCTTAATCCCTGCTTAGGGATTAATATATATTTGATGAATTGATGCTTCTACTTTTTGCAGTCTCTTTAATTTAGCTGTGGAGCATCATTAACAAGCAGAAAATGTGGCTAATGTACATACCTTCTTCTCAACAGCTGACAATATAGTTCTCAGGCCTACTTCATTTGAAGAGAGAGAGAGGGAGCAAAATTCCACACTCATAGCAACTTGACCCCTGGGCAAACAGGAACAAACACAACAAAATATGCAGCAAGCAAGAGCTACGGTGTCGGCTGGCAGTGTTCACACCACAGAAGGCCCTACTGTCTGCCTCCTGGGCCTTTGTGGGAGAATTCTCACACGGGAATATTTGCATAACCCACCAGAAAGAAAGCCATCACCAAATAACTTCAAGAAGCATAGAATACTAACCTGGGGACTGGGCTTGTCATGAAGCCAATGTTTTGGCGTCAAGCACAGCTCCTACCAGCTGTGCATGATGATGTACTGAGGACATCTGTTGTTTTTGTCTGCCCAGCATCCAGCTTGCCTTCTTCTGCTAAAAGCACCTCCATTTCCTTTTTTTTTTTTTTAGCACCTCCATTTCCATTTGGGAAATCACCCAGCCATAATCACATGCAGTGTTGGCAGGACCAATACTTGAGCTAAGGAGTGGGAACAAGACCCAAACTGGGATTCTCCTGTTTTGTTTTGTTTTATTTTTCTCTTGGGATCGTGACCATCAAGTGGATTGACACAATGAAGGGAAAAGGTCAGAGTTCATTTATCCCAACTTCGGCATTCTGACAGATGGTCTATTAATGCCTGTTACCTATGTACTAACCAATCTAATGCCTGTCCTTCTTAAAGCCTGGGATAGCGGATGTCCCCCTAATTCAAGGAATAATTCCTTTATTCCTTAAATTAGCCAGAGTCAGTTTCCTTAGCTTACAACTGAAGAGTCTTAGCTTGAAATGAGTATCATCATCGGGCAAAAGGAAGTGGAATGGACTGAGAGTCCATAGCCTGGATTTGGGACTTGGATTTGTCTTAAAGTAGTCTATGAACTCGGATAGGTCCCTTAATCTTTCTGAGTCTCAGCATCTTCATCAGTAGACTAAATAATTGAGTTAGATAATTTGAAGGTCCATTTATTTATAATATTATGGAATTTTAGATTTTTTAAAAAATATGTGTCTTCAAAAAATATTTGTATCTTCATAGTATTGTATTCATTTGTAAACACAATTTCTTGAACTCTCATTATGCTAGTAACTGGGGTTCCAGAAGTGAACTTGGGATACAGAGCTTACATTTGGATGTAGGAGACAAACATAAATAAGTAAGCAAATAAAATAATTATGAACAGTGAATAGTTCTATGTTCTACGAACAGTTCTTCCCAAGCACAACAAAGCTGATGAGATGGGAAATCATGGGAAAGGCCAGCTGAGATCACATTGTGAAGGAGCCTCTCTGAGGTGATGAACTGGCATGGAAGCTAAATAATAACAAGTCAGCTGTGTGAAGATGTGGGGAAAGCACATTCTAGGCAGAGAGAACAATAGGTGCTTAGGCCTGGGGTTAGAAAGGGAACGTGGTTTTTAAAGTACAGGGAGGAATGGGCAAAAAGGGAGGAAGGAGACTGCAGAGGGAGGGAGACCAAGACCACACAGGACCTTATACGCCCAGGAAAAGAAACTGAATTTTATCCTAAAAGATCCAATGTATAAATTAAGAGAATTGCTCTGTATGATCTGTGGGTTTTAGAGCTGTTGCATAGGAAATTGACTATAAATATCAGGAACTCAAGGGAGGGGTCATGGTTGGAGATAAATATTTGAAAACCAGCAGCATAAAGGTGGTACTCAAAGCCACGAGGGTAGTGTGATTTCTTAGGGAAGAAGTATAAATAGAAACAAAGGTTGAAGACCAAAACCTGAAGCTCTCCAACATTAGAGGTCACGCAACACATGAGATTCCACTGGAAGGGACTGAGAAGGGACCAGCGAGAGAGAAAAACAAACAAGAGAGGGTGATGTGATCAAAGCCAGAAGTGGAGAATGTTTCATGGAGGAAGAAATGATCAACTGCATTCAGTGCTCTGAACATCCCTGGAGCATGTGCTTAGCAACATGGAAGCCATCGGGGACTGTGGCCAGAATCCTTGCAGGGGAATGGTGGAAGAGCATTGAGGATGGGTGAGTGGAGGTCCCCAAAGAGCTGATGGATGGCATGTGTGAAGTCCTGGAAGAAATTTCGCTCTGAAAGGAAGCAGAGAAATGGGTCAATGTTTGACTAATTGAATGGAGGACTATTAGAAGGTGGTACTAATGGAGGCCTATGGAAATAATTCAGTGGAGAGAAAGAATTTTGTGACTCACAGAAGCCGAAATAACCGGCAAAGAAGTGGCCCTGAGAAGGGGAAAAGGGGTAGTATTGAGCAGCAGTGAAGGGGCTTCTTGCCCCATTTAGTTGTAGAGATGATTCTTCTACTACCAAAGCAGGGAGAATGCTTATTAGGGGCAGATAAATGTGTCAGTATGTAGATAAGCCACTGGAATGCGATGGAGTTCCTTTCCTCAGTCAAGTGAGACACCAACCAATCCAGGGGGAAGTTCGAGGTGATAGGAGAAACTTTTCAATGTTAACCTAAAGAGCAAGAAAGCAAGTTAAGAGGGAAGAAGTAGGAACCACTGGGCAGTGATTTGGGGATCTGGGGCCATGATTTCAAAGCAGGTCTTGTTGGTGGGATCTTACCCAGCAATGTGTAGCATGGGTTCATGCACAGAGATGGAGGGGAGCTGGGTTTGTCAGGTCGGGTTTTAGTTTTGCTTTGCTTTGCTTTGTTTTGCTTTATTTTAACCAGGAGAGTATGATGACTGAGATAGAGAGAACAAAGGGAGTCGAGGGTGTTTGCAATGACACACAGTGGAATCTAAACTGAGTGAAGACGGGAAGTGAAGATATGAAGGGTCGTGAATAGAGCAACAACTCTAGGATAGATGAGCAGTGAAAAGGAGGTGGGATCCCTGGAGTGGAGAACAGCTGCCATGGGAGGCGTCAGAGTAAGTGAGCTGGAAGGGTAGGAGGCAGGCTTCGGAGAACCAGCTATTTAAAATCAAGAGTCTGGAGGAGGCTTGTTGGGTCCCTGGACTTGTGTTGGGGTTAGACTGGAACACACGAGCAATAAAAGAAGCGCTGCAGAGAGACAGGGAGGCCAACCATTCCCTCTTTTATTCATTGCACATCTAGGGCTGATTGATCCAGTGAGACTTAGGCCTACTTTCTAAAGCTGAAGAAGTCAGTCTAAATCTAATGCAGATTGAGAGTGTGAAGACGAAGCTGGGTGTGTTCAGATAGGAATGTGTTTTGCTGCCAATAATTGAAAACTCAACCTCCACTGGCTGAAACAATGAGATGATTATCTTTCTAATACAATTAGAAGTTTGGAGAGCAGTAACTGCTGGCCTGGGCTTCGTGCCTCTACAATGTAAAGGTCAGGGTCTGTGATTCTTTTGACCTTTTCCTCCTGGTTACAAAGTGGCTGCTTCATCTTCCCATATCATAACTCCGGGGTCAGTTCTCAGCTGAGACCAGGTGGAACCATTTTAGACTCTAGAAAGAGGATGGGAAGGCAGAGTCAATTTGGGCAATCACTAAGGTCTACAGCTATTATTATTATCTGGAACTTCTGTATACGTACCAATGAGTATAAAACTAAAAATATTTTCAATCTGTCATCAACACCCCCCCTCTTCAAAAGATTTGTATATAAGTATATACACTGGACACCTCAGAAACCTGTAATTTGGCTTTGTTTGGGCAAAGAAATTGCTATACATTTACTGTTGTCTAGATATAAATGTAGGGCTAAAACAGTCAAAGAAATATGGGTTTCACCTACAAGGATTTTCCGGCCATTTCTGAAACCTCACTTTAGGCAACCCCCTCCCACCACTCATAAATCCTAAAGAATATCAAGTTTCTTATTGAAAGCAGATGGGATGTTTGCAGGAGTTGCCACCTCTATGTCAATGACATTAAGTTTAAGAGCCTGGGCATCTGTGGAATTCTAAGAAGGATGAATGGGCTAATGAATGGAAAGTATGTAAAATACCATATATACAAAATAGTAACCACCCACTTCAGAAAAATTATTTAGCCACTTTCAATCTTTCTAATTTTGCATATCTAAATAAAAATCATACCTAGATATCCTTTCTCAATTTTAAGATGTTAGATCTTAGATTTGCTATTTTAGAAATATTTGACTGTATTAAATTATTTAGAAATATCTTGTCATATTTCTTAATTCTTTTCTGCTTTATGACTTCATTAAAGTCCATTATAAATAATTTTTATTGCTGAATTAACACTCACATTAATAAGGCCGTCAGTTGAAAGGCTGGCATCCATGTACCCATGTATCTCCTGTTAGTAATAACTACATATAAAATCTATTCTGCACAGAATTAAACACACAGGCACACACACACACACGGATGACCCAGAAAATTAAATCCTTGGGAAAGGTCAGGATAGCAAGAGTTTATTTCAGTACTGGGGTCTAAACCAGTTAATTTCCAGTTTCACTGAAGTGAATATCAGTGGCTCTGCACTTCTGTGGTTGATGTTGTTATGATCTGGCCATCTTGTTATTGTTACTCTAGAAGGTGCTGTTAATGCCAGTTGCCTTCCTAACTTAATTCTGTCCCCACTTTCTATTCCAGAAAGAAAAAAAAAAAAAGAAAGGAAAGAGAGTCATAAAAACAATGGATAAGTAAAATATACATTCACTTTTGACCTTAATGTTGACCACTGAAGATTCTAATTATTTTCTTCTATCTAAAGGGGAAGGGAGGCTCCTCTGATTGATAGTGTCCTTAACTTAGTAACACCACTATCTCAAAGTACTATAGATCAGCGCACCATCAGTATTGTCATTGTCATAAATAATGTCAAAATCTTCTGAAATTGCTGGAATATATACGGTAATTGCACTTTGATCTCTTTTCTTTAAAACATGAATGACAGCATCTACTTTATGTACCACCACTCAAAAGGAAAATAAGACTTCTAGGAGTTTATAATGGAATGATCCACCGTGTGGGCAGAGTTTATAAGCTAATATGGAAATCCTCCATAATCATCCAGAAAGATTCACATTCCAATTCATTGATGTGTGTCCAGTTTTATGATGTTGGAATAAATTTAAATTTCCCTTACATCCAAAGTTGCAATGGACAATTTCACACTGCAAACTTCTCCTTCCCTTGTCATTACTTTTACTTCTAACTATGAGTTCTCATAGCCATAGAGTGGCTCAGGATTTGGTTGAGAGATGGGAGATTGAGCTTTGGGGGGCAGAGCAAAGATGTGAATGGTGGTTCAGAAATCAAGAAAGTGGATATTGATATACAGCTGAATAAAATTTACTGAGTATTTTAGAATTGGTGTTGTCAACACTGGTGATGACACACAAGACAAAATCTTCTTTCATTCTTATGGCCCATCGTCTATTGGAGACTTTCTCAAGGCTTGGGAAAATAAAGGGGCAGCAAGGAAGAGAGAAGAGTAGTACCTAATGAAGGAAAAGATTTTTGATATTGCTTCTCTTATACTTTGACTAAAGGAATTGCAAAGGTTAGCACACTGGTAGATCATTAGCAAAACGACACTTTTTAAGCACTAATTGCTCTATATAGGATGCAGGTGTCTCTAACCAAGTCTTTAGACTACTAGAAACAGTTATCACCCTAGAAGACTAACAGGTTCAGCTTTGTTGACAAACCGTTAGAACTATTACCAGGTGTTTAGTGCTGTCTTTGAGTCGAGCAGTTCAAAACCTAGCAGACTCAGGAAAGTGTTAATAGCTCTCTTCCCACGCTTGGTTAGCATGCCAGATTGGGAGGTGAAAGACTCTTAGCTTTTCCATCCATATTAATTCAATTCAGTAATGCTCAATTCACTTAAAATGAATTTAGACATGACTTTGTTTTAGGTGTTTGGAAACTACTTCATAGCCCGTGTACCCACTTGATCTAGGTCTAGCTGACTTCCTACTGGGTTTTTCCACATGGCAATCTCACAGGCACCCAAAACTCAACTTGTTAAAAGTTTGCTCCCAAAAACACTCCTCTGTGTTCGCTATTCTGTATTCCCTATTTCAGGGAGTAGAGTGCCGTCATCTCAGACAGCCAGACCTGAGAAATGGGCATCTCCCTCTCCTTCAACCCTTCATCCCAACCACATATCCATCCAGTCAGTAAAGATTAACTGAAGAGGTACTATTGCAACAAAATGAAAACCAACAATATTCCCATCCTCGAGGAACTTGTATTCTAGTTGGGGGAAACAATAAATAATATAAGAAAGTGGTAAGACTGATGGATAAAATCAAGTATAGCAGGGCAGATTGACTTTAAAAAATGTTTAAATATCTGGTCAGGTGGCTTTGAGAAAATATTTGAAGATGGAGAGGAATGAAACCATGTGAATATCTGGGGAGGTGCATTCCAGACAGGCCCTGGTGGGGCCAAAGACCTGAGCATGTGAAGAATATTCGAAGAATAGTCAAGAGACCAGACAGGTGGAGCTGTTGTGAGCAGCTGTTGTGAGAAAGATGAGATGAGACCAGAGAGGAACTGGGGACAGATACTGCAGGATCTTCTAGGCCAACATAGAAACTCCAGCTTCCACTGTGAATGGAAGTGGGAAGTCCTGGATGAGGTCTCAGTAGCAGAATAGAATGTGATCTGATATTCATTTTAAATATATCATTTTATGGTAATTGATTATAACACACTAAATTGAAAAGAATCTAACAGTCCTCTGTGAAAGTCAGAAGAAAAAAGAGGAGGAAAAGGGGGAGAACCAGGAGGAGGAAGAGGAGGAAGAGGAAGAAGAGGAGAAGGGAGAAGAGAGGGAGAAGGGCAAAAATGTGGTAGGCAGGGGAGTTGGTGGTGCAGAGAAAGTAACAAAAAGAAGAAATAGGGAAGGCAATTTTTTACCAACATGCCTGCTAAAAAATAGAAAAGTGGGGATATTTTTAAAATCACCATTTTGCAATATCCTGTACGTAATCTAGGAAGGGTTATAAATATAGGCTAAAAACATTGGGTTAAAGGTGGTTGTAAATTAGGTATTTGGAGGGTACTAAAATATCACCCCATAATTTTTTAAGAATTACAAATAGGAAATTCATCTTTACAAAGGAAGACTCTGGTGGGTCACCACATCAACCGAGTCATCAAACAACATCATGAATATTAGGACAACCTGATATTATGTGCCCCTCCATCTGATGCACTTATGTACTTCATAAAGTACACAACACCGTCTATGAGGAAACTGACAAATTCAGAACCTATGGGACAATCTATATGAACAAGTGAATGCCATTTTTTAAAAAATATGGGAAATTGTTCTCAATTAAGAGAGACTAAAAAGATATACAAATGCATGCATAAACATTGATTGGCTCCTGGATCAGGAAAAAAAAAACCCAAACTGTAAAAGACATCTTATATTGTACTACTCTTTCAAATTTTCCGTATATCTGGAGAATTTCAGATAAAACATTGACAGGGTGGAGCTCAATCATCCTGGGTGCTAAGCAGAGAATAAACTGCATGCAGGGAGCATGGGAAGAAGCCAGGAGATCAATAAGGAAGCTATTTTAATAATCCAGGACTGAAATTATGATAGGTCAGGGTTTGGCAGTAGAGGTGCTGGGAGGTGGTCAGCCTCTGTAAATTTTCAAGTTAAAGCCCGAGGGATAAGCTCGTGGGCTGAATGTGAAGTATATAAAAAATAAAAAAGAGGTGTCAACGGTTACATCGAAGTTTTGGACCTGAGCGACTGGAAGTGAAATTACTATTAACAAAAATGGAGAAGACTACAAGTAGAAGAGATTTCAAGGGTGTCCTCCTGTCGTGACTGGGGCATGGGATGCTTAATATCTCTATTAGACATCCAAGTAGGATGATACGTGGGCCATTTGGATTTTCAAGTCTAGAGTTCAGGGTAGTGTGAGCTGGAGATACAAGTTTGGGTATCATCACAGACTGGTTGAGGTCGCCAAGGGAGTGAGTATATCTAGAAAAAAAGAAGAGGACCAAGAATTGTGCCCTGGGGTTGGGACAGGGAGTTGGGCTCCAATATTAAGAGCCTGATCACCAAGACTCTAAACCCGAGTCTGGAGTCAATAATCTGTTGTACAAACTCTACTCCCTTCCCCTGTTGTCTGTTCCCACTGACCGGTTTTCATTCAGACTCTCTATCATGATAGGCTCCTCGCTGGTCTGCCCACCTACATCTAATCTTTCTTTAACACTTATGCGAATTATCTCATTGAACCCCTCTGCTAACACCTTTCAGGGCTCCTTCAAGATCTCGGCAGAAAGACATAGGACTTTTGAATGTCTAGCTCTTGGCTTCCGTCTCCAGTCTGATCCCTCACACTTTTCCCCAGGAATGTCTATCGTCTGTACTTCAGCTCTACCGAACTGACCTTTGATCAGAGGTCTGCTCTCCTGACTTCCTGCCTTTGGACATGCCTTTTCTCAGGTCTAGCCCTTACTCATTTTGTGCACTGTGGGAACACCTCTATCATGGTACTTGCCACATTTAATTGCATCTTTTCCCCCATCACGCTCTAAGCTACTTGAGTGCAAGGGACTCACCTTAATTCAGCTCTGCCTATCTCAAGTGGGGTACACTTATTCATCCCATGAAGACTTGTTGAATAAATGGATAAAAAATATTTGCTTTCAGGAGGGCTAAAGTTGAGGGGGCATGTCCTTCATCTGGAAAAAACACAAATGTTTATTGTCTACCCACTACTACAGTCTGCATGTTCAGTCTCTCCAAATTCATATGTTGAAATCTGAACAAGAAGGTGATGATATTTGGAAGTGGGACCTTCGGGAGATGATTAGGTCACGAGGGTGGAGTCCTCATGAATGATATTAGTGCCTTTATAAGAGCAGTCCAGGAGAACTCCCTCCCCCCTTCCACCAGGTGGAAGGCTTGGCTGTCTATGAACAAGGAAGCCAACCTTGGACTTCCTAGCCTCCAGAACTGTTAGAAAATGTCATTGGTAAGCCACCCAGTCTGTGGTATTTTTTTCTAGTAGTTCGAACAGACTAAGACATCTACTTAACTTAGCCAAAAAAGGGGCATTGTAGGTCTTTTAAAATAAAAATTACAAACCAGTCTAGACCAGTTTGATTATAATCCTGCCAAAGGCTGTAAAGAGATGACCTCAGAGAAGTCCATTTCAAAGCAATGATTATATGTTTCTGGTGTTTCTCCCTCCATATTAAAACCAAGAGCAGTAGGGTGCCACATTATTGAATTTTAAAAGCTACACTTTGGCCAGCCGTAGCAAGAGTCTATGAGTCAGGTGATGATCCATTCATCAGTCATAGGAAACATGAGGCATTGAAAATTTAGTACAAAACCCCAAACCCACAAAAACTGGCCACAGTTTCCTATCACGGGGGATGTGACTCATATCTCAGCAGGGGTACACATACCTTATTGCAGTCACAAAAGAAAATGTTTCTCAAACAAACTTTATCCCCCCAACATCATTTGCACAGAGCAGTAATTTGGTGAAAATCTTTTGAAACTTACAAAGTAATTTTTTTTTTTTTTTGTGGTTGGCCCATATTGCTACGCTTGGTTCTTACCACAATGACTCTTAATTTAGGGAACAAAATGATGGGCAATTAATCCTTTAACTATATTCAGCTGAATCCAGAGTCAAATTGAGGATGGATGGAAAGAAAAAGCCCTTGGCTGACCTAACCTCTGGACCTCCCAGAAATTGCTCCCACACTCTAGGGATGCCTCCACCGACATGCACGAGGAGCTCCTCCACTGGCCATTTGAGTCCTGAGTGGATTCCTATACAAACTTAGTCCTACTTTTCTGGATTGTGGATAAAGTTAGAGGTGCAAAAGAGGGTGGTGGTGCTGAGAAAGAGAGAAATACCACAAAATACATGTTTATGCTGATTTGGTAATAGTTCTTAGAGCAAAGCACTTTTTCTTAAGTATATCTGGAAAGTTGCAGTGCAGATTTGATGATTTTGTTCAGAAATAAAAAATAAGTGATTCCACTTATTGAGTGGTAACATGGAGACCTCACTTGCACATCCACTCAGTTATCCAACGTTCGTTTATGATGTGTCTATTATGTGCCAGAGATTTAATAGCAAAAGGACCAAAACAGAAGCCATGCCCTACAGGCATCTAGTAAGATAACCATGTAGACATGAAATTATAATGACATGATACATAGAATATTTGTAAAAGGTCCGTAAGGGAACATAAAGATAAAAGGAATTAATTCTGCCCGGAGGTCAGCAAAGACCAGCCTGGCAATGAGGTTTGTAATGGGAGTCTTGCAGAAGTCTTGGGGTTCTCCTAGAGTATGAGAACAGAGTAGACTTCCAGACAGAAGGAACAATACACACACACAAGCTGGGAGGTGAATGGAATCGTTGACTCCTGCACAACAAATTGAGATGTCGCAGATTATGTCTGATTCTCACCACTTTGACCCTGAGGAAGTTTTGAGCTGAGATGATAAGAATAAACCCTTTAAATGGGAATGGTAACAACATTGATGCATTTTTGCCAGAAAGGCGTTTTCTACACTAGTTTTCCTTAAATCTTAATTCCCTGATCAGTTAAACCATTTAGAGTTATTTTTTTTCCACCTCAAATTTTATTTAAGTTTTCATAGGGATCAATCCTTTCTTCTCTGAGCAAATACTTACAAAATTTGATTCATCCATCAGCTTCTTCATCCTAGTGATTCTCTGGTTTTCAGTCTTTGCTAGTATGAGAGAGAGAGAGAGAGAGAGAGAGAGAGGGAACAATTTATTTAATAAATGCAGTGTCTCTGGGACAAACTTTATAAATCTAAATTTTACCAAGTATCATCTTACTTGTTATTTTTTTATTTGTGTTGATTATTTAATTTAAATATTCACTAGGGGGATGCCTGGGTGGCTCAGTAGGTTAACTGTCTGCCTTCGGCTCAGGTCATGATTTGGGGGTCCTGGGATTGAGCCCGGTACGGGGGCTCCCAGCTCAGCGGTCACTCTGCTTGTCTCTCCCTCTGCTCCTCCCCCAGCTCATGCGTTCTCTCTCTCAGATAAATTTAAAAAAAAAAATCTTTTTAAATAAAAAAAAACAATATTCATTAGGAATCGAATAAAAGACTGATACCGTTTCTTAGTTGATCAACCAGAAAAACTGAGACAAGTTCCTTTAAATAGTCTGCAACTGCTCTATTACACTGGTCTTCTGATTTTTTGATAGACGTATGTTCACTAATGGTCTGTGCTACTTTAGACCCAACAACAAATGATAAATGTTGAAGACAGAATTTCTGGTTCAGATAGAGCCCACTGAGGACATGTCATATCCTTGCTTCATCTACCTTCCAGATTAACCCACAGACCAACTACGGAATGCCAGTTTGCCTTTCAGGAGTGTTGTAATCCCCTAGACCACAATCACTCAACTAGAGGGCATATATTGCTGGCAAAACAGTTCTTTAAGGCCATACCAGTCACAATTCAGTCTTAAATTATGTGCTCCATTCTTCCTGGGTTCTCTGAATTCCACCCAGAAGCTCCTGGTACCATTGAGACCAGTATTGTCTTGTGGTAAACCTACCTGTGTCACATTCATCCGTTCTTCATCATCTGCTCTGTTCAGGCTGTTTTGGTTCATTTATTTCTTGGGCTTCAACCTCTGTAGCTGTTACTCTCTATTTTATAGAACTCACACTCCTCGGAAGTTATATAGAATTTATGATTCTTAAAAACTGAGCCAGGTCTTTTTTCTTACTTCCATCTTTTCAAAGATTATCACCTTCATATATGATGTAATCTTCAAGATAGGACCTCTTAGCATTTATTTTAATTAGTTATTCAACCATTAGGGAAGGCTTTCAATAAAGTGAGGCCCCTCCCCAAGGTGAATTAGAAGCTCCTAAAATGGAGCTTCTCCATATGTCAGGAGTTCACAGATATATCTGTATTTGTTTTTTCTAGAGAATCAGATCTAATGTCTGAAGCCTTTTTAATTACGTTTTCACTTAGCCTTCTTGGCCTAACCATATTCTCAGGCATCTGCGTTGGTGCCATATGAGGAGGAAAACGCCATCAGAATTTGTTAAGTATTTTTTTCCTTATCACATTTAAATTGCAGGCATCTCTTGTCTCAGATTTTGCTGCTTTCCTACACAACCCACACCAAGTACCAAATGTCATAAGACTCGTGGTCCCTGATGCAGAAAGGGCTCGGGGCTTACAGTTAATTAGTCTGACAAAAATACCTCATATAACTTCCTTTTCCTAATAGTCTCCATTTAAACAACAACAAAAAAATTCAGACTTTCATCTTCGAAGTGTTGTTAGGCTTTATCTAAATGCTCTCAAAATCCTTAGAAAGAAAAAAAAAAGAGAGAGAAAAGAAATGAGTTGATAGTTCTCCAAATAACACAGCATGGCTGTATCTACATTCTTTTCCAGGCATTTCCTAATTAGAGAACCAGAGGATATCTTGTATCTGTACATTAATTAGAAATTCAAACTTTGGGGTCATTGGAAATATCCTATCTTACAGTTTGAACTGGCACTAGAATTTCCAGTGTTGAGTGTACCCTTCGTGCTACAGGGGCCCGTCTCATGAGGCTTCTCCTGGAAGCACAGAAGGGAGAGCTTCTATAATCCTGGTCTTAGCATTATATCCACATTTACTAACACAGAGACGGAGTGTGGGATGGTGGTGGGAACCGAGGCTGGTTCTTACAGCCTTTCCTTTCCTGTTGTGACTGGTCCAGCCAGTCACATAGCTGTCTACCATTGATCTTTCATCAGTAAGGCTCTGTAGGGCAACAAGCAAAATATCTATAGCTCGTGTGCATTTGAATCGAGAGGGAACGCCATGCAATCACCTCTTACAATTTTAGAAGTTACACTCCATAGGTTGTGGTAGCATGCTGTGTGAACTAGCATTCTGATTGCAGCTTAGTTTCAGGGATTGCTGCAAAGATTCGTGAATACGTGGCTCTGGAGAAACAGGAAAATACTTCAATCTAAAAGCAGTTTAGTCAAGTTGTCTGCATAGGCACAGGCTCCCCACATTTAATAGCAGAAACTTCTGAACAAGGATATTTTTCGAAAGGGAAAGGGAGCAAGCTCTGCTTATTGGGCTCAAGCAAAGGTCAGTTAAAGAAATGTTTAGGGGCACCCGGGTGGCTCAGTCAGTTAAGTGTCTGACTCTCAATGGCGGCTAAGGTCATGGTCTCAGGGTTGTGAGTTCAAGTCCTGGGTCAGCCTCAGCAGGGAGGCTGCTGGAGTTTCTCTCCCTCTGTCCCTGCCTCCATTCCTGCGCACTCCCTCTCTAAAATAAATAAATCTTTAAACAAATGTTTAGCTTTAGTATAATTTTAGATTGATAGAAAAGTTGCAAAGATAGTAGAGGGTTCACATATGCCTCGTGTCCAATTTCCTCTGTCATATTTGTCCTTATTAATTAACTAATATTTGTGCGCTAGTATTAATTAAGGTCCATGAATTCAATATTCCTTAGCTTTTACCTGATGTCCTTTCTCTGTTGCAGGATCTCATGCAGGCTACTACATTATATTTAGTTATTTTGTCTTCTTAGGCTTCTCTCTGCTGTGCGAGTCTCTCAGATGTCCCTTATTTTTGATGACGCTAACAATTTTGAGGAATACCGGTCATGTGTCTTATAGAACATCCTCAACTGGATTTGGTGAATGTCATTTTGCTTGTGATTAGCCTGGAGGTTTGGGGGAGGAAAACGATTAGAGACAGAGTGCCATTTTCATTATACTCTATCAAAGGTACATACTATCGACCTGTATCTAAAGCACTATTGATGTTAACCTTGATCACCTGGATAAGGGAGTGTTTGTCAGTTGGTCAGTTTCTCCTCTGAAAACTTCTCTTTTCCCCACCTTTTCCACAAGGAGTTTACCATGTGCCCACATATCAGAGTGGGGGGTTAAGCTTCATAATGGCCAGTTTTTACATGGGATTGTAGAAGTTGATACTTAGCCTCCAAAGCTTGTTCTACGCAAGTGTATACAAGGGTACACCTTGTAAATTCTGTAGGTTGGTATCCTATAGCTATTTCCACACCTTCTCTTGCTGACAGAGCTCTGATTTGGTTTAGGGACTAGATGGCCAAGGATGGAGACTGTCATGTGTTACCCTTTCCTCATAAGGAAATACTACCATTTAGTTGAGATTCCCCAACTTTCGTTTACAGTAGACCTTGTTTTGACACTTTCATAATTTAGGTTGAAATTCTAATCTTCCAAAACACTTTGTGATTAAAGGACAAAACACTTTATTGTAGAGAATAAATTCAAGTTCTCCGGTGACTGCTTTATAAACACATCCAAATGACTTTATTTTTTCACTGACCCAGTTGAAGCTTGTACATGAGTCTCTATTTGCCCTGCAGTGGCCATGCCTACACTAGCTCCTGTAGCTCCTGCCTCGCTCCCCTCCCCATCTTCATTCCTGTTCTTATCATTTCATCCTTGCAGTCCAAGAATCTCTGTTGTCATTACTGTCTCCAAAGGATCGAGTAGCTGGATTTCTCAAGCAGCATGTTTGTAT
This sequence comes from Canis aureus, assembly GCF_053574225.1. Lineage (NCBI taxonomy): Eukaryota > Metazoa > Chordata > Mammalia > Carnivora > Canidae > Canis > Canis aureus. The sequence continues at coordinate 10,410,280 of NC_135621.1, read as the reverse complement.
AATTTAGGAGTATACTTGATTGTCCATCAAATTCTTGCTTCTGCACTCAGGACTCTCTGTGGCTCCCTAGTGCCACCACATCAAATCTTTACTCTTCTCTCTGCATTTAAAAGCATTAATTTAATTTAAGCATTAAAGCTTCTCCCCCCACCCCCTCTCTCTCAAAAAAAAAAAAAAAAAAAAAAATAAATAAATAAATAAAATCTTAAAAAAAATAAAAAGAAACAGGCCAGATTCTTTCATCAGTTTTCTTAAGTGAAAATGTTCCACTTCGACCTAAGAAGGATGCATCTCTGAACTTGTAATAAATGAGTGGGAGTTGCACAAAGGCAAACGGAACTCTAGTACATCCGATCTTGTGATTGGTAACATCTACGGATATTTAGTTCAGCATTAAATTGGATTCCATTTAATGCTGAATCACTTCAGGAAATCCAAAGCAGTCTCATTACACATGGGTGAGTGTGTTTCCTCTAGGAGGTACAGTACTTGGCATCTCCTGGATGAGTGTGAATCACCACTTCATCTGGCTGCCATACAAGTACGTATTGTTTTATTGAATAAGAGGGTAAAAAGTCACATAAAACATTGCATGCTACAAATGGCTGGGGAATAATCTGATTTGCCTTGATGCAACTTAATTTATACATTGGACTTCTAGAAAAAAAAAAGGCAACTCTTCCAAAAATACAGCTTAGTCTGAGCACATGAACCATGAATGGCTTCATTATTTTTTAGTTGAATTTCCTTTGCCACTCTTTTTGGATTATAATATTTTAAGATAAAACTACTTGAAGGCAGGGAAAAAATTAAATAGAACAAAAATAGGATCAGAGGGACTTGCAGTAGGCAAAATAGAAAAGGAAGACAAAAAGCATAGATTTTTCTCTGATTTCTACAACACTGCCATTTATCCCCAACCCTACTACATGAAATATACTTCCTTCTTTGCAGGACTGACATTTTCCCCCCAAACTTCTGATGTATAACCATTTTTAATGTTTGACATATTGTCTTCAGAAAGAAAATATAATGAACTTGTTTTTCAAGCTCAGACCACATCCAGGGGATTTTGCTTTAAATAGAAGGATCCCACTGATTTTGCAAATCATGCTTGTTCTATACAATGTCAACATCTCTGGGGTTTTGTATACATGAGATTGTTTAGATAAACACCATACGCAGAGATCCTGATTTAAGGATTTGCATTAGTAAAGAGGAAAATTAGACTATAACTAGAATATTCTCTGGATATTCCCAGATATGAACACGATGTGCATTTGTCCTGAAATATTTAGTTCAGTAATGCTGGAGTGTCTTCTGAGGGGGGATTTGGAGTTAGTTCAAACATATGCAATAATGGAGATGGGTATACATAGACGTTAGTCTGAAGTTGTTTCTATATAGGATCAGAATTAAGGAAAAGGACAGTGCCCAAAATATCTTCTGGAGCTCTTCTTGACTGCCCACCCCTGAAGCTACAGAGTCTTGCCACAGAAGGTCCCACTGTTGAGCAGGGTTGCAGTTATGAATTTCTATCCTTTTTTTTTATTTCTCAGACATTTTAAACTTTGTTTTCAGTATTTCAGTGCACTTCTAAATTTCCATACATCAATGAATTGTAACCTCGAGGTCACAATTTCTGTCCTTTCTGGAAGGTCATTTAACTGAGAACTAGAATTTTGCTGTGGTTACATATTGTGCTCAGTTTTCTCTGGTTTGTAGATTATCCCAGCTCATCCTGTCCCTTCATATTGGTCCTCCTGCACCATGCTGAGTGTAGAGCAATCTTTGGTGAGCACCAGGCCTTGGATCCAGCCCCCCTGGATCACCTCTTGGCCATCTACCCTCATCTCTAACCGTGTCCTCTGGGAGATGCCAGGAGAGAATGTAGACCCATCTTCCTTCCCCAAGTCTGAAAATGTCTTCTCAGTCTGGCTGAAATCTCTCCTTCCTGAAATTCTCTCCTCCTGCATGTGCTGCGACTTTTGGAAATCAAATCTGGGAAGTCCTGTCTCAGGCCTCCCACAGACAAGAAGACTGTCCCAGAGTCTTCTACCTGCTTGAATGCAGGAAGAGAAAGTGAAAAATATCTCAAAATATTATCCTGCCACAAATATTTTTTTGCTTTGGGAGTCTTCAGTTCCTGGACTTGGACCACGGTGTCTGACTTTTATAACACACCTTGGCTGTGAAGGACTTGTGGGAATTTGAAGTCCAGCTTGCCATAATGTTGGTTTAGAAAGATGCATCTCAAGCACCCGGTCTTAGAGTTTGGGGCCTGAATCCTGCTCCTTCCTACTCAATAGCATGCCACATAACTTTCTTCACCCCTTGCCCTACTCATCTCTTTTTTTTCCCCCACCCCTACTACTTAATTCAGGCCTCCATGGCCTTTCACCTGGATCACCATAATCACCTCCTAACTGGTCCTTCTGTCTCTACCCTCTGTCTCCACCCTCATCCTCTCCAGCCTATCATCTATTTCAACAATATATTCACATATGGGTCTCTGAAGTTTGATCAAAACCTTTTTTTTTTTTTTTTGGTCAAAACCTTTTAATGACTCTCCATTGGCCAGGGGACAAAGTTCAAACTTAATGGCAATGGTTCCAGACATTTGTGCTACTCTGGGGCAGATACTCCTACTTGTCTTCCAAATTCCATTTTCTCTTTTTTCCCATATTAAAGTCACCACATTTTTTTTTTTTTTTGTCACCACATTTTTAAAACTGAGCCCATTGGTCATCATAACAGAACCTATTGGAAGTCTTCATCAGTAGATGTGGCCATGTGACAAGGTTCAGACCAATGTGTTTGTAGGCAGAAACGTTCCATGTCAGCTTCTACGAATCTCCCTTAAAAGACAGCTGGCTATGGCTTCATGCCTTTTTTCTTTAGCTTTACTTTTTTCTGCTGCTCAGAATGTGGATGCCATGATTGAATCTGGAGTAGCCATTCTGAACCACAAAGAGATCTTGGAAATGGAGGCCATGGTGGTGAAATAAGATCAATGAACTTGGGTTCCTGAAGACTTCGTTTTACTGACCCACCATACCAAACCAGAACCTCCGTAGTCCTCCCTCGCAACACGTTCCTAAAGAAATCATTTTCCAGTGTCATTTTCCTTCTTTCTGTACTCACAACCATGTTGACCTGTTTGCTATTCTCAAATTCATCATACCGTTCCTGGTTTCTGTGCTCACAGACTTTTTTTTTCTTAAGACCCCCTTTGAGAAGACTACTAATCATTCACAGCCAGGCACATTTGGTGACTCTTTCTTCCTTTCCCAATCATTGTACATCTGCCCAATGTGCTACTCCTTACATATCACTATCAATGTTTTATTTACCTATTTGTTCCGTATGATAGACCATGAACTCTTTCAGGTCATGAATACATTTTTTTCCATCTTTGTCTCCCCAATGTCTACGTATAATTGGATCCCAAACTGTAATTATTGAATGAAATAAGAGTTGAATACAATTCTCTGATATTTCATTTCCTTACCTGTAAAATTATAATAATAATTGCCATCCTACAGATTTTGAGGGGAATCACATGAGATGAGAAATGAGAAGTTACTTTGTTAACTATAAAGCACCATTAAGAAAATGAGATATTGTTTATCCAAATTTCTACTACCTGGTCAGTCACCTTGGACAAATATAATTTCTATAGAATCCAGGGCTATTGATCTACTTTAAATCTATAGGAAGTGGAAACAAAGGATGAATTGGAAAAAGGGTACACTTCTGATCTTAGCAATGGAAAATTAGGAATGTAACCAAGGGTTAAGGTCAATTTAATTTTGATTGCTAGATAGTTAAGTGTATTTGAGTCTAGCTATCTTACAGACTTAGTTCCAGGTAACCTCTTCACCCCCAGACGTACATAGCTCAGTGCAAAATAGTTGTACTTCAGTTAAAACAAAAAGAGTACATGTTGGATAGCCTCATCTCCCTGAATTCACCTCTAGAACATAGAATAAGGTGTAAGAGCTATAATCCCCATGTCAACTGCTTTAAGAGAATATGGGATGGTCATAGCTGGAGCCAGAGCAGAGGCAGGACACACGCTTGTTTCTGCCATATGAACGTAAGCAGTCAGGATCTCTGGATAGCCTTTGTAGAAAGTGGACCCTATTGGGTGCTGAGTCTGCTCAGCTCATGCTCCCTTCTTTCTTGAGACTTGTATTCTAAGCTCCGTCATCACAAGGTCATTCCCAGAGCCACTGTGTGATTCTGAATCTGCTGTGGTTCTTTAACCAACTGCTGACCCCAGATCCTTGCTTTGGCTCCCCAAGACTTCCGAGAACCAAGATCTCATGTCTAGGAGTCTCAAAGCCCCTTTTTACAGCAATCAGTTTGCTCCCATCACTCTCATGGAATCCAGTCTTGTTTTGCCTATATTTTCCTATCTGAGGGTGGGAGGAGTAAGGAGGGGTAGGTTTAATGTCACCTCTTATATTATGAATCGATGACATAGGCTTTTAAAGCCAAAACTATTCCTAAGATCTCCTTTTAAAAATATAGAAGATTTAACTACCTTCACTTATGTATTTAAACTGATTTCAGAAGGAAATGTAGAGTTCAAAGTGAAGTTGGGGCTCTTCTCCTCTGTATATTTGCAAATGCACAAAGCTGGGTCTGTTATGTCCTGTCTGAAAGGCTATCTATTTGTACAGCTTTATGCATCTCTTCACAGAACACCCATGAAGTCACAGCTCATATTTCTGCTTTAAATATTCGATCTTTTGGCTTTAAACACCCATAAGGGTTATTTGTCAAAACGGATCTTAAACCTCTCCCCCCAGCTCTGCAGCAGATCTTTAAAGTAATGCTGTAGGGGTGGGAAGGAAAGGGTGGGGGAGACGGGAAAAGTCAGGCATTCAGTAAGCATTTATTGAGTGCCAAGTACGTGCAGAGCATATGGTATCTAGTAATAGGTGCTGCGAGGGGGATAAAAAAGAAATGGAATACGTGTTATTGCCTTCGAGATGAAGGAGACAGAAACATAAGCACTGTCATTTTGTTCAATCCTCGATCCAGACATTTTAACCTTGTTTTCCAAAGATGTTTGTATGAAGAGCAGAACCCAGAAACCTGGGCATGTATGAACATCGTAGCAGCACATGCATATGTGTCTGGAGAAGCACGTATATATGGGCAAGCACATATGTGAGAGACAGAGAAAAGGACAGAGGGTATATGGGTATAGGGATGGAATGGGGCAGAACAAAGAGTCATGTCTTTTGTGGAAAGTCCTTTCTGAATGCACTTTCTCGATCATCTTCTGCCTTTATTGTTTTCTGAGACCCCAACAGCAATCCCCCAAGCTCTCTTTACAGGAGTGCATTTGTTCTCATAGCTTCCTGATCCTTGGGATCCAGGTTCTTTGGTTTTCTAGATGTGTGTTTGCTTTGGTCTTTTATGAAGACAAAATTTCCTTGCTTCTCTTGAGTGCTCATTTCGGACCCAAGTCTCTTTGGTTCTGCTCTTGTGGCCTTGGAAGTACACCTGTTGCACATGGGCTACATGGACCCTGAGGGGCGGTCTCCATATGCTCAAGCAGCTGTGGCCTCTCTTAGCCTGCCCACAGGATGTCTGACCACCCTGGCTCTTGTGCTCTGAGTGGAGACTTAGAAACCACTGTAGGGTACTGGTGAGGCCCTACGGAGGTGTGCAAAGTAATCAAGAGGCAAGCAGGATTTGGATTTAAATCCTGTTGCCACTATTAACTACCTTATAAACTAATGAAACCACACTGGGCCTTGGTTTCTTCATCTGTCAAATGGAAATTCTTCCTTGACATTACTTTTTGTTTTTAAAGATTTTATTTATTTATTTTAGAGGAAGAGAGAGAGAAAGAGAGGAGAAAGCTTGAGCAGGCAAGAGGGCAAGAGCAAGGGAAGGGAGAAGCAGACTTCTCGCTGAGCAGGGAGACTGATGTGGGGCTCGATCCCAGGATGCTGGGATTACAACCTGAGCCCACGGCAGACGCTTAACCAACTGAGCCACCTGGGTGCCCTCCATAGCATTATTTTGATAGGTAAATGAATTAATACATTAGCACATAGTAGGTACTTGATAAAGTTTTAGGTAGTATTATAATATTACTATAGTTTTCATTAATATTCATGCATTTGCCTGGAGACTTGGAGGACTAAGATACATTTGTTCTGTCCTACAAGGTATGACTAAGAAAAACAGGAAATGTGACTTACTCCATTCATTAAATAAGCTTTTTTAAAGTGCTGACTGCATTGCCAAGTACCATATTAGATCCCTCCCTCCTACTTCCTTTTCTTCATCCTTCCACAAACATTTATTGTGTTTCTATGAGGTGCCAGGCATTGCATTAGATTTTAGGAAAATAGCAGTGAGATAGACATGTGTTTCCTTCCATCATAGAGATTATGATCCAGAGGGAAAGACATGTATTGCACAAGCACACCCAGGTGGAGAACCAGAGATAAGTTCTAGGTGCTACAATAGTGTTCATGGAATAAAAGGGTTCTTATCAGATCTGCCAGGGCAGCAAGACCATCATGATGTGTGTTTCCATTCATGAAGCCAGTTCTCAAAAAAAGTAAGTGACTTGACTGCCATTAGGTCAGTGGTATTTTCATTATGTTTCCCTACACATGACTGGCATTTTCTAATGGGATATCAATCAAATCCATGAATTTCCAATACCATATTTTACATGACATAATGGCTTTTCATTGGAAGATTGAAAAGGGGACGTATAAAGCATCAAAATTTAAAATAATAAATCCATAGGTACATCCTGGTGTGTGCTTTGCTAATATTCAATGTAACGTGTTTTTAGTAAGACTTCTATTCTGAACTTAGCCATCCAGTCCAGGCTTCACTAGAATATTTCTTTGTATATCATCTTCCATTGATTAAGAGAAAAGCCAGATTGTGAATATGGTTCTAAACCTTAAATGATATCTGTAACTTTCTTCTGTAACTACTAGCTTCAGTGCCATTGTAGGGAGGGCAAAGGGATTGGGAACTTATGTTTATTGATTACCAATTGTGTGTGAGTGCTAAATGTTATGTCACTTAATTCTCACAGGAATCCTGTAAAATAGGTCTTATTTCTACCTTTTTACATATTAGGAAATTGAGGCTTGGAAAAGTTAGGAAATTTCTTCAAATTTGCACACAGGGCCGGTATTCAAAGCCAACACTACCGGACTCTGAATGGTACTCTCAGTTCAAACATGAGTGATCTAACCTTTCATGGAAAGTCACACAGAATTTATCTCTACCCATGTACAGTACTTTTTAGTTTATAAAACCATTGCAAGGCTGAACACACAATAATTCCAGTTAAACTTACCAAAATTCAGTTTATTGTCCTGGTATCACAAATTGTATATAATTTATTCTTGGCTCTGGGACTTTTCACTTTTTTGCTCTAGGTCTCTATTTCTTTGAAAATTTTTTCCATACGTTACAGTTTAAATTAAGAGGGCAACAAAGGCATTCAAGATGCCACACATAGGAAAATAATAATGTAAATATCACTTTTTTGAAGATTATAATTTCACTTTCCTCTGCTCATTAAAAGTTTTCTTTGCAGCACAGCAAACTCACTGGATTTGCCCTCACTCAATGTGCCTAGAGTGAAACAATCATCTTTCTTTTGGGACCAGATTAATCTTCCCTCTTTCCTATTGCTTCTCACTGAGCCACGTGTTTTCTCCAGCATCTGGGGTCAAATCCTCGTAGCCACCTTTGGCTGGGCTACACCCAGACAAGCATCATTCACAATGACAACAGCTTCTGTACCAAGTGGCAACAAACACGCTCTCTCTCCTCTGACCCAGTCTTTAGAGCAGCGCCCTACTGTAACTGTTATTGACTCCATCTTACGAACGAGGAAAGGAGCTTCAGAGCAGTCAGAAGCTGACACTAGTGAAGCAAAGATTTGAACCTTAGTCTCATGGACTACAAAATACCATCCATTCATCATTGATTTTCTGCTCATTGATGTCCTTTCATTTTCCATGAACTCACCTTGAGCCAGACCTGTATATTTTTTTATGCTCAAATTAGTGCTACAGTTCCCTCATGTTCCTAATGGTTCTCTTTCCTCAACTTCAATCCAAATTCTGTACCCCAAACCAGATATATCTTCCCCCAAATTCATCTTTTTCCATTGTCCTTATAATACAGGAGCTCTGAATCTATTAAAGCCACTAAAAATCAAATAATAATAAGGTTTCACTCATTTACAAGAAAGGAAATGTGAAATATTCACAATTTCATATTTAAGATATCTCTCCCTTAAGTTTTCTTCTTAAACGTTTATCCTGATCATCAGTAATAGAGTATATATAGTTATTTCATATTGCCTGCAAATGGTTTCCCGGGGCTTTGTTATATGTCCATTTGAGAATCACAGCCCTAGACAGTAAATACTAAAACAATAGTCGAGACCTTCTAAATTCTGTCTCCAGGTCACATTTCTACCACTCTTCAATTCAATATCCTTGAAGGGCACTGCATGTATTAACTCACTTAGGCTTCCCAGTACCCAATGTGGTGGGTATTAGCAAGACGTCTTCTGAGCCTCAGTGTCTGAATTTGTAAAATAAAGATTAAAATAAGACCTACCTAGTAGGATTGTTGTGAGGGTTGAGATAATACACGAAGTTCTTAAAGCATGGTATGTAGTTAATAAGTAACAGCCATTATTACTATTATGCCACCTTCTAATTGTGGAAATTTAAAAATCATATTGATTAATGACTTGCTAGTAGCCAGTCCAGCCAAGATTTGGGCTTGGCGATGTCTCTCGGAGGTCTGAACTCTCAAACACTGGGCTCCACTAGCTTCCTTGCTCTTTTTTTCCTACTTAAATATTCCCTTCCCTCTGGAAAGCCTTGGTTACTCATTTGTGTTCCTAATATCTCCTTTGTATATATCATGACATGCTGCACAGTGCTGCCCTCATATAAGACCTTAAATATATGAAATAACTTCTACCCTGGTTTCAATTGTATGAACCTTTAAGACAGACTTATACTAGTGACAGAATTTAAATATGTTTTACTTGTGCTGGGGGTCCTCCCAAACCTCTCCCAGTTTCACTAATTTGCCAGAAGGACTCACAGGACTCGGCATACAGTCATAGGCATGACTAAGATTTATTACAGCAAAAGGATAAAAAGCAAAATCAGCAAGAGGAAAAGGTGCATGGAGCAAAATCTGGAAGAAACCAGGCACAAGCTTTCAGGAGTCCTCTCTCAGGAGACTCACACAGGATGTGCTTAATTCCTCCAGCAATGAGTTTTGACAACACATGTGAAGTATGGTCTACTAGGGAAGCTCATTAGAGACTTGGTACCCAGGTTTGTTACTGGAGACCAATCACATAGGCACTCTCCGCCTAGCACGTAGTAAAATTCCAGACTGGGAATTCCTTTCCTCATTCTTTATGAGAATAATGAAAGCAGCTGTTCAGCATGATCCACATTGCTTGTACAAATAGTTTAGGCACAGTGAGTCACTCTTATCAGTTCTGGGAATGGTGGGAACCTTCCTATGATGGTTAATTTCATGTGTCAACTTGGAAGGTGTTTTCAGATGGGAATAACATTTAAATCAGCAAATTCTGAATAAGCAAATTGCCTTCCATAATATGGGTGGGCCTCATCCAACCAGTTGAACACCTGAATAGAACAAAAAACTGGCCTCCCCAGAAAGAAGGAATTCTCAAGCAGACTGCCTTTGGACTTCAAATCAGTTCTCTCAGGGCTCCAACCTGTTGGCCTTCCAACTGGAACCACACCATTGGCTTTCCTGGACCTCAAGCCTAACAGCCCACTCAGTAGATTTTAGACGTGCCAGCCTCCCTAACCACTTGAGAAAATTGCTTACAATAAATTTCTTTCTACATATACACATATGGATCCTTTTGGTTATGATTCTCTGGAGAAGCCTAACATACCTCCCCAAATCCAAGTTCCCAGATGCCCGTCAAGGTCAAACTTGCAAGCAGGTGTTCCTGAGGACAGCAGTCTTAGACCTGTCCTGTTGACCTTTCCTGTACGCTACTAACTTTTACAGCAATGGAAGCTGCAAGGCAGGAATGCCACGGAGAAGCAGAGCCCATGAATAATAAGAAACCGTGAGTGGAGAGAAGTTGGTTGGGAGAAGCAGAGAAGTGGAAGCAGCCATAGTCCCCGGGTAGAGGCTTCACTCCAGAGTGGACCATCTGAGTAGGAAACAGAAGGTGTCTGTAACTGGGGGAGCAAAATGAGCAGATAACAAGATGCTTTTTTATCCAACAAGACCCGACTACCTAACTGTGGTTTGTGGTGGATTAAAGATGGCCAAAAAGTCTTCACCACTCTTTAACATGAAGATGTAGAATCTGCTCCCCCTGTCGTCGAATCTGGGCTGACCTGTGATTCCCTTTAACTGATGGAACGCCACAGAATGACGCTGTGGCTCTTCTAGGCATAAGTCTTGAGAAGTTCTGGCAGCTTCTGCTTTTGTGCTCTTGGGAGCCGTGAGTCACCCTGTTATGAAGTTGGGCTATTCTGCTGGAGAAACGACTCGAAGAGAAAAAGAGAGAAAGAGAGAGAGAGAAGAGAGAGGGGGAGAGAGATGCCAGGCCAGTCCCCTGCTGTTTCACCTACCCTGGTGGAGGCCCATGACTATTCTGGGTGTTCCAGTCCACTTGAGACTCCTGTGTGAGTGACCCCACGCAAGACCAGTGAAAGAATAGCCCTTTTGAGCCCTGCTCAAATTACGGAATCATGAGCAAATGATAAAATGTTGTAACCCTAGACCATTCACTTTTAGGATGGCTCCTTTCAAAAGCAATAGACGAGCCCAGTGAAGCAGCCAAACTGGTCTGACAGCAGTGGCTTCATTGGAACGGTGGGACATTAGAGGAGAAGGCAAGAACTGTGTGTGCTGCGGGCAGCAGGATGACTCCCTGGGACCTGACACAAGGTCCTCTTTTCCAGTTCCCACTGTTTCACAACACTGACATGTGTCACTTCACAAAGAAAACAGTCTGTACCCTTCCAAATGAAGCTGTACCCTAGAATCTTTTCCAGACCTTCCCAACCCTCAAACCGAAGTTTGTGAACAGTTGATTGAGATCCCATGCGCAATGAGTCATGTTTGTCTTCTGAATGCCTGCTGCCTTAGTGGAGATCTTAGATCATCACAAGTCCCATGACCTGAGGCTCATGTCTTCACTTGGAGAGCCAAAATACAACACATAACCTCGACTCCAGCAAAGATTCTCAACATGTGCATGAGTGTGTGGGTGCAGGATGCCAAATCTGTGAGTCCAAAAATATCATAGTTACCCCCCAAGCCAGTCTGACTGATTTTATTGATAGAATTGATGGGTCATTTAGTTGTAGCAGAAACTAGACCTATGACCGATTGTTGCAAATATTTTCATCTCTCTTTTATGGATGAGGATATCAAAAAAGAGAGACAGCCAGAGAGAGAGAAAGAGAGAGAAAGGGAGAGAGATCCTAGAAATTATCAGAGCCACTCAACAAGTCAAAATTGAATCCAGGGCTCCCAAGCCTTTCTTCAGGGCTTTCTCTACTATTGGCAGCATTGGTTTTCATTCATATATTTATATATTTCTCTGCTGGAGACAACATAGGTACAGCCCAGTATTTTATTATTACCTTACATAAAACATACTTCCTCTCTGTGATATCGCCATTTTACCTTGCACACTTTATTAGTTTTTTTATGGGTAGTCTCAACCATCTCTTGAAAAAAAAAAAAAAAAAGAAAAGAAAAAGGTCTGATAAGAAATAAATTCCCAAAAGACCATGTGTTGAGAAAGAATGTATAAGTGCAGCCAGGACGGGGGGAGTATGGAGAGGCTCTCCCTGCTGATAATTTTGGGAGAAATAATTGCCTGACTTAGAATTATGACATTTTTCTAGGCCACCTCATTTCATTTGATAAAATATTACCACTTTCCAATATGTTTGTATTAAAAGAAATGAATGAAAATATAGCTAGGAGGTAATGTAGAATGGTAAATCAGAGTGAGTAAAATCTACATGTGAATATGCAGTTTTATTTATAGCATATGGAGAATTCATCCATCCATCCATCCATCCATCCATCCATCTGTCCGTCTATCCATCTACTCAAAAAGATCTTGATTGAACACCTACCACGTAGAAAGCCACATTAGGTAGAGGCCATACTTCCTGCCCTCCAGAGATTGCTTTTACAGTCTCATAAAGGAGATAAGACAAGATGTGAACACAAAGAACTACGATCAAGGTAATAAGTGAGTAAGTACCACAGGAGAGAAAAATAAGGTGAGATGAAGGTTCAGGAAAGGGAGACACCACTTCTGGCCAAAGGAAATAGATAGTAGAATGATTTCTTAAAAGTATAATCTATCACCCTCCAACTCCTGGTTTAAAGTCTCACAGTTATTAGCTCTGTGACCTTGGGCAAATCATAAATTTCCTGTGTCTTACTTTTCTTATCTTTTAAAAGGAAGGGTTGGACTAAATGATCTTGGAGGTCCTTTCCGCTCTAAAGTACTGGGATGCATAATTTTTCATGAGAAGCCCCAGCTAAATATGTGACAATCTATTCTTTATACAACCAGAGTAACTCTTTAAACCTAAATAAGATCATATTACCCAGGGCTTAAAACCCTTTTATGGCTGCATTTCAAAGAAAACCTGTACTCCTTCTGATGGGTGCACCAGGTCCTGCAGCGTCTGGCCAGTCTGCTCCAGCCTCATCTCCCAGGCTCCTCCTCTCTCACCCGCTCTCTGCCAGTCGCAGGGACTTCTTTTTCCATCCCAGCTGCACCAGTCAGCACCTTCACATGTGCTGTTCCCTCCCTCTGGAGTGCTTTTCCTCTTCTCTTAAAAAAAAAAATGAATATGTGTATGTGTGTTTATCATTTTTATGAAAGAAATAAATACACACAAATTAAGAGTCAAATGATATCTGGGATTATAACCTGTACCCAGAGGGGCTGGGACGCTGGGAGGATCGGAACTCAAGTCCTAATATATAGACTTGTATTTATACCCTTGGTTCTACGCACCTCCCCCTATGCCTCTGGGCCGCCTCGCATCTGGGTATGGAGCCACTTCACTTTCTCATACAGTTTAAATCCTCTAGAGTCCTGGTGGGCTGGAGGGAAGGACAGTTACTTGGATTGGTGGGATGGAGGACAGAATCAGGGCCTCTCAAAGAGCTTTATACTGATTTTCAAGCCATTCTCTGGATTTCCTTCCCACACCTCTATCCCTGCCTGCCTCAAGTCAGCTGCCTTCAATTCCTGAGACTTTTCTGGGGAGCTCAGTGCTGTGACATGGCTCCTTTCACATCCGCCTCCTGTTTGCAAGCATTTGGTATTCAGCGCTCTTAGTTTTGCTAAATCCTCCTTCTACTCCTTATCCTCCAAAAATGTTTTCATTCTCTGCAACCGCAAGTATCTGTCTCTTCCCCCTTTCTGTCTTCTGAGCTTCCTTCTCATTAATTACTTTTATACTCAATGTTAGTAGGATTGTAGAAGAGGTAAGGATGGAAAATGTCTTGTATCTGCCTCTTCCCTTGTCTCATTTTTGGACTTTGCATCCTTTAGACGTCCAGGTCAGAGTTAGAGGTGGACTTCCCTGGCCATAGGTCTAAGTAGATCCTGCTGGGATTAACTATTAGAGGACCCTATTTGCTTCCACTGTAACATTTAATGTTATTTCAAGCTGTATCCTTATTTATTAACCTACAAACTTTAAATACATCTATTTATCGTTTTGTTTGAGGTCTTTTTGATTCCACTAGAATGTAACTCAGGGAAGGCAGGGACACGTTTATTTTCTTCAATCAATTTATACTGAGTGCTTAGCACAGGGCATCACCTGAGCAGGGTCTCAAGTTTTCCTACTGATGAATGTTGACAAACATGAAGATTGAGTCTCAGACTTCATGGACAGAGCACCATCAAGGCAGGAACAGGCTAAGAAAAAGGAAGAAAGAAAGAAAGAAAGAAAGAAAGAAAGAAAGAAAGAAAGAAAGAAAGAAAGAAAGAAGGAAGGAAGGAAGGAAGGAAGGAAGAAAGAAAGAAAGAAAAAGAAAGAAAGAAAGAAAGAAAGAAAGAAAGAAAGAAAGAAAGAAAGAAAGAAAGAGACAAAGATGTAGCAAATTGCATAAGAGCCAAAGTTCCTGTGTTTGAATCTTAGAACAATCACTCATTTTGTTCTGCAAGCTTGTTGATAAATTGCATCAAAATGGAGATAACAGCAGCAGTCCTACCTCCTGAAGACTATTGTAAAGATTAAAATAAGTCAACATAGCTAGATGTCCTAGAACAATGTTTAGCCCACAATGCTGCATTGGTGTTGGCTTGGGAAGGCCTTGGTTGGGTGAGGATCAAAGCTGTGCTCTGAAAATTTAAGGCTAAATTTCAGTAAAAGATAAACAAGTTGGCATCGCATGCCTGGAATGTTCAGAATCCAATTTTGAATTCGGGTTTTACTTCTTAAGTTTTCATTGTGTCCTCATTATGTCCGGTAATTTGTAAAGCAGGGCCACTTGAAGTATCCCTAAAGAAAAGACTTCCCCTTTGGGACAAGGTGTGGTAGGAAGGATGGGGTGAAGGATTACGAGAAGGGAGTAACTCGACAGGCTTCAAAGACTAGAAAGCTTGGAAGGAATGGGGTGTGAGGGTGGAGAGAGGAGGATTAGATAGCACAGAGGCTTTGGCTGGAATGCCAGGTCTCAAGGGTACCTTGAGAAATTTGCTGTACTTCTTGGTGCCCTGGAGCCCTTAGCTAAGGCCAATACAATAGGAGATGGTGTTTGTGGAAAACTTAGGCCAGTGCCTGCTGCAAAGGAAAATCTTTTTTGTATTTAAATCATTATCATTATTATTAAGGTTAGTCAGGAGACCTGGGTTCTAACCCTCCCTCTGAATCTGACTGGTAATGTGGCCTTTGAGGATTCATTTCCTTTTCTATGTCCAAGAGGCTCATCT
The DNA here is from genome assembly GCF_053574225.1 of Canis aureus. Lineage (NCBI taxonomy): Eukaryota > Metazoa > Chordata > Mammalia > Carnivora > Canidae > Canis > Canis aureus. The sequence goes on along the minus strand of NC_135621.1, from coordinate 10,395,261 downwards.
ACAAAACCAACTCACACTTCATATTTCTTTGCAGCTTGTGAACCAGATTTCTGTCCATGCTTGCTAGACACCCCCTACTCCCGCCCCCTTTACACATGCACAGGCATGCACATGCACACACACATACACACTCCTGAGATCCTAGGCCTCTTCTGACTATTTTCAGGACAGTATTTCCAGATTTGGCTCTGATGTTATAAAAATTAACCTATGTTCCAGGGCAAAGGGTGAGTGGAAGCCAGCTCCCGTGAAGGCCCTCTTGATCCCCACCTCCCAGTATTCCCACTCTTGTGTGGTCGCCTCACCCAGTAAATACAGCTGATCAATAACCTATTGGTATAGCCAATAGAATTATTCATAAATGTCAGAGTGTATTTTTTTAAATTTTAATTATTTATTTTATTTTAATTCCAGTATAGATAATAGACACTGTTACATTAGTTTCAGGTGTACAATACAGTGATTCAACAGTTCCACATATTACTCAGTGCTCATCAAGAGCACCCACCTCCCCTCTGGTGACCATCAATTTGTTCTTAACAGAGTTAAGAGTTTGTTTTTTGGTTTGTCTCTCTTTTTTCTCCCCTTTATTCATTTGTTTTCTTTCTTAAATTTCACATATGCATGTACTCAAATGGTATTCATCTTTCTCTGACTGGCTTTTTTCACTTGGCATTATACTCTCTAGATCCATCCATGCTGTTGCAATGGCAAGATTTCATCTGAATGATATTCCATTGTGTATGTGTATATTCCACATCTTTATCCATTCATCTATTGATGGACGCTTGAGCTGCTTCCATGGCTTGGCTATTGTGAATAATGTTGCACTAAGCATAGCGGTGCATATACCCCTTCAAATTAGTGTTTTTGTATTCTTTGCATAAATACTCAGCAATGTGATTACTGGATTGTAGGGTAGTTCTGTTTTTAACTTTTTGAGGAACCTCCATACTCTTTTCCACAATGGCTGCACTCATTTGCATTCCTCCCAAAAATGCACAAGGGTTCCTTTTTCTCCACTTCCTCACCAACCCTTGTTGTTCCTTGAGTTTTTGATTTTAGCCATTCTGACAGGTGTGAGTTGAAATCTCATTGAGGTTTTGATTTGCATTTCCCTGATGATGAGCATCTTTTCACGTGTCCGTTGGCCATCTGTGTGTCTCCTTCGGCGAAATGCCTGTTCATCAGGGTGTAACTTCTGAGATTAGGTCATGAAAGACATTGAGACTCTTGGATTATAAACTCTGGAGGAAGCCAGCTATCATGTCATAAGGGTACTCAAGCAGGCCTATGGAAAGGTCCCTGTGGTAAGGAAATCAGACCTCCTGCCAACAACCAGGCTTAACCTGCCAGGCATGAGAGAGGCAGGATCCTCCAGCCTAAAATAAACCTTCAGGTGACTAGTCCCAACCAATCACATAACTGCAACCTCATTGGAGAGCTTGAGGCAGAGCCATGCAGCTAAGTTCCCAAATACCCAACCCACAGACACTGTGTGAGAATACATGTCTATTGTTGTTTCAAGTCTCTAAGTTTTGGAGTAATTTGTTATGCAGCAATAGATAACTAATACAGGGTCCCCAGGGACATGTTATATACAGGTGAGTCAGTTTACAAGTGCAGATCCTGGAAGCTAATCTGGGCACTGGCCGAAACCCTATGAACCTTTCCAAAACCTCACTTATTTCTCTTTCCCTGTAGGTAGCAGACTGTTTCCCAGCTCTTAACACTTTGGATTATAGTTCCTCTTGTTTTTCTGAGTGGTTTTTGAATATCAGGGCACTACTCTGAGGTTTCTTGAATAACCGGGCCTACTCCAGGGTCTGACGAGTTTTAAAGTCCTTTGCACAATTATCTGGTAAGGTCCTGAGTGGGGCCCACGCACTCATGCTCACATGATCCTACAGATAATAGCATCTGTGAAAGAACAAGAGCTTCCTACAATTGGTTAACACCACTATCGCTTTCTATATCAGCTCCCACTTTGTCATACTTGCCCTCATGTTCAGTGATGTTAGAGTAACCACAGGTATTTTTGACATCCAGCTCAGGGAAAATTGAGTGTAATTTGGATTTAGTAGGACATGTTTTTGTGGTTTACAGACAATTCTATGTAGAGGTAAACAATTTTTTGTCTTCTTAGGCTTGGAATGGCTCCCAGTAATATTCCCAAAACTACTGGTCTGCTGACACAATAGGGCATCATGGTAAGAAGATACCCTACACCAGGCCATATGGGCGCCAGAGGCGTGTGAGACTCTGGAGCAGGAACAAGGGGTGAAACACACAGAGCCAGACGCTAATCTGTGAACAGTCCTTCTGATCTTTTAGATGGATGAGATTGTAGGCCACAGGTTGATTAGGTTGACATCTAGTCAAAACTATCCCCACTGAATTAATTAAAATAATCATTCACAGTAGAATAAAGGCTGGATTATTCTTCTGTTCCCTCTTTAGAGAATTATACCACAACAAAGTAATTTTCATATAAGGAAATGAATAGCCAAAAAGAAAAATACTCCCAAAAAATAAAAACTGGGAAAACAAGTATGAAAGTGTATCAGTTTCCAGTTTCTCTTTATAAATAAAATATTCGCTTTCAAAACTTATTTTGTATTCAGTTTTTCGTTCTTACGGAGAGCCCTCCAAATTGAATTTGCTTCAGGGGCACCTGGGTGGCTCAGTTGGTTAAGCAGCTGCTGTTGGCTCGGGGCATGATCCCAGGATCCTGGGACTGAGCTCCACATCAGGCTCTCTGCTGGATGGGCAGCCTTCTTCTCCCTCTCCAAAGCTTGTACTCTCCCACTCCCTCCCCCCTCTCTCTCTCTCAAATAAATAAAATCTTTTTAAAAATGTATTTGTTTTAGTCTCCACAAAACCAGGCTTTGCTCCTGGTTTTTGCTTCTGGGCCTTCCCACTCAGCTCCAGATCCCAGCAGAGAGTTTCTTCCTTCCCGTGCCCTGCCTTGGCTTTGGTTGTGATCTGAGCTCCTCTCCACTCTACTCAATTGTTCTCAGTGGCACTTAGGAGGACCCCCTAACTCCTCTTCCTCTTGGTTGAAAACCTTTTGTTTTCTGAGTTCATACTTGTCTCTCTGCTGGCAAGTATGGAATTCTCTCCCTTGAAGCCCAGTGTTTTGCTGAAGACCACATGTTCTCTTTCATTGACATGAACTCATGACATCCTCAACTGCCTCCCCCTCACACCACCTCAAAGAATATTCCTTCAGGTCTCTGGTATTTCCACCTGCTTTGTGGCCCCCGTTATTACCCTGTCAGCTTCATGAGGGTGGGGAAGCCTATCTGAAGCACTCACGTGTGCTTAGAGCAAGTGCAGTGAAGTTGACTGAAGAAATAATGCACAGATAATTATACATCTATTGATACAAAAGTGAATATTTACGTGGCCAACCTTCCTTTACTTTTTTTTTTTTTTCCAACCTTCCTTTACAATTCAAAATCTCCTAGCTCCAACGAAGCAAAAATTCATGAACTTGTTGGGGGGAAGTAAAATGTTTTCACTGTAGAGACATCCTCTTTGCTTTTCCATTGTTGAGACTCCATCCCTAAGTCTTCTTCTCCTTTTTTTTCTACCCTTTCCCCATCCTCTCACTCTCACCTAATGTGCACACACAAAATTACACTTGTAGGAACTGGGAGAATTGATAGAGAATTACTAAGTATTATGAAGGCTTATGGTTAGAGCTATTTTGTTTATTGCTTAAATTTGTTGTTCAAGTTGCTTTGAAATCTGGAGACGGGGAAAACAGAGGAAACCCTGTGGGCAGGAAGGTGCCCTGATGCAGGTAGGAGAGGCTCTGTTGCAGCTCACAGTTTGCAGAAGATGAGAGACACTGATCTTAAAATGGGCCTCAGGAGAGAAAACTCATGTCTAGAAACATAGCTCTGTTCGATTTTTGTAGGTCAACAGGAAGGATGCCTTATTTTCTAAGCAATAATACTTTCCTTCATTGAGATAAGTGACCTCTAGTTTTATTTCCTTGGAAACTAGATTATAACCCTCTAAAATGAAACACCTCACCCTATGGTATTTTCATGGAATGGAGTGGACAGCTGTTGTATTTGCTGTCCAGTATCCATTACCTGTTATTCTGATAACAGTCCACTGGGTTTATGATGGCGGGGCTCACTCCATGCCTGCATCCAGGAGTGGGCCTAGGATTCAAGCTGTGTCAGACACTCTTACCCTGAAAGTAAAACCTGAATAAAGTGTCAAAAAATGAAAAATCATTGCACTCTTCTTATCTCAACCTCAGTGTATTGAAGGAAGGTCCATTTATTTCTGGCCTCATGTCCTTAAAGCTGTTCTTACATTAAGATCTGGTTTTGTTGTTTTCACTTCCAGCTTAGGAGCTGCTCCCTTGATCTTTCAGTTTCTTTCTTTCTTTCTTTCTTTCTTTCTTTCTTTCTTTCTTTCTTTCTTTCTTTCTTTGATTTTCTTTCTCTTTTTCTTAAGTATTCCAGTGTGAATTTTCCTAACATAATCTTAAGAACCTAACAGATACAGATAGATGGAGATCTGAGATGTCAAGAAGACCAAAATCTGGGGCCAAACCCAGTTATAATTGTAAAACATAATTGTTTTCTTAGGGACACCTGGATGGCTCAGCGGTTGAGTGTCTGCCTTTGGCTCAGGTCCAGGGATGAGTCCTGCGTCGGGCTCCCTGTGGGGAGCCTGCTTCTCCCTCTGTCTGTGTCTCTGCCTCTCTCTCTCTCTCTCCTCTCTCTCATGAATAAATAAATAAAATCTTTTTAAAAACCCCCCAAAACAAAAAAAGTTATTTTCCTAACTCCCCATTTCCTTTCCATTGTCACCTTTCTGTGAAGCCACAAATCCCTATCCCCAAACCACCACTTCCACAGCACTCAGAGCTCTGGTGCCTTCTTCAGTCTCTTCCTAGCAACATTTATCTTTGAAAAGCCATGAAATCAGTCATAGTTTATTTGGTCAATACTTTTCGAACACCTACGATATGTTGGACACTGCTCCAGGTGCTTGGGATCTATCAGCAAAATCTCTACTGCACCGGGGGCTTTCATTCTAGTGGTGGAAAAGAGACAATCAAGCAAACAAATAAGTTAACAATATAATTGGGCAGAGTGATAAGTATTATGAAGGCTGACATGATAAAGAATGACTGGGTGGTTTGGGAGGGCTTCCCTGAAGAGCAGACACTTGACCTAGGCTGAGGATCAATTGTGGGAACCAATCACATGAAAATATGGAGTGTGGGAAGGGAGCAAACCAGTCTGGGCAAATAAAACAGCAGGTGCAAAGGCCCTAAGGTGGGGACAAGCATGGCATGTTACAGCAGTATGTATGGAAGAAAGAGGTACAAAAGATGAGAGACGTATGCAGGGGCCAGGTCCTGTCGGGGTTTGTAGACAGCGGTAAAAAGTCTGTGTTTCATCAGAATTGCCATGTAAAGCATTAGAGGGGGATGGCATGATACGACTTACTGATTTTAAAAACATGACCGATGATAGTATGGACAATCAATTGAGAGCAGGAGGGAAACCAGCTGAGAGGCCATAACAGTAGTCATTGCAAGAGATAATGGATCTTGGGTGACAGCGGAGATGGAAGGAAGTGGGAGGGTATAAGACATAGTTGGGTGTGGAGCTGCGGGTGCCAGAAAAGGACAAGCGATCGTGCATTTGCTGAGACCAGGACAGCAAAGAGGTGGGGGGGGGGCGGGGAGTGAGAAGCCAGGGTCATGTTCAGCTTGAGACCTGCCATCAGAGCTACCCAAGTGGTCTGGAGTCAAGTGAGGGAGGCAGAGACAATATGAAGTGGAGTTGTTAGGATACTGATGGTATTCAGGGCCATGGGACTAGAGGAATCATCCAAGGGGAAAATATAGTGAGAGAAGAGAGAGAAGGGGTAGCTGACTATCACAAAAGTGAACTGCCATTAATATTTATAAGTAATGAACTTTTCAGAGTTCATATTCAAGATCTTCATCCAGATATTTGATGAAGATATTTGATCTTCATCCAGATATTTGATGCATTTACAATCGAATACGGTGTTTTAAAATATTTGTTGTTGTTGTTGTTTTAATGGCAAGATATTCCTAAAAAGAAATCTATGGCTAAATGTAAATTTTGAATGGAGAGTGCTCTGGTTGTTGAGCCCTCCACTCTTTGTCCCCCCAAGCGCTGCCCTCCACACTCAACACTCAAAATCGTCTCTGAGGACCCACTATGGAACTCTGGCTACAGGGAAAACTGAGTGGAAACCCCTTACCTCCTCCAAGTCTCTGGTCAAACGTCACCTTTGCAGTAAGACTTGCCCTTTACTACTCTATAGAAAAATCACAGATGGTCCCCCACACCCCAAGTCCTAATACTTTTAGCCTATTCTTTGTTTAAAGTACGTATCAAATGCTAACATATTACAAGCTTTACTCATTATTTGTATTTTATTTTATTTAATTTTGTGTGTGTGCTTTTCTTGCTTTCTTCCTTTCTTTCTTTCTTTCTTTTCTTTTCTTTTTTTTTTTTTTGTATTTTATTTTAAATTGCTTGTCTGTTCTTGCTTGGACATAGCTCCAAAGGGGCAAAAGGGTAGAGTTTTTTTCTCCTCTGTGCACCAATGTAGCCTCACAAATAGTACCCGGCACACGGTAGCACTAAATAAATATTCCTTGAGCGAATGGATACCTGAATGAACTAAAGAAGCAGCTCCTTGGGTGGACACTTTTTTTTTTTTTAATTCCTCAGGTATTTATTGAATATTAACCCTGTGCTCAATAATACAGGAAAAACAAAGGCATTTGGAAAATCATGTTTTAAATAAGGCTTTGTCTTGTTCTAGTCATCCTGGAGAACTCAATAGTCTAATTTCTGATTCTGGAGAACAGTAGTATTTCCTTTCTCTTTTAACTTGCCAAGCTGTTAGATTGGAATGCTCATCTCAGTTTTCCACACCCACCCTACAATAGTTGGCTGTGTCTACACCTCTCACCATCTAACTCTTGCATCTCTGACTTTGGGCTTTGCCATGTGACTTGCCTTGGCCCATGGAATGCGAGCAGGTGTACTTGGAGCACAGGCTTCATCGTGCTTGCGTGGACTGGCTTGTCCTGGGCTTTCACCCTTTGCGTGAGACGATCAAATCCCAATCAGCCTCTGGTCCCAGAATGAGAGAAAGGTAGAGCAAACCCGAACTCAACCCACAGCCTGAAACCGAGCCTCCTGCCAATCCACAGACCCATGAGCCCAAAGTGGGCATCTGTTGCTAAAGCCACTGAGATCTGGGGATTGTTTGTTACTTAGGACTACTGCCTTAAAAAGCGGAGTAATATAGTCACAAATTAACATAATGAACTTAAAAATAGTGGCTCTCCTCACTGGAATTTTATTTTTTATTTATTTTTTTCCTCACTGGAATTTAAAAATGGAAAGATAATTCCACCTTTCATTAACATCAGAATTAGAAGGCATTTTGAGGTTTTTCTAAAACTTCTTCGAAGGTAAGCACACTAAAAAACCCAAAGCGAGGCATATTTCCTAGGGGGAGTATGATTTAAAGTGCTGTTCTAACGAAGGCAGAAGGATCTTGCAGTAAAGAGCCCAAGAGTAGAAACAGAGAGGGAAGTCCTGGCCAGACCACGTCCCCTCCTTCCCTGAGTGAGCCTTGGGCAGCCTAGTAATCCCCGGGGTACTCCTGCATCCAGAAAAACGAGGACAACGAAGTAGAGGGTTGCCAAGGTGGCCTTTCGTTCTAACATCAGCTTGACCATTCTTACGTAGCAGCAGCAGGAAAAAGTCAATACCTGGCAATAGAAGTAAAGTACTAATGGCTGGAAACAAGGAAGCATTTTTGAAAGAATAGAAAAATACTCCATGCCACTAAATTATTCCACCGCTATTGATAGAATTTAAAAAGCAAAGGGAAAGAAAAAGGACAACCTCAAACCAACCCCACCTCAAAAGGATAGAACTCTTGCAGGTAAGTGAGGGTCTCCTACAGAGAGGCCTGTGGACATTTTCCTCTACAAGAAAATAAGGGGAGGAGCAGGGTATCATTTTTGTTCGTAAGCATACACTTAAAGAAGAGAAAAGAACAAAGGGCTAGAAAGTAAAGATGTTGAATTTTGTTCCTGGGTAACTCTGATGGAGCAAATGCACGCGTCAGGTATCAGGGTGCCCCTGGAGTGTTCTTAGAATCACTTTTGTAGAACTGAACAACTAGCTTTGCCAAGCTTTGCTCCAACTTTTGTCCAACGTGCTGGGGGCAGAGGCTGAGCTAGAGAAATGGTTGCCCTTTGAAAGGCAAACGTTCTGGGAGGAATGCCTTTTTAGCTGTCTTTTTTTCCCCCAACTCCTCTTCAAGAAGGATTATCTGTCTCAGTAAAATGTCTTGTCTTTTCCTGATCACTTTGCGCAGTCTGCCCTCACCCAGCAATCTGCTTTGTTCCATCAGGGAGCCCTGTCATCTCTCAAGGCAGGGAGAATCATCAATGGCATCTCACTTCAACAAATTAGCCACAGTGTTTATACTGCAAGTCCTGGGGGCTGAGCTTTCTTGCATCTCCAGAAATTCCCAGGATTCTAATGTTTTTGCAAGTGGGAGGATTTTGATTCAATGCATTTTACTTATTTAGCTTAGCATACATTATTTTATATGATCGTACTGAATGCTTTGAGCTGAACTCGTGGAAATATTCACACACAGACACTCTCACACACACATCCATTGATGCAAATAAGGAAGCCACTTGGGTGCAGGGGGAAGAGACTGATGTGAAAGTTGGGACACTCAGAGACTTACGTTCTGGGTCCAGTTGGGGTGAGCCAATCGCTCACCGTGTGACTGTAGGCAAGCGGCCTCTCCCCAAGATTCTGTTTCCTCTACTGTAAACTGAAGAATGAAGGGGACAGGCTAGATTATTCCTAATAGCTCCTCTGGACCTGACATTCCATAACTCAGGCTTCTATGTGGTAGCTGGATAAGGATGAGCTTTCTTAAAGCAGGATGGTAGGGAGGCAGCATGGATCCGTGTGAGGGGCAGCCTTCACCTGGCACAGGAGATGGCACACGGTGGGGGCAGACTAAAGAGCCAGCCCGAGAGAGCCACCCGGAGCCACACCAGAGTGCTATTGCGAGGCCTTTTCTATCGATGCCACCGCTGTATTTTATTGTACTGGTCCTCACGCAGAACCCGAAGGATGTGGTCCCGGCATTTGAGGAGCTCATATTATGGGGCCACGGGGAAAGGAACCACATAGAAAAACATCACAGTCCAGGGCAACCTCGGTAACCTCCTAAGGTTCCTCTTAGGCCCACGAGCCGATGCATAAGAAGAACAAACTTATTAATAAAAAAAAATGTGGACCTGCTCAATGTCTAATTATACCTGTCACTTCTGCAGCCCACACCCCAGCCTGACATGGTTTCTCTCTCTGAAGTCGCAAAGCCACATTCGCAGACTGGTTCTTAGTTGATCTGTGTATTTTCTGTGTCACACGTCTCTTCCACGTGACAGTTCAAAATTGTCCAGAGAAACCCTGCAAACCTCTCTGGGGAGCAACCCAGCCACCCAGACCACACAAACCCTTTCTCTCCTCTTCTCCTTCTGAGCCTCTCTCAAGGCCGAGCTCAAATCCTTCCTCCTCCAAGAAGCCTTTCTTGATCCTCTCCCCATCAGGCTTAATCCCCCCATTTCTTACACTCCCCAAGCACTTTGTACCTTTATTATTTTAGCACTTGCTTACCTGAGTCTGTCTTATATTAAGGTTATTTTATGCATCTGTCTTTCCTATGACATTCTGAGCTTCTAGAGGGCAGAAACGGGTCCTAGTTTTCTTTCTATTGTCTACAGCATCCAATAAAATGCTTTGCACACAGTAGGCACTTAAAATTGTTCCGTGAGGTAGAACTTAGTGAAGCAGGGAGCATGTCTCATCCATTCTTTTATTTTCAACAGCGAAATGTTTTTTTGTGTAGTGAATTCTTAAAATTGTTGGATCAGGGTGGGCACCTGGGTGGCTCAGTCTGCTAAGCGTCTGTCTTCAACTCAGGTCATGACCCCAGGGGCCTGGGATCAAGCCCCATGTCGGACTCCCTGCTCTGTAAGGAGCCTGCTTCTCCCTCTCCCTATGCCTCCCCACCTTGTGCTCGCTCTCTCTCACGTGCTCTCTCAAATAAATAAATAAAATCCTAAAAATTTGTTGGCTCACTTGTAAATGCATAAAATAATGCAAAACCACTAACGTAGAAAACCAATTAGCCTTGTAATTTGTTCGGATTGCACATTCAAATAAATTCAGTCTATTTAATCAATGTCAAGAATGAAATTTGCCAGTAATATTCATTTAGAAGTAAATGCTCCTTTCATTCACCCAATGAATTTATTTATAACGAGTCTCTGCACACTTTAATTTGGAAGGAATGCATACTTTTAATGAAACACTCAGAGTATTTAATTAATCATTTACAACAAGCCATAAAAGACATGAAAAACCATCTTTCCACTTAAATGACTATTTCCTAGTATAACAAACTTTTCCACTCCTACTCAGGGCAACCTGCAGTAATTTCTGTTACAGTATTTTATGTTTCAATTTCACCATCTCCTCATTCTTTTTCTCCCTTGTGTGTGTATGTGTTCGATCAATTAAACTAAATCAAAGGCCGGTAAAGCGATCTCGTTCTATCTCAGCCTCTCTCCGCTCCTCCCTCCACTCTACCTAATGTCATAACATCCTTCACATACACTTCTTAAACTTCTCCAAAGTGTTCTCTTAAGTTTGAGCTTGAGAGACTTGTAGAAAATTTCACTATCTTGCTTAATTGCCATTTTTTATGCCTCTTTTCCATCCTGGGTTCTGTGTAGCTCAATAAAATCCAATGCTTTTCCAACGACCAGTGTTCCTTGAACACAGTTATGCAAGAAAACCTACTGACTGTCTATAACAATTGTGCTTTGTCCCTCCCCACAATCGGCTATTGTAATTAATATAGCCTAATGCTTAAACTACCACCTTGAGAACAGTTCCACAGGAGGATTTGTTTTCAACAAAAGACAGAGAAATAGACTTCAAATTTTTGACAATGACCATTCAATCAAGAAATAGCTGTTCACTCCGTGTTGAGTATCTGTTTTGAGATACGTGCTATTATGAAAGGGTTTATAATCTTGGTGGGGAGAGAGACTATCATCAAATTTTTCAATACCTTGCAGTCAATGGTGTAATAAAAGTACATGCCGGAGTTTCCTGTAGGGAAACAGAGATGAAAGTTAAAATAATCTCTGGAACGTGTGCAAGAAACTGTGCAAGTTTTGCGGACAATCCAAGCAAAGATAAATCAGACCGTAAAGAGTTGAGTACAGTGGGAGGGTGAGGGCTCGTGTTCACGGAGCAATGACATAGTATAGACCCGATCAGGAGCAAGACGCAGTCATGCTATAGAGACTTGCTTTCAGATGGAGAGACGAGAGCAGTGTTCAAGGATGAGATGGCCTTGGAGCTTAGCCTTGAGAAGAGAGTAGACTCAGGAGCATCTGGACGGGGAAGGAAAGAGAAAATGGGAATGTGAGGGTCGAGGGTAAGTTGGCCCTGACATTGCTCTGCTCTGTACCTTTCTGAGTAGACACTAGATACTGTAATGATGTCTTTGCTTCTTAAAATGTTGCTTTGCTACCAAATGTGCATGACCTAACCAGCCCCTGGTCTCTCCTTTTTGACCTTCTCATCTGATACAGATTGTGATACATTTTCAATGGAAATAGAGCTTTATTGCAGTCATCCCCCAATAGCCAGGGAATAAATGGGGAATGACACCATCTGGGTGATTAGCTCATTTTCTCCCACACACTCATGTCTCACACTGTTTATCATAATTAGACAGCAAATGCACCAGGCAGGAATTCTGTTTTAGAAAAGAATCCCCCTATGTTCTTGGCCTTCTGTTTCAGAGAGAGAGAGAGAGAGAAACCATAGCACAATAGTACAGACATGGACTTTAACTGTAGGACCAACGATACAAGCCACTAGGTAAACATATGTGGCTACTTAACTTTTTTTTTTTAGATTTCTTTATTTATTTGAGAGAGAGAGAGAGAGTGAGCAAAAGCGAGCAGGGGGAGGGGCAGAGGGAGAGAGAGAATCTCAAGCAGACTTCCTGCTGAGTGCTGAGCCCCATATCCCGGTTTGATCCCAGGACCCTGAGATCGCGACCTGAGCCAAAACCAAGAGTCAGTGCTTAATGGATTGAGCATCCCCAGGTATGTGGCTGCTTACGTGGAGACTGACTAAAATTAATTAAAAATTAAAATTAAAATTTCAGTTCCTTCGTCACACAAGTCACATTTTAAGTGAATTGGAGCCACATGGGGCCAGTGGCAATCCTGTTGGATAATGCAGATAGAGAACACTGCTGACATTAGAGAAAGTTCTGTTAGACAATGTTGTTTGTGACCTTTACTACTTGGTGACCTTGGACGAATTACTCTATGCCTCAATTTCCTTATCTGCAAATGGCATAATAAATAGGGCCTATTTCAAAAGAGTCCTGTGAGGAACAAACGAGTAAATATCTGTAAAGAGCTTGGAATCATGCATCGCATGTGGTAAGCTCTCTATAAGTATACATTAAACAAATAAAAGCACACATAATTTACATATCTGAAATATGGCAGGGAAGTCCAAGTAATATCCAACAGGAATAAAAGGGAATGGGGTGGAGAATCCATCCTATTGTTTCCCACCAGCTGAGGTTCTCTTCCCACCTCTTCTCTTGGCCTCTACTCATGTTTATTTTGTTCATCTGGGAAGACCACCAAGCAGGAGCTGTTCTCTATTGCACAGTGAGTGCTTGATAAATATTTATACTAGAAATAATAATGATGTATATGGAAAAGAATCGTTCCATCATCTTGGAATTGTAGTCCCTGCCAAAAAGTAGATGACTTCGAGCAACTCGGCTGTGCTCCATGGCAGATTAGGAGAGGAAGTGAAAAACTCAACTTGTTTGGGGATTTATGATGAGAAATAGTTCTGGTAACTAAAGTCTCTTGGATACAACCCAGACTGGTAATCCCCACTTGGATATATATTTGGGTGTTTTATCATAAATACAAAAAGGAAAAAAAAGAAGAGTCCCTTTGCTTGAGATACTCAAACTGTCTGCCTCACTCCCCACTCTGTGCAGATGATGGACAGACTATGAAGAGAGAAAGTGATGCTAATCGGGTATGTACCCAAACTACAGACATCAGGCTCTCCTTCCTAGGACAGGTCTGTGCCTGTGCAGAATATTCTATGTGCCGATGGCAGCCATAGCCTTCGTCAAACAACAGTTTGCCTTCTTTCATGCCCTTCTCTTACCAATTCGCTCTCTAATTCCAGCTCTTACTATCCACATTCTCTGTATTCCTCTAGGTCCTTGTAAAGTGTCCTTACCTCTAGAAGACCTTTGCTGATCACCCCAGCTGTGCATATTCATGTCCTCTTTGGAAATCTTCGGATCATTAACAAGTTGCCACCCTATATGATGTCTGTATGCTTACACGTTTATTGCCCCTATTCATCTAATGCCCTTGTAGACTTTGTCTCTAGCACTGCATTTTAAACACAGCAACTGGGACACCTGAGTGGCTCAGCGGTTGAGCGTCTGCCTTCTGCTCAGGGTGTGATCCTGGAGTCTTGGGATTGAGTCCCACATCGGGCTCCCCACAGGGAGCCTGTTTCTCCCTCGGCCTATGTCTCTACCTTACTCTCTGTGTCTCTCATGAATAAATAGATAAAATCTTAAAAAAAATAAATAAACACAAAAACTGTTGCTCAATGTGTCAGACTGTTGGCTGTCTAATATTTTATGTAGAAACAGAGCCCTGAGTTTTAGCAGTTCTCTCTTTCTCCCTATTTTTTAAAATTGAGTATACACATTGAAGAGCTAAAAGTTTGCCAGATTCCTTGACAGGTAGGTAGGTGTGGCTATTGTCGAAGTGTCTGAACCAATGAGATAGGAGCAAAAGCATAATACGGAACTTCCAGTACGCCTCTATGAAGAGGAGGAAGCATGCCGTTATTCTCCTTTTCCTCAATCTCTGCTTCTTGGAACACAGAGGTAATGACCAGAGCTCTGGCAATCATATCAGACCATGGGACGGTAGTTAAGTGTTAAAGTGACAGCCTCAGGTCTGCAGAGTCTCTATGCTGTCACCATTCGGGCCCAGGACTGTCAACTTGTATACCTATTTTATATGAGAGGAAAATATTATATCTTTTCTGAGTGACTATTTTATTGTTGTTTTTCTTGTTACAGAAGGCTAAACCTAATCCTGAAGCATTTATGCAGCAATTATTTTTGTTAATTTATATGTGATTATGTGATTATACTAACTTTCTGCCTGGTGGTGATTTATTTAGATTTTAAAATTTATTTATTTTTTAATGAATAGGCTATATTTTTAGAACAATTTTAAGTTCATAGCAAAATTGAGTGGAAAGTACAGAGTTGCCACACAACTCCTTTCCCTGCTCCCTCCTGCCCCCCCCCCCCGCCCCCCACATACAGCCTGCCCCACCATCAACATCCTATACTCTGCTTTGGTACAATCGATGACATGACACTGACACATCAGAGCCTGTAGTTATCATTATGGATCATTCTTTGGATGTTCATTGGTTACGGTCTATGGGTTTTGACAAATGTATAATGACATGTACCCATCCTTATAGTATCATACAGAATCGTTTCGTTTCCTTAAAAATCCCCTGTGTTCCACCCATCAATCCCTTCTTCCCTTCCTCACACCCCTGGCAACCACCAATCTTTTTACTCTCTCCATAACATCGCTTATTTCAGAATGTCAGGTAGTTGAAATCATACAATGTGTAAACTTTTAAGACTGGCTTCTTTCACTTAGTAATATGCCTTTAAGCCTTCCTCCATGTCTTTTCATGGCTTGATAGCTCCTTTCTTTTTAGTGTTGAATAATTTTCCATTATATGGGTAATAACACGGTTTATTTATCCATTCACCTACCGAAGGACATCTTAGTTATATCCAACTTTTGGCAATTGTAAATAAAGCTGCTATAAACATCAGTGTGCAGGTTTTGTGTGGACAGAAGTTTTCAACTCCTTTGGGTAAATGCCAAGAGGCATGATTACTGGATGGTATAGTAAGAGTATACTTAGTTTTCTAAGAAACCACCAAACTGTCTTCCAAAGTGGTTGTATTGTTTTGTGTTTTCCCCGATAATGAATGAGAGAGTTCCTGGTATTGAACTGGGAATTGTTGTTTTAATTGATGTTGAGCATCTACTTATAATTACTTTTAGTAATCATTCCTTCCTGCAGCATTGGGAAGAAAACATCATTACCACCTCTACTTGGCAGCAGAGAAAACAGAGCAGAAAGCTTCCTGGCTTGCAATCTTTACAAGTAAGGTATGTTAAATCATAGTTGGACTTCTCAGCCACCCAGCTAATGGTGGCTTCGCTGTTGAACTTCCAAGGATTGCTTCTTTTATTTGATGGGAACCAAAAAGGTTTCTCAACACTTTCAGAGGTGGCTATGTCTGGCCATGCCTGCGTAATACAGAAGAAAGATGAAGTTTGGCAAATCAACACCTGCAAAGAAAGAACAGTCACTGAACAACACACACTTGGCTGCCAGGAGCAACATGTCATGCTAGGCAGAACCATGCTTGTTTATTCTCAAGCAAAAACTTCCTTTCTTTTATCTGAAAAACAAAAGCAAAAAGCCTTTAAACAAAACAAAACAAAAACAATCAACAGAACCCAAACCATACAACACAAATTATACCAAGTCCCTCACATATGAAGTACTTTGTAGAGTACCCAGTAGACCTTTATAGCATTGCAAACAGCATTTTTCTGGTAGGCTTTTAATTTCTCTTACACATTTCAGGTGTGAGTGCTAAATTTTTGTCCTTTGGAAGACTGAATTTCCTATGCATTATTTTCAGTACTGAACTTTGAATGCCTTTGTTGCTAATCAGCTCTGATTCTGTGCTTGAGCTCAGGATGGTATTACTATTAATCAAAATCTGGCAGATGGAGATGCCTGGGTGGTTCAGTGGTTGAGCGTCTGCCTCTGGCCCAGAGTGTGATACTGGGGTCCCATGACCAAGTCCCAGACCGGATTCCCCTCAAGGAGCCTTTTTCTCCCTCTGCCTGTGTCTCTGCCTCTTTCTGTGTGTCTCTCATGAATAAATAAATAAAAATCTTTTTAAAAATCTGAAAGATGTAGGAGAAAAATGGTGCATATCTTCAAACTAACTAAATTATAAAATATGGCACACATCATAATCCCTTGCTTACATATAATGAAAACCAAACTTAAGAGAAATCAGGACAGGAATTTCTGAAATAAACAAATTTTTAAAATGGATATGTGGATATGTTAGACCAGAATTTATCCCCAAGTCTTTGAGTTGTACCATCTTCAATAATAATAGTTTTGGACTTCTAATTTGGGATATGAAGAATGGGAGACAGGCCAGTCTAGGAAATCACTTAGTTAGTAGGACTAGAAGGTGTGAAATTTGGGCAATGATGATGTTGAGGAGAGGGGAAGTTTGGATTCCTCTGAAGATTAACTAAATTTCTGCTTATTCAATAGAGCATGTCCTGACATTCCATACATACATTTTTGGCATCGTTTTGAGTCGATCAGCCAGCTTCTTTTTTATTGCTTTACCGTATTGAAAATGTAAGTAACATCAGATTTGACAAAATAGAAAAGTAAAAGTCGTTGTCTAAAGTCAAAGTAAGAAACAAAGAAAAGGGAAAGAGACATTACACAAAAATGTGAAATAGAATCCTCCTTTTCATTCTCATGTTGAATTGTAACATACGTGATTGCTGCTTTCCCAGTGATGATGAGGATGGCATGGCTTTGGGTCCTGCCAACACGAGCCGATGGAGTCTCACACCGCAGTCAAGCAAGTCCTGATTGTCTCCTTTTTCCAGGAGGAATATGCCAATGTCCATCTGTGAATACCAGAGACTCAAGGTGGCCAGAGGCCACAGGCCATGTGCTTTTTCAGGGTTCTATGCTCTATTGGAATGCATGGCCACCTTTTCACTGATGTATTTGATTAGAAGGCTTTGGGCGCTAATGGAATATCCACCTGAAAGTGGCTTCAACAGGAAACCAAGAGGTACATAGTCCCATAGTTTTAACAGTGGCTCAAGGACAACATGACAGCATCAAGATGTTTGTGTCCTGTCATCTTGTCGATCCTACAATGGGGCCTTTGATCCTCAGGTTTGTCATTTCATAGTCACACTTTTAACCATCATATTCTTTCAAAACTACATTAAAGAAAAGAAGTAAGGGGTAGCAGGGGAAAAATATCCTTCTGCCCATATCCCTCTCCTATTATCAAAAAGAAAAATATTTTTTAGAACCCCCCAAGCTAGAAACGGTCAGAATCTAGTCATGTAGCCAACCGTAGGTATGAGATAAGGCTGGAAAACTGTCTAAAATTCAAGTTTCTATTATGGGAAGTGGGCTCTGCCAGGAAAGACGGGGTCAGAGGGCGGAGTCGTTTGCCAATGCCATAAGTTCAGAAAATTTACTGGGTATCAAGAGGAAAAATCCCTTCTGACACAAATGATATCTAAAATTTTTATCGGGATGCAGGGTTGTCACACAACCAAGTAATTGAAACTTGAGGAAAAAGTCAACTAAGGTTCTGCAATGAAAAAAGCCCATCATCCCTGATATGACTGATTCTTTACCCTAGTCTTTAATAGAGAAAACCATAATGTAGAGAAATTGACTCGTTATAAGCGAAAAGACGAACTATTTGTACCATGAGGTTGGTTTTGCTATTCCTTTTGTTGCCTGCCTCCCATAGTTCTGTTTCTTAATTCTTCTGGTCCCAGATAAGATTAACTCTATAAAACTTAGCTCTCACTGATTCCCTGGGGTCCAAATGTTTTTCACTGAACCACTGAAGTTGAATATTTTCACAAAAATTCCCAGAGAGAGATGGAGGGTGAGAATCCACCCAGCCCAATAAAATCTGCCATCTCCTCCTCCAGGGCCTTCAATCATCACCAAGTTCAGAATACCGCAGCTCAAAAACATATTTTATTTTTCAGCTGAAGATGAAAGAGGTATTTTGAAATAGCCAGCGCTTCAAGACTGGGCTCATCTTTGCTCTAGAGTCTCAGCTAATTAAGATGACCTTACCTTACCTGGCACAAACTCTGCAGTTCATTTTATTTGCTTGAACAATGGGTTGGTTGGGAATTTTAAATTCTTCCCATGCTAGGAATAAAAATATTCTTAGCTCTCATAAAACGATCTTCCCTTAATAAAAGAACAAAAAGATCATCCACTAAACAAAATACTCAGTCTGGGTTCAACTTGAAGAATTGAAAATATTTGTGTTATCTTGGTTTTCAATAGGAGTTGCCCTGTGGGATCAAATCGCTATTTGTCAGGGCTAATATCCCCACCTCCTGTTTAGCCAGAATCAGATGTACCAGAGAAAAGGACAAGGAAAATAAAGAGGGAAAGTCAAGCCTATTGCACCTGGCGCATTGTGTAATATCCCACGCTGGACCGCGAGGTGGGAATTCCTTCTTGCCCCTCCCTCCACATGTGATCAATTTACATCCTGGAACATGAGACTTCATTTCCTTGTATCTTTTTTGTTCTAGCTCACACAGCTTTAAATGTTAGTCACGCTCATAAAATTATCTAATCCTTCCTCAAATCCTACTCTCCCCTGCCTCAGCAGTCCTCCGCAGTAGTAAATGCCGCAGGTTGACTGCCCTGGTTGCATTGATGGAAGTTGGTTGATTTAGATCTCTTTTTCCTCCTGTTTATTTATATTTTCTTTTTTCCAGTAGCAATGATGTGGCCTGTTCTTATTTGGAATAAGCTAAAAAAAAATAATATGTGTAAGTTTTTAAATCCCTTGGAAGGCCCCCTGGATCTTGATTAAATGGGCTTATTTGAGAATTTTGTTGTCCCCCATGTAGCTGAGAAATATACTCTGAAAGGAAGTGAACAAACTAAAGTGGA
Source organism: Canis aureus (assembly GCF_053574225.1). Classification (NCBI taxonomy): domain Eukaryota; kingdom Metazoa; phylum Chordata; class Mammalia; order Carnivora; family Canidae; genus Canis; species Canis aureus. The sequence goes on along the minus strand of NC_135621.1, from coordinate 10,376,212 downwards.
AGTGGAGGGCAACGGAGAACTGAGAAAGTAATCTATAACAATCTTTCTCAAAGTATATTCCAGCATCCACTATTCCCGATAACTTACCATAAAAGAGTTTCATAGTCGATGTAAGGGACAACCTCATGCCCCAATCTCATGTTCATATAAGCTTCCAAATCATAAGCTAAAGGCTCTGAGAGCTTGGTGGTACATAGAAAACTCTGGTCACATCCGTTTAATTCAGTGTTTCCCAAATTCAGTTGTTCTTTGACTTTTATTTTTTGGGTTATATATTAACTTCTTATAGAACCATGATTCATAAATACTGTCTAAGCAAGTTAGGCAAAACATTTTCTTTTGTATAGGTAATTCAATCATTTGTCACTGCTCTGAACTTTGTAGTTCTAGAGGCAGAGAGCCAGCATGCAATAGGGGAAGAACACAATATTTGGAGTAAAAAAATCTTGGTTTGGGGCGCCTGGGTGGCTCAACGGTTGAGCATCTGCCTTCAGCTCAGATTGTGATCCCCCAGGGTCCTGGATCCAGTTCTTCATTGGGCTCCCTGAAGGGATACTGCTTCTCCCTCTATCTATGTCTCTGGGTCTCTCTCTGTGTCTCTCATGAATAAATAAAGTCTTAAAAGAAAAGAAAAGGAAAGAAGGAAAGGAAAGGAAAGGAAAGGAAAGGAAAGGAAAGGAAAGGAAAGGAAAAGAAAGGAAAGGAAGAAAAGGAAAGGAAAAGGAAAAGAAAAGAAAAAAGAAAAGAGAAGAAAATCTTGGTTTGAGCTTAGGTCAAAGGATGAAGTTCAGTTTCTTAAATCGTGACACAACAATAGGTATATCACTACTCATCAAGATTTACAACAGATTGGGTAAAGCAAGAAGCAAATGGTCTTGGAAAAAAATAAACCACTATTATATACTACTTTTGACACATAGAATATGTTATCTTGAATTCTTTACTATTTATATGATTTCATGTTATTAGCGTAGAGTTATTGCAGGAACAAATAATCCTCAAATCTCAGTGCCTTTATATAATAAAAGTTTTGGCTTTATGACACTGTTCATTTCAGATGTTTCTGTTTAGGTAATTTTCTTGGGTGATTCTTCTCAGAGACCCAGGTCCTTCCCATCTTGTGACTCTACCGTGTTGTGGCGTCAGAGTCATGCTGGCACCATGCAGCCAGCAGCCAGCAGGGGAGACAGGAGATCATGGAGGAACATACAAAACGACTTAGGGCCTGGAAGGGGCATACACCACTTGTCCTCCCATTCTACTGGTCAGAACTAGTCATGTAACCCTCCTCAATGTAAGGGGCCTTGGAAATGTGACATTTCTCTGCCCTGGGAGGAAATGTAATAGCTGCATAAATACTATAGCATTGTCTCAGGCACAAGGCCTGATTCCCAGCTGATCTATAAGCCTTTCCATTTCTGATATTTAGAGCCCTAACTCCCACTAAATGTTAATGCTAATAAATTTAAGCAGATTTGTTTTTCTCCCTGAATTATTTACAATGACCTCAATCAATTAACATTTGGGACAAAGATCTTTCAAATCCCATGCACAATTATAGAGAAAACATAGGGAAAATGCCCTGGTGGAAATGCAGCCTGATGAGGGGGAGAGGACCCGCATAAATATATTCTAAACACCAACTACAGGCTCTGTCAGCTATTTAAAACTAACTACAGCTGTGCAGAGGAAATATAAATCTGTAGAGTGAGAAAGGCAGTAAAGGAGGAGGATAAGCTGGATGTCTGAATTGGAGCCAGAAGGAGAGCAGAGAGCATGAAAGAAGACTAAACTTTATATAGTATTTTTCAATAGCGTATAATTTTCCTAACTATTAAAAGAGACACAATTTAGAAAACAGAGAAAAATACAAAATATATTTTTTAAATCATCTATAATCTTAATACCTATCCACACTCCTTACACATTATCTCTGTGGAAATGATTATAATTTACTTTTTTGGTATATTTTCTTCATGATTTGTTTATTTATTTGAGAGAAAGTGCACATGCCTATGCACACAAGCTGGGGGAGGGGCAGAGGAGAGGGAATCCTCAAGCAGACTCTCTGCTAAATGCAGAGCTTGATGCAGGGGTAGATCCCAGGACCCTGAGATCATGACCTGAGCCGAAATCAAGAGTCTGATGCTTTAACCAACTGAACTGCCCAGGCGTCCCTTCCCATGTTTTTTTTCTAAGCAACATTTGTGTCTACTTCTCCCTCTCCCCGACCCTAGCCAATACCACACTCCACAAATTCTGTTGTTCATTTTTTAAAAACTCACCAATAATATAATCTGAACAGTCCCCAACATTCAGAACGGGGCTTTTAACTGGCTGCATACTGAACTATGGTTGGGCGTAAATTGCTTCTCCGTTTTCATTCCTATGGTGCGATGAACATCTCATTGTACACATCTCCAATCATTCTGCCCCTCAAAAGAATTGTCGTAATGGGGACTAACATTTGTTGAAGTTTACGATTGTTTACCCTGAATTAAGTTCCTTATATGGCAAGATCTCATTCAGTCATGAGAATGGCTGCAATGCCAGTACTTAGTATCGTGTTCATCTTGCAGGTGAGAAAACAGTGGCATAGGTTCAATAGCTTGCCCCACATGGCATGGCCAGTACAGGGCAGAACTCGAATTTGAACGTGGACTGGCTGACTTCAGAGTCTGAGCCCAATCCGCTTGAGAATACTGTGCCCCAGGAGTCCACTTAAATTCTCACTAGTAGATTAACCTCCATGGAAAGTTGACGGGGTAATGGATATGGCTTGAGAAGAGGCACATATAATCAAGAGGAATGGTTTATGTGATGGCTTAGAAAAGAGAGAGGGTAAAGTTTTATGAGGGATAATAACTTTTGCCAGGTTGAAATAAAAAAATATGAGCTAGTATGTCCAGGGAGGAAAATTCATTTCAAAGGAGGGTCTCCAAGCCAAAGTTCAGGAGTGTTTAAAAATTATTTAAAGAGACAATAGGAGTGCCTGTCCAGTCATACAAAGGGGAGTGATGTCAAAACAATACTTGATAAAGACGTACTTTGTTTCATTCTTTGATTTAGGAAACTGGCTTTGGCTTGTGGTATGAGATAAGATCCAAGTTTCAGAGGTCCTTTTGGAGACCTTGTGTCATAATTTTCTTCCAGTCTGACATGTTCTCTGTGGGAATGCAACTTTCTTCACAGTAGCTGTAGAATTTGAAGGAAGCCTGAAAGGCATGACCTTGGATGCCTCTTCCATTTCCAGTCTCCATACACAGCCACTTCTCTGAATGCATTCCAAATCCCAGATGGAATCGGGGCAGGAGCAGTTGCTAATGAGAGACAAGTACGTTGACCAGAGACATGTCAGGGCGGAGTACAGCATGATGGTTGGGAGCATAAGCTCTGTCCTCAGACTACCTGAGTTCAAATATCAGTCCCGCCCATTTACTAGGCATATGAGTTTGTGCCAAATCATTTGTGTTGTCTGTGCCTCAGTTTCCTCAACTGTAATCTGGGGTGATAATCTATTTCCTAGAGTCATCGTGAAGATTAAATGAGTAAAAACAAGTAATAAATGTTAGCTACTATTATCTCCATAAAGTAAAGCATGATCACATGATAATTTCTGCAGTTGGTCCTCTCTCCTCAGCTCTTGGAACACTAGATCCTCAATAGATATGTATGGGTCCAAACTGTGAGTCCAGTTCTTCCTAAATCAGATGATTCCTGTCCCTGAGGAATAAATGCCTCTTACTGAATAGCCTAAACATCAATGCATACGGTCACAACGGACTAACCCTAACACTTTCCTTTTCCTTTCTGAACTTTCTGGACAGTTACAAGGAGGCCCAAAGCCAGCACTGACTCTTCATGAACAACACAGACCAGTGTCCCATCCCTTCCCTCCCTCCTCATCATTCACTGCTTAGGTACTCCGTGTTCACATGCATGTGCCCAGAATTTAACCTCTCTGTCCCCTTCCTTCTCTTTCATTTCTTGTTCTGTGACCTCAGTGGTGGCAGAAGTTGAAGTGGGGCCCAGGGCCTTTCTCTCTCTGCTTCCCCTTTAGTCATAAGTGGTCTGATGGAATTAGACAGCTAGAGACCTAGTATCATCTCCCTTTAGAGTCTTGAAAGTACCCCCCAAAACCTTCTTCAGAAATTATTCAAAAGAATCCATCTTCCATGGAGAAAACCTAGACTTAAAAATGGTATTTCTATAAGTTAGCATTTAAAATGATGGATAAATTGATGAGTTACTTTTTAGCCAATAGATAAAGAACATTAAACTTCAACTGATAATTTTAAAACGCTCAATGGTGTGCTACACTATGGGTTAAATAGAGCTTTCAGGATAGTCTGGGAACTAAGTCCTATGGGTGACATTGTTTCTATGGGAAAATGCACTCTGAATTCCAGACAACCCATTTACCCACTCACTTTTGGGAAAGGACCCTTTAGTAAGTTGGAGACTGACTAAAAATACCAAATATTTTAATGTATTTTTTATCAATGTATTAAAAACACATTTTTTGGTTTTATCTTAATAGGTTGAAACAAATTCTAGACTCTTCCATGAGCTGCTTTCTTGACCTCTGAGGCACAATTAAAAAATAGGTTTGTGGATTTTCAGCAAAGAAAGGGCCTGGCTATTTTAATTTGCTTAATGTATGTAAGATCAATTATTTTGAGACAGTAGACAAACAAAATCATTCATATTGTTGGCAGGTTCGCACAAATGATGTCACAAGGGTAAATCATTTTCAGGTTATATAGGACAGATGCATGCTGTCTATGTGAGAATGTTTGGAAATATTTTTTCGAAGGCACACCCTCTATGTGCAATCAACTGAGACCTGTTTCTTTCCTTCTTTTTAAGATTATTTATTTATTTGACAGAGAGAGAGAGAGAGAGACAGAGAGAGAGAGAGAGAGCACAAGCAAAAGGAGCGACAGAGGGGAGGGAGAGGCAGCCTCCCCATCAAGCAGGGAGCCGGACGTGGGGCTCGATCCCAGGACCCTGGGATCATGGACCCTAGCGGAAGGTAGCTTCTTGACCACCTAGGCAGCCCGGCACCCTGGGACCTGTTTCTTTAGTTATTCCTTTATTACCCACACAGTCACCATAGGCTCTTCCGCACAGGGTGATGTGACATTTTTATGCTGGTGAGCTGTCCTTCTTTTGACTATTTTTTAAAGGATACGATATTTTCCCCTCACCCTCAGAAGTTAGCTTCCCTGTGAGGTTTTACACGGACAATGAGTTGAGGAAATGCATTTACAGCGCACAGTCTGCTTAAAACTTATTTTAACTGAAAGCAGAAATCTGTGGCTCCTAGAAAGAAAGGACTTGAACTGGGCTGAAGACTTAGTTCAAGTTGCTGGGCCTGGTTGCTGGAACTGAGTGGCCTTGAGCAAGTCACTTGCCTCAGAGCCTTTAGCTGCACCATGAGGGCTTGGGCATCTGTGGCTTGACGTTGCTTTCCAGACTTAGGTTTTGTTTCTTGGGTCTGTAATAATATAAGTGTCTGGGAGATGCATTCTTCCAAACTCTTGTCTTCCACTCACATCACGTTGGTGGGAGCAGAGAGGCTACTTGTCTCGCAGGAGCTTTTTCTCAGCTCACATTCACTTTAAAATGAGTTTTAACATATAAGCATGTTAGGTGTTCATGAATAAGAATATTCTCAAAACTTGGGCACCCAGGTGGCTCAGCAGTTGAGCATCTGCCTTCAGCTTAGGTCATGACCCCAGGGTCCTGGGATCGAGTCCCGCATCGGGCTCCCTGCAGGGAGCCTGCTTCTCCCTCTGCCTGTGTCTCTGCCTCTCTGTCTCTCATGAATAAATAAATAAATATTTTTAAAAATTCTCAAAACTTTGATTTCTTTTCTTTTTTCTTTTCTTTCTTCCTTTCTTTTTTCTTTCTTTCTCCCTTTCTTTTCCTTCCTTCCTTCCTTCCTTCCTTCCTTCCTTCCTTCCTTCCTTCCTTCCTTCTTTCCTTCCTTCCTTCCTTCCTCCCTTCCTTCGCCTTTAAGAGGCCGACCAATGGCTTTGGCTTGAGATCAGCTCAGCAGGTTGGGCTCTAACAGAGGGGAAACCCCTAAGCCCTGGAACCTTGCAACCCAGAGATGGGCCGTTTATGAAAGCTGAAGTGCCGCTGGGGTGAGCCAAGAAGCCACTTGTGATTGCTGCCAGTTGTCCCCAGTCCAGACCATTCAGAGGGAAGGCCTCTGCTGCTCTCCAGCCTCCAGCTGTGCAAAGCCAGGAGGGCGGCACCTGCTGGGGAAAGCCACGAGGCCCTTGGAAATGGCTCTTGGGGAGGTCCCACTTTCTCTTTTGAGTTGGCCAAACTACCCTTTTCTTGATTTTTACTATTCTTCCCCTGGACTTTGAAGATCTATTGGGAAGATTGCTTTCAGACATCTCATTTCCCCCATGTTTATGTTTGGAGACTTTCAAAACCCAGGATAAATGGGAGGGAGATGGTGAGGGGTCGGTAAAGGGGTAGGGTTGGGAGGATTGGGAGGGGCACTGGGAGTGGGGGGTGGAAGATGCAGTAGGGCTGCAGTGGGAAGGGAAAGGATGGCCCTAAAGGATTGAATAGGTAAAAAGAACAGCCCAGGGCAGCCTGCAAAGGAGCAAACAAGACAAAGTACTTATGGAGTGCCCACCACTTGCTGGGTGCTGTTAGGCCCCAGGTGCAGGGCAGGGAACCAGGCAGCCACAGCACCCCCCTTGGCCCTTAGGGGCCACAGAGGGAAGAGATTAAAGCATGAAACCTGTTAATCATTAGTAAATAAATGAAATGCTTTCTCCGTTACAATTGTGATAGGAGTGCAATGAAGCAACACAAGCGACAGCAACCTAATCCAGCAGGCGAGGAAGGTGGTTTTCAACGAAAATTGGGTGCTTTTATACCATTTTTCAAACAGCAATCTGCAAGTAAACTATATTGCCATATGATGTATGTTTTTTTCCAAGTGAAACCCCAGCACACATCCTGCCCGGCCCCACCCTTACACCCCCACACGGGAAGCTCCCACCCTCATTTCAGAATCGGCCTGGGTGTTCTGTGGTTTTACTACATTCTGAGAACCCAGCCGCCCTGCTCCCTCCTTCCCCACCCTCACCAGTGCCTTGTGGGGCGCCACCTAGAGTTTGACAAACACACCACCACCACCTAGGATATTTGCTCTCTCTCTCTCTCTCTCTCTCTCTCTCTTTTTTTTTTTTTGAAAATCCAGTGAAGAAATAAGTAATCAATTAAAGAAACAAATAAAAGAATGAGTGAGCGACACGGCAAGCAAATCCATAAACAAGACAAAAACTTCTATGCACTGTCCTTGGCATCCAGAGTGAATTAAAAAGACTCCAAGTTTTCTAGGAAGAGAACTGCTTTCTCTCTGCACTTTCCAAGATTTGTTTTGCAAAGCTGCCAAAGAGAATTATAGACAATGAATTGGAAGTAACAAGTCTCAGGGTGACATCCAAAGTGTTTTAAATCCAAACCTCAGCTAGAAGGTTCCAAGAAGATGCCTAGAGTTAAATCAAATGTCTTGTTTTTACTAATAAGTGCCTGATAATTTATTGAACAGTCCGTATTGCAGAAATACCTGTGGCATTGAGACAGAACCGACTTGCTGTGATTTATAGGGTGGGCTAATATTACAGCTCTTAAGGAAATGAAAAAAAAAAACGCATAAGATTTGTCATTTTTAAATCACCTTAGGGCAAGACATCCAGCTCTGTGTTACCACATTCCAAATAGCCTGATAAGAACAACCAAACACATTTCAAAAGTGTTATCACATACATAAAGATAAAGATGGAACTTATCTTCCCCCCTTGTCCTAGAGGTATCCTTTTTCTGCCAAAAATTGGCCCCAAAGAAAAAAAAATTCAGATAAGGAAAACTCACATTCATTCCCTCCGTTCACTCATTTTATTTAAACATTTATTGAGCACCTGCTGTGGTAAGGGGAGAGATGAAGGAAGAGTCTGCCCCAGGGTGCTTATCGTCTCGTCAGATTAGGTTGACTGCAGATGCCAAGAGAGTAGACATGACGAGAGTGGGCTATTTCTAAATACTATCTAGAAGCATGGGTGTTGCGAACTGCTGAGGGGCCCCTGTCCAGTTTGAAGAGGACAGAGAAGGCTTCTCCTAGGTTAGAGGTGCTGTGTCTTCAAGTACCAGCTTCTTGGAAAGCTAAGCCAAACACAAACATATTTACAAACCCAGAAAGATGAAGGTGCCAGTTTTCCTGAGAACTTTTCCACCTAAGACATTGAATCAAAACAGAAAAACTTAATGGAAATGAATATTACTAGGATATAAATTCCCTGAGAATAAAGACCACTTTGGTCTTCATTCTGCTCTCATTCACTCCAACATAGCTCTCTCACTTTCGTGATGTCTAGCACCCAAGAGGCATTCAATGAGAATTTGTCAAAAGCTGGTTGGGTGCAGAAATCAAAAGCTGATTGGGTGCAGAAATCTTGTTACGGAAAGTAAAGAATCAGTAGGTGCCTATTTCAGTGATCTACAGTTTAGTGCAAGTTGCTTTCTTCGAAGCCATCATTGGCTTTCCATTTCCTACTTCAGCAAATTTCAATGCTCCTTCCTTTTTTTTTTTTTTTTGCTCCTATTTTTAATTTGCCCACTTCAATTAAATTTTTCCCTGTGTCTCCAAGTTTGTTTCCTTCTACTCTTCAGTATGCGCTGCCTTTGCCATACACGTTGGTTTGTTTACAGCTCCACCAACATCTTGTGCATTCCCACTTGCAAACATTCACTGTTTTGGTTTCCCTCATCTGGATTCACTCTTCTCTCCTCTTCCCCTCCCACCGCCCCCCCCCCCCGGCCCACCCTCATATCTAGGGCAATTTTCCCCATTCTTCAAAAACCATTTTGAATTTACCTTCTTTCCCTGACTCTTCTATTCTCTCTCTCTCTCTTTTTCTGTGTGTCACATGTGTGTTTTGATTTCAAACTCCTATACTCTACAGTCTATGTCACATTAATGACTCTCAATCATATAACCCCCTAATGTCTTTCACTTCTATGGGTGTTAGTCTCACCTTCCCCAATAGACTCTACAATCCTAACAGTTATGCTTTACACCTTATTCTTCATCTATATAAGATAGCCACATGGCTGGCACAGACATTCTAAATCAGGCAGGGGTAGAAGATAAGAATGCATTGAAAACTGGGTCCAAATCATGGAAAATCTTGAATTCCAGGTTAAAAGACTGACTTTAACCTTCTCAGTCAAACAAAAGGCAAGGTTTTCTGAAAAGCATCCTTTTTTTCCATAGATACTTCACTAGTATTAGCCAAGGAGTTACCAATCATTCATTATGAAGAAAAATCATGGAGAGGAAACATTGTTAGGAAATACCTTTTCTGATTTTCCATATCTCAATTTCCATGTTCCATAGAGTTTTCTGAAAATGGTTATGTGTGTTAGGTGAGTGGTCAACAAAATACCCTGTAATTAATTCCTCCTGTTTCTGTTATTGGAGAAGATTGATCCTGGTGGTCTCCAGGAGGCTTCACATGATCTGTGTTCCACCCAGAGTTAGGACAGTGCAGAAATGGCTGATGATAACTACTCTAGACAGAAATTGGGCAGAGCAGCTCTCCAGAGGCATTTGGAAGAAATGATAAAAAGAATAAAAATTAAAATTGAGTTTTGCACTTATAGAAACTTTTCTTAATGAACTCTTCTGTCAAGGGGCAAAGGTTCATCAAGAACTTAATTTAAAGGGCACCTGAGTGGCTCAGTGGTTGGGTATCTGCCTTTGGCTCAGGTCGTGATCCTGCGGTCCTGGGATCGAGTCCCCTATCAGGCTTTCCATGATGGTGAGCCTGCTTCTCCCTCTGCCTATGTCTCTGCTTCTGTGTGTCTCTCATGAATAAATAAATACAATCTTTAAAAAAGAACTTAATTTTAAACAAGTTTTAGAAATCTTGGAGGCAAGTGCTCTTATAAAACTCCTCGTCTATGTGGAGCAATACAATCAACCAAGAGTTGCATCTTTAGACTCGGAGAATCTAAACAAGCAAAAATGAAAGGAATGTATTTAGCAATTACCTGGTTTTTGTATTCAAACATGTAGGCAGTGTTTTATTTGCCTAATGAAACAACAGCATTTCATTTTTCCTCTGAAATGTGGGATTTCTTTGCTCTGAAGTAGTTTAACAACTAGGTCAGAAAGTAGTCGGTCCGCATTATTCACAGATTCTGTAATTACAAATTTGCCTACTCACTATAATTTACTTGTCATCCTGAAATCAATAGTCATAGCACTTTTGCAGTCATTTACCACCACGGACAGAATGGTGAAAATTTTGGATGCACAGCACACCATTCCTAACAGTTATGTTTGAACTGTTGAATAGCTAAGATTGAACAAGATGATGCTCGGCCCTTTTGTTTCAGCTTCCATGCAGAAGAAAAATGTCCTTTTATGTGGTCTATTTCATGCCATGGTTTTGCATTTTTTATGCTTTTCATTGTCAATTTGGCTTTTTAAAATGCACTCCCCCCCGCCACGTGTAGTGCTGCCTACCGTTCCTAAGTGCAAGAGGCTGTGAAGTACCTTTTGAAGAAAATATAGATAAGTTTTATTCAGGTATAAGCTTTCTAGTGCTTTTGGCTGTGAGTTCAGTGTTAATGACCCAATAGGATATATTAAGTAAGGATCCTAAACAGAAATACATAAAATACAAGGTTATGTATTGGTGGGTTGACAAAAAAGTTGTGATCAGAGACTTGCAGGAACCTAACCATACATTTCTTCTAGGAGTAATGATTCAGTATTCACTAAATCAGTGTTTACGGTGACTTTATAGCACATTGCTACTGCAAATAACAAGAATTAACTGCGTGTGGATGAAAAAGCTCCATAATTCTTGATTCTCCAGGATGAAGACTAAACATTTGACAAACCATTAATCCACACAAAGTGTAATGTAGTATTTGAACCTCAGCTTTACTGTCAGAAGATTTGAGGTTAAAAACTCTGATTGTCTACCCATTAACAGAGTGACTTCACACAAATCACTCTACCTTTCTAAGCTCCATTTCAAGATTGTTGAGTGAATTTAATAGAAAGATGTGCACAGAGCTTAGCACGGTTGTATATGGTAAGCCTTTGATATATTGTCATGACCGATTGCCCCACTTCATCTCCCAAGTAGCACAATCTCCATTTTAATCGCTCATGAAATTATAAGGCTGAAAATGACTGTTGACAATATGCTTCCCTCAGCTGAGGGGCTCACAGAGTCCTATTTACATAGAATTGCATGGTAAAAGCCAGGCGGGAAGCTGGAAAACCAACTTACAAATGATCCGCTTTTAGTTTTAACCTATTCGCAGGCAATTTTCTGTCAAAAAAGGTCGTCACATGCCAGGCACTGTTCTAAGCTCTACACACACATTCAGCTCACATAAGTAGAGACAGCAACAAAACAGTCTTAATTTCAACATCCAGTCCCAAGCACAGAGCCCTGAAAATTGTCCAATCTGTTCTTCAGTTTAAATTTAAGCACCATATCCCAACCCATAAAAAGTTCACAGTGCTGGAGACTTAAGATCTTGTCACTCATCCCAACTATTCCACTTGCCCCTGTGGTCTCTCCTCAAGTGGGAAGCATTAGTCTTGGGCTCCAAGGAAACCTATCTAGCCATGCCCTTGCATATCAGGAGACACTCCTCTGTGACACCTTGTCTCTCAGATGGCCCCTGACATGGCTATGGACAGTCATACACAGACAAGTCCAAGTCCATTTCTGGGTGGGGAGCTGAAAAGGGACTTCAGATTCTGCTGAGGAAGAGGCACAAATCCTTATAGTGTTTTGGTCTAAAAATTAATCATACCTTTTTCACTGAGAAAATTAGCCTCCAGGTAGCATTTCTTCTTTACCTCCTTATTTGAAAAGAATGGATGACTCCTTCCTGGCCTTGAGCTATATTTCCCAAGTGTCTCTTCTTTCATCTTACCTCCCTAGCAGGTAGTTGCCAGAAAAAGGAAGGAGAACTCATCTCACCTTACTTGCTTTTCAGAAAGTGGCCATACACACACACACACACACACACACACACACACACACACACCTTGCTTTCTTCTCCTTTACCTGGTACAATGAACTCTCCTCTCTTATTTGAAGGACAAAAAAAAAAAGAGCGATTAAGTAGACCCTGAAAATAAGGAGAAATAGCACTTACAATCTCAGAATCTCTGCAAATTGAGCACTTCTGTGGATATTAATCATGAGGGCTTATTTTCCAAAGAACATCAGAGCACATCTGGAAATTAAATAAGAATAATAGGAGGGTTCAAATCAACTGACGTTTTGCAGAGAATCCCTCAAGACGATTAACAAGATGCTGCCCACGGAGGCACAGAGAAACCTTGATTTTGTTCTGCCTAAACAAGCCTTAAAAAAAAGTATCAAAATTCATCTCAAACAGTTTGGTTTTTATTAACTGCCCTCTCTTGAGTGGCTCCACATATACAACTGAAATCTGTCTTCTTTGGATTTGTTTTTATCCAAACTGAATGGATGGGTGCATGTTTCCAAGTGGTCTTTTTGACACTACATAATTCTGACAGCCCAAGTTACCATGAGCCCTAAGAAAGGAGGCTGTTTGCTGTAGGAAACAAAGATGTGGAGAACACATCTCTCTTGAGAAATACTCTGATTGGGTGGCTCTCACCAAAAAGGCAAGGCCAAAATTAACTCTGGATTAGGCTCTTCCATGACGAGAGAGAGGCATTCACTTGGAGAAGATCTTCTCTGTCAGCGAGATGGTTGTTAGACAGTGCAAAGGAAGAGAAAGGAAGTGACTTCAACCTTTTCCTTATCTGTGAGAAGCAGTGATTACTCCCTGTGGTTTGGTACAGCTAGCTTGTCAGGAATCATGGAGTTGGGCCAAATGGAGGCAAGAGTAGGGTAAGAGCCAAGTTTGGTCTTTGCAGCCCCCTCCACAACTCTAGGAACCTCTAGGAAGTTGCCAAAATGCTCTGGGCTCCCCCAAGTCTCTTCGGGTCATCTAATTTGGGTATTAATAAGTTAAGTTGTTAAAGTTCATATGATGATGTCCTAACACCGGTACCTTGTAATGTGACTATCGTGGAGATGGGGTCTTTCTAGAGATAATTAACTTAAAATGAGGTCTTTAGGGTAGTCACTAGTATGATATGACTGGTGTCCTTACAAAACAGGGACATTTTAAGACAGATATGTATATGGGAAGAACATCATATGAACACAGAGCTAGCCATCAATGAGCCAAGGAGAGAGACCTAGAACAGATCTTTCCCTCATGGTCCTCAGAGGGACTCAATACTGATGACACTGATTCAGGCAGCCAGCATCCAGAACTATGAGACAATATATTTCTGCTGTTGCATCTATGCACACTCTGGGACTTTGTTAAGACAGCCCTAGCAACTAGTGTTCAGGGCTACACGGTTCCACTTGCTGTTACATTTAGTTCCCAAAGTGTGAACCTCCAAGCTGAGGGAGTCTTGCAATTTCTTGCAATTTTTGTCAGGGTCTCAAGATTAATATAGCCATTCTGTTGTTGATTTAAAGCCAAGTAAATATGCTCTGTGAATAAGCATACATATGGATTGCTCAGGGATTGTCCTTTGTTTTCCTTTCTAGATTTAACTTCCATCACTTTATTCTAGCTGTACTGATCTACTCATTTCCTGGAGGAAAACCTGTTTTCTCACCCCAGAACCCTTGTACATGCTGTTCTCCCCTCCTTAAAACACCCCACGTATGCTGAGTGCTGACCAAACTTTAGTCTTGACTGAGTTGTCATATCTTTGGGGAGGTTTTCCCTCAACTTGGCCAAAATTGAGTTAGCTGCCCTTCCTATGTGACCCCCCAGCACCATGCACTCACTTCTCTTCTATCAGTAAACAGAATCTTTGGCGATCATCTCTTTACTTGGTCACCTCACTCACTAGACAATCCCTCCTAGGGGAGGGATTGTTTTATGTTCAATCTCATATTCACAGCACCAGGCTCTGTGTGTATCACAAAACTCATTTTTGCACATTACAATAATGTGTCAACACATTTTGTTTCTGTGAATTTTTAGTCAATGAATATGAAAGTACTATATTAGGAATCCTCACTTTTTTTTTACATTGAAAAGTAGTCCTCAGCTTCAAAAGTTTGGAAACTATTGCTTTAAACCAGAGGTCCCACAAGGTGGCCCAAAGGCTTAATCCAATGTTTTGGTTTGCCCATCCCAATGCTCCTCTGGATGTGGACAGTTTTCCCTGGGGTATGTGCTCGCAGGCTTAGGCTCCCCATTCCTCCTGTAGGGTACTCACCTCTTTCCTCATTAGTGTCACCTGTCTGGCCTCTGAGGCATTGGTTTCTTGAAAACCTTCCCTCCCAGATTCTTCATCAAAATTTACTTTCCTGATATTCTTTTTCTCAAATTATTAATGCCATTGAAAATAAAATGTAATCGGTTGTCTCTTCCAAGAAGAGAAAACCCATATCTTATCCAGAACCTATTGAGGGGAGTTATTTGGGGTACATGTGCACAGAGTATTTTTCCTATAATCATATAAAACATAACACTCAAAGGAAAGCTAGTGGTTATTCCCCTAGAATTTCACCTTGTCTTGTAGAAAGGATGCAAGATTGAAAATAGATTAATTTTTTTTCCCTAAACCTTCAGTTTCCTTTTTGGACAACGCCAGAGACACTAACAAGTAGAGGAACAGGCAAATCAGGAGACAAGTATGGAGGATGGACAGGATGGAAGGCTCCACATGATCCCCAGGAATTGTCCGTCTCTAGCAACATAGTATTAAATCACTGAAATCAGGGGATAAAATGCTGTTTTATGAACTCTCTTTCTTATCTCTTTAAACTTCAGAAAGAGACAAAGCTTTTTTCATCTTACAGTATATCCAGAGTGCTCTAGGTTCATGCTATGCTAGAGTTTAAATCAAATAGAATTGTTTAGTGCATTTATTTTGGAGACTCTCAAAAAAAAAAAAAATGCTATGTAGCCCAGGCTGACCACCAGGACACAATGGATAATGCAGTGCCCTTCAAAGGGGAGGAAAAATCCCCACAAAAGAATGTCTGCTTTTGGTGCAATTCTCTCAGAGTTTCCCCATCCCCCGCTACAACCCTCTTCCATATCCACGTCTCAGGGGGACACCTTCGGTGACCACAGAGAGTGCCAGTTCATATGTCAGAGTAGCTTCTCTTCAGATCTTGCCTCTGATCTTGCCTTCACGGTTGACACATTTCTGTTCATAGTTACCCTTTCTTTCCTCCCCTTTTGCCAGTTTCTAGTCCAATATACCAATTGTCCTACACTTCCATGACTTCAGTCCTTAAACATTTTAACCAACAGTAGAGAATTCTATAGAGCCCTTTCTGGAAAAAAACAAAACAAAACAAAACAAAACCCTCAGTCTATAATCTCCTTCTTTCCCCCAGCCAGTTCACGGGGGCAGTGATTTCCTCAAAGAATTCCAACAAATTAGCCACGACTCCCCTTCCTGAAATGATGTTAGCTGTCTTTAATCAAGCTTGCTTTTCCAACTGTTCTCTATTTGATGCCTTAAAAGTAGTTACAGAGTTCTTCTCCCTAAATGAAGCTAGACTGACTGGCTTATCTTCTTATTCCCGGCATCCCCACAAATACTGATAATGTTTCAGGGAGGGGTATGGGTGATGAAGAGGGAAAGGATTCATTAAATCTTTTAACGTAGCCTAGTCCTTTCATAGACAAAGGCTTTTTTCTTTAAGTTCAAAGATAAACATTTAAAATCAGAATCCCGGAGAGAGGCATCTCACAATCAGTCTTGGTGCTTTAAAAATGTTAGTACTTCCTGTACACATTTGAACAAATGTTCAAAGTTAAGACCCCATCTTAATTATTTGATGCCAATGGCATGAATTTCCTCCACGAATCATGGCTGGTATTTACTTGGTGTTTGCGGTGCCAAATCTCAACTTTTGAAGTCAAGAGGTTAAGTTATAAATACCTGCTATTAGATAGCTGTAAAATATTTGCCTGAAGGCTTTGATAGTTTAAATCTTTCCATTATTATATATACAGATATGTATATTCTCATAGCTATGTATATTTTAAGATACATATGTATCTCCACAACACCTCATGTGTGGTCATGATATCCATCACATAAACTTCTGCATTTTCCAAACCCTGGGATTCAATTTCAAACCATATATAAACTGACTTTATACTGCACATATGCACCGCACTGGGCCCTACCACGCGGATGGCATCATTATTTCCACACGGTCTGATTCACAGTCCAAACCCAGGAGAGGGTCTCAAAGAAAAGACGTTTAGGACCAGGTTTCCAACTTGAAACTCTCCATGGGAATTTCTAGAAAAACTCTGAGACTTCAAGGGGAAAAAAGTGAAGAAGGACTACAAACCAGAACCAAAACCAAACAAAAGGAGAAGCATTAAAAAGTTATGTGATGAAGTGGGATACTATAAAGTTTTTATTATGACTTGTTTGGAAAGAGCTTGTTTAACAAATGCAGTCATCCTCTATTCAAACGCAAAGCAATAAAAAATTTTACAGTCCACTATCACATGGCATAATGCATATGGAATGGTTAAGCCCAATCAGATCTTGGAAAAGAACGTTTTGTTTGCTCTTCTAGGAAAGTTTGCCCCTTAAAAGAGAAAAAAAAAAAAGTGAAGGAAGAACGAAACGTCTACAAAGTTTTGAGGATGGGGGAATTGTCTAGAAGTTATAACAACTAAAGAATGGGTGAAGAAAGGGGAGATAGGTCTACCTGGAAAGAGAAAACTAGTGAGGGAAATGAGAATTGTCTTCACCTATTTGGGGGGCAGTTTTGTAGAAGAGTTGCTCACTTTTGAGTTCTGATGTGAAGTGATAAAAGACAGAACTCGATCCAATTGATACATGTTAGGGTGAAGAAGAAAGGGAGATAGATTTGACTCAAGAAAGAACTTTCTGGATGATAGCCTCTTGTAAAGGAATGATCTCCCTTGGGAATTATTGAGTTCCTCATGTCTAGAAGATTAAGCAGAAGCTCAGTTAGTATCAGATACAGGTGTCATACATGTAAGGGGAGTCCCATAGCATATGTATCTCCATAGCCTTTGTATCTCCCATAGCAAGTGGAGCCTGCATGAGTTGACCTGAATGGTACATTTCATCTCTAGGTACCTGTGATTCTGAGATTTGCTTAAAATTTCAAATGGGTTGATTGGGAACATTTCATATCCCCTGCAAATCTGAGACCTCATCAGAATAGGATTTTCGTTAGAAAAAATGAAAAAGTATAAATTTGTTCTCATCCTTTAGTGTTCCCCAATGGAAAAAAAAAAAGGAGGTTTCTTTTTAAAAGTAGGAAATGTCAGAATAAAGTCTGTTTTGATCTCTGGTTTGGAGCAGAGTTTTTCTATTGTTTCTTCATCACCCTTTTGTCAAATGTTTTCAAGTTGGAAATCACGCTATGTTGAAAGGCTGTGGGGAAACTCCAAAAGATTTAAAGAAATCTGAAAAAAAAATGAAATTTTATGTAAAGTATATTAGTAGATTTTTTTCCTTCTACCTTATCACCCCCAAAACCTGGTTTCTCCAAATGGCACATCTGCCAAAGACCCTTTTCCTCTTGATGCTCCTTCCTTCATTTTCACTTCCTGTGTCCTTCCACATTCTGTTCTTGCCTCTGATAGCATGTTTTCCTTCTGAGACGAAACAAAGGGAAGCTATCCTATAGCTCTCTCCTTAATGGGAGAGACTAAACGAGCTCACAGAAGGGATAAAGGATAAGAGAGTTGGAGGACTGCTGAGCTAGTCTCATTATCTCTCTCCTTGTTTATCCTCAAACTTGCCAAAAATTGCCCAGGAACAGACTTCCTGCTCCATCATTTAAAATGCTCTCTCTTTCTTCTACTTCATTGCCAAACTTATTTCATGATGTAAGAGACTCTGAGATGGAAGAGGGCAAAGTAATAAGCCCAGGATGAATTTTATCCTTATTAAGTACCTTTCATTCCTCAGAATCCCCAAAGGCTTGACAATCTATATTTCATGCCCTACTACCTCACCGCAGAATGCTGGACTCCATGCTGTAAAGGGAATGCACAATAAAAGCAGAGGTCAACTCTCTTCAAGCCTGATCGTCACTTCCACTATGCGTGAGCATTTCTATGACACATTATATTGGTCAATGTTATATTACTCAGTCTAGACAGGAGGGAACGGGGGTCTTCCTGTAAATGGGATTTCCACACATTTTCCTCTCTTTACTCACCATCCTTCTTGGGTTCCCTTTTTTTGGGTACTGACTTTTCCATCTCACATAGAATTCTTATTTTAAACCCATCAGAATCCTTTGCAGGAAGAAGTTCTACGAAGAGAGTATCTACTTCATAATGCACAAAGCAAGAGGCACAGAGCAAACGTTTTCTTTTTTTTTTTTTTTTTGAGTTTTTCATTACATAGAAACATGTCATGATGTAAATATGAAATGTCAATAGCACATGATCCCCACCTTGGGAAAAGACATCTCATCCACCAAGCAAAGGAAAGAAAGACACGTTAACCGTGCTGGTCTAACACTGTCCACAGAAACATTAAAATAGCCGATACATAAAGTATGAGCTTAGCATCATACTAATCACCTGTTTTACATTTAATATCTCATTTATTTCCCATAACAATCTTATAAGGCAGCACTATATTAGTTTCATCATGAAAGAGAAAAATGAGGCTTAGTGAGATTAAGCAAGACATGGGCAAAGTTATGCCAATTCTTTTTCTTTTTTGAAGATTTTATTTATTTATGAGAGTCACAGAGAGAGAGAGGCAGAGACATGGGCAGAGGGAGAAGCAGGCTCCCTGCAGGGGGGATGGCAGGAGATGCAGGACTGGATCCCAGGACTCAGGGATCACTCCCTGAGCTGAAGACAGACGCTCAACCACTGAGCCACCCTGGTGTCCAAGTCATACCGATTGTTTAAGGAATCTGAACCCACATTATTCTGGCTTCACCATTTCCTAAATCAGGTATTTCTTCAAGGATGAACATGAGTCCAGACACCTTTCCATCCTGAGTGGATCCTTCTAATTGCTTCTGCCTCCATTTGGGCACGTGCAGTCTTTCTCCCACCTCTATCTGGGGTCAGTGTGGCGGCTGCGGGGGTGAGCCCCCAAGCACTTGGGCTTCTCCATTCCTGGCTAACTCCTGGCCAGTGGGATCTTCATTCAGGCGTCATTCTTTTTCCACTGCTCTTTGTAGTTCATCCTTCTCTAAGGAGTCTATACTTGAACTTGGGCAGGGGGCGGAGGGGTAGAGGGAAGTAGAGTGCAGTGCAGGCTTTCGCTTCTCACTGAAAGGGCAGCTGTCCACTGAGTTCACACAGTAACTTGAGTAGGTGTGTTACTTAATACGCCACAAGAAAATGCCCACCCCGAGAGTCTAACACTGCGGATTTCAGAGGCCTCCTGCTGCTGCTCGGCTGTCTTCCAGGGCCCTGCTGAATTGCTTCCTCTGCAAGCAGGACCTTCTGCCAGAGACTTTGGGAGAACTGCGATTGTTGATCTGTGGCGAGAGGTGACAGGTGGCTGCTCTGCAATGGTGGGATGTTAAAATTGACGTGAAAATATTTTTTTCCAAAGGGCGAATGGAGACTAGGGAAAGAAAGAAAGCCCTCATGTTCCTGCGCCTCTAGAGAAGGTATGCTGGCTCCCAACCAGCTTTCCACACTCAGAGACCTAAATCCTCTAAAGACTCATTCTGGGAAGATCTTGGCATGAGGATACGGTGGCTATGCCGGAGCTGGGCCTTTGCAGAGTTTTGTTTACCCGGGACCCCTCGCCCCACTATACCTCCTCACCTGTATCAAGGACGTGGCTCCTGGAAGAGTGTTCTGACTGCTTCTACAGAGGCTGTTGCCTTTTTTCTCTCTTCTCAAGAATAGCAGGGACATGCGACAAATGGTCTAAAACAATGATAATTCAGGGCCGATGGGCCTTCTTCCTTTTGACCCAAGGCACACAGAATAGTGTGATGGAACTTTTTGCAACTCACCAAATCAATCTGTGGCACAGTGGAGGGAAGCAAGATCCTTAAGCCATCAGAAGTGTTGCTTCATGAACTGTTAAGAGCCCAAACAGCCTTCTGATAAAAGTCATCTCCTCCTAGAGACAGGGAATGGGGCATTTCTAGAAACATTGTTTTTTTGGAGAAGAGTGGGATGTTTTGATAGTCCAATTAAAACACATATCATATGTTTTATATCAATGGCTGTGCTTTTGATCTTTACTCAGGTTTCTGTTGTTTAAGCCTTCAAGGAGAAAGCTGCTCCTCAGGCCTAAGCTGTGTCGCTTTCTCACTGTTGTGATAAGGGTCTTCCCGGGAGGCTGTGCAACTGTTCCCAAGACCAGGAATTCATTGTGCAGACTTCCTTTCTCAAAGCTTTCCCTAGAGAATGAAGCCAGGCTCAACCCTCTGCCTGTGGGTTGGCGTCTGTTAGCACTACTCGGCCACAGTGGACATTTGTCAACCTTTTTGGTTGCCCACCTAGGATTCTTGGTGGAAGGCTCTATTATACACTAGCAGAGAAACTGAAAATACTGCATATTCATTGTTTTCCAAATTTCTTTACAGCTAGGACCCAAGCATGTGACCCAGGCTCCCACAGTTTGATGCAACCACTGCAGACTTAGAATCTGGGATTCCCGATACAAGGAGCGTGCAGGGCAAAGAAGATTCTGGCTGTGGTGGCCGCTGCAGGCTGATCGAGGCACAGGGCTAACAGGAGTGGCCATGCCAGAGGCAGCATCTGGGTCTTGGGGCTGGCCGCCAGGGCCTAGAGGTCATGGGGAGCCGTGAGGTCCTCACCAGCGCAGTCCCACTGGTCGATTCTGGGCGTTATTCCTGACTGTAGAATTCAGCCTCTGGTCCCTCAGTTACCTGGCAATTCCATGAGCTCCTCAAAAGCCTTTAATAAATTCTTCCTGTAGAGTGGCTTTCAGTCTGCTGCTTACAACTAAAGCCCCTGACTGAAAACAACAGAAATAAATTCAGAATGGATAAAAGTTTCAATTTCTTAAAATAACAGAATTCATCTTAAGGGAAACAACTGTACAGTCCTATAGTTCCCATCCTGGTGGACTCTGTAAAGGGTGCAGTGTGACCATGGACACACGTATTTTCATCTTCACGGAAAGATCTCTGTATAGAAACATGGGTGTGCACACAGGCGAAAGCGCGGACGTGTGCACATTCGAGTCACACAACTCAGTATGTCACAGTTAAGGACTGGAAGCCAAGAACCTCAAAGCCGAACTTTAAATTCTCTTCTGTAGCTGTTAGACCACCCTCCCTCTCCCCAGTCAATTGCTTTCTGTTCCCTGCCTCTCTCTGTTAAAAATGTGTATTTTCCTTTTAGAGGGGAGAAGAGCAGTCTCCTCTGCTTGCAAACGATTTCAGCTGTGTTAATCACCTGCACAAAATGAACTAAGACCAAGGCGGGGGTACTCGGCCAACACCTGCTGCAGGGTGGCATTCATTCTGAGGCAGAAACGCTGAGCATTGAGTGAAATGTGAAGCTGCTCAAAGGGGCGTGGGTACTGTACACCCTCAGCGTCATGAGCTCTAACTCTTAGGAAGTCCGGGGTTCTGAAACCCAGGTCCACAAAGCTCACACGGTTTTGTACAAGAAATGCAATCATGCAGAGGGAACTGAAGCAAACTTCCCTGGAATTGCCAATTACCTAGTGCCTTCCAAAGCCCTTAGCAAAGCTTGGAAATCTTTTCAAAGCTTGTTCCCTCTGGTGGAGGGTATAATTCAATCCTCACCATGATGGGGCATGGGGCAGCTAAACCAAGGAAGGTACTTCTAGCTCCATTTCACAGACGAAGAAACCAAGGCCCAGGGTAACCCAGTGAATTAATTGTTGAGCTGAGATAGAATCAGGAGCTTCTGGCTCCTAGCTCCCCCTCCATGTGCCATTTCTTAATGTTTCCGGGACGGTTTTCTTGTTCCTGCTTTTAGATGGGGTTGAGCATATACAGATCTCCTCCTATTTGCATATGCATGCATTTGCATATATTATGCATTTTTATATATTATGTATTTCTATATATTTGTTAAGAGTTAAACATACAAAATATATAAAATATTATAATGAAATGATTTATGGTCAAGGGAAAAGATGGAGAAATTGCCTGCATGTTCTTCTTCCAAAAATAGTGAGTGACTAGCTTTCAGATGAGCCAGCCATGGGTTGGGGGCTCGTATTTGACTTCTGCTTCCCTTTATAACTGTCCTTGCTCCTCTTCCTCAAGGTGACTCCCATCCATCCTCTGTGGTTTAGTGTAAACATCCCTTCCGGGAAGCCACCTTTGATCCTCCAATCCAGGTCAAGGTCCTTTAATTCTATTCCTTTCTCACTGTGTCATTCATTATATATGAGTTGGTGTGACTACTTTTAACACTGTTTTTGCCTCCCATTATATCCTCAGAACCTAGCCGAGTGCCTGGCACAGAGAAGGTGCTTACTAATCTTCATGGAAGGATATCAGGAAAACACAGGGAGAGACATTAATCAACAGGAAGTGGGGGCCCATTTGGGTGACTCAGTCGGTTAAGCATCAGGCTCTTGGTTTGGGCTCAGGTCATGATCTCAGGGTTGAGGTGGAGCCCTGCATCAGGCTCCATGCTCAGCAGGGAATCTGCTTGAAATTCTCTCCCTCTTCCTCTGCCCCCCCCCCCCACTCACGGGCACAGGCTCTCACTCTCTCTCAAATAAATTAATTAATAAAATCCTTGGAAAACAAAAGAAAACAAACCAAGAAGTGGTGTCCTCATCTGATAGCATTGCTGGGACCCTCTGTCTTTGAGTCGCCTTACCAATAAACTGTTGATAATGTAGTTAGCGGTGCTGTTTGAGAATTACTTGAGTTTATATATGTAAAGTACTCAAAATACTGCCTGTTACATAATAAATACTTAATAAATATTAACAGTGAATTTTTTTATAACTAGGTGGAAAGAATGAGTGTGGATAAAAGCAGACTTACAGGTTCAATGGTGGGAAATTGAAGAAGATCCAATATGATGACTTCTATTTTCTGGGCAAGTTAAAAGGTAACAATGAGGGGGGCCTGGGTGGCTCAGTTGGTTAGGCATCTGCCTTCGGTTCATGTCATGATCCCCGGGTCCTGGGATTGAGCCCCATGTCGGGCTCCTTGCTCAGTGGGGAGTCTGCTTCTCCCTCTCCCCCTGCTTGTTCTCTCTTTCTTTCTCTTTCCCTGGTTCACTTTTTCCCTGGTTCTCTCTCTCTCTCAAATAAATAAATAAAATCTTAAAAAAGAAAAGGTGACACTGAGAGGCAGGTTGAGTGGGAAAGGTCAGAAGTAGTACATATCAAGCTGCTGCACAGAAACTGTGTACATCAGTCCCGTCATGGAGGCTGCCTCTCACCACTTTCTCAGGGCTTTCATGCCGTCTGGAAGCCAGCTTCCCGCCCCACAAGGTGAGCGAGCAGAGTCATTTTGCTAATGAAAGGTCAAAACCCTAGTGCATCGAGCACCTCTGAGCACTAACCTCGGTGACAGTACCAAGAGAATTTAACATGAAGGTGGAACACACCAGATACACAATTAGGAAATAGCTTTTGTATTCTGGAAGAATCTGGGCCCTCTGCAGTCGTTCTTCGTTTCTTGAAGTTTTTAGATTTTATTGTATCGTTAGGGTGATCACTCTGTTTCCTTAATGTGTGCAACTGCAGACATCCGCCCGTTGGGGCAGGAGAACTAACCTGTCAGTGGGTGATGGATGTTTTCCTATTGCTCTGCTGAAGAGCATTAAGTTAAGCCTTTGCTTCAGCTCCACAGATAGTGGAGACAACAGATGGCCTTTTTTGCAATTCCCCAGCAATTCTGGGGAACTGCTGCAATAGGAGTTTCAGAGAGTGCCTTCTATTTGTTGATGGCTTAAAATAGACTAGGCCAATAAAGAGCTGTTATTGTTATGTGTGCCAGGGAGTGTAGTGGCTGGTGAGGGTGGAGTCAGAGGAAAGGAGGGAAATCTTGGTCCAGTTGCCTTCTTGACCTTGCAGGATGCAGTAAATTTAAACCACAGAGTAGACAAGGGAAGCCGGAATAGTTCTTAGGGGGTCAAGTGCTATCTGTAATATTTGCAGATGTTGAATATCTTTCTGGGGACAAAAGTGCCATCTTACACAAGCACAACTAGAAAACAGACCAGGCACAAAAAAAAAAAAAAAAAAAAAAAAAATAGAAGACAGACCAGGCAAATCCATTTTCAAGACTTACTGGTATGCTGCAATGAATATCCATTCCCTCACTTAGGAAATACCAAGCTTGGAAACTTGTGCATTTTTCAACGACAGTTTGGAGACACATGGACAAGCTTGCTGTCACTTACCCTGTTTTCTGAGATTTCTATGACAAAGGGAGGCCTTCAAACTATCTTGTGGCAAACGAAATTATAGCACCTTCAATACATGTGTACTCCGCTTCTGTTCGTCTATGGCGTTCTAACATCCAGCACAATAAGAAGGGTTCTGTTTCACAGAAGACTAGATTATTTTATGAACTCATGGAATTTTGAGCAATGTACTAACTAACTGAAAATAGTCATTGTTCAGAGCTATGAGGCCCACAAAGAAGAATCAACGGCCTGGTTGGAAGCTTGCTATTTATATCTCATGGTAAAAACCTTGTTGTCATCTCAATATTGCAATTTAGGGGCTTCTCTGACTGCCTGTCACAGGCTGGCCTCAAGCAAAATGCTCCCATTGATTTAGTGGGAGTTGGTATTTGTAATGGTCTCAGAAAAGACAGCGTTCCGTGGATTAGAGACTAAAGAAGCAGCTTCTAACATAGATGTTCTCCGCTGCATGTGGGTAGAACATTTTCTAATTCCAAGGGCAAAAAAATGCAGACTCTGCAATATCTGTATTTCGTCCAGGCACACCACCCCTACTCAGGTGGCAGGGAATTATTCTACAATCTGCTTGCAGATCAAG
This sequence comes from Canis aureus, assembly GCF_053574225.1. Taxonomy (NCBI): domain Eukaryota; kingdom Metazoa; phylum Chordata; class Mammalia; order Carnivora; family Canidae; genus Canis; species Canis aureus. The sequence continues at coordinate 10,351,146 of NC_135621.1, read as the reverse complement.
GATGCAAAGTGTAAATGCTTTCAGCAGATGCTTTGAATCTTGAAGGCATATGTTGTTCATAGTTCTTTAAAAGAAATCTCCGAAACTGCTATAGTAGTTCAAATCATCTGGCATTTGGGAAACTTGGTTACTTTTTTCATATGAAAGCAAAACCAAGAGTTGGGTCATAAAAAGACAGTCCAGTGCAAGGTGGTCAGCAGTTTATGCAATAGAGCTCTAATTCATTTAACATGAATGAGACGTTCTGCGGAGGCTAAGGAGCAACATCGACTCCATCGCGCAGTAGCTTAGCAATCGGCGAAGGAACACTTCATGGTATTTTTCAACAAAGAATTTAGCCTTCACGTTACTGCACCCCCATGGCCACCATGCTGCTGGAAGGTTATGGTGAACATGCTCCTTGACTTCCTCCCCAGAATGAGGTAGGCACCCTGATAAACATAGGGGGATACAGAAAAAATCCTCATGGTGGCACAGCCTCCTCAAGATTATTCCCGTTGGAACAGCCTGGATATAAGGAGTTACAATACAGTCCTTCACCCAATCTCCCAAGAATCTGGGTTTCCTAAGGGGAAATCCTGGTTTCCATTTCGTCTATTTTTAATTTTTTTTAAAAAACAAATTTTATTTATTTATTCATGAGAGAGAGGCAGAGACACAGGCAGAGGGAGAAGCAGGCTCCATGCAGGTAGCCTGATGTGGGACTCGATCCCGGGACCCCAGGATCACACCCTGGGCTGAAGGCAGGCATTAAACCACTGAGCCACCCAGGGATCCCTCCATTTCGTTTAGATGTAGTTCTTGTATTCATTTACCTGAAATCTTGAGATGCACCTTTTACTCTAACAGAGGAAATGGAAAGGTTTAAATATCTAAATTAAACAAGGTAGGCCAGTTAAGGGTTTTTTTGGTTGCAGTCAACAGGAAGACTTTCTGGTTAATCTGAGCAGAGGAAAAAATTCAATGGAAAGATTAGGGGGAAGCTCAATGGATTGAAGAAAAATCTAAATCAAGACTCAGAAAGGACAAGATCTGAGGAAGCTCCAAGGATCTCAACAGCATAAATATGGGCAGGACATCTTTAGTAGGATGGATTTTGTCATTCAACACTTGAACACTTAATTGCAAAAAATGAAGAGAGGGATGCCTGGGTGGCTCAGTAGTTAAGTGTCTGCCTTTGGCTCAAGGTATGATCCTGGGATCCTGGATCGAGTCCCACATCAGGTTCCTTGTGGGGAGCCTGCTTCTCCATCTGCCTAAGTCTCTCTCTGTCTCTGTCTCTGTCTCTCTCTCTCTCTCTCTCTCTCTGTGTCTCTCATAAATAAATAAATAAATCTTTAAAAAAAAATGAAAAGAGAGATGTTGCCTGAATACGACAGGCCAAATTATAGAAGTTTTGTTTCTGTTTTTTGTTTTCTAGAAGTTGTGGTGTGAGATCACCTTGATTCAATCCTTCAGGCTAATACTCCATTAATGATGGCTGACAGCCTGGTTGGTGCTTGATGTGAATCGAGGGCTAGGAGAGAACATTGTGTTTTTGTTTTGTTTTGTTTTGTTTTGTTTTGTTTTGTTTTGTTTTTGAGAACATTGTTTTCCATTAACATTCGAATAGACCAAACAAGAAAAAAAGGTCTTGGTCTCAATCTCTGTTAAAACATGAAATCAAGGGGGATCCCTGGGTGGCGCAGCGGTTTGGCGCCTGCCTTTGGCCCAGGGTGTGATCCTGGAGACCGGGGATCGAATCCCATGTTGGGTTCCCGGTGCATGGAGCCTGCTTCTCCCTCTGCCTGTGTCTCTGCCTCTCTCTCTCTCTGTGACTATCATAAATTAAAAAAAAAAAAAAATGAAATCAAGGCTAGAGCCTCTAAGAATGCCTTACAATGAGAGCTATTTCTTTGCACCTCGGAGCTCCCTCCTGGGAAGTCCTCCTGCCTCGTTCATAACCTGCTTCCATGTGGGAGGACCCTTGGGAGCATCCCTTAGATCTCCTGGCTCCTGAAAGTTCAGGCCTGTTGGGTCTTTGAAAGAGCCCAACATATAATATTCCTCTTCCCTGTCAAGTTGTGGACCAATTGAGAAGTAAAAGTGGGTGTCAGCAAACAAGGCAAAAGCATCTCCTTGCTTAATAATAAAATTGATCTAAGAGACTGTGGCTCGAATGGGGAGGTGGGTGGGCGTGAGCTCTTCTCAGTGCTGAACGCCGGAATCATAGACTTACCAGTCCCAGTTTTAGGCAACATGTAATCACGTCAGGCTTCTCCATTACCTGGGGGAGGCAGACTGTCCCTGTGAAAACGATCTCAAGAAGGAACAGAGGACAGTGCATGTCACCTAAAGGCATCTTGTTCCAAAGAAGAAGACAGGAGGGAGGGGAGCTGTTTCTGCTTTCAATCATCCCCGTCAGAGTGCTCACGGCACTTTTCCCAGGGAGGAGTTATTAAAAGGATGGGAAGTGACCTCTTGATGGGCATCCCCAAGTAGGGACTAACTGTTGTCCCCTCCAATAAGACCCTAGAGCACAGTCCAGATAGAAAGAGAGAATCCTCTCCTGTCTGCCTGAAGCCTGACTTCACTGTTCTAGTTTTCTTCTTGAGGACACACTTCTCGCCATGATAAACATGAGGGATGCTTATATTTTTCAAGACCATGGCTACTTTGCCCTTAACATATAACTTTTGTCCTAGAGTCATGTAAACTAGAGGAGGAATTGTGTCTTCTCTTGTTTCGCTGTTTTTATCTTTTTTTCCTGTTGCAAGGGTATCCGGTGGGCATATTTCTTACTTCACCCATTTTTTTTCTGTTTTTAATCTGATCATCTTCATCCAGTTCCCAAGCAGGCCACACCATTTTCTGCCTGTAGAGGATTTCTCAAAAATATTTTTAAATATTTCATTTTGTTGCTTTTCAGAAACAGCTTCCTGAGAGATAATTGACATAGTGAACAGCACATGTTTGAAGTATACAATCAGATCAGTTCTGACAAACCTCTACACCCATGAAGCCATCACCACGATCATGATGGTGAATATCAGTTGAAGGATACAAAGGCCAATATTCCTTAGGGCCCTTTGGCATCCCTCCCTCCTACTCTTCCTCCCCCTGCCCAGGGCGGTCATGGATCTGCTTGCTGTTGTTAGAGATACGTTGGCGTACTCTGTTTTGTTTTGTTCCTTTCCCTCTGCATAATTATTTTGAAATTATTTTGAAATTCATCCGTGTTGTTGTGTATTCCAATAGTTCGTCCTTTATGTTGGTGATTCGTATTCCTTGGAATGGATATACACGTACCTCCTACTTTTTCAAAAATCCCTTTCTACCGTTTCACCTGAGCCACTAGAGAGGCCCCACAATGCTCCTTCCCCAGGACCCATACTCAGTACCTCAGCATCAAGCCATCACAGCTTTGATTTGTGTCTGTGAGCATCTGTACTTTTATCTTGATTATTTTGGACATCCATTAGCAAGGTGTGTCCTAAGGTATCAGAAAAGCCTAAGAGAAATTATCCTGGGGTCTGGGAAAGCTCAAAATGTTTTCATATAAATGGATGGTAATTGCTTCTTCCCTTGATGCCATTTTGGCTTATGAAAGGCTTCATGGGAACCCTCTACCTTCTGATAGTTGGGGGAAGCCTATATGGCAATTTGCTTATCCATTTACCTGCTGATGGACATTTTGGCTATTAGAAATAAAGATGCTAAGAGCATTCAAGAGCAGGTCCTTGTACACACATATGCTTTTCGTTCTTTTGAGTAAATACCTAGGAATAGAATGGTTGGATCATTCGGTAGATTTACATGTACCTTTTTAAGAAACTGTCAAACTATTTTCCAGAGTAGTTCTAACATTTTACATTCTCATCAACAATGTTTGAGGGTTCTAGTTCCTCCCTATCTTTCTCAACATTCGATATATTCAGCCCTTTTAACTTTAGCCATTGTAATTGGCATATAGGGTATCTTGTGGTTTTGATCTTTTCCTGAGAAAAGTGCCTATTTGCTCTTCCTATATCATCTGTTCACATCCTCCGTTTTTAAACTGAGTTTTTAGTTGGATTATCTGTTCTTATTTTGTCCTGAGGGCTCCCAAAATATATTCTGGACACAAGTCCTTTATGAGAGACATTATTTCCTCTCAGTTGTGGTTTGTGCTTTCGCTGTCTGAGCAATGTCTTTCAAAGAATAAAAGGTCTTAATGCTGAAATCTTAATGATTTATCACTCCCAAGCTTTTCTGTTCTAGATCATGCACTTGATGCTGTATCTAAGAGATATCTTTGCCTATGGTTTATACTTCTACAGTTTCAGGTTTACATTGAAGTCTATAATCTATTTTGAGCTTTTTTTTTTTTTTTTTTTTTTAAAGATTGTATTTATTTGAGAGAGAGTAAGCATGAGCAGAGGGAGGAGCAGACTCTCTGCCAAACAAGGAGCCAGATGTGGGACTGGATCCCAGGACTCCAGGATCATGACCTGAGCCAAAGACTCACCCTTAATCGATTAAGCCACCCAGGCACCCCAAGTTTATTTTTTGTATAATTCCAGGTATAAATCCAAGTTGTTATTGATTTTGTATATGTCTTCTAGCATCATTTTTTGAAAAAACTATTCTTTCTCCACCAAATTGCCTTTGTTAAATATTACTTGTCCATGTATGTTCTGTCCAAATATCCATCAGTTATTATAGGTATGATCTATTTCTGTGCTTTCTATTCTGTCCCAGTGATCTATTTGTCTGTATTTATTTATTTATCTATTTATTTTAAAGATTTTATTTATTTATTCATGAAAGACACACACAGAGAGAGAGACAGGCAGAGACACAGGCAGAGGGAGAAGCAGACTCCATGCAGGGAGCTCCATGTGGAACTTGATCCCGGATCTCCAGGACCACACCCTGGGCTGGAGGCCGCGCTAAACTGCTGAGCCCTACCCGGGCTGCCCTATTTGTCTGTTTTTACACCAATGCCACATGTCCTGATTACCTTAACTTTATCATGAGCCTATATAAACACTTTACAGTAAGTCTCTATGACAAGGGAGTATAGACCTTCCAACATTGTTCTTCTTTTTCAAAGATGTTTTGGTGGGATGCCTGGGTGGCTCAGTGGTTGAACCTCTGCCTTTGGCTTAGGGTGTGATGCCGGGATCCTGGGATCGAGTCCCACATCGGGTTCCCTGCATGGAGCCTGCTTCTCCCTCTGCCTATGTCTCTGCCTGTGTCTCTGTGTCTCTCATGAATAAATAAATAAAATCTTTAAAAACAAAACAAAGATGTTTTGGTTATTCTAGGTTATTTGCATTTCCATATGAACTTTAGAATTGATTTTCTGACTTTCATCCTCTCAAAAGCCTACTAGGACTTTGATTGGTATTGCATTGAATCCACACATAAATTTGCCATCTGAGTAATTCTGAACCTCAAGGTCCATGAAAAAGGTATATTGTCCATTTATTTAGGTCATAGTTCATTTCCCTCAGAAATATTTTGTAGTTTTCAGTGTATGAGGCTTGCCAATCTTCTGTCAGATTTATCTTATATTCTTAATGTTATTCCAAATAATATTTTTTATTTTAATTTCCAATTACTAATTTATAGAAAAACAATTGATTTTGTTATTGATCATTGATCTTTTATCCTTCAAATTCGCTAAATTTACTTATTCTAGGAGATTTTTGTAGGTGCCATCAGATTTTCTGCATAGACAATCACGCACTCTGCAAAGAAAAAGCATTTTTTACTCCTTTCTTTCCAAGATAAGTGGCATTTTTCTTACCTTATTACTTCTGTCTAAACAGCCAGTATGATGTTGAATAGCAGTATGAGAAAGCGCATCTTTTTCTTCCTCCTAAACTTAAGCAGAAAGCATTCACTCAAAAATAAGAAAGAAAGAAAGAAAGAAAGAAAGAAAGAAAGAAAGAAAGAAAGAAAGAAAGAAAGAAAGAAAGAAGAAAGAAGAAAGAAAGAAAGAAAGAAAGAAAGAAAGAAAGAAAGAAAGAAAAAGCATTCGCTCTTTCACCATTAAGTACTGTGTAGGCTCTAGGTTTTCTTAGATGCCTTTTATTAGATTGAGAAGTTCTCTTCTATTCCCAGTTTGCTGAGAGTTTCTATCAGGGATGGATGTTGGATTTTTGTCAAATGCTATTTTTGCATATATTCAGATGATGATATAGTTTTTATTTTTTTAGCATGTTAGTGCGATGAATTACACTGATTGATTTGAATGTCAAACTAAGCTTGCATTCTTGGGATAAACCTCACCTGGTTGTAATGTATTATTCCTTTCATAGATGCTTGGATTTGATTTTTTTAATTTGGTTTCAAAATGAAGTAATAAATATCTATGTTCATGAGGAATATTGATCTGTAATTTTCTTATTTTGTAATGTCCTTGTTTGGTTTTGGACTCAAGGTAATAGTGAGTTTACAGAATAAGATGGGAAGTATTGCACTCCCTTTAATTTTCTGGAAGAGTTTGTATAGAATTAGTGTTATCTAGTCCCTAAATATTTGGTGGAATTCATAAGTGGTGTCACTATTTTTTTCCCTAAAATTTCCTTCTAAGCCTAGAAGGTTTATAACTATAAATTCAATTTTTTAATAGATATAGTGTGCAGCAGACTATATATTTCTTCTTTTGAGAGCTTCAGTAGGGTTTGTGTCTTTTAAGGAATTTATCGATTTCATCTGTGTTGTTGAAGTTCTTGGAATAGAGTTGTTGAAAAAGTTCCCATATTATCCAGATCTATAATATGCTTTCATTTCTGCCTTCCTAGCCCTTACGATATTGTTTTCATCCATTTTATCTACACATATGTCATAAAACCCATAGTACATTGGTATAATTTTCATTTAAATAGTGAAATATTTTAAAAAGAAATTTAAATAATAACAAAATAAATCTTATGTATTTTTCCATAGTTTCTTCATTCTTTTGAGTAGATCCACATTTTCATCTGGTAACGTTTTCCTTCTACTTGAAGGATTTCCTTTAACATTTCTTGCACTGAGGTGCTGCTGGTGATAAATTCTTTCAGCCTTTGTATGATAGAAAAAGTATTTCATCAAGTATAGATTTCTGGGTTGATAGTCATTTTTCCTTCAGGATTTTAAGGATGTTGCTCAGTGTCTTCTTGTTTGCATAGTTCCAGATGATGGACTCACTATCTACTTTATCTTTGTTTCTCTGTTGTAACATGTGGTCTTTCTCTACCTGCTTATAAGATTTTCTATTTATCACTGCTTTTGAGAAGTTTGATTATTGGCCTTGGTATAGTTTTATGTTTCTTGTGCTTGGAGTTCTTAGAGATTCTTGGATGATTTTTCTGGGAAGATACTTTGAGACTGTGCCAATAATTGGTTCCTAGTCAAACCTCTACACATCAGCCTTCACATCCATGGATGGCTCCTGCTGAATCCTATGGAAGTTGGCCTTAACACATAGTTTGTTTTGTTTTCCAAAGGCATCAGCTATCCTGATGGAAGATTAATTGTTCTAGCAGTAACAGTCCTAATTCCATTAAAGATCAATATCAGAAGAAAAACTACCTTGGAGAAGTTACCATTGTACCTATTTAACCATCCATCCATATTTATTGCATTCATCCAATAAATATTTATAGTACTTTGATATGTGATAGGCAGCAGAGATACAAAAATCATGAGACAAAATGTTCATATCTAATAATGTCTTGGTTTTAGCAGAGGAAAATAATGCCAACAACTAATTACAATTCAGTGTGATTACAACAATGTATTATAATTAATACTTACTTTATAAATTATATGGTATAAATTATATGGAATACCAAAGGGACATCAACTTTATTAGCATATAAAGGAAGGTTTCTTAGAGAGGTGATATTGGAGCTGGGTCCTTTAAGGTGAACAGGAGCTTGGGAGATACTTGATGAGAGTGCAAATAAGCAGATTGTTCCAGTTAGAAGAAGCAGCATGTGATAGTGCAGGATTGAAGGACATAGAAGTAGTTTATGGTCTATGGGAGGAGGAGGTTAGAGAGGAGGAAAGGGAGACTGGTGGTAGGACAAGGAGGAAGAGCCTGGAAAAACTGAGGTGAGTCCAGGTTGGTGTGGAGGCAAATTGCTTTGATCATGCTAAGGAGTCTGGTTTTTATTCACCAAGGTTCCCTCTAAAAGTACACATTCCTGGGCCCCATCCCAAGGCTATTAAATTAGAATCCCTGAAGATGATCTGGGAATTTGTATTTTAATAAATACCTGAAGTTTGGGAATCAGAGCTATACGTCAAGGGGCTATAAAGCCACTTAATGCTTTAAAACAGAGTGAAACAATCAGGTTGGTGTCTCAGAAAGATCACTACCGGACTCACGGAGGATTATTTCGAAAGCAGAACAGATGGACACAAACGTGTGGCACTGTCACAGCACTCCACCAGGTATTTGTAAAGCACAGAGTGCCAAGCCCTAGCTTTCCTGGAGCTGATCCCAGCTGAATTTAAGGAATTTGTGGAGAGGACTTGATCCACACTGCCAACATTGTCTCTTGCTTCTGATTTAGTCAGGCTGAAAAGATGATCCAGATACTAAGATGCTCCACAGTGGACTGTTAAAAGACACTGGCCAACAAGACTTGCCAAACGTCCCATCGTTGACGATGTGTATTACACTGCGTCCAACAGTAGTAGGAGTTGTGGTGGAGACGGTGGATTGACATTCAACATCTATTTCACTTCCCTTTTAGTGTGGTGACTTTCAAACTTCTTTTCCCACTCAATCCGCAGTAAGGAAGTCATCTTACATGCAATCCAGCATACACAAATATGTGTGTATGTGTGGAACAAAACAGTATTTAACCTTACTGAGTTGATGCCCTCTGAAATCTTTCTTCTGTTCTATTTCATTTCTTCCAATGTTTTCATGATTAATGAATGATGAGTCCTGAGCCCCTGTGTGAAGACCATTGCTGTAATGAGATTTCCTGTATAGCAGAGACTGGAAAGTGAAAGACATTTTCCTACTTAACTGCAGCTAAAATTCTAGAAATTTTTAGGCTCTACACACTGACTGCTTTCATATTGCTTTTGTTATTTCTGCTGGGCAAGCACGTCATGGGAAGTAGTTGGTCCTTCCTGGCAATGCCAGCAGAGGTTTAGCCGTAAGCATTGACACCTTTCACAGGCATCAAGAAGAAAGACGAACAGGTCCACTTTTTTTGCTGGTGACATTTGTATCAAGCACAGAGGGGTTCTGGGGTCTGTAGCATTTATGGCTTCCTAGCATGGTACTTTCTTAATCAATTAAACAGTTTCTGACTGCAGTAGCTTCAAGATCAAGGCCTGACAGATCCTGATCATAGAGTGGTGGGCAGTGTTTGGGTGCCTGTACTAGGGTGCGCTGGGCATGGAGGGCAGGAGAGGAGAGGAAGGTTACTGAAAGCTCACCCCAAAACTATCCTGCCTGCCTTTCCAATGATTCTACCTGTCTCATAAAACCTGCAGTAAATCTCTGCCTGTCTAAATTAGCTCCAGGGGATTCTATTTAATGCAATGAAGCCTGGACTTGTAGTAACCAGTCCCATTGAAGTACTAAGCACCTAGACATGGGAGTTCAGGACTGGCCTAAGCTCTCACCCAACAAAACTTGTCTGGATCCAGCAACAAAATGAATTAAGGACAGCTACATTTTATAGACATAAAGTTGAACAAAAACAGCAAAACATACAAGTACAACGTGGTTCTGTTGATATAAACTTGAGAACACAGGCGAATCAAACCACGTTGTCTATGGATCCATCTATACTTAGGGGACAGATCAATAAAGAAAAGGTGTTCACCATAAAAGTGGGGAGAGGGGACCATGAGATTGGGAAGGGTCCTGGGGAGACTTCTGAGGTGCTGGCTGTGTTCTATTTGTGACCTAGACGGTGATTTTACAGGTGTTTGATTCATGTACTTCCTGCATGTGCATTACATTTTACCTTCTCTCTCACACACACAGGATGACAGACGGAAACAATAAACAAAAATTTTAATACAGATTCACACAACTTCAAGATTAAAAGGTAATTTAGAATCATCAGTCCATCTACTCATCTGATGCTTGAATCCTCCTATGACCTTTTCTGTCCTCTGCTTGACCCCTCCTGAAGGGCTGGCGGTGGGTAGATGTCACTCTTGAGACAGTAACACAACGAGGCAAGTAACAGGTGAGCCTCCTGGCTTTATTGTCCAGTAACTGTGATTGTCCACCTTTTCCTTGAATTCCCCACTTCCAGGTCACCGCAGATGGTACTTAAGGAACTCAAAATGATCAGTAAGTCTAACATTGAGCGTTGGCACCCTCAGGACATAACTTCATCTCCCTGGTCCTTAGGTAACATAACTTCTTTTATTCAGCAGGAGAGGTCCATTTGATATCTGTTGTTTTTGCTGACAAGAGACAAGTAAGACAACAATTATCAATACCCCTTAAGAAAAAGAGATTCAGAGGTTCCTGTGTGGCTCAGTTGGTTAAGCGTCTGCCTTCAGCCCAGGTCATGATCCCGGGGTCCTGGAATCGAGTCCTACATCAGCAGGGAGTCTGCTTCTCCTCCCTGGGCCCCCTCCCCTAGCTTGTGCCCTCTCTCTCAAATAAATAAATAAATAAATAAATAAATAAATAAATAAATAAATAAATAAAATCTAAAAAGAAAAGAGAGAGAGGAGAGAGACACACACACATAACATATGGGTTACCTTGAAGTATGAATTGCTTTCTTTTTTCAAACAGGCTGCTAAGTTTGGGAAAGAGTGTTGGGAGAGCAGACATGAGGGGTGAGACAGAAAACCAGAAAAAATACTCCCCTCTGAATGTGGTCTCTCTCATTTTCTGTTTTCGGCCTCTACAGAATGACCTGGTGAGTTGAGTAGGTAAGAGACAAGTTGCCTGAATCTAAATGATCGTCCAGTGGAGGGAAAGACACAATAAAAAGATTTCCACTTCTCCAGTCTTCCAAGAGAGATACCATTTATTTCGAGGGGACCAACATTGTCAGGATTAAATGTTAATGCCTGAAATCTTTTCAAGCAAATAATACCCTTCTTTCACAAGTTCGACTTTTGTTTTTAAAGAAACATAGCCTTTGCAGGAGAACTTTTCCAACAATTTTTCACCTTTTCCTCCTGCCTCATAGCACTTTAAAGAGATTTCTGCTGATTAGAGATTCCTGAAGAAATGGGTGTGATACAGAAGGATAATGTGTCTTTTGTCTGTCCAGTAAATATTTGCTAAATGAGTCACAATGAACAAATGAAAAAATATTTTAAAAGAATAGACAACCGTTTGGAACTAGGTAGCTCTTTTTGATATATGTGAAAGTTACACATTTTCATGAGAATGATTTCTGAGAATGACAGGTTATGATTCTATTACAACAAAGGACAAGACTAAATCAGCAAAGCTGCCTCTCTCTATGCAGGCAAAGGAGAGTTGAAAAGTGAAGCAATTATCTGGATAATTCAGACAAAAAATCAACTATTGAGGGAAAGGAGGCCCTTTTTTCCTGGCCCAAATTAATTTGAGCCATCCAATAACATGACCCGCTAGAGTGGAATTTGGCATTAAAGAGGCTTGTCTTGGCTCCTGTCCAGCAGGGTTTAGTTACTGAATTCCTTAAAGGACATTGTTCAAACATGGTCTCCCATGTAACTGGGTTCCAAAGCATGAGCTGCAAGAACCTTGACATCACCAGGCGACTCTAGGGTATTACTCCATTGGATCGAATTATCCAGAAAGCCAGTCTCATTCCAGTTCACCTTTCTGGGTTAGACAAAAGCTAAGTGTGTTGCCCAAGATTTACTACACAATAATTGCATGCGAAAGCTGTGCCTGCAAAGCGTGTTCGTAAGTATGATCCCAATTCCTAGACTGTGTAGATTAGAAATCTGACGGGTAGAGGGTGACAACTACTCACTACTCCCTCTCTCGCCATCTGGGTCTTCCACTTTCTCCCCCTCTGAATGCACATTCGATTTGTGAGATCATTGCCTTGCTTTAATGAACGGGGAGAAATCACAACTCTCGAACTGCCCACCATTCCAACCATCTTGCACGACTCCTAGTATGTTTCCTGAACACTTGTTTACCAACTGGAGGAAACTCAGGGAGGTCTTGCTGAGAACAACCCAGTTGCAGAAGGAGCAACTGGGGCCTTTTGCTTGCTTTCCTAGAGCCTCCACAGCTTTGCTGGCCATGTCTGAGCAAGGTTTTTTGTAAAATGACCTGGGGTTAGGCATCCTGCCTATGCGTACACCTGGCAGACCGAATCCTCCCATCCTTGGGAACTCAGATCCATGCTGAGTTCCCATTTTCTTTGACTGCAAAACAGACAGGGACCAGCTGGTTAGTGCTGACATGGCTCACACTACTGGCGGGAACACTATTTCAGTGTTCTGTGTTTGCTCATTATTTATCAATGGGGAGATATTTCTCCGGAGAAAAGCATGTCCTTTGTCTTCTGACGGAAAGTCCATTCTTCCAATGGGAGATGACCTAGAAAGGAAAAGTTGATAATTCATTTCCCATGTGGAAGTCCCATGTGGAAGTTTTCATTGGAAAGGTTTGAGTTCAAATAAAAGCAGGGAACCGTGGCCCGAGAAATATCAGATACTTAACTTTTCAGTGTAGCAGGATGATTTTTTAAGAACTGAGCCTGCCATCTCTCGTGGAGCAGTTTGCTTTTATCACCAAGCACTTCTTATTGTTATAAAGCACCATTAACTACTTGAATATAACCTCACACTGGAAATAATTTTTTAACATTAGCAGCCTGAAGGCATCACACAATGCGGTGCCGTGTTTGGTGTGTTCGTGTAGACGAAGCACTTTCCTATGTGACCCCAAGGGCCTCACATGAGCCTGGGGAATCTGGGGGATAGAAAAATGGAGAATCAGACACTTCGCTAATAAAGTGGCACAAAAGGGCTTTTTTGATGTCTGTCCTGTCCTCTTTGATCTTCCACAGACTTTCCAACATCATGTGGGATGACATTTTTAAAATTAAAAAAAAAAAGGAATTTTTTATACTTTACCTGAAATTACAAACCCCCAGGTTCTTATCCTTACATCCTCTGCTTTTTTCTTCTTTCCCTCCCCTTCTCTGTCTCCTTTTCTCCCATTCTTTTCTTGTCCTCCTTGGTCTTGCTAGATTGAATATCAGGGTCCCTTTGCTCTTTGAATTATTCATGCTACTCTGATTAACATTGTATTCATATTCATCCAAAGAAGCTTATTTGTGCTTAAGTTTTCCAACCATGAAACTAATAGAGCATAATGGGAATGTAACTGATACTTAGCTATTGTCCCGAAAATAGATCTCATTACAATTATATGTAAGAGATATTAAAAAATAACTTGAAAGCGGGAGGCATATTTATGCTCTTCTGAAGACGAATAGACTTATTTATAGGTGGGGAGACATTCCATAAGATAAGCCCAAATTAATCATATTGCTGAAGTTTTCAAAGAGGTTAGAGTCCAAATTAAATATAGAAGGGCAAACCAGTTTCTTCCTCTTGCGTATTTTAATGAAGACTAGAGAGGCTGGAGAAATATTTATATTCTTTTATTCATATTTTCAGGATTGCCTCATGTCTCGACTCTTTCTCAAATCGCTCATTTAAGTGAGGGTACTTCAAAGTGAATATGGGTATTCTCAACTCCTCCTATCTTAACGAAAAAGGGGGAAAAAGGGGGAGAATTAATGGGACTGGAAAATTAAAAACAACAGATGTACTGAAAGTGTGATTATGCCATGAGTTAGACATAAGGAGGGAGATCCACCCCATTTATGTAGCTTCGGTTGACGGCTGATTGTATCGTAGAGAAACCGGGAGCCCCAGAGCAGCGCTGAGACCATCTCGAGGAAGCTGATTGCCCTTGGAGTGCAGCAGATAAGGAGCTGTTTCTCTCTAAACATAGCTATCTGACTGCTTTGTGGTTAGCAAGAGACCCTGCTAAGAACTGTGGGTAATGCATTTAAGGAGGATTATCACAATGTGCTGTGTGGTGAGGGAGGGCCTTGTGCTCCCAAATACTTGCTCTATCATGCTGATGGAGCTCAAGGGTAGAGGGGGACCTGACCAGGGTGGGGGGACAGGCTCTTCGAGCCCTCCACTGGGGCTGGGGTGGAGGGGCATGGAGAAGTGAGCTGAGCTCCAGAACCCAAGGTCAGAAAGAGACTCCCAACAGCACCACTTGTGCCGATGTGAGATCTCTTCCCTTATGGCCCCAGATTCCCCCCCCCCTCTCTCTCTACCCCCGCAGAACCACATAGTTCAGTCATGACGCCTTGAGCGAGAAAACAGCATCTTCAGACAGTGGCTGAGATAAGAAAAACAAGGCGAAGCTGAGTCCCAGGCACAATGGTGTGCATGTTGATATCACTGAGTTATGAACTATTTCCTTTTAATCCAGTTTCAAAAGATGACTTCCTCCATATGCAATTAATTCCCCATATAACTACAAGGAACTGCATATTTTAGAGCAGTTGTGTCATCAGGATGAATGTTTAAACAATCTCTGTGGTCTCTTTCCCACAAACTGATTTAACATGTATATAGAGGCTTTTGGAATGAGCACTTTACATTTGCTTCTCAAACTTCAGCGTCTGTTTTCAGTAAATATTGGAGATGAAACTGTCCTCATTCATGCCTGGAGGACTGGCCAGTTGCAATGGAGGAATGCAGTTCTCGGGCTTCTCATGAATAACATTCTTCACTTGTGAACCTCATCTTTCTCAGGCCATGTGAACAGGACCGCGACAGAATGACAAGGGGTAAACCACCCATGGCAGTTGATTGAGTGAGCCACGGATTAATATCCTGATTGACACCAAAACAGTGAGAATCCCACAGACCTGGACTCATATCCTGACTTGGTCACTTATAGATAGGGTGACCATGTAACCCTGTGTGCCCTTGGTGGTCCCAGTTCACTCTTACTGCCCTGGTGTAATTATTAATGATGCCCCTTTTGAAAGTGTCCCAGTTGGAGCCTGAATGGTCTATGGTCACTCTACTAATAGCCATTCCCAGCTTCAGTCGGATGTGTTAGGGGTCTATTCTAAAGGCCTATTTCATAGGCCAAAATCATGAAAGCTGATCATGAAAATAACTTACAGTTTATTAAAACACAGTTATCTGTGTAATAACATACTTCGTTGAATTATTAAGGTGTGGGGGTTTTCTCTGTATATTTGTTTTCTCTTCTTTTCCCATTTCAAGTAGGAACTAGTCTCTTTGTGCCTCCTTCCTTTGGGGATTGTTGCAGCATGAAAGACAGAAGCCCCTGAAGTCTTTGGCTTTTCCTGTTGTGTTTTGTTTGTTTCTTTTTGAAAACTGCTGCAGCCACTGAAGAAAGAAGTGACCCAGACTCTAAGGAAGAGGGATGAAGCACTGGAAGGCAGAGAGTCAGAGAGAAGCTCTTCTGTACAGTGAGGTGGTGGGGGGCTGCAGTCCCAGCTGAGAAAGTGAGCAGAGGGAGTGGTTAACTAAAGCAAACAGGCAGGATCTGCTTTACAATTTGCAGGGTCCAGTGCAAAATGAAACCATGGGGCCCCTTGTTCAAATTTCAAGATGTCAACGGCAGAGCATTAAAAAAAAAAAAAAAATACAGGGTTCTCATAGAGCACAGGGCATGCTGAAATGACACAGGTCATGTGGCCCTGCCCCGTGCCTTGGCCAGAGGAGGTTGCTTCTTGGTGTCCCTAGCAGAAGGCACCCTCTGCAAAGTCCCCTAAACCCAAATGGCGCCCCCAGAATCCAGTGTACCATTGTGGGCCTCATGG
This sequence comes from Canis aureus, assembly GCF_053574225.1. NCBI lineage: Eukaryota > Metazoa > Chordata > Mammalia > Carnivora > Canidae > Canis > Canis aureus. Next base: position 10,335,346 of record NC_135621.1, on the reverse strand, counting down.
TGCTGATGCCCCCAGTACCTCGAAAGGCCGGTGATCCCTCCCTCCATTGTCCTCATTCCACGTAAACCTTCAGGGTTCTGGTGTGACTTTGGGGAGGAGAGGGGGTCCTGACAAGGATGAGCTGGATGTTCTTGCCATTTTCGAGGAAAGACATAGGCTGAGAGTTAGAAAACTAAGTTGATTTAAAGAAATAAAGAAATTGATATGTTTTGCACACTTCAGTTTGCGGACTAAAATTTATTCCACATATGCTTTTATAAATATTTAAGTATATAAAACCAAATGTTTAATATAAGATCCACATTGTAAATATTCCTTTGAGAGTATTTTTCTGCATGGACTGGAATGGCTGAGCTTCTTAAAATATAAGTTCATGAAGTGGAGGGGAAGATGCCTGCTTTCTTGGTAAACCTCCATGAAATACCCACAGGCTTTCTTCGCTGCTGTAAGAACTTTGATCTGCATTTAAAATTCAGATTGTTTGTCTCAAACATTTTCCTTATCCATTTCATGTGCAAAAAGCTCTGGGAGTCACTGAATGGTAGGTTCTGTGGCATGAGAAGTTCTATGGTTTTGGTTAACTGTATATTTGAACATCTTCTTTATGACTGTAAATGTTTTTTTTTTTTTTTTAAGGTGATTCTCTGTGTGGGATATTTGAGCAAATTACTTAACCTGGTAGAAGATTCTTTTTTTTAAAAAAAATTATTTATTTATTCATTCATGAGAGACACACACAGAGAGAGAGAGAAATGCAGATACACAGACACAGGCTCCCATGTGGGGAGCCCGATGTGGGACTTGATCCCAGGACCCCAGGATCATGCCCTGGGCTGAAGGTGGAACTAAACCGCTGAGCCACCCAGGAATCCCAAGATTCTTATCTGTAAAATGAGGATCATATCCACTCCTTGGGATGTTGTTGGAGCTCAGATGGTGCTGAGCACCCAAAACGTATGGCATCCTAAGCTGCTGCTGGGTCCTGGATGTGACTTTACTATGTTACTCGTACAAGGGTAACCAATTTCTAGTTCATATTTAGTTCATATCTAATTCATTTTAGTTCATAGTTTGTTACCTCGGGCTTGCTTTCTCTCTCTCTCTCTCTCTCTCTCTTTTCCTAGTCGTAAATGAGAGAACCTCCAACCACCATAAAGTTCTGGGAATTTTTTGGTTTTAACATGAAGATAATGGACTTGTCCCCAAAGGGACAAATTAGCACCAATGTCCTCAGATGCTCATGGCCACAGAATAGATTATTTCATGCTGCTGCCAGACCCTCCAGGCCTTGGGCAGATTTGAATCATTGAGGATTAGAATTAAAAAAAAAAAATAGAGATCATAATCTTTAGTGGTAACTTAGGGACTTCTGGGGACACTCAAGGAACTCCTTAATGCACATGGTCCCAGACACCTCCTCCCTATTTTGCCAGAGGAAACTCAACTGTACCTGTTTTATATCTTGTCCATCTAAATACGGTTTTGTCTAACCAAATGGTGCAGCTAAAAGAAATGAAATAAAAACATTTGAAAATCACTTATCTGGTCCAATCCCTACATTTTAGAGTTGATGAAATTTAGAACTAGAAGTTTAGGTGGTTAGCCAACATCACACAGCTAGTTAGGCGCAGAGGTAGGACTACACGGAGGTCAGCTCCAGCCCGGTGCAGGTTTTCCTTCCTACAGGCTGCCTCTTGCAGAAAGATGAAGCTAAAAATCACAGATGTTTCAGGGTTAGGATTTACACCTTACAAATCAGATGTACAAAACCCGTAGCTTATCTGTTTTCTATAACTGATCTAATCTTGCTCTGAAGCTCTCATTCCTACAGATGGCAGAAATAAACTTGCTAAGTAACCGTCTCTTTCAGGGTGAAAAAAGAGGGAGGGGGGCTGAATTTTCTCATTTTAGTGTTGAAATTCCCTATCAGAGCCAATTCTCCACCTTCTAAGGATCTCTCCTCCTCCCTTCTTCCCAAGATGGGGTCTGGATAATGCAGAAGTTTATGGATCCTCATGGAGCAGGAGGAGGGATGTGCAATTCGCAGATTGTCTTTCTCCGCAGGTTCCTGCTGTTCTACAGCTGAGGTAGGACTCCTCTCAGCCTTTGGCCACCAGCCTCTGTCCTCCCTACATGTGCTGTGTAAGTGTTTGCAGCTGGTGGGATAGGCAGTCTCCTCTCTCAGCATGGGCAATCTATGGTGATAGCTCCCAGGGAGCAAGGCCATCTCACCCAGGGAAAGTTCTAACCAGGGTACCAGTGCCATAGGGGGGCCATCTTCAGAACAGAACTGACTGCCTTTCAGGAAAGCTCCTCTTTATCAGACACCTAGCAAACTGAAAATTAATTAAATTTTGTATACATTCTTCCCTCAACTTTCTCTTGAAGTGAAAAATTAAAAGCAGGCACATAATTATTTTAAAAATACGTCTTGTTAAAGGCAAGCGAGTAAAAAATATTTATGCCATTCCTTGTCCTAAAACTCCAATGAAAACAACAAATGGAACAAAAATAGAAGGAAAAAAATCTCCCCATCATGAATGAAACAAGGAAATAGCTACAATCCCAAACCACAAACTATGAAGAACACCTGCCAAATATTGTGGGCACGGATGGAGATGAGGGAGTGCTTAATGCTGACAAATGCCCCCTAGGAGCTCAACCAGGATCTCTATTTCTCTGAAACTGGAGAGGCGGCCCTAAAAAGTCAGGCCACTGATGCTTTGCTTAGAGAGGGGAGGTCGAAGTACATGAAGACATGGGAGACATGGGGACTTTCTTTAAAAGACAACGAGTTTGGGATACTACAGCATTTTCACTTCTTTGCACTTTTCTGAATTTGCTGAAGTTTTTTATGAGTACTTTTGGCCAAAACAGTAGCCATTCTAACAATAAGTAAAAGCTGAAAACAAAACTAAGCAAACAAAAAACCCCAAAGCAACTAGTTTTATGAATTGTGTGTAAAAGTGATTAAAGGACAATTAAGAACTACTTAGGGATCAGAATCCTTCTTAGGGAGAAACTATCTTTATTATAATACCTTCATAGGTAACTGAGTATAAGAGACAAATCAGATCCAGAGCCTGGAAGAAGAGGGAGGAATAGAGTCACAGCCAAATGACAATTTGGCATTCCAATCGGGCACAATTAGGAGGGTTTGGCTGAGATGATTACTCCTGAGAGACAAGTAAGAAAAGAAGAGAAGGACCCAAGAAACAATGGGAAGCAACTGGTGGTAGTATTAGAACCTGTGTTGAGGGGTGCCTGGGTGGTTCAGCGGTTGAGTGTTTGTTTTCAGCCCAGGGCGTGATTCCGGGGTCCATGGATGGAGTCCCTGCATTGCGCCCCCTGCAGGGAACCTGCTCCTCCCTCTGCCTGTGTCTCTGTCTCTCTGTGTGTGTCTCTCATGCATAAATAAATAAAATCTTTTAAAAAAACCCCAACAACCTGTGTTGATAGAAGTGACCAGGAGTCTTTCTAACCTTGAGGATGCTGAGGTTTTTAAGTTCTTTCATTACCATGACACAAAGACCTCAGCTTCCTTCAACCTTCTGCGACACCACAAAGGTCATGGTTTTGTTTGTTTATTTTATTTATTTATTTATTCATTCATTCATTCATTTCATGAGGTTGGGTAGAAATAAATGGAACCAAAAGAATAAGATAGCACTTGTGGGTAGGAAAATGATCAGCAAAAGTATAAACTCTGGATGAGGGCTGATTTGGAAAAGCCACAGACTCCTCCCACTGCACCCCCAACCCATCCACAGCCTCCTCTGAACTCCTCCACACCTGCAAAGGTGTTGGAGCCACTTTTACCGGTACCTCAGCTGACATCTAGATTGACTAGAAGCTTTGGTTTAAAAAGGAGAAGGATGGGGCCATTTTGATAGAGTCCAGGTAGGAAGTTATTGTAAGGACATCCTATGGACACACTCATCTTAATCCTTTCTAGACCACTTGTCCTCTCTTAGTCCGCTAACCACATGTAAAAATAAGAAGAAAAAAAAAGTCCAGCAGATGAGAAAGGCAGTAGCACAATGATTCTTCCCAGTATCTGGAAACTATTGAAGGTCTCCGTCCTTGTTAGATATCCGAATAATATTTTGAGCCCAGAACACATTCCTTCTCATTATAGTCTTTCTTCCTCTGAAGAATCTTCTATTATAAAGAGAAGGGCTTCTAGTAATACTGATTTTTGAAACTGTTATTTACTGAAACCCCAAAGCTCTCTCAATGAATCATCTCTCAACACACCCATGAGAAAAGAGTGGAGAAGAAACAGGACAACCAAGATTTGTAAACTTCCAGTTTAAAAAAATAGAAGAATGGGAAACACTCAGTAGTCATTAAGCATAGCAAATAATAAGTGCTGCTGAATAAGGATAGCAATGACTTCTAGCTCAGACATTTGCTTGGTTGGTGATTCTTTCTAGAAGCTGCCCTCCGGCATGATCTCCATGCTAATTAGCCTATATGAATTCATCCTTGGTGGGTAATAAAGAATCTAGTTTTCTTAGAGAATACACAACTTCCATACACTTCCTCCTGCTGGTGTGGATCTAGTGGCCTAGAATTCGTTTTAAGGACAAAATCATGAACAGTTGCCAGGTAAGCTTGAGGTGACTTTGACAATAATAGGTTTTCCCTAAAAAACTTAGCCTCTCTTCTATTTGCTTCCTGTCAGTTGCATGTACGTGGAGACACAGCCACCAAAGATCCTATGTGAACAGCTTTCACTTGGAAAGGCTCCCTCTCTTTATTTCTAACACTAGTGATCTGTCCCTTCCTAGTCCTTCTTCAATCCTCACTTCTTTGAAACAATTTGAAATCCTAGCTACTCATGGTGAGACACCCCTGAACCTGGAATTTTCGAATGGGTCTGAACAAGGTATCTTGCAGAGAATTCTTAATTACTGGGATAAAGTCACAGGGTGTTGCTAGCCAAGGCTACTACTTTGAAGTCATTGCTTCTAAGTGCTTCTTTGGGGAGTAAAGAAGCAGTTGTTTTCATCAGCCTTTCGAAGCTCCAGATTTGAAAAGGTGGGCTTTTCTCCACCTGCCATTGTGGCCACAGTCAGAGAGCACCTCCTTTAGGAAAGCAGCACTGGCTAACCTTAGTACTCCGCGCACAACAAAAGATACCTCACCTCTGATCCGACCGCAGCCCCCACCCCCAAAACCAATTCCACATGTTAGATTTACCTTACTTTTACTGATCAAATTTGTTTATTAGTTTTTCTTTTCTTTTTCCTTCCTTCCTTCTTTCTTTCTTTTTTAATTGCAAACAATAAAATCCGTTCATTTTGGTTTCAGCAGAATTTATTAAGAGTGACTTATTAAGACTTATTGGGAGATCTGGGGAAAAAGAAACCGAAGGCTAGACTCCTGGGGATGCAGCTCAGAACCTCACACAGAAGTGACTTGATGGAGATGCTGCTGTCAGCGCCACTTAATGAACACACAGTGTTCAGAACCCAGTCTGGTTCCTCCTGTTGCCGACTTCTAAATCAATTTCATGTGGGTGTGTTTGATTGGTGGTCCCATGCCTGTCCTCTGGTTGCAAGGGATACTGGGAAATCCTTACCTGGGAAAGTAAGACTCGCAGTGTAGGAAACTGAACTTGTCCACATTTGCAGGGGGCATAACAGAATGGCAGGTATCTGCTAAAGATAATTTTTTTTTTTTTAATGAACAAGTTTTTCATAAGAGGCCCAAGAAGATTCAGGCCTTAGAGAGTGAAGGTGAAGCATGAGCCTGAAACACAGTTCGGTTGACCTCAAGGGTCCCTGCTCCACCCCCATGCAGCCAGGCATTTATATTTCCACCCCTCCCAGTCTCTCCTCTCTTGCCTTGGAAGCCTAAAAGCTTCATCTCTGTTGAAGTTCCAGGCTGAGGGAAAACCAGGTCTAGAGGAGGGCCAGGCCAAGGTGCTAAACTGAAAACAGCAGCTCCAGTTGAATTCTGCTTGGTAAGTGTGGAAATAATCTGCTGTCAAAACCTGAAGTGATACTTTCAGCTCTCTCTAACTGTATCCCTGCCGCAGGCATTCTAGGAAAACTCTACTCAATTCCAGGCATCTTGGTTGTGGGCTGGGGGAAGCGGGTTGGAATGGACTGTAGAGATCATCAGATTTCATTCTCAGAACACATAGGGATGGTGTTCTGATTCTCTTCTTCCAAGAGCCTATCCTCTGCCGGTCCTGCTGTTCCATTCCACAGCACCCTACGAGGCTCCCGAGAGGGTCCCCACACAAGTCCATTTCTGGTTTAGAAAATGAGCGAAATGGTGTCCGAGTTATATTTAGTTTCGTTTCCACCACAGGTGAGCTAGACATCATAGAAAGACAGAGCCAGATTATCAAGCACGATACCTCATAGCTGAAATGATCACACTTTTATTCCTAACTAACATTCAGAATTGGGTGGTAGAGAAAGAGGACTTTCCCAGGCTCCAAGTGTCCACGAGCCTGACGCCACATGCCATCTGCTGGTCTCAAACTGTATAGCTTCAGAGTAACTCCCAAGGCTGAGAGGAAACAAAGGGAACCCTCACCTCCTTCAGAGGGGGAGGCTCCAACAGGCCCTCTGCTACAGGTCTTAGACAGGAACAAGTCCAGACCACTATCTTAGGAGGAATGAGGAAAGCGAAGACTACCCTATTTTGGCACAGATCTCAAAATTGTCATCATTTACTTAACGTTCATAACCACAACGACATTCCTACTTATTTTCTCAGGTGTTGTAAAGTTTTGACATGGGAATAAAATATCACTTCTAGAAATAAATTAGACTAATTCGGAGTGCCATGTTTTTTATACCAGCCCTCCCCTTGAAACACATGGCATCTTCTTAAGGAATCCTGTCTCAGATTCTCTACCAGCCTGGGTGTTCCAAGACTGCATCTTATCCAGTCATCTTCCTCGGATTCCAATCTTTGTCCACTATGGTAACTTTTTCAATGGCTGCCAGATAGCAGAGAATGCAATCTGTACCTTTTTTTGATTAATGGATGCCCATTCTACTTTTTTCCCCCTGTCACTTGTATTAAATTGCCTTGGATCAAAGTTAGATTCTTTGAACAAAGCAGTTCTGACCCAGTCTCAATGGTGTAAGGCCCCTGGAAAGACCTCGTGTGGTTTACACTCAAGGTTTGCTGCCAACATTTTATAAACCCAAACACAGGCAAAAGTTTCTCTCACAGGGCACACAATCCAATAATCCACTAAAATGAATGGCAGAAAAAGAACAGATATTCTTGCATATTAAAAAATATACTTAAGGGGTGCCTTGGTGGCTCAGTCAGTTGGGATCTGACTTTTGATTTTGGCTCAGGTCATGATCTCAGGGTCTTGAGATTGAGCCTTGTGTAGGGCTCCCCACTCAGCGGGGAGTTCTGCTTCTCTCCCTCTTCCTCTCCCTCTGCCCCACGCCGTCCACTCATGCTCTCTGTCTGTCTCTCTCTCTCTAAAATAAATAAAATAAATCTTTTTTTAAAATTTTTTATTTATTTATGATAGTCACATACAGAGAGACAGAGACAGAGACACAGGCAGAGGGAGAAGCAGGCTTCATGCACCGGGAGCCCGACGTGGGATTCGATCCCGGGTCTCCAGGATCGCGCCCTGGGCCAAAGGCAGGCGCCAAACCGCTGCGCCACCGAGGGATCCCAATAAAATAAATCTTTAAAAAATATATGTATATATACTTAAGTCTGACCATTGTTTGGGAGTTATAGCACCAAAATACACTATCAATGCTAGACAGAAAAGAAAAAGGTAAAAATAGTTTTTTTTCATAGGGCCAATGGACAACCTATGTATAAAAACTTAGAATTCTGGAAGCCAGGCCATCAACCCAGAAGTGGAAAAAATTTCGGGGTCTTGCTCAACCAAGTCACTTTGATAACACACACTCCCTGGCTGGTATAAAACTAAAACATCCAATGGATTCTTTCCCTCACCATTTGAGCAGTGAATACAATGAACTATTAATTGATAAAGCAATTGGCTTGGCATCTGCCATGACTGCTCCCTGAGAGGACACGCAAGTCTGGAAAATACCACAAGAAAGCTTGGTAGTTGGGAAAGAGGGGCGGTGGAAGGCAGGCGGTGGTGTATGGGTGTTTTCCAGTCCTGCGTAGACCATTGAAAGAGGCTTCAATGGGCCAGCATCCTTGTTCCACGCTCAATATATGGCTACTGTAGAGGCCAGGATGCTGCTTCCAAATTCTTGGGTCAGTTTTGACCTTTAAGTCTCCAGGTACAGAGAGAAACTGGTAGGCAGGGATGAAGGGGTATCGAGATCTAGTCTGGCTATCCTACAAGCTGATTCCAGACCTGGTGTTGCCAGCAGTTAGCAGAGAGCCTTTCACAACAAGCTCATCTACTTTTCCAAGTTCCAATTTCCACTCTTACTCCCTTCTCACTTCCCCCTGCATGCCCTCTGTGCCTTCCCCAGGCTGGGTGAGGGGATGGGGAACAGCGGAAGGTTCTGTGAGCTCCCCCCTCAACGTGCTAGGTAGTGGGCCCAAGCCCAGTGGAGCATTTTTTAGATATACAAGCCTGGCCCTCTCCATCCCTGACCTCTGGCCGGCCCATTATGTGTCCCTTCCTTTCTAGCTGTTTTCCTCTCTCTCTCTCCCTTGTGTTCTTTCCTGTCCCTCTGTGTCTACATCAGCAGCCTCCTTTTCCTGGTATCTAAAGAATCCTCCTAATTCTGTTTCTCTTTATTGGCCTCAGATGCGATGTTCCCATGGCTATGTATTATGTCTTTTAAGAATATTGTGTGCACGGGTAATTGAACTTACTGCAGAAATTTAGGAAAATCAAGAGAAGCACATAATAATGATGATAATGATGATAGCCATGATTTCATTGAGCTCTTGGCTCTTTGCCAGGGCGGTGCGGAAAGCATTTCACATGTATTCATTCATCTAATACTGCATGAGATAGAATAGGTACTGTTATCATCTTCATTTTGCACATAAGGAAACTGAGGCCAGAGCAGGTAAATGACATAAAAGAGAAAGTTAAAAATTACCCACAAAATCATGCTGAGGATAACTGTAACCAACACAAAATGCTTATTTTTGAATGAATGAAAGGCCCCTTGCCTCATGGTTGCATTTATTCACTCACAAGCAATTTTGCTACAATCCTAAACTGCCCTTGCCAGCTGTGCATTTAAGGACCTTTCGTGATAATGCATTTGAGGCGTGGCCTTTTGTTGTTCAATGCAGAGGGGACTTCTGGCTATTGGAAGGCTGAAATCCACTGCCATGCTACATCTCTACTCCCAGACCAGAGCTGGTCATTCCAAAGACAAAAATCCAAACAAGACCTCAAGGTCTTGCCAACAGCCAGCTTTGGAAATGAGGGTATTAAAATAACAATCAAAATTGTCCACAACGTCTGCCCTGAGAGCAGTTGCTTCAATCACTGACATGTGTCCCAAAAGAACAAATACCCTCTTACTCCCATTAGTGATGCCAACAACTCTAAAACACACACACACACACACACACACACACACACACACACACATGCTACGTGTGCTTGATGATGTGGGAAAGTACTCGTGATGTATTAGAGGAACAAAGAGAGCCACTGAACAGAATGTGTGTGGTATGATGGCAAACATTGTTAAAAGAAGGGGGAGGCCCGTATGCATTGAAAAAGTACAGGAAAAAAATTTAAAAACCAGAAAAATTAGTGACTCTGCCTAAGGAAAGGTTATAGGAGATTTTTCTTTTCTTTCCTATGCCTTGCCTTTTCTTTTCTTCTCTCCATAAAGAACATGTATTACTTATATGCTCAAAAATGGAGTCAATAATGTTATCTTTAAAAGAAGAAGCTGTACAAGTTGATTAACAGTTGAGTCAGCAGATTGTATTCAGGTGAAATTCAGAGTTCCTATTTTGTAAAAGGGAAGAAAACTACTACTTATTGGCAAAGCATTTTCTCCTGTATTACCTGATGCAAGCTTTGTAAGGCTTTGTAAGGTCAGTATTCTATTGCTGTGGGGACATTAAGTAACATGACCAAGGTCACTGACTGAAAAAGGGGAGACTAGCCAATTCCTGCTGACTCCCAAACTCAGATTCTGTTCTTCAAGCCAATGGTGTGCCACCATTTTATTTTCCTAATGTGAGAGTAATAACCTCCTTTCCTCTATGATTCTTTGAAGCAATGATGGAGATAGAGAGTGAGGACGGGGAGTGAAGCAGGGGGTACCTCTCAGAATCGGTTGAAGGCTCCCAGGTGATCCGGATGTGGTGTTCTCAGGGCACCCATAGAGTCAGGAGCATGATTTCTAGGACAGCGAGAAGGGCTATCAGTGGAATATTCCTCTAGAGATATCCTTTGGTTCAAGGTTCTTTGTGCCTTTGCCTGAAACGCACTGGCTGGTATAAAACTAAAGTATCCAATGGATTTCTTTCTCTGAGCATAAACATGCCTTAAACCCTATTGCTCCTAACAACAAATAAGGTTGTCAACTTCTCTCCCAAGTGGACAAGAGGGTGACTCTGAATACGCCAAGGGGGACACAGATACATGGATGGAAGGCAAGAAGGGCATTGAAAAGCCACTAGAATCTCCATTCTCTTCTTCACGGTCCTGCCAATGGCTGGCCTTGATTATAATATTTAGGTTTCTGTGTTTATATCCTGTCAAGGGAAAGCAGAATATCACATTCTATCAAGTCACTTGAAAAGAACCACTGATTTACAACTCCAAGGCACTAACAGAGTGTTTGATTTAAAGGAGAGTATCTATGTAACTGAAATAAACACACCACACTCCAGAAAGTCTGCAGATAGCTTTCCTCGGAGTAAATGGCAAAGAAGAACTACGACTTGTTTATATTCCTTTCCCTTCCCTAAGGGTTATCAGGGCCTTTTTCATCACCTTAGAGGGAAAACAAATGATCAAAAGATGGATGACCCCTCGTCCCTTCCATATCTCCTTCTTGGTATGTCAAAAGGCTTTCCAGCAAGGCAGGGCAAGCTAATTATTTTCTTCTAATCAATCAGCTATTTTAATGATGTGTGACACTCCTGATCTATCAGTGCCATTAAGATAATGTCTGCTCTGTTGGGCTGCAGCTAGTCTACAGACAGTTCACTCGCCAGCCTGGACCCTCTAAAAAATCCAAACTCTTATTCCCTCTCCGCAGGGAAAGTCAGACCTGGAATCACTGCCTAGGTGGAACTGACTTGCGGGATTATTGAAATGGGAGTCTGCCCCCAAAGGCCTACCACAGAGCCTGAAATGTCCACTTGTTCATTTGAGGGTTTCTAAAAAAATTTTTTAATTAATTAATTAATTAATTAATTAATTTTTGGCCTTCAAGAGAAGTCACTGCTAAAATTCAAAAGAAAAGAAAGGCCTCTAATGCAGTGAGGTGTCACCACCTATTTCCACAGTACCTCAGAAATCATTGTCAGAACAGCTGCCTTTAGCGGAGTGAGAAGACACAATAAGAAAGGTCTGGAATCGAGTCTAAGTGTCCCAGCTCTGCTGTTGGGGGGAAGGAGGAAATCAATGGGACATCATAGGACCCTTGGCGAAGGAGTGGAAGAGCCGGTGTTAAGACAAAGAGGGAAATCCTGACAGGAGCACAGACCCAGGTTAAGGAACCCAAACTCAATTTTGCCCACCAGGCCACTAGGCGCCTGCCCTTCAGATCCCCCCCCCGCCCCCCCCCCCCCCCCGCCACCACACACACTGAGCAGAGAGTGACTCCTCATCTTCAAGGGCCTGAGGTCACAGCTGTGGGCCCAACAGAAGGCCACCAGGAAAGGAAAGAGTGGAGGGAAGGAGCCTGGCTGCGCCACAGGCCTCGGCCTTCCTGACAGCCTCCCCCCAGCGCAGGCCGCTCCTCCTTCTCCTCACTTTCTCTTGGGCTTTGATACTTCTAGCAGCCTCAGGAAATCAGATGGGGAACTCTCGCTGGTCCCAGACTCGCCAGCTGACAGTGGCCCCGACCAGATGTTTCCCCGGAAGCCTTCACACCCCTCTCCCATTAGGCAGTAATGGCACCTCGGCTGCAGGGGGAGGGGCGCCGGGCTGCTGGGCCACAGCTGGCTAGCAGCTTTTGTTATGGATGACTTCAGCTTGAAAATCTGCCTTAAGAATGTTCTCCTCTCAAAGGAAGGGAAAACCCTCTCAGGGCATGGACACAGGCTGCTTTCACCTCTGAATGGGGCTGGTGCAGGGGGAGGGGTGCCATCCTCCCTGCTCATAGACTGCTCTTTGTTCCACAGGAGGAAGGACTGGGGACGCCACCACCAACCCGGCCACTTGGCTCAATTCACCAGGAGTGGCCAGCTTTCCCTGCATCCTGTCTCTCTCTCTCTGTGATGTGTGTGAGAATCTGTAGGCTCCCTGCAAATGAGCATCATGTGAATGCTGTGTTCCTGCCACTGTGCTGGAGCTGGATATACAAAGAGTGATTAAAACATGCCTCCTGCCCCAGAAAGCCCCCCATGACAGGATAGAGGTCCAGAAATACGGAGGCATGATTCCAGGGAGGGGTCATCAATGCACATAGGGATCCACGAGTACAGTGGAGAGACACACAAGGGAGATGAAAGAAAACTTCACAGAAGAAAGAAGGGTGGCGTGGGTCTTACAGTAGAATGAGGAGTTTGGAGATCAGGGAGGGGAACAGGCAGTCCGGACAGAAGGAAGCGCGTGTGCAAAGACATAGAGACCTGGGAAAACGGCCCGTGCTTTCTGTAAGAATTAAGGGGAAAGAAATTCAAACTTTTATTTACTGCCGTGATAAATATTTCTTGGACACCATCTTATGGTGTCCTTTCAAGCCCTAGGGTATGGTGAGTCTGGTGAGTCAACAATAAATGAATTTGACCTTCCTAAAGCTTACAGGTTAGTGGCAGATGGACAGTGAGCAAACAAATAGGTACACAAATTGTAAACTAGGGCAGCTGCTTTGAAGGAAGGACAGTCATCCCCCCCTTATCCACAGCTTGCTTTCGGTGCTTTTAGTTACCCGTGGTTAACTGCGGTCCAGAAGCAGATGATCTTCTCTCTCTCTCTCTCTCTCTCTCTCTCTCTCTCTCTCTCTCTCGAAAGATTTTATTTATTTTTTTGAAAGAGAGAGAGAGCAAAGGCAGGGGTTGGGGGGTGAAGGGGGGTGGGTGGGGAGGAGGAGCAGACTCCTCGCCAAGCAGGAAGTCTAATGCGGGGCTCTATCCCAGGACCCTGAGATCATGACCTGAGCCAAAGACAGTTGCTTAACCAACTGAGCCACCTAGGTGCCCCCAGATGATCTTCCTTTTAATGGGTCATCAAGTCAACAGTAGCCTAATGCTGCATCACAATGCCTGTGTCATTCATCTCCCTTCAGCTCATCACATAGGCATTTAATCATCTCACATCATCCCAAGAAGGGTGAATACAGAACAATGAGGGATTTGGGGAGAAACCACATTCACATAGCTTTTATTATTGTGTATTATTATAATTGTTTGTTTTTTTATTAATTATTGTTGTTAGTCTCTTACTGTGCCTAATTTATAAATTTAACTTTATCACACATATGTACATATAGGAAAAACATAGTCTAAAATAAGGTTCAGTCCTATCCATGGTTCCAGGCATTCAGTGGAGAGCTTGGAATATATGCCCTGCAGATAAGGGGGAACTACTCAATCAGAGTCCTATAATAGAGGAAGAGAAAGCAGGGAAGAGTCTTCAAGGCTGAGGAAACCTCTGCAAAGATCCTAAAGCAGAAAGAGGTTTGGGAAGTTTGGGGAATCAAAAAAGGTCATATGGAGGGTGGGTGAGGAGAGAAGAAAAATGTAGAAGATACCTTTGATGAGTTCTTTCATGCAGGATTTTGTAGATCAAAACAAAGGTCTCGGGGTCTTTTTAAAGCACAGGGAGAAACACATAGACTTGTTCTAAACAGAAGAAAGACATAATTTGAATTTAGCTGGAAAAAAAACACTGACTTTTGGGTGAAGATGTATTGAAGCAAGTCAAGAAAAAAAATTGGAGTTTAATAAAGAGGCCTTTGCCCATGGCCCAGTGAGAGCTGGTGGTGGCTTGGTCAACAGTAGTAGCAGTGGATATGGGAGAAACACATGGATTTATGGTATTAATTTGTCATCCTGGTTCTCTTTCCTGTCTCACAATACAGGTTCTCTTTTAGATGCCATAATTTAAGTTCCCCCCAAAATAATACACCATTTGCCTTTATCCTTTCACTATAGCAAGTTCTTCATATGTGTTCTTGGTCTACAAAAGAAGGAGGAACTACAGAGAGCTGAGGTGTAGACTCCAGCCCGATGGCCTCTTATTACAAGAGGATCTTGGAGCTTCTCTGGCCTTCTCTGTCCATCCATCTCTCTGTCCAACCCTATCTAGAGTGCCTACCTCAGGCTGATTTTAGGGAGCTGGGCATAGAGAAGAGTAGCTGAAACCAAAATCCCACATCCCAAACCCAAAGTATCATTAAAAGCTATTCCCTCCATAGTCTTTTCTTGCTTCCTGGGGTCTGGGTAGAAGACACTTGCAGATATTTCTACAGATGAGCACTCTTGGCACCTTTCTGAACCGTGTTATATTGTCTGGTCCCCATCTTTGGCCCTGAGGTCTGGATTATCCATTTACTGCTGCTCCAGATATCCAAGGATATGTATACAGAAGACGATCAGAAATGCTCAGATTGGTTCATGATTTATAACCTGCCTCCCTCTAAAAAGTTTTTGACAGAAGTCTCAGTCATTATCAGGGTCCTAATGCAGTCTCTAGAAAGCCTCCACACAACCTGACCTTCTGAGAAATATGAAGATTTATTTCATTTTCTCTTTTAGCAAACATCTTTGATTCTTCAAATGCTTTGCAGTGACTAGAAGATGATAATGCTGATGTGCATGAGTGCAATCTCCAATATATAACACAGTGCAATTTATACATCACTTTCCATATATTTTTCCCCTTTACTACAACCCCATTTTACAGGTGAAAGATGAGACTCAGAGATGAAAGTTATGTAGCTATAGGCATATAACTTACAAGGCCCAAGAAGTAGAGACTGCATCTGCCTTTTTCTCCATTATATTCCGGCCTGAGAGAGTGCCTGGCACATAGTGAATATTTGATAAGTATTTGATGAATTAATTAATAAATGAATCAATGATACCTTCATATGGTTGGAATTAAAATTCTAGTATTCTAGTATTCTAAAATTCTAGTATTCACTCCCTCTGATAAAACAGTGGGACTATCTACAGAAATCGGAGCAAATGAAACCACTTATTCAATTCACCCTTGTAGCTTAGAAACATTTTAGTATAGGGGCCCATGGTGGCTCAGTCGGTTAGACATCTGACTCTTGACCTTGGCTCAGGTCATGATCTCAGGGTCATGAGATTAAGCCCTGCATTGGACTCCATGCTGGACGTGGAATCTGATTAAGATTCTCTCTCTCCTTCTGCCCCTACTCCCCCCACCACTCCGTTCATACATACTCCCTCCCTCAAAAAAATATTTTTTGCGTGTAACATGTATCAAAGCTATACCACGTTTTAGTGACTCTCCCCATTTGGCTTATTGTAGACTGAATGAAGTCAGGCAGAGAGGAATTCTCAGACTAGAGGTTTCTCACTGCTTTGGCTCCATGACCAAAGGGAGCTACACACCCCTCCCCACACCCCAGCCCCCCAAACGTGCGTGTGTTCATAGTACATTTTGGGGAGTGCACAAACTCCCTACCCAAAGTTCAAAATCGTCTTTGGGGACCTTTTGGCCAAAATGGGTGTTTAATGTGTAGTAAGCATCTCTGATGAACTCATGCCCCCAAAGTGTACATGGCTCCCACTTGGCTTCCAGGAGTGAGGCAGGAAGGAAGGAGAGACAGAGCTGCCAATAAGGGGTGTTCTTTGTTGCATCTACAAGGAGACAGCAAGTCAGCTCCCGAGGATTTCCAATTGGCCTGGAAAGCTAAAGGATAGCAAAAGTTGGTGAAATGATTCTTTCAGACCCTCCTACTCAAGAAATCTCAGAGCAGCCTGCTGTTTAGCTGAGTAGCTTTTCATTTATTTCTGAGGAACGAGAGAAGATTGATTGTACATTAAATCCTTGCTGACCCATGGTGAGGAGCTGAGTAGCCTGACACATTGCATCAAGTCTTGGTTATTCTTGTAAATATGATCTACTTAGTGACTGATTTATCCTCAGAGAGATTTGAAACCCAGGCCATCTTTTTGCCCCTTTCCCCCACTAATATTCTTGGTAAACACAAATAGAGTGGTTTTATAAACACTCTTTTAATAAACCCCAGAATTTGAGCCAAAACTAGCATCCACAATCCTGCTTTCGGGAACAGGCCCCCTTCCCTCAGATCATTATTCCTTGTGAAAATACCACATTCAGTTAAACAGACTTGCTGGTGTGGTCAAATAAAATGGTAAAACGCAAAATAAAAAACCTTTTGTATGGAGGAATGAATGAAGTAAAATAATTCTCCTGCCAGCTCAAATACATCTAAACATCTCTGGAGTTCCATGACCTTCAAAATAAAGATGAATTTGTGAAGATTAGCAGTGACAGCCATGGGAAGTAGAGAAGGATAGCAGAACCCGGCCGAGCTTTTAATGAGGAAAAAAGAATTCGACCATTGAGAAGTCGGGGGCCCCAAATCCTGTATATAGCAACTGAATATAATGTAAGCTTCCCATATCCTGCTTGCTACCACTGTGCCCTCACTTAGAAAGGCCAAATTTTTCCAACAGAATAAAAATCTTATGCTATCCATATATAGTATGCCTTTTTTAAAAGATAGCAAAGAAAATACACAAAACAAAATATATGTATAATGCAACAGAAAGATGTACTTGACAAAATAATATATAATAAAAATATGTGTCAATATATACCTATATGTAGAGTGTATTACAAAAATTTTTAATACTTAGGCAAGCTTGGAAGCAAGAAATAACGATAGTACCTAATGCTCGCCATGTGCCAGGCACTATTCTCAGTATTTCACAAGTATTAACTCATTTGATTGTCACAACTCCATGAGAATACAATTATTATCCTCATTTCGCAGTTCAAGGAACTTAGGGATGTGGCACAGAAGAGGGGAAAGTCATTTGTGAGCAACAGAAACCCTAAAGCCATTCTGTCCAGGCGTGGGTTCGAAATTCCTACTACTTGCATAACATGGGGATGAGAAGTTAACAGGAAAACTGTTCCACAAGCACACTTTTTACATCCCCAAAGAGATGCCTCCCATGGAAAGCAAGTATTCCTGAAGAAGGGCTCAGAAGCACAATAGGAAACACACTTTCAGGAGAAACAGTGAGCAAATACACAACAATAGGGACAACTACGCAATCTGAAAGAGGTCTTAATTAGCGTTGTTTTAAATGCTCAACACAAAAAGAGAGAACTGGGCAAAAAGAAATATTTCAGAGAAATAATAGGAGAATTTTTTAAGGATGAATATAAATTCTAGTTATAAAAATATCATCATTAAAAAAAATTTTAAAGCCTTAATATAAGAGTAAAACAGCAAAGGAGAGCTGAGGAGAAAATTAGTAAACTAGAGATGTGAGAAGATCATTCAGAATGCAATTTAAAGAGATAAAGACCTGGGGCCCATAAGAGGGAAGAAAAAAGACATGGAGGTAGAATGAGTAGTCCAATATGTGGAAGAGAGATATTGTTTGAGGATACAGTGGTAAAAAATGTTTCAGACACAAAGAGAATTATGAATTCTCACATTGAAAAAGAACATAGACTCCAAATATCATAATTAAATACAAATGCAGACCTAAACACATATTGCTAAAACTGCTTTATATAAAAAATAAAGGGGTGCTTGGGTGGCTCAGTTGGTTAAACATCTGCCTTCAGCTCAGGTCATGATCTCGGGGTCTTGGGATCAAGCCCTGCTTCTAGCTCCCTGCTTCTCCCTCTCCCTCTGCCCCTTCCCCTGCTTGTGCTTTGTCTGTTTCTCTCTCTCTCTCTCTCTCTCAAATAAATAGATAAAATATTTAAAAAATAAAGATAAAGGCCACCAGAGAGAAAAGACACATACCTTAAAAGGAATGATAATCGAATTAGGAGCTAACTTCTCATCATCAGTGATGGATTCCAGAAGACAATGGAATGATATCTAAGTGCCAATGGGGCACCATTGCTAATTTAGGTTTTTATAACCTGCTAAGGTGCCACTCTTAAATGATAGCAAAATAAAGACCTTTTCAGACTTCCAAAAACTGAGAGTTTACTACTCAGATCTTCATGGAAAGAATTACCGAGGGATATACTTCGGCAGGAACAAATTTTAATGCAGGGGAAAGAGCGTGTTGTAAGAAGCAGAGTGAATAGAGAAATAAGCAAAATGCATTAGGAAATTTGGATAAATACTGACAGTGGAAACAGTGCTCTGATCAGCAATAATACAGAAGAGAGGAAGTCACTTTGGAATTAGGGAGTTCGGAGGCACTTGCCTAATTTGGGAGAAAAATAGACATTGATAAAGTGCACACTTTGAAAACGATGTCATAAACATAACAGGATAAAATACGCTAAGCAGATGGGTGGCATTTCCCATTTTCTAGTCTGTTAACCGATCACTCCCAAATCCCTTGAGATGTTTTTTTCAAAACAGTTTTACAGCCCTGCTTGGTGATTTTGGTTCAGTGTATCTGGAGGGAGCCTTTGCTCTTTCTGTGTTTTTAAAAAGCTCTCCAGCTAATTTTAGCTGTTACTGTCTAGCTCAGTAGGGTGTTTCCTCTAAGTTCTTTCTCTTTGGGTCTCCAAGATAGACAAAGCAGGAGCTGGAACCCTTTGGAAAACCCAACATATCATTAAAAAAAAGAAAGAAAGAAGAAAGAAAGAAAGAAAGAAAGAAAGAAAGAAAGAAAGAAAGAAAGAAAGAAAGAAAGAAAGAAACGCACGCTCCTGGGCAAGTGTCCTGAGATTATAATGGGCAAAGTCTCTCTCTAGTCTTCCTAGTGCATAATGGTTCTCCAGGCGATTGGTTCGAGGAGCTGATTTAGGTAGATCCTGGTAACTGGAAACAAACTATTTGGAAGTGGTGATTTGGGCCGCGTATTTAGGAATAACGAGGATGAGCATCAGAAAGTGGTTTTGTGCCGATGTGACAATTGTCAGGGTTCTGTATGCAAGAGCAGGGAGGTTTACACGTTTGAAGTGATGAGCGGTACTGCTCATGAGAAAATGCTTTTTAAAAATATGTAGAAGTGAGTAGCTCTTTCTTCAGCCTGAGTGAGAAGCAGAGGACAATACCTGAAAGCCCCATGAAAGTACAGTAGGGCTGGGACAAAAATGAGATGTCACTTACCAGATCCTTGAGTCAAGGTCCCATGGTCTAGTACTGAAGAATATTTGTCCATGGGGGGCCCAGTTCCTCAAACTCAGCAATAGAGGCCCCATGTTTAGAGAGCCAAAATCTATGGAAATGCAAAATTACCTCTTTTTTTCTAACATCTGCTCTACTGAATTTACAGGATTAAAAAAAGGTGTGTAGTGTGTCATGGTAAAGCCCTCCCCTATTGTTTGAAAGCCTTAGGGTATGGGAACAGTTAGAAGTCAGGAATCATGAGCTCTGCCCACAGTTGAGCATACCCAGAGTTGAGTCAGAGAATTATCTTTCCATTCTTTCCATTGACAGCAACCTTATTTTATTTTATTTATTTTTTAAAAAGATTTTATTTATTTATTCATGATAGAGAAAGAGAGAGAGAGAATGAGGCAGAGACACAGGCAGAGAAGCAGGCTCCATGCAGGGAGCCCGACGCGGAACTCGATCCCAGGTCTCTAGGGATCACCCCCTGGGCCAGAGGCAGGTGCTAAACTGCTGAGCCACCCAGGGATCCCCTACACTTAAGATAATCTAAATTTAACAAAATTTCAATTCCTCAGTCCCACTAGCCACAGTTTAAGTGCTCTATAGCACATGTGGCTAATGATCATGATTATTAGCACAGCCATAGAATATTTTCAAGATTATAGAAAGTTCTATTGGACAGGGCTCGTAGAGACCCAGCTGGGACCCCCGGAGCTCTGTACCCTTCTGTGACTTCACCAATTATTAACACCATGCATGCTGTTCCCTCTGCCTGAAAAAGGCTTCTTCATGGTATGTTAGTTAACTACTTCTTACCTTCCTGGTCTCAGCCCACTGAGTATCCCCCCGCTAGGTCACGGCCTCTCAGAGAACCTTGTACAATTCCTTGTCAAGGTGGATATTTTATATATTTTTATGTGATCACTTGATTAATACCTGTCCGTCCTGACAAAATGTCAGCTTCAGGAGGGCAGGGACACGTCTGGTTTTGTCCCGCACTATATTCTCAGTGACTAGCAAATGAGGGACCTGTGATGAACATGCAGTATTTGTTGCACAAAACCATGAATGAGCCATCAGTTTCTTTTTTTTTTTTTTAAGATTTTATTTATTGATTCATGAGAGACATAGAGAGAGAGAGTCAGAGACACAGGCCGAGGGAGAAGCAGGCTCCAGGCAGGGAGCCCGATTCGGGACTTGATCCCAGGATCCCAGGATCACGCCCTGAGCCGAAGGCAGACACTCAACCGCTGAGCCCCCCAGTCGCCCCTGAACCATCCATTTCAGTGCCTGTGCCACAGCCATCGCAAGAGGTTGGTCCTCCAGTAGACCGATCCCCAACCAAGACTCACGGGTAAGGCCATATCTGTTGCTCATGGCCGTCATCCCTCTGATGGCTAGTGATGTTTACTCTCCTTCATTGTTGCCCGTGCTAAATATCCCCAACGTCATCCCTATGATTCGTCCGCATAATTGGGCCTCTCCAGGTGAACAGACTGACCGAGCCAATGAAACATTCACAAAGTAGGAGAACAATACAGCATTTCATTTAGGCTTTGAGACCTTCCTAGGTACAGGCCACTCATCAAACTCTCCATCAGGTCAAAAACCTGCAACCCTGGACACTTTTGTGACCTGCAACTGTCCTCTAGAAACACCCCACCTCCAGAGTGTAGCATCCGGCCCAACTACCAGGATTATGTATGGGAAATGAGAAACTAGAACAGGGCAAGGCTTTAAAATTCTAGCTATGTTCCTCCCAAGGGCCTCAGAGGCTCGCAACTGTCGGCTCCCCCGAGGGTCATCCCGGGCCTCTTGTTTTAGTGGAAGCTTGAGGAAGTGGGGGCAGTCCCAACGAGTGTCCCCTGAAGTGGTTCCGATCCTCACATGCCACCACCATTGAGCACAGGCAGACCAAAACAGCAACACACAAAGGCCGCCCACTCGGGCTCCTGTGAGCCTTCACGTCTGAGTTCATGCGGCTCTCACTCCGAAACGGAAGTGGAAAACCAAATAAAGTCAACTCCACGGAGGTCCTGGGGACTTAACACTGAGCAGCCCCACGAATACCAGAGCAATGCATCATGATTCATGTTCTTACAATAAATGCCTAAGAAAGTAATAAGGATTTGGCACTTAGTATAAAGCATTGGCAAGACAATTCAAAGTTTTCTGCCTGTTGTAAAGTAGCCTGGGACATTTTCTCTCACTGAGCAATAGGCATTAGCGACGTTATCTATGGCAGCAAAGGAGTTACTCATAAAGCTTTATTAAGTGATATCAAGGCTTCTTTTTTAATGTTTGCTTCCGCCGTCAGGAGAGCCTTTTGAAAAGACGCTCTGTTGTTTTTCCCAATGTGTCTATACCAGCCCAATATCAGAAGATGAAACACATACCTGGAGGATTAGAAATCTCGAGATCATCTTCCCCAAAGTGATTCATTTTGGTAAAGAAGTGCTGAAAAGTTAAACAAGGACCCTCTTGATTTAATACTATTAATATTTACAGAATAGGTTCTGCGAAGGACAGAAACAAGTTAAGGCAGAGATCGTCCTATAGAGCAAACATTTAGGGAATAATGAAGCAAAAAAAAAAAAAAAAGGGAAAAAAAGAGAACCAGATGGTTCTCTAGGCCCTCACAAGTATGAGGAAGAGTGTGCAGCCTCAAAGGAAAGGGGCTTTTTCGTTTAGAAAAATGAAGTAAATTAACTTGCATCTCTATGGTGGCTCGGCCGGCTAGCAGCCTGCCAGCACATCCACTCTGGTCAACTTGAAGAGGGACACACCTTTTGCCGGCAAACCGGTTGTGTGATGACCTGTAGTGCTCACGAAGGCAGCTGAGACAGAAAGGGGCAGCCCATTGGTCTTGCACATAAAACGAATGCTTCTGGATAGATGGCCTGATGCTGTGGATTCTTGGTTTAAGAAAGAAGAGCTAGGAGAGGCCTGGGGAACAATTAGCCCTCTGTGCTCTCCTGCTCAACGTCAGGGGTGCCTGGAGCTTCTCTAACAGTTTTCCCCATCTACCTTCTCAAACTCCATGAGTCAGAGGGGAGATGAAAGGGAAGTGGGACGCATTTGCAGGAAAACATCTGCCAGGGACAAGGGAAGGCCTCTCCACCCTCTCTCCCCAGCTCCCTAGCTTCCTCGTGATCTCTCTCACCTCTAGGTCTTTACACCTGTGGTTCCTTCTGCTTAGGACCCTCTTCACCCCCAGCGCTCGCCAACCATGCCTGGCTGACTCCCATAGATTCTGGGAGCCATCCCCTCTGCCAAGAAGCCCTGCCCTGGACTTGGCAAGACTAGGTGAGGTGCAGCTCCTCTGGCTTCTCCTTCCACCAGGGTGACCAACCATCCCCCCAGTTTGCCTGGGACCGAGGGGCCTCCTGGGATGTGGGACTTTTAGTGCTAAAATCACAACAGCCCTAGACAAATCAGAGCAGTCGCCTGACCTTCCATGCTCCCTGCACTCACATTCCCCGGATGTAGGGCCTTCCACTGTAACAGCCCACGGGAAACTATCAGTTCCCTGAGGTCAGGAGAGGAGTTGTGCAGCTCTGTAATCTTGCTGCACCCCTCTCACGGGTCTGGCACAGGACCAAGAAGCAAAAACCCTAAGTGGGGTAGGTACTTATTGCTGCATGAATCCATATAAAATCAACATTCTGTTATAAATGGTTCTCTCATTTCTGTTTCCTGCAGCCTCCTTAGTCCTTCTTGGGATCCAGGCAAAGGTCCTGAGCTTTTGCTATGGTGCCTTCCCTACCAGCACCTAAGTGCCTAGCAGAAGCTCCTGCACAAAGGATTAGCATACAGATTAGCATACCGATTAGCATACCCGGCTTTCCACTCACCAGGTCACCATCTACCTTAGCTCCTGCTACCAAGAGACTAAGGACTAGGAAATAAGACTTTGGTTACCGTTGATTTCTTTGGCTGCCATTAACGGGGAGCTGACACGGCAAGCACTATGCTAGGCCCTCTCGTTCATTTTCAGATTTAGTACTCAAAATATCCCTATGAGATATTTCGGCCACGAGTTTCCAGATACAGACCCCGAGGCTCGGTGTCACTAAAGTAACCTGCCCAAAGTCCCACGGTGGGACCCGGGGCTAGGCCCCAAACTGAAGGGTGGGCTCCAAAGACCATGCATTAAATCACTACACTGTGCGGCCAGAGGCTTTCCAGGAGGGCCTTTGCTGTCAAGTTCCAGGCACAGTGACACACTGGGCTTCTCTGTCCACGCTCAGAGGCCTTCCTGGGCCTGGCCCCTTCTGACTGACAGGAAGCCTGGTTCGGGCAGATGAGTCCCTGCATTCCAGGGAAGGCTGGCCCGGTGGTTTTATGAGAGCTGAACGGACAGCGGATACAACAGAAAGGCTGTCAGGCTCTGTACGTGATCGGTGAGAAACCAGGGTCAAGAGAGGGCTGTCCCCTTGTCCAAGGCCTTGCAGCCGGACAGGGGCAACGCCAGCCTGGGACCCCCCAATCTCTCGGCTTCCTGTCCACGCTGACTCCCCACTTCCTTCCCCAGTTCTGCGTCTACTAAAAACACGCAGGAGGCTCTCTCTACCACATTCCTTGGCTTGCAGAGCGGCTGCTCCTGCAGTCCTCCCCCCCCCCAGTCCCACTAGGTCTTTCTTTGTTTTTAACATTTGCGGAAGAAGGTGCTGGGGTGAACACCTTTTGAATCCCACAATGGCCCTGTAACAGGTAATAAAGACTTTTTCTTCTTTGTGAGCAAAATGCTTAGGGGCCCTGGAAGCCGGGCAGCTCCCCGGTGCTGGGGCTGGGCTGGCTCCTGTCGGGGGGCTGGAGGGGTGGGCTGGGGAGGAGGCCCCCTGATGTGACCGCAACTGATGTGACCGCCCCTCGGGGCCAGACCAGGCTTCATGATGACGCCCGCTGTGTGCGAGCTGCTGGGTCGGCCCCAGCTGGGTCTCCGGGTCCCGGGCCAGGAGGAGGCCTGGGGAAGGCCCGTGCAGCCCCCCAGCACCGTGCCCAGGCAAGGGCCAAGGCCCATCCAGTCTCTGGGTGCCGGAGTCCACAGGAACCCGAGGGTAAGGGCTGCACGAAGCGTCACACTTTTGAGGCCAGTTTGGCAAACTGACATCGGGGAAACTCAGGGTGATTTTTATGGGTTTTTTTTGTTTTGTTTTGTTTTGTTTTTTTTGAAACATGTTGGCTCCCAAGGCCAGAGGGTCTGAACCTTCCAGGGCCAACCCCTGTCCCGCTCCATACCTGCGACCCAGGAATTTGGCTTGCGCTGCTAAGGCATCTTCCAGAAGGCCCTATGAACCTAAAAACATTTGCTGTGCCTTAGGGGCATGTCTGGATGGTCCCAAGTCCTGGCGCCGCGCCCCGTCACAATGGATGGAGGGATGGGAGAGGAGTCACATGCCCCTTTCGGGGCTAAGCGTGCAAGGCACGAGGCCTCTGAGCACCCCGTGCCACCAACCCGAAGGAGCGCTGAAAGCCTAGAACCAGACAACACTTTGCAAGCTTTGGGGACCCAGGCTTCCGAGCCTTGGCCCAGGGGTGTGGCCTGCGCCCCAAACCACTACCCTCCAGGGGTCGGGCTGCTGAGCACTTGCCCGTTGGGCATGCGGACAGGGCCTGGCCTCCCACAGCCAATGATGGCAGAAATCGCAATCCTTTTGGATCCCGAGGCCATCAGCTCCTCCCCGGGTGACACTAGGCAAGGAAGGAGGGGGCAGGAGAGGCGGGGAGAAACAAGTGAGAGGGAGAAAGAAAAAAGAAAGAAAGAGAAGAAAGAAAGAAAGAAAGAAAGAAAGAAAGAAAGAAAGAAAGAAAGAAAGAAAGAAAGAAAGAAAGAAAGAAAGAAAGAAAGAAAAAGAAAAGAAAAAGCAGGGTGAGCAGCGCACCAGAGACAGAGGATACACTCCTACCTCTGCTCAGTGGGCCAGGGGTCATCCGAAAATGAGAAGAACCCCAAAAAGCACAATTGCCCTGTAGAAATGGGATGGGCAGCCTCTCCGGTGAGCGGCCGGAGCATAGTGACAGCAGTCATGAGGAAAGACGGCAGTCTTTTTTTTTTTAATTAAATTAATTAATTAATTTATTTATTTATTAACTTATTTTGCTCTTAATGTGTAAACGACAATTCGGGGACTTGTGAGCCAAAGAGAATTGGTACAGAGTTTAATTTTATATACCCCTGTGGCTCCCCGGGCTTTAACCGGCTTCCAGGAAAATTCCGCAGGCCGAGGGGGCCTTTGTGGTGGTGGTTTTAGTTAAATACACAGATTTACCTGGAGCCCCGGCATTGAGGGTGTGTGGGGAGAGCAGAGTGCTTTTCGGGCTCCCCACCCAGCTCCCTACAGACCCCTGAGCCCCCAGGCCAACTGTCCAGATGGTGAGGCCCCCGGAGGAGAAGGGATTCAGGATGAGGGCCCCCTGTGCTCGGGCTCTTCCTGTGAGGCCCCCCAGCCTGTCCCCCACCAGCAGCTCCGATTTGATCTGACCTCCACTTCCTGCATTCCTCACCCCGTCTCCCTTTCCTCCACCCCAAAAGTGCCAGGCTTTGGGGTGACTCGCAAGCATCCTAATTCTGTTTTGCTTGCCTGGCGAAGCCTGGTGGACACAGAAGAAACACGGAGGAATCCGGGGTGGTAGCCTGGGCTCGGAAGTGGCTCCTTTTCTGTGGTTTGGGAGTTACTGGGAAGCCCCCAGATCTAGCCTTCTCACTCGAGGCTGACATCCTACCATCTGGGGGTGTCTGGCTCGCCTGCGGATTGCTCAGGATTTACTAATGCAACTGAATGACTGCACCCCTGGCTATCATGCCCGGGAGCTCAGGCTGCCAGTTCTCGGGGGACAGCTTCCTACGTCTCCCTGAAGAGTTCGGTCCCGGCGTAGCTGTAAGTCAGACCATCCTGAACACAGCCTCTGAGCCCAGCGACAGTCCCCACCCCCCCCATTTTCTCATGATGCAATAACAAGCCAAAGGACAGAAACTTCGTCTTATTGATAGGGATTCCTGTCTTGGCTTTAAGAATCCCCTTACTTTGCTCTTCCAAATCCAAGCGTTTTTGCACCCCGATTTTGCCGTGCATGCCAAAGGAGAGGATCTTTGCTCGCGATGGGGTTCAGGGGGAAGGCGTCCCTGGGTAGGAGCTGGGAGACCTGAACCCTTTCACCAGCTTTAGTGTCAGGCTTTTGCCAGATCTTTCCATCTTGAAGCCCAGGTTTGAGCCAGGACCAGAAAGAAAGGAGAGTTGTTGGGTGGGGATAGTGCTGGGGGTGGGAGCTGAGGGGGGAGCAGGAGCCTAGGTGACCAGCAAGCTGCCCTCCAGGCCGGCTCGCGGGCTTGTACCCCTAGACCGGAGCTCTCGTGCTGCTCGGGCTCTGCAGGAAGCCCGCCCCCCCCATGCCTCACAAAGCCTACCCGATGGCAAAGGAGCCAGAGCCACCCAGGGAAGCTGGTGGACCTTGGCAGACAGCTTTCTGAGATGGGATGAAAGCTAAGCCAGCGCAGGCGCCTGGAAGGTTACACAGAGTGGGTGTTTGTGGAAAACCACTTACCAATGCTACTGCAAGCCTGGGCCCCACGTGAGGGCCTGGGGCTGGGCCAGCAGTTCAGAGGAAGGAGAAACCAGAGGCCCGGCGCAGGAACCAGGAGCCACTTGTTCTAAGGAAATTATGTTTATTTGGTGGTTTTCCCCTGCACCCTATTCCTGGATGCCCCCGTGGCACCACAGCCGTCAGCACGTACTGGCCCACCTCCCAGCTGTCACTGTTTTCAGCCGTGACCCCACGTGGTGGGGGGGGGGGCAGGAGGCACTGCCCCAGCCTAGGCCCTCCCCGATTCCTCCTCCTTTCCCCTCAAAGACAAGTGTTACCCTCACACGCATCTGCCATTCAAGCCCTCTTGGCTCCCAGTCTTGGTCTTGTTGGCTCTGCAGCATTCAAACGACACGGCCTCACTTCCTGGGACACTCGGCGTCCTCTCTCCTGCCAAGCTGCCCCTGCCCTGACTTGGAGAGGGCCTCGGCTTCCCTCCGCCTGTGTAAATGGTGCTAATTTATGCCACAAGGGGGCCAGCAGTGCATAGAACGGGGAACACAAGTAAACCCCGTGTGCAGGGTAGCAATGATTCTTATTTTTTTTTTAAGATTTTACTTATTTATTCATCAGAGACACACACACAGAGAGAGAGAGAGAGAGAGAGACAGAGAGAGAGAGGCCGAGACACAGGCAGAGGGAGAAGCAGGCTCCATGCAGGAGCCCGACGCAGGACTCGATCCCAGGACCCCAAGGTCACGCCCTGAGCTGAAGGCAGGCGCTCAACCACTGAGCCACCCAGGTGCCCCCTTGGTAGCGGTTAGAGTCAATATTAATGCAAACTCTACTGTGCCTTTTGTTTTGTTTCCTCTGCAAAGAGCCCACGTGTGGGAAGATGCTGAAACTACGGGTGTTTCAAAAGACCATCCTCTTCCTTCAAAATCACTCAGCAGCCCTGGCTCCGCTGGCGCCGGGCACCCCTGCCAGGAGTTACAGCCTGAGACATCCCCTTGGGTCTCCAGGCGACTGCGGGC
The DNA here is from genome assembly GCF_053574225.1 of Canis aureus. Classification (NCBI taxonomy): domain Eukaryota; kingdom Metazoa; phylum Chordata; class Mammalia; order Carnivora; family Canidae; genus Canis; species Canis aureus. Next base: position 10,307,433 of record NC_135621.1, on the reverse strand, counting down.
ATTCCCTTGGTACCAAGGGCAGCAAAGGGGGCACGAAGCAGGCAGAGGGGAGCATGTTGCGGAAAGTTCTCCGCCAAGGGCTTAGGAAGAAAAAGAGGTGGAAATAGTAGAAGAAAGGCAGCACAAGGTTGCAGCTGAGGCTTAGCAATAGCCCAAGGGACAGCACATCTGGAAGGGCAGCGCCCTGGGAAGCCCTCTGCACAGCTCCTCTGACCCCGAGGGCCCGAGGTGAGTGCTCCCTGCCCGGGCCTGGAGGAGCCCATGGGAGGACCGTGCCTTCTAAGCTGCTCCCAGGTCCGGTGCGGAGCTGAGTTCGGGGACCTCCGGAGCGCATGATGAGCTATTCGCCTTAAGGGGACCTGCAGTCCATCAAGCAGAGGAATACTTAATACAAAGTGAAGGGACAAAGCTATTTAGTGTCAGGCTTTTGCCAGATCTTTCCATCTTGAAGCCCAGGTTTGAGCCAGGGCCAGAAAGAAAGGAGAGTTGTTGGGTGGGGATAGTGCTGGGGGCGGGAGCTGAGGGGGGAGCAGGAGCCTAGGTGAGATTCTTAGTCCTACCGATTCTCTGCAGGATGACGTGGGGTTGGGGCCGAGGCTCTCAGAGACTCGATTTCTGATGGCAAAGCTGGAGAGAAAAATCTTTAGCACTCAGGATGTGCGTGGCCATTCCAAATGGTTTATGATGATTTTTCTGGGAAAATAATGTATAATCAAAATACCACGAGGGAACCAATGGGAAAATGCATAAGTACACAAGACTCTCCACATCCCCAACACTGTCTAATGTCACATCACATCACAGAGGAGAAAATAGAAAGAATAATGTGTCTCTAGAGGGTTGAACGATGTCTCAAGCCTATCTGTCCCATGAATGCAAATGTTTATGTTACGAGGCCAAAATGCCATATTAGGACACTGCTTTTCTGCAAGGTTTTCTCAACTGGGTAATGGGCAAACAGATCCAAGTTGATAAGGGAAACATAATTTCCGTGGTTCTCCAAAGCTTCCTTATGACTGTGGTCCCCATCTCCTTAGTGTGTGAGCAGGATGGGGTGTCTGAATAATGCCTGCCCTGTATGGGGAGACAACAGGGATGGCTACTACTGGGATTCGGGCAACATCTACGGCAAGTCGGGGCATCCCAGGTTCCAACGCCTCTGAAAGGAAGATCCACTGGGTGAGGGTTGGGGGGCCACACCAGGGGAATGAGGCCTCTTGACAATGGCCTGAACAGATTGTCCGGCGGTGAACTGGCCAACGTCCTGGGTCCCTGTTCATGGAAGCTCTACTCAGCATGCAACCCTTTCCAGGGCACATCTCCATGACCGGCAATTAACGAGCTAATTCGCTGTCAATTAAGGGACAGTCCCTCCTTGGGTCTGACTCCGCCGGCACCAAGCATCAGCTGCGTTACCTCGGACAAGTTACCAAGCATTTGGTGAAGACCCCATCTCATTACTTTCAAGGTTAAGTGAGTTACTATGAAGGACTGAAGGCAATAGCTGACTTGTAACCGGGACCCACTCAACCATAACAAGCATGAATGTTAATAATTGTTACTATCATTATTTTAACAACGAAGATTAGTTATTTTCCCTAGAGTATACTGGCTTTCCAAAATGTCCAAAAGTATACATTAAAAAAAAAACAACAACAAAACACCTTAGCTTGGGTGAGCCCAGGATGACTTGTCAATGAAGGTGGTCTCTGGGTCCCCTTTGTTGGGGTCAAGTCCTGTTTTCTATTCAGCAGCAGAAACCCTTGACCAGACTCAAAGATATCTTTAAGCCTCTAGTGGCCCAGCATGCCCCCCCATGCCAGCCCTGACCCCGACAGCACATGCCACCACCTCCAACCACTACCACACCAACACCGCCATGCTTGTAGGCCCACTCCTGGCCCGGCCAATTTGGGAATACAGGGAACTAGGAAACTGGTCTGTATGAGAAAGCCCAGGTGACCGTGACTGAAGGCTTCTGTGAGTAGACATTTCCCACCTTTCTGACCCGAAGAAGGCAGAGGGGGAGGGACTGGCTTTGGCTCTACTCACAATGCAGGGGCCTGGCGAGGGGTCCACAGCGGCCTTCCCCGCGGCCGCCACGTTCTCCTCTGCTGACAGTGCACCATGTGGGGCAGGGCCAAACTCCTCAGCATCACAAGGTCCCTGGCAGTCAGGGCCCTGCTGAAGCAGTCCAGTTAACTCCTCAGCGGTCCTCCCCACAGACATGCGGCCTTGCACGTGGTGCCTCTTTCCCCGGAATGCTCTCCCTCACAAACTCTATTGGAAAGCCATATTCCCTGGTGTACTTTCCTAGACGTCCTTGGGGAGGAGGAGCTACTTGCCTGGCCTCCATACACTCATCATTCGTCTGTGTGTCTGGCATCCCAACCAGACCCCTTCTTGACACCCCACCATTCCCACTAAGAGCATCATAGATGTGTGCCAAGGGTTACTAGTTTGTTATTGTTTTGTTTTATTTTGAAATAGTTGTTTGGAATGCAGAATTCAGATCCTCGTTTATTGGAAGGATTATTATACGTTTTCTAGCCAATCTCTCAGCTTCCAGTCCGTTCTTGCCACGCACTTGTGTTACTTCTGCATACAAAAACTGTCCATGGCCGAGCACTGCCTGTAGATTAAAGCCTGAACTCCAGAGCTTGGTGTTCAGAGCTCCTCCTGTCTTCCTTCACCCCGTGTCCTCCCCGCACACCATTCCCCCCCGGGCACCCTATGTTTATGGCACCTGCCACGCTCTGGAGTTTTTAATCCTACTGACCATGACACCCTTGTCCCCTTATCTGCTGGGCCCACTTCCTCTTCAGCTTTCAAACCACTGACAAAATGTCATCTCCTGAAGTCTTCTCTGATCTCACTCAGCAGCACCAACTGCTTCCTTCCCTGGGTTGTCATGACACTTGCCACACACTCCATATACGTGGCTCCTGGTCTGGGCCAACAGTGCCCACTGGAGTTGCGTGGCCCACAGCTTATGTGATCATTTGCAGAAGCTCCTGGGAGCAGGGGACTTCCTGGCACCTCCAAATGCATCACACAGGAGGCATCTCTGCTCTCTAGGAGAGAGATCTCTGCAACCAACCTGCAGCCTGTACGTAACGATGTTCTCACTTTTGTTTTTTGAAGATTAATTTATTTACTTTAGAGAGAGAGAGAGAGCACGGGCAGCAGGAGCAGAGGGAGAGAGAATCTCGGAGTCTGCTGAGCACAGAGCCCAGTGTGGGGCTCAGTCTCACGTCCCTGAGATCACGACCTGAGCTGAGACCAAGAGGTGGATGCTTGACCAACAGAGTCACCCGGAGGCCCAACACTCTCTCACTTTCAAGTGAGGTTACATTTGAGTGACTATGGGCTAGAGATGGATTTAGCCAAATTAAACTTTTCTTCTCCTGATAATTATTTCATTTACAAGTCTTCAACTTGCCCCAAATGACTTTCTTCTCGGCACTCCCTACTTTTGCGGGGGGGGGGGGGGGGGGATTTTTTTTTCTTTTATAAAAGAGTATGTCCATTGATGATTCATTGACAGGCCAGTGAGTTCAGTCAGCTCTAGCCAATCTGTTGCTACTTTAACTTCATTCATTCATTCATTCATTCATTTTCATTCATTCAAAAAGCCCAAATTCACCTGGGCAGGCGCTGTGCCGGGGGCAGAAGCCAGCCAGGCAGACATCTCCTTGCCCCGAAGATGCTCACTGCCTGTGGTTTTCCTCGGAAGTCCCTTCAGTCTTCTCATCCCTTCAGGGCAGCTGGCTCACCAGTTCCTGGACCTGGGAGGGAAGCCCTTTCACACTAGCCGAGGGAGACACCTCAACAGGAGGAGCTCTGAGGAGCGCGTGGCATTTTTACCCAAGACTGAGCCAGTGTCTTGTCTGCCAAAGCAGCACTAAACCGAGGTCCAAAGCACAATATTTTCTAGTGGGAAAGAAACTGAGTCAGAGGACCACAAACGGTAGGGACAGTCAGGCTATAATGGTGCACAGCTTCTGGTCCCAGGGAGTCAACCTGGAAGTTCTCAGCACAGTGCTGACCCCTCTCAGAGAAACATGGACAGACTCACGCCCATGGGAGGTGCTCCACTAGCATCGCAGCAGCTGCTGAAGAGATCACTCTGAAACTTAGCGGCTTAGACATTCTTTTAGTACTCTCTCCCCCAAGGTTGTGGCTCAGCTAGATGGTTCTCGTGTATACACTCTCATGCCATACGAGAGCTGCCAGGGCTCGAGTTGTCTCAAGGTCGGCTCAGCCAAGTCCGAAATCGATGGTGGCTGCTGGTGGCAGCTTGGCTGGGGTGGGGGTATCGGCTGGGCAGCCACACGTGGCCTTTCCATGTGGCCTGGGCTTGTGTACAGAATGGTGGCTGGGTTCCAAGAGGAAGTATCCCTGGAGAACCAAGTGGAAGCTGTATTACCTTTCATGACTTGACCTTGGAAGTCACGTAGACTCACTTGTACCACACGCCATGGGTTGACCAGATTCAAGAGGAGGGCACATAGACTGGCTTGGTGGGAGCACTCAAAGAATTTGTTGACCTTTCTAAACCACCGTAACTAAGCAGGGGAACTCGTTGACTAGGACCAACTGAGGAACTTCTGTGTAATTGGTAACGTAAAACTGAAACACACGCTTGGAACGGGGGCTTTGGATTGTAATGGGTGATATCCATGGACCTAAATCCTAGCAGGTTGGGACAATGGAATGAGCACTGGACTGGGAATCAGAATATCTTCATTTTAATTCTGCTCTGTGCACTTACTGTTGAACAAGTAATTAAAGAGGCACAAACCTCAATTTCTTCATCTCTGTCAAAATGATAATAACACTATCTTTCATAGTTCATGGTTCATGGATATTTACAGGAAAGCAAGGAGATAAAGAATGCAAAAGGACTTGCAAAACTGTAATCACTAATTAATCATATATCATAAATATTGTAGGAATTTTATTTTTTTCCACCTTCCAAAGCCTCGGTTTTCATATGTATAGTAGTGAAGTGCTGGAATAGATTAATTTTTTGGGACCCCTGGGGGCTCAGTGGTTGAGCGCCTGCCTTTGGCTCAGGTCGTGGTCCCAGGGTCCAGGGATCGAGTCCCAGATTGGGCTCCCCACAGGGAGCCTGCTTCTCCCTCTGCCTGTGTCTCTGCCTCTCTTTCTGTGTCTCTCATGAATAAGTAAATAAATCTTTAAAAAAAAGATTAATTTCTCAAACTTGGTGACCTAAGAACAAATTTTAAAAAGGGCAAAAAAATTCTCATTGATGCCTGAGAATATATCTGTGGGTCCTCAAGTCTCCATTGACCCCATGTGACGCACGTTGGCTTAAGGAGCCTTACTCCATGAAATCTCTTCCGATTGTAAATCATTAGTGTGAACGAGATGACTTTTTTTTGTTTTCCTTTTTAACCAGTAAAATACGTCTTAGATGATAATCAAAATGTAAACTAGAAAATCCTGTGAGAGCTCTCTGACCCTGGAGAGTGCATCTGTGAACCTGGATCAGGTGGTGGATAAGATGCTGTCCATTTCTACATTTGAGTCTGTGCTTTGTAGGGTGACTCACAGAGCCAACTCCTGTGCTGGGTTGTACGCTCCTAAACAAGAGGGATGTGTTTGTGACCACCCTGAATGTCTCAGGGCATCTTGGGTATAGAATGTGCTCGATAATTTTTGATCTGACGGCACTATAAATGGACTCTGGTAGTGAAGGCAGTAAATAGGACAGTAATCCAAATTTGAATCCCATCTTTCTGCCAAACTAGCGATTTATGATCGGCCTTCTTACTCCACCCCATCAGTGGAAGATGCCAGTGGCCTTGGCAGCGACAGGTCTTACTCCTCATTAACTGTTTCAGGATCTAATTAGCTCAGTGCCTGATAGGTTCTTGCTTCTAATCAAATTGACAAAGATAAAAAGCAATCGAAACGAGTCTGATCGGAAGGAGAATTGAAAACATAAAATCCTGCTCTTGGCCTTCAGGCCCTGCGTTTTCTGGGCTCTCCCTGTCTCCTGAGCCTCCTCTGAGCCACTTTCCCTCACTCTTGCTGTTCCCTCTGTCTGAAACACTATTCTCTCTACTCTTTGCCTAGATCTCTCCTTTCTCTCCTGCAGGTCTCCAGGTGTTTCTTCCTTGGCACCTGTTGGAGCCCTTCCATCAGAGTCAAGCCTTCCGTTGAATGCCCTCCTAGCCCCTGTGTCTTTCCTTTACGGCACTTAGTTATATTAGTTTTTGAGTTTATTCCATTTCTGTCTCTTCCATTGGACTATAATCTTCTTAAGGTAAGGAACAATGTCTAATGATTGTCTCCCTGATACCAAGTATGATATCCGGCATAAGGCAGGAAACTCTATAAATAAGTGAACATTTGCGAATCCATAAATGAGACAAGCAAACGGGTTTCTTTTTAAGAAATTCATATGCATTCAGCACTGTGTTAGCCACCAGCAATTGGTACATTTCTCAGCCTGTTAAAGGAAAAAATAATTTTTTTCCCCTAAAACTAAGATCTCCCTTTTAAAAGCAGCAGCCCAGGCCCTGCTGCCTGTCAAACACAACTACATAGCCAGATTGACTAAAGCCAGATCTACTCCAGGACCCTGTTTCACACCGTTTCCAATAGGATATGAATCAGACAAGATACCATCAACCAAGCATTCGGTCAGGAAACAGGACCCTGGTAAGCCTTTCAGGACGACCCGTCTTACACTGCCCGGATCCAGCCCTCCTGACAGCCTCTACTCTAGTGCCGACAATGGAACACACTGGAAACTCCACAAAATGTGATTTGGAGCCAGGCGGTGGGCAGGCCCGTGAAGCGTGCTAAGTGTGGAAATTCCCTTCAAGCCTTTCAAGCAGCTCAAAGCCATGAGCTAAGGAGGGACTTCAAAACTCCAAAGAGAAATTCCACTTTCCTTTTCCTCTGCTCTGGTCTTTCTATTCCAAACACAGCCCTGCTGGTTGGAGCCACTTCATGAATGTGGGATTGTTAGGGTCGGCCCGGAGACTAGCCATTATTTTTCTTAGGTTAAAAAACACATGCCCACACAACTTGGCATACATGTTCTCTTTCATTGGCCCTTGAAGAAATCAATATCCCGGTCTGGGGTTACCAGCTGTGGTTCATATACATCTTGAGGTGTACTTGCTTTATTTTATAGCTGCTGACATTCTTCTCGGAAGCCCCAAGCCCTCTCTCTGGCCCAAGCTCAAAGATGGACAAGGTGTATAGTCAGTGCTTTCATGGGGTCCTTCTTACACCCGGTTGCAAGGATTTACCATGGGAACCCACTCCTGCTTCCCCTCACTTTTCCCTGTGAGCTCTGGAGCCATTTCTAAGGAGACAAAATGCTGTCTCTTTGTTTTACCAAGTTAAGGGACTCGAATCTTAATTTGTTTCAGGCTCTGCCACTAGCTGTATGTTCAGGGGAAGGTCCTTTCCTCAAAAGTTTAATTTCTTAATCTGTAAAATGGAAATAATAATTGTATCTATTCATAGAGTTGTCATTAAAAAAGATACTACAAGTACAGCATTTAGCACAATGCCTACTCATTGCAGTTGATTAAAGATGGCCACAATTTTTCCTTTCTGTTCTTTTTTTTTTTTTTTGCTATCCCTTCCACTGAAAGGTAGAGTCGAATTCCAATCTCTGGGGGGTGTGGGTTTTAGTAGCTTGCTTGATGAATGGAACAGAGTGGAGCTGATTTTCTGAGACTTCCAAGTTTAGGTCATGAGAAATTCTGGTTTCTGTCTAGTTTCTTGGAAAGCTGATTCTGGGGGACACCAGCTGCCATGTAAGAAGTTCAACTACTCCGAGGCCACCAGGATGTGAGGAAGCTCAAGCTCGTCACACGAAGCCTCTGTGTGGAGAAAGGGGCCAGGCCAGCCCCACCCTTTCCAGCTATTCCAGCCCAGGCACCAGCATGTGAATGAAGAATGTTCATTTCAGGTCTAGAAGGTATAACTTGGAGAAGAACCAAGGAACCCGGACACCTTCCAGAATCCAGTCTCCCGAAGATGGCCTTAAGCAAGCCAACGATTCTCCAGCCGCTGGAGCCTTTGAGCCACCCAGCTGAGCAACATCACCTCTCTCCCTAAGGTCTGGGGTGGTTTGTTATGCAACAACAGAAAATCAGAACACGTAGTAAAACTCTAAAAAAAAAAAAATAGTGATTGTTACTTAATAAAAACATTATTATCAGCATTTGGAGAAGAAAGTCACAATTTCTCCTTAAACTCTGAGCTTTGCGATCTGCAGGACACATTATTTTTGAGGATGTATGGTCCTAAAGGATCACAAAGGGCTGGAAGAGATAGTAGAGTGTGGGGAAATAGGGATAGAGGAGAGGGAACCCCCCTTCGCCTTCCAGTGCCCTGCACAGTAGTTGGCGCTTCACAGGCACGCAACAAATGTTTCCTTCGTGACTGAATGACAGACATCTTACATCTTTTTAGAATATCAGTTTTACTACAGGATTATCTTTCCAATCTAACATATTTTATCATAGGACTAGAATACAAAAGTCTTTAAAGTTTTAGAGATAAAACATGAGATATCCCAAAAAGGAAAAAATATACGTCAGGTTGGCCATTCAGGTTCTGAGTTCCCCTTCTCCGCCATCAGGAGTAACTAGCCAATGTATTCATTTAACAAATACATGAGTGCCTACCGTGTGCCAGCCACTGTTTTAGGTACTGGAAATACAGTGGTGAACAAACAAGAGTTACCTGTGTCTTGGAGCTAACATTCTAGTTGACGGAAAAAGTGACCAAGAAGATCAGGTGTGTGTTTTTGAGTGCTGGGAGAAAAACTGAGCAAAGGGAGGGGCATGAGAAGTGCTAAGAAGGAGTAAGAATTGCTCTTGTTAAAAGGATGAAGAACAAAAACCTCACAGACAAAATGACAATGGAGCAGAGACTAGAGACAGTGCAGGAGTGAGTCACATGGGTACTTGAGGGGAGAGGGTGCCAGGCAGAGGGAACAGCATGTGTACAGGTGTGTTTGAGGAATGGTCAGGGGAGCAAGGTACCCAAGTGAGAAGCGTCTCAATGAAAATGCTAAGAGATGGGGTCAGGGAGTTGGCTAGGGACCCGGGGCACCTCATGGACCATTGCCAAGACTTGGGTTTTTATTCTGAGAGAAGTAGGGAACCACTAGAGGGTTCTGAGCAAAGAGACAATGTGGTTTGATTTTTCACTTTTAAGGAATCCCTCTAGGACACCCGGGTGGCTCAGCGGTTGAGCATCTGCCTCTGGCTCTGGTCGTGATCTGGATCCCGGGGTCCTGGAATCAAGTCCCACATCAGGATCCCTGCATGGAGCCTGCTTCTCCCTCTGCCTGTGTCTCTGCTTCTCTCTGTGTGTCTCTCATGAATAAATAAATAAATAAATAAATAAATAAATAAATAAATAAAATGTTTAAAAAAAATAAAGGAATCCCTCTGACTACTGGGTAGAGAATAAGCTGATGGAAAGTGGAACAGAAGCAAAGAAACCATCTGGGATGGTGACTTGGTACAAAAAAATTGAAGAGTAGAGCTCTGGACAATAAGGACCTTGACTCTGACTCAGGTGTGGTGAAACCAAAGGGAGATTCTCCTTGCAGCCTTTCCACATGGCTTACACTTTTCATGGCCTAGCATCTGGGCTTCTAGGAGGAGCGTCCCAAGAACAAGTAATCCAAGATGCAAGTAAAAACTACCAGTTTTCTCATGTCTGTGCTAGGCACAGAGTTGGCACAATGTCCCTTTTGCTATATTCTATTGGTCAACACGATCACAAGTCAGCCCATATTTTAGCAGATGGAAGATAGAGAAAGGGAAGTGATGGCAACCATCCCTGAAGATGAGCCACTCTATGGAGTGTCTCTAGAGGGTATCTTCTAGATTCGGTGGGAACAACAGGAATTGACTGCCAGACAATTGAACAGTTATGGAGAAGAAAAAATAGCTAGATTAACAGATTTAAATATGCCTATTTGTAAACAAAACAAAACCACAAACCTATCTCCATACCCCCTCTGCCCACACTAGCTAGCATTGCTCCCCATTCCCCACACATACACCTGGAGGCAGAATGAGGTGGTTCAATATTCTAGCGAACCAGGTGGTGGGGCTGAGCTACAGAGTAATTGGCTTATGTCATTGTCTTATTATTAAATGATTCCCCCAGGTTGGCATGGCCTGGGGAACTACCTGTTACACCTAAGTAAAAATTCAGGCTCCAAGAACTAAGATTTGCCCATCATGAAGGCAATTCAAAAGAATATGCTGTGGGTTCAAAGACAATTTCCAGAGAGACATGCATTCTTAGAATATTTTCAGTAATGGCAAAATCATCGGAATAAGCAGTTGACCTCGTCCCTGGGGAACCATGCTCATCAAAATGTATGTGTTCAGGACTGTTAAAATTCCAACTTATTACCAAATAGTTGCACCTTATGCACTTGGATACCTATGAAAACGCTTCCAGCCCCTCCATTTCAGCCATAACAACCAACTGACAGTCTCCTATACCTTGGAGAGGCTTTGAGAGAACGGTGCTGTAGCCAAGTTTAAAAGGAAAAGATAAAAACCTCAATAAGGAAGTACTATTGATGATCCTCTTTACCCATTCTCTTTGAATTAATCTAAGATGTATGAGGAATGAGTTTTTCCCAGCTTTGGGGGCAGGGCTCAAATCCTCATTCATTCTTTTCTCTCATTAATTTCTATGTCCCCCCAGGGAAAAACGATAATCCAACCTAAGAACAATTCCATAGTCTAAGCCAACGGAATCCTGGAGGCAACGTCAACCAACATTCACTGATTACTAACACTTGTTTTTCAGGATCTTCTTCAAGCATCCCTTCCACTGGAAGCTTCCTCTAATCCTTTCCCTGCAATAGTCATATCATTCCAACCACCATTCCCTTCACTATTCCATTAAAGAATTTGAATCTTTTTTCCCCCCTATATTTAACTCTTTGTTTTTCCTCTTTCTCTCTTGCTAGATTTGGAGTTGCTTGATATCAAGGACAACAGCACATTCATCTCCAGGTACCCAGTACCTACCACAGTGCCTGACTCTGCAGGCAGCACTCAGTCGGTGCTTGCTGGATGGATAAATGTGGTGGGTGGTTCTACAATCAATTTTCCAATAAGGTGCACTGAGGAACCAACAAGGTCAGTTTAATTATAACCACAATAAAAAAGGCCTGGCCTTAAGGAGGTTGCCCTCAAAAACAAAAAAATAAATAAACAAAATTTGCATATGAATAATTATGATCTTACACAGGTTAGAATAAGGTATAGAGAAAGCATACTAGCTTATGAAATTTGTGTTCTAGACCAAGCTCAAGGTCTAAGGAGCAGTAGGACCTTTTATTTGTCCACTTGACTATTTGTTGACTGCTTTCCATAAACCATGTATATCCATCTTTGCTTCACTTAAGAACTTTCATTTGTTCCTAAAATTCCTGCCATGAAATGAAAAAACTGTTGGGTGCAAAAATACTCCCATTAATATTAAGTTAAAGGGAAACATTACGATGTGATCCACTTCTGAGACACCAAACAATTTTCACAGGTATAAAAATATACAGCTGAACAATAAAAAAGAGGTACTGATAAATAGTAAACTTTGAAAGGAAATCAATGTCCTGTATTGTAAGGATGACATTATAGTTGGTGATGGGAGGGACTCGTTCTTTGAAGACCACATTCTGCACCATTTTAGTCACCACTTTTTTAATTGGAGAAGGGCTCATTCCTTCCACTCAAACTGCACTTGTAAAGAAAGCTTTACACAGAAAAAACATTTGGGGGGGTACAACTTAAAAATGTATAAACACGAGAGCACTTCAAAGCACATGGAACTGAGGCACGCTCACAACAACCTAAAGAGCTGTAGATGGCATTCTATCTCTCTTGCTTGACTTACATACAGAAAACAAAATCCAAACATAGCACACAATTCAATTTGTTCATACAATAGTCCCCCACTAGGAACTGTTGCGTTGAACAAGTTGTTGCATTTTTCTTTGCCCGAAACTGGAATGTTGAAAATCACTCCTTATGGTGTATTGGGCAAGAAAAAAGGCATTAAACAACAACAGTAAGCCAGCAGTGGCAATGTATTATTTAGTGGCCCATAACAAATTATCTCAAAATGTAGTGGCTTAAAACTACATATAAGCAATTTTAAAATAGTTACTATCGCACAGTTTCTGTGAGTCAGAAATTCAGGAGCAGTTTAGCCGGATGGTTCTAGCTTGGGGTCTTTTAAGAGGCTGCTGTCAAGATGTTGGCTGGGACTCCAGTTATCTGAAGACTTGACTGGGGCTGGAGGATCCACATTCAAGATGTACTCACATGGCTGCTATTGCTATGCAGTGGTGGGGTCTCAGTTTCTGACCACATGAGCTTCCTCATAGGGCTGCTTGATTGTCGGTAAGCAGCTGGCTTTTCCCAGAATGAGCCATCTGTGAAAACAAGACAGAAGTCATGATGTCTTTTATGATCCAGTCTCAAGAAATTTATACATCATCAATCTTGAAATGTCCTATTGGTTCCATAAGTCATCCTATTCATTGTGGGAATGACTACACATGAGTATGAATACTCAATATGGAGAAAGAATCATCATGGGCTATTTGGGAGGCTGAAACAACAGATATTATAATGTTTCAAGAGCCACTATGTGGAAGGCTTGTTAGTTAGAGGTAGGATTCCTGCTTTTATGGAGCTCATTTTCAAGAGGAGAGGGGACCAAAAACAAAGAACCAAACAAGTTGGGAATTTCATTCAGCATTTGATGTTGTGAAGAGTATAAAGCAAAGTGAGATGAAGTGAGGTGAAAAAGGATCCTGTTTCCTAGTAGATAACCAGGGAAGGCCTCTCTGAGATGATATATGAATTGAGATATGAATGAAGACAGGGGGCTGGATCTGGGAAAAAGTGTCCCAGACAAGAGGAGGAAGAGTAAACCTCCTGAGATAGTACGTTTGATATAGTCAAGGAATGGACAGAAAGAGCAAGGAAAGCAAAGAGGAAGGTTGTAGGAGACGAGGTCAGAGTCACAGTAGCGGCTAGAATACAGAGCTTTGTAGGACTGAGTAAAGGATCTGAATTTTATTCTAAGTTGATGAAAAGCCATTTACCTGCTGAGGGTATTCAGCAGGTAAATGACAAGATCTAATTTACATTTTCTAAAAAAAAATAAATTTTCTATAAGCCACTCTATGAAGGAGATTCTTTAAGAGTCGATTGCCATAACCCTGGCAAGATATTAGAGATAATAACAGGGTAAGGGAATTTGTTAAGTCAGGATATGTTTTGGAAGTAAAAGCATTGGGTGGATTGGGTAAGGATGAGGGTAAAGAGTCAATGGTAAACCCATGCTTTTTAGTTTGATGAAGAGAATCATGCTACCATTTATAAAATGGAGAAGATTGGTGGATTAACAGGTTTTGAGGAGAAAAATCAAGAATTCCCCTTGGACATTTCAATTTGAGGTGCAGATATGTTATGCAAGTGGAGAGGGAAGACAGTCACGGAAGATGATGGACAGATTTGTATGGAACACAGAGGACATAATATAAACTTGGGATATATCTTCCTGTACACAAGTTAAGATAAATTTTGGTTGTGTGATTTCAGAAGAAAGAGAGCCTATATCTCACTGGGCATATTCTGGAGGATTCGTGCAGGAAATGGTGGCATTTGGGCTGCCCTTTCAAAGAAAATTTCACCAGTGGGGACAACAGAGGAAAGCTTAAAAGGACAGAGGAACAGTCTGGAGGAAGACAAGAAGGCCAGTTCGGGGGCAGCTGCAGTGACGCGTCTGAGGGACGATGGTGGAAGGGGCAGTGCCGGTGGTGGCTGGACAGGGGCGGAAAGAGCATCTTCCACACACTTGGCAGAGGTAGTCAAAAATAACATGGTAGTTGGCTGGACCAGGAGGAAGAGAGAGGAGTCCAAGGAGGGGGAAGCTTTGACCCCACCAGTGACGAAGAATAGTGCTGTGTCAGGAGCTACTTTGGGGTTTTGTCCGTTCATGGGGGTGGGTTGGGCGGGGGAAGAAGGGATGACTGTAGGAAAATGATGAGTCTAAAATATCAGCAAGATGCCCAAAGGGTATCCCATTGCCGTGCTCTAGAAAAAGGATTGGAAATACAGTTTGGGGCTTTTGCTGCCTAATGATATCCTGAGGACAAGAGGAAAGACTTCGTTAGGAGAAGAGAGAGAAGAGAAAGAATGGGGTTTCCCAGGCCAGCAGCAGTGGGCAGGGGCAGCCACTCCAATCCCCAGATGATAATGAGCATTTACAAGCTGACCACTTTGGCTCTCCTTCCTTGAGCCTCAGCCTCTTTAAAAAAAATTTTTTTTTTTAAGATTTCATTTATCCATTCATGAGAGACAGAGAGAGAGAGAGACATGGGCAGAGGGAGAAGCAGGCTCCCTGCGTTGGGGAGCACCATGCAGGACTCGATCTTGCTACCCCGGGGTCACAACCTGAGCTGAAGGCAGATGCTCAACCACTGAGCCACCTACACATCCTGAGCCTCATCCTCTTGGTTCAGATTAGGTGCCCAATAAACACATGAATTCCCCTGAGTGGTGACTATCTCTTTGGCCTGCAGCTGTCCCCCAGGGTCATCTCTCCTCAGCTGTAGCTTCTACTGTGGCCCCCTGTAGACCCCAGGGGTGCCCTTTGCTCTCCCCTGAGGTGAGGCTCTCTGTTCTAGCCGTTGTGTGTCTCTGACCTCATCTCCTACACCCTGCCTTCCTCACTGCTGGTGTGGATTCTCTCGGACCTGCTTCCCTCAGCACGGGGCAGGGCTACTGGTAGTGGGGTAGGGGTGGAGATACTTATTGTACTATTTATTATTTTTTTTTAATTTAAGCAGGAGAGGCAGAGGGAGAGAGAGTCTCAAGCAGACTCCACGCTGAGCACAGAGCCCATTGTGGGGCTCGATCCCACCACCCTGAGGTTATGACCTGAGCTGAAATCAAGAGCAGGAAGCTTAACCAACTGTGCCACCCAGTTGCCCCACTTATCATATAACTTAAACCCTAGTTCTCTCTACTCTTTCATTGTTTGCTACTAGTTCTACCCCTACAAGCACCGGGGTGGGCAGGTGAGCAGGGCTCCACAAGTCAGTTTGAAAGAGAGACAGACCTACAGTCATGTGCGGCACACTGGGCAACGTGGTCTCACCCCAGAGACTTTAAAAGAGAGGGACACTCATGGGCCGCCTGGGTGGCTCCATTGGATAAGCATCTGACTCTTGATTTTTGGCTCAACTCATGATCTCAGGGTCCCGGGATCAAGACCCTCGATGGCTCGGGCTGCTTAAGGTTCTCCCTCTCCCTCTGTCCCTCCCCTCACCCTGCTTGCACTCACCCTCTCTCTCAAAAAAAAAAAAAAAAGAAAAGAAAAGAAAAAAGAGGTACCTCCATTAAGGGTGTATGTTTGGGTGGGGAGATTTATCCTTAGTGACCCCACACATTTCTGTTGTTTACATAAAAATGAAAAAAAAATGCTTTAGCAGGAAACTACCCCTCAGTATGTCAAAAAACACCAAGGTAAATCAGGCAATTTCAGGAAATGTTGTACTTTAGGGAGATGGCTTGGGCATTAAGATATTGCAACCCCTGCCTAGGGCATTGGTTAGCTCCCCAACGGACACAATTTACTATAATGTAGTGTCTGTCATGGTTTGACTTGATTTGCCCCCAGGAAAGTGACTGGATCGTCACATCACACCCTCCAAGTTAAAACTACTCACGTTTCTTGGTTCTGACCCAGGGCCAACGAAGCCGTCCTTTCCAGCAATGTCAGCTGTGAGTTTGAGGTATCACCTGGCCTTTTCTCAGGAATTCCCATTTCCAGTTTCTCAGGGGCCAAAACAAAGGCTTCGTATGAGTTGCTGTTTAGGTTCTGGTCCCTGGGCCTATCCCTCTTCTCGCCTCATTTTTCTTCCTTGTGGACTGCAGCGTGATCCATCTACCCTGACTCTTATCAGACAGCCCAGCTCTATTTTTTAATCCCGCAAAACAATTTATCTTGCTTTCCAAACCAACATCAGTGCCTTCAAATCAAAGGGACAAAAGTGTATCGTTCTGATTTTCTGCCTTTGAGGCTTCTGAGACCTGGGTTCTTGGGTCAGCTCTTCCTCATTCTGCATGAGCAAGTGCTCATTGTAGTTAGCCTGGCTTTCTGCTTTTCCTAGGGCCTCACCTCCCCTGCTCTCCCTCCCGTGATCAAAGGTTCACCCTCAGGTCTCTGGGAAAGAAAAAAAAAAAGCCATCTCTCCCCATTCAACACGCTGCTAAGGTTGGGAGTGGAATGGGGCCAGATCCTATCTCCAAGGAAGGGGAGGAAAAGGAGTCTTCGAGTAGCCTGCTTGGGCTACCATACAAAGTGTCACAGACCGGAAGCCTTAAGCAACAAAATTTTTACCGTCTCATAGTTCTGGGGGCTAGACAACCAAGATCAAGGCGCTGGCAAGGTTGGTTCCTTCTGAGGGCCGTGAGGAAAGGATCTGCTCCAAGCCTCTCTCCTTGGCTTGTAGATGACCGTCTTCCCTCTGTGTTGCTCACACAATCTTTTCTCTCTACTTGCCTCTATCTCCAAATTTCCTCTTCTCATAATGACACCAGTCATACTGGATTAGGGCCCACCTTCATGACCACTTTAACCTCGTTAAGACCCTAACTCCAAATGCAGTCCTATGCTGAGGCACTGGGTGTTAGGGCTTCAACCTAGGAGTTCAGGGAGGAGACACAACTCAGCCCCTAACAGATCTCCTTTTGACTGTGAAGCTGGATTGTGGGTCAGGCTGAGCCTCAACTGGGAACCAGCAGCACCTCTGTGGTGCGCATCTCCTGTGCCTGCTGCTGCTCCACGATGGCCTCTCAGGCTAACTTGGTTCTATGACAGGTGCCTTCCATCATGGACGAGTTCATTACATTCGTGCTTCTTCCCACTTGGCAAGGTGGACTATGTCTCAGATCCGTGGGATGCTTGCTGCTACTTACAGCCCTTCTAAGAGGCCGTGAGAGAGAAGGAGGGAAAGCCCATCAAATGGTGTGATACTGCACCTCTTATGGGCTTCTGTTCTCCTTGTTAATTTATTGCTTGGGTCACCCTACAGATGGGCAGTGAGAGGGTGGACCAACTAGCGTCTGCCAGAATTCAGATATCTTTCTTTAATGAAGACTTCCTTGTCTAGCTCCACTCCCCAGCGCTGGTGGAGCAAAAACACTTCCTCCTGTGGATTCTTAAAGCCCTTAATTTGAATACTAAGCATATTATTGTGATTATTTCTGTACATGTCTATCGGGACACCCCAACCTGCCAGCCCTTCGATGAGAGCATCTAGCTCATTTAGGCTACTATAGAAAAATTCCCTATGCTGGGTGGTTTATAAACAACAGAAATTTATGTCTCATAGTTCTGGAGGTTGGGAGGCCCAAGATCAAGGGGTCAGTAGATGCGGTGTCTGGGTAGGGACCCACGTCCTGGTTCATACGTGGCCATCTGCTTGCTATGTCCTCAAATGGCAGAAGGAGCAAGCGAGCTTCCTAAGGTCTCTTTTCAAAGGGCGCTAATTCCAGTCGTGAGGGCTCCACCCTCCAAATACCATCACAGCCGGGATTAGGTTTCAACACAGAAATTTGGGAGGGTGAGTAGGGCCCAAATGTTCAGTCTATAATGGAGAGGAAACAGTTCTGTGTCTTCTGCATCAAACACCCACGGCGTATCTATGCAATGCTTTTATTCAAGGTTAAGTGACTAAATAAAAGAGCCGACAATGTCTGTGCATCAGAGAAGTTGCTCGTACTAGCACAGCAGAGAACGACAGCGAGCCTAGTTAGTACACGTGTAAGTTCAGGTCCCCTGAAGCAGACACCGAAACAGGGCTTTAGACACGCAGCGAGTGCCTGTTGTTAGTGGGGCGAGTGTCTGTGGGAGAAAACAGGTTGGGCGCTGGTGGGCCTTCAGCAGAAAAGGCAGGAGAGGGCCTTCAGGCCCAGTGTTGCTCTGAGCCCCATGAGGGAGGGGGTAGGAGAGTCTCCAGCACCAGTTCAGCTCCCAGAAATGGATCCACACTAAACTCCATGAGCTCAAGCTGCTGACAGAGGAGCCCCAGGTATTCTCAAGAACGAGCAAGTGTGGGCATCCCCCCTCCTTGATCCATCAGTGGCTTGTGGCAGCAGCGGGTGGGAAGTGTGGCCTTGGGGCAAGCCTGATGCAAACACAGGTTTAGAGCACAGCAGCTGGGGTCCTGTATTGTGAACACACACACACACACACACACACACACACACACAGGGTTTATTTATTTTTTATTTATTGTAGGACTGCCTTCCTCCAATTCCTCTTGCCTCCAACTCCTGCCTCTGAAAACCACAAATCTCATCTCTGCATATATTTCTTATTTTCTGTATATTATTAATGCTTTGAGATTTTGAAAAACCTTCCCCGGCTGGAGAGACATTGCCCCCCTAGGAGTGGCCAGTCCTGAGATAACAGGCCTCGGAGCCAAGAGCGGGCCTTTGACACGCGAGCTAACCAACCAGAGTGCAAGGTTCTTTCTCTGGCCTGAGCGGCCCAGGAGGCAACGATCCCTGAAGGACCCCAGGACCAGGTACTGGGCAACCAGACACCCCCCCTCCAGCCCGCATCCACCCAAAGCTTTCTTACATCCTAAACTGTTTCCCCTGCTCTGCCTTGCTTCTGCAGAAACCCCAGTAAAGGTCATAACCTAGATCCTGCCTTGCAGCACTTAACCAGAGCCTGGTTCCTCCCCTGTGACCCTGGGGGGCTGCACCTGCCCCCTCTCTGGGTCCCACAGTACGTGCACTTGGTGTCCCCTCTGGGGTGGCCCCTGGCTGACCATGGGCTGCAGGACTCAGAGCAGCCTCGCTGCAGGGGAAGGGCTGCAGGGGGAGGTCTCTGTGGCCCCCGGGCCGCAGCCACCAAGCCGCCCCCTGAGGCTCGGGGCCTGTTGGGGTCCTCTCCCCCGCCCGGCCGTCCCCCTGGGTGTCCACACGCGGGGTGCAGGGGGGCGCGGAGGCCCGGCCTGGGTGCGATGGGAAGGGGCGCCGGGCAGGGTACGCGGGCCGTGGGTCTGGGATGCTCTTTGTTGAGCTCCCGGGGTCTGGAAGGAAGCGGCTATGCTCTTGTTTAATTCCATATGAGCAGCTTTTTTTATTTTTACAAATAGTCCTCTCGCTGTTAGGGAGTGAGTGAGCGACATAAATCATCATCATGTCTCTGGCAGCCGGGATTTCTCGGGCATGGTCCTCATTAAAGTCTTGAGTTGCAGGGTTCCTGGAGACCTTCCTTTGATACCTAAAAACATCAAACTGAAAAAGCCTGGTGGGGGGGGGAGGAGGAGGAGGAGGAGAAGGGAGGGGGAAGGGGAGAGGGGAAGGGAGGAGGAGGAAGCGGAGGAACAGGAGGGAGAGGAGGAGGGAGGAGAGGAGGAGGGGGAGGGGAGGAGGAGGAGAGAGGCTGGGGAGCTCACGAGGACCCCAGAATCTCTGTTGGGAAGTAGCGAGGCCAAAATAGTGATTATTATTCACAACTAAAAAAAAAAGAAAAGAAAAAAGAAAAGGCAAAAAGGAGCCGAGCAGCAGAGGCAGCAAGACTTCCCGCGACCAGGCTGCGGCGAGGCCGCACAAAGCGGAGAGAAAGCGACGGGCGCAGGCGGGAAGGGAAGGTTCTCGAAGGTGACCCCCCTGGAAGGCAATCCCCGAGCCGGTCCTCTGCAGTCAGCGCAGCGGGCTGTGGCCCTCGGGGACCCCAGCCTCTCCGAAGGCCCCTGCATCCCCGGGGCTGGGTCACTGGGAAGGGGGGGCGGTCCCTGCGGAGCCCGGGGCCCAACTCCTGTAAATCAGGTCGTGTTTCGAATGCATGGACGCACGGATGCGCAGATGCAAGGATGCACAGATGCACGGATGCAAGGATGCACAGATGCACGGATGCATAGATGCAGGGACAGACAGAGACACGGATGCGGGGGGGTGCTGGCCGTGTAAGGGACCCCGCGGTGACTCTTTGGGAAAAAGTGAAAAATCACCGCCGACTGGATCTTGTTTGGCGGGAAGTAACCGATGTTTCGGGGCGCTGAGGGCACGCCTGGCAAGATGCGGGGGCCCCGAGCCTGCCTTCAAATGAGGTGTTCCTGAGCGTGCGCGCGGCGCTCCGGCGGGTGAACCAGGGTGAGCCGAGGACAGCGGCCGGTGGGTGTCCCTCTGAGTAACCCCGCAGTACTTCTCCATCCCGGAGACCAGGGTGGCCCAGTTGTCTTTTGGAGGCCTGGATCAGGCGCTCAGGGCCAAGCCCGCATCCTCCGTGACCTGAGTCAGCTTTCCAAATCACTATCCGCCGCCGCGGTGATCATCCCCTTCTAGGGCTCGCCCCGGCAGTCTCAGATGTCCCCTGGTTCGCTCTGGGCTCCGGTGTATAGTCTGCTGTTACATAGATTTGCATACCTGCGGAGCCAAATGATGTCAGGAAGACATACACGGACGTTGTAGCCTCTAACATTTGGGAAATGCATTTGTGAACTGTGTCTGAAAACAGATCTTAAAATAATTAGGGAGAGGAAACCCAACCCAACCCGGTTGGCAGGGATGCAGCTTTAGCCTGCGATAGGGCACAGACTCGGATGTTAGACCGCATGCAGTGAAGCCCAGCCCTACCCTGTGGTTAGATGACCTCTGGCAAGCTATCTAATCGGCTTTATGTCTTGGTTTGCTTATCTGCAAAATGGGAATGAACAACCGAATGTACCTCCCAGGGTATTTGTGGTGATTGAATCAAAAGTCTTTTACATCTGAAGGCTTAGAAGAACACCGGGTATATAGCGCACACTCGGTGCAGTTATTACACGATTGGAGTTCATTTAAAAAACAACACCCTGGACATAGATTGCAAGGCTTAAGAAGTTCAACTGTCCGGTATTAGCTAGTTGTCAGCTGGATGAAGCATCATAAAGGGACAATGTGGGCAGCCCGGGTGGCTCAGCGGTTTAGAGCCTGCCTGCATCCCAGGGCCTGATCCTGGAGACCCCGGATCGAGTCCCACGTCGGGCTCCCTGCATGGAGCCTGCTTCTCCCTCTGCCTCTCTCTCTCTCTCTCTCTCTCTCTCTGTGTCTCTCATGAATAAACAAATAAAGTCTTTAAAAAATAAAAAAAATAAATAAAGGGACAATGCGTGCACTAGAGTCGTACCACGGCTGGAAGCCTGTTCTGTGTCTCCAAGGGGAAAGGAAGTCTGAGTAAGCCAGGTATTACCCTGGCCGACACTATTCAGAGGAGCAGCCCTGGCATTTAGAACAGAAAAAAAGATCTCGTAAAGGAATCACTGGGTCCAGCCTCTTACTTCGTAATGAGGAAAAACAAAGAAAACCTCAGATGAAGTCAGAGACTTAGAATCACCACAAATACCCTAGGAGGTACATTCTATTATTTATTCCCATTTTACAGATAAGCAAACCAAGACATAAAGACTGAAAAAAAAAAAAAAAAGGACAACATGTGTGTCTGAGCTGTCAGACCAGGATGCATGCTTCCCAGTAAGGAAGGGATTTTCTCTGCAGCTCGAATAGGTCATGATGCACTTCATCAAACAGAGAGGATGGTTATCACCCTTGCTCTGGTGAGGGGGCAGGGGCAGGGGAATAATAATATGCCTTGTCCAAATAGAAGAGCCGAGAGGTAGCAGGTTTAGTGACAAAGAGCTTGTTTTTACGGGTTAAGGTTTGTTCCAAAGTTCTAGGGAGATCTTGGAAGGTGACCATGTCCGCATGGGTACTGCTGACACAGCAATGCCATGTCCCACGCCCGGAGGAGAGTCACCCTTGGGCCAGCATAGACGACACTCCTGGCACCGTCACCCCTGGTGGGTGACCAGCGCATGGATGAGAAGCCCTCTGTGGGACAAGCCTGCCACAGCCCAGCAGCTGCTCCTGTGAACCAGTGCAGAGACGGGGTCCTGAGGGCCCCACTTCGGCCCCTGGCACAGGCTGGGAAGGGTTAGTGGAAACAAAGGCCTGTTGGCCCGGCGGTTGCGGATTTACCACAGGCAGAAAGAATTCTTTTTACCTCTACCAGTTCTGCAGGCTGCACGTGCTGCCCAGATGCCGTCTTCTTAAATGTTCTTTATTAAAGTGGAATGTGCTGAGATAATGTCTCTTGGAAAAGTCTCGGGCAGAGCACAGATCCCAGGGAATTCCCAGAGACTTTCCCTTGCATCTGGGGTGGCGGTGATGAGGAGGCCGGCAGGCATCTCCCGGGCTCCCGGGTCTTGCCCAGCCCTGAGGCAGAGACCTGAGCTCATAACCAACGACCAGGTCACCTCTGTCCTGGGGCTCTTCTCCCAGGACCTGCACCGCACCCCCCAGGCCCTATGAGGCCCAAGGTCAGAGTACCCTGGCTACAGGTAACCAGGTTGGGAAGTTAAAGCCACAGCATTCCAGATACCCACTGACGTGAGTGGTAAACAAACAAAAAGTGTCTCAAGTCAGAAAAAAAATAAATAAATAAGGCTTGGGCATCCTGGTCCCAAAGCGAGATGAAATCAGAACACAGCCCCCAGAGCTGGAGAATGCAATGACCCTGCAGTTCAATGGGGTGAGTGGTCAAGCTTCCAAGGCAGCTGGAAATGCCAGGGAAAGCAAATGGGGGGCCGCTGGGGGGCGACCAGCCCAACCCTTAAGACAGAGGAATGGTGACCGGTGTTGAGCTTCCTCCCTCTGCAAAACCATCCAGGTGCAGGAGCTTGGGAAGGGGCAACAGGTGGAGGGGCACCTGCTACGGCCTGGAAAGATGCGCATCATGTCAGGGACAGAGTTAGCGGTGAGAGTTAGATGCGGCTGTGGAATTCTTTGGGGGGATGTTCAAAGAAGGAAAGTCATAGGTTGGGGCCCCTGGAGGGGCTCAGTCAGTTAAGTATCTGCCTTCAGCTCAGGTCGTGATCCCGGGGCCCTAGGATGGAGTCCGCGCTCGCTTGCTGGGGCTCTGCTCAGTGGGGAGCCTCCTTGTCCCCCTCCCTCTGCTGCTCCCCTGCTTGGGGGCTCTCTTGCTCTCTCTCTCTCTCTGTCAGATAAATAAAATAAAATCTTAAAAAAAGAAAAAAGTGATAGGCCAAGCGAGATGTGAGCCCTGGCCTGGGTGCTAAGGGGAAGCAGGAGGGCAAAACCTGCCCCGGGCACCCAGGGGGACCCCACCGTCCCACAGAAGCTTAGACATCTGTAGACTGAATTCAAAGCTCTACATTCACAGGAAACCAGACCCAGACTTGCCGTGAAGGGCAGGCGGCAGCCTCCTGGGTTCGCGCCTTTGTCTTGGCCCTGCTCTCAGGAAAGTCAGGCCGGGACAGGCCTCCTGGACAGGCCTCTGGTGTCAGATGGGATGGACTCGACGCAGTGAAGAAGCGGAAAGGAGGTCTTCTGGAAACATCACTGGACTGTAAGCTCATGGAAATAAGGGGCGGTGTCGTCAGGTTTGGATGCCCCTGCCTTCCGGGGGGGGGGTGCTGCGTGAGGGGCTGTGGTGGCTGTCGGAGGGAGGCCAGGCAAGGGGCGCTCTCCCCTGGCCCCGCTGGCCATGGCCTTGGGCGAGCTGGCTCGGACCCCTGAGTCCCAACTGTCTCATCTTCAGACAACGGCAATGCCCACTGGCCAGAGCCATGAGGAGGGGGACAGGATGACAGTCCTCTCATCTGTCGCACCGCCCTGCACCCAGGAAACCCAACCAACGTCGGCCGTCGTGGCCTTCCTTTTCCTCATCGCCATCCTCTTCCAGTTCTCACCCTGTCATTTGCAGGCAGGGCCTGACACTCCCATTCCCCGTCCTCCACGTCCCCCATGGAACACCTGCAGTTAGCACAAGTCCCCGCTCTCTCCCCCGCTCAGATCTAGAAGGAACTTCCCCTTCTCTCCCATTGCTAGCGTCCCAGACCTCCATCCCTTCCCCGGCCCTTGAGCCGCCCATGGGTGGGCCCTAGCTGGGAGCCCTGCCCCTTCAGCCGGCACCCGGGGGCGGGACCAGCACCAAGGGGAAGGCAAGAGAGGGAAAGGCCCAGAAAGGGCAAGCCCTCAACACCAGCCCCTCACGTCCCCCGCCTCTACTTCCCTCCTCACCCCTTCACTCCACATACCCAACCACTCCTGTGAGGAAAGGCCCAGAAGACCATGGAGTCCAGGCCTTCAGCTCCTGCGAGGAGAGTTCACCTAAGCAGCACTGCCTGTGGCCGCAGGCCTTCAGGTCTCCAGAACCCCACCACGATTCCTCAGGGAGCTTTTCGCCTTCCTTAGGGGGTCTAAGCAGAAAAGAGAAATCAATGGGGTTGAGGAGGAAGGCTTGCCATGGCTTGTCTCTTTCTTTTTTGTCTTTTTAAAGATTATTTATTTATTTATTCATGAGAGACACACACAGAGAGAGAGGCAGAGACTCAGGCAGAGGGAGAAGCAGGCTCCTCGCAGGGAGCCCAACGTGAGACTCGATCCCAGGACCCCGGGGTCACGCCCTGAGCTGAAGGTAGGCGCCCAACCACTGAGCCACCCGGTGCCCATAGCTTGTCTCTTCCGCGTATTTGGTAAAGGTACAAACTCTTCCAAAACCTCAGTGGTGAGTACGGTCTGTCTCCTCCTGAGGAAATGAAGAAGTGTAAGGCTGGCTTCCATTTCTCCTCATCTCAGAGCGGAGTGGGGCGATGTCAAGGGTACCTGTCTGAAGTGACAGGTAAGGGCAGTTGGAAGAGGAGCAGGTGGTTCATTGCTCAGAGGAGCAAGGAGAGCAGAAGATAAGGACTGAGCGGGGCATCCACTTGCACAGAATTCTCCTCATCCCTCCTCATCCATCACTGTCTTCACTGCCATTGAAATTCCGGCCAGAAGCTCTTAGATTCCCCACTCATGGCTTCTGAGCTAACAGAGTCCCTATTCTCACTATCCAATTAGATGCATCATGAGAGGGGAGGGAGGAGGAGGCTGCCCATCTCATGACCAGGCCAAGGTGGGAAGGCCGTGGGGGCAAAAAATATGTTCCTGTTGCCTGGGTTGAACTCAGGAACAGGTTTCCCAGCGAGATACTGGGAGTCATGGTAATTGGGTTCCATTACTGGGATCCTAAGGTCCCAGAAACCCAAGCATGAGTGAAACAGCATATACTCTGGAAAATAAAGGAATCCCATGAGATGTTAGGTTTTCTGGGCTACTAATCACACGGAGAAGAGGACCAATCCATGGAGCTTTGGGAAAACAAAGATTAGAAGGAGGACTAGTGCTTGTAAAAGAACGGGGCACGCCTCAGTCCTACGTCTAGAGATGTGTCCTAAGTAATCATCAGAAAGGCACAAAGACTGATATAAGAGAAGATCAAGAAAGCAAGCATTATTTGTAAGAGAGGAAACCTGGAAGCAACCTGAAAACTTATCAATGGGGCCATGATCAAATGAGTCTTGATATATCCGTGGGGTACTGTTCCCTCGGTCCTGTAGGAAAGGTTCGATAGCATGGAAATGCCTGGAAGGTGCTGATAAAGTATGCAAAGCTGCATAATTAGTATGATCCCAGTTATGTAAATATATGCACATCGAGAAAAGACTGGAAAGAGAAAAAAGCCATTAACAGCGATTACCTATCTCTAGGCCATGGGTTTGTACTAATTCTTTTCCACCTCTGTAACTCTTTTGCATTTTAAATGTTTCCTGTGATTATCGCCTTTATTTCTTCCAACTCCGAATTCATTTTAATGTTTCATTAAGTACATAATTTGAAAATGGAGATTTTTGAAAAGAGAAAGAAAAGTCCTCTCATTGATGACCACACAGGGCTTGATTGCTTTCTCCCCTCAACCACTAAAATAAGGGCAAATATTTAATCCCCTCTATAAAAATAAACAGCATTATCCGAATGGGGCTTTTTTGTATCTTGATTATTTTTAAGGTCTGTATTTGAATCCTGCTGCCACAAGAAAAACCCAAGATTTTCTCCAAAGAGGGAGGGTGAGCACCCAGGTCATTGCTAAACCTTCTTCATCCCATCAATTCCTTGATGGAAAAACCCCAGGGCCAAGCACTGTGCGAATCAGGGCGGCACCTCTGTCCTCTGTGCTTTGCCCCCGGAGAAGACTGAAGAAAGGCAGGCCCTCGCCACAGGAGCTGTGGAGCCGGCCCAGAGACGTCTACACAGGGTCTTCGGAGTTGCTCACTTTTCTTTATAAATGTCCAGTGTCTGGATCTCACCTTTGGGAGGCTCAGACACTGTCAGAACAGGTCCATCTCCGCAAAGGGCAGGTGAAGATGGACACAGGCAGGGGTGGGGCGGGGAGTGGAGGGGCCGGGGCTGGGAAGGTTGTGACCATTTTCAGATGACCTCTAATTGTCCCTCCTCCCGCCTTGACCTTCCTTCCCTCCCCACGCCCCCAATGCCACCACCGCACACATCCCTGCTGAAGTGGCTGCAATTTTCACTGTCTTCTCATAGGTTATTTAAAAGCCTCTGCTGGAACACCTGGGTGACTCAGTGGTTGAGCTGAGTCTTCGGCTCAGGGCGTGACCCCTGGGTCCTGGGATCGAGTTCCACATCGGGCTCCCCGCAGGGACCCTACTTCTCCCTCTGCCTGTGTCTCTACCCCCCTCTCTCTGTGTCTCACATGAATAAATAACTTTTTTTAAAGGCCTTCTGGTGCTACTGGGAAATGCCATCCTTGGGAACGTTTCTCTGCCAAAGGGCCCCTCCCCATCAAAACTATACTTGGAGAGGGAGATAACACAAATGTCCAGGTTTACCTGAAGTTCTGTGATTTCCAGGGAAGGTGCTTAGAGCACATCTGCAACCCGGAGACACTCCCCTTGGGCATCTGGACGGCCTGCGTCAGTAAGCAGCACGCTCTTCAGGAAGCAAACAATTCCAGAACCCTGAGGGATCGCAGCAATGAATGGCAATAGCAGACACTCTTCATGTTTCTTTTTCCAACCTGAAAAAAGCAAACAAACAACAAACAAAAAATTTTAAATCCCTTTCCTCTTCTCTCTATCCTGGACTTTCTTAGCCTTCCTTCCCCTCTTCTCCCAGAGTCATGTTAGTCAAATATAGAACCCCAGTTAAATAAGAATAAGCAAGGAGTAATTTTTACTATCAGCATACCCCAAGTATTGCATGGGACATACTTACACTAAAACACTATTCATTGCTCATCTGAAATTTAAGTCTAACAGGGGTATCCTGTATTTTTATTTGCTTAGAGTGGACACCCCACCCCCCAGATCGTACTTATTTTGAGAAGTCACAGGAATAAAAGATTTAAGGAAGGCAATCATTTCCTTGAGACACGAAAGGCAAAGAAAAAATATCCCTTTACTGGTCAGGAACACTTAGGACCCGGGATTTTAAACTTCTGACTTCAGGGAGAGGGAGAAATAAGTCCTACTACCGACCCTTCCTGATCATGTTTAAGTCAGCATTGATATTATTTTTGATTTAAGATCTAGAAATCTTAAAATTTTTGAAAATCTTAGAAATTTTTGAAAAAGATCTACAATCATTGTTTGCAATAACCTGGAAGTGGTGTTGTGGCCCAGCTGACACATTTTGGACTGCTTTGAATTAATTCCTCTTCTTTTTGGAGCAGAAGGTCTTAAGGCTGCTTCCCAGTTTTTTTTGTTTTAAGATTTTATGTATTTATTCACGAGAGATACGGAGAGAGAGGCAGAGACACAGGCAGAGGGAGAAGGAGGTTCCATGCAGGGAGCCTGATGAGGGACTCGATCCCGGGACTCCAGGATCACGCCCTGGGCCGAAGGCAGATGCTCAACCGCTGAGCCCCCCAGGAGTCCCCTTTGCTTCCCTGTTTAGAGTTTAGAACACGCCAATTCTTGGGGTTCTGAGTGGCTCGATTGGTTAAGCATCTGCCTCTTGGATTTGGCTCAGGTCATGAGCCTGGGGATCCTGGGATTCAAAGGCCTCGGGGTCAGTTAGGAGTCTGCTTCCCTGTGTCTCTCTGCCTCCTTGTTGCCTCCTTCCCAGCACCCCACTCATGCTCGCTCTCTCTCAAATAAAGAAATAAATCTTTTTATTATTATTACTATTTTTATTTTTAAGGGAAAGAAGACACCAATTCTTGCTCACCTGTGCTCTAGAGCTCTAATCACTGGGCGTCCTGGGCGTATGTGTTCGGCCTCAGCCCAACAGTAGCCGCCTCAGACCACGGATGGCTTCTCTGGGAAAACAGATAAGCTTGTTTCAAGGAAATACTTTTGTAGTTTTTCATAATGACACTTTATCCCCTCACATATGTAAAGTGATAAGAAAGATTTCAGTTACTCAGCACCAAATACTCTGAGTTTTTGGTAAGACTTTGTTTTTGCTAAAAGGCCTGAACAACGTCACCTGGGCCTTCGGCTTCTGGGTAAGACTGCATTTAGGTCCTGCCAGCAGAAATCGAAAAATCTTGCTTAAATAAAAAAATTCAGTGGTACTCCAGGTTACTGAAACCACAGTAGGTTATTTTTGGGTAGCAGGGTAGGTAGGTTCGAGTCCAAGTTTCACCTAGTACCAGCTGAGTGGCCCTGGGGAATTTAGTTACCCACGTTGAGCTTTGGTTTCCTCAGAAATAAAATAAGAGTCTGGTGAAGACGAAATGAGTTAATGGATGTAAAGGTCTTCGAACTGGGCCAGGCAAGAACACTCCACAAGGATTAGTGATGATTAATAGTATTATTTTGTACTACGGATGGGGATGTAAATAAAAATGATTTCCAGAAAACAGCATGGCAGTAGAATCAAGGGCGTTAAAGTTGTTCTTGCATTTGACACGATGATTCCAATTTCTAGAAATCCCACCCTAGGAAAATAATGCGAGATGTAGGTACCCACAAAGATACAAAGCGTCACGGTGTGGTTTAGCTGGATGCCAGCAGCAACCTAACACCAGGGAACTTGCTCAATAAACAAAGTATATGAGTTTGGGAGGCTATATGCCCAGTCCGTAAATGCCATGCTTTTGTTTTTTATTTATTTATTTTTAAAAAACGATTCTTTATTTATTTAGTCATGAGAAACACAGAGAGGAGAGAGAGAGAGAGGCAGAGACACAGGCAGAGGGAGAAGCAGGCTCCATGCAGGGAGCCCGACGTGGGACTCGATCCCGTGACCCCAGGATCATGCCCTGGGCCAAAGGCAGGTGCTAAACCGCTGAACCACCCAGGCTGCCCAATGCCATGCTTTTAAAGAATACTTCTCAAATGTCACAAGAAGTGATTGGGATTAACCAGAAAAGGAGAAAACATAAACAAAACATAGTTTTGTTTCATTGCATAACCACAAGGAGAGACCCTAGTTAGAGCTGCAAGGCAGGGGCTACTGACCATGTGTTTATCCTTTTAGACAGAGTTAGACTAATGGTCAGCAGGCGAGCTCATGAAGATGACATATGTATTTGCTCTAATGGGGTGGACGGGAGAAGCAGCAACGAATACAAGCAAGGATCACATCAACACACTCACGAGTGCAAGAGAGGGAACAAATAAAAGGTTGAGAGGTGGCATGATATCCCCAAAGTGACTAAGGCTCTGGCCTAGCTCTTGGGAAAACACGACAGGATGCATCAGTGACGTGTGCCATGGACTTGGGAGGCTACATAGGCAGCCTGCGCTGTACCCACGTGTCCCCCTGACCTGGGGGATGAGCATGGTCAAGGCGTAAAGCAACCATGGATTTGTTCAAGGAAAATGTCATAGAGGAATCTTGGTGAAATTGGCCTAGAACCTTGAACTTGTGAACATACTGTGTGGGGTACCCAACCGGGGCCGGTAAAGGGTTGGCTGGGTAAGGAAGAGAAACTGGGGAGCCCAGCAGGGGGAACTGGAGATAGAACCTGAAGATCACATGATTCACTCCATTTGTTGGAAAGCCGTGAAAAGCCAGGGTCGGGGGGGGGGGGGGGGGGGGGGGGGGGCATTTTGGTGGGCATTAAGGAGCCTGGGGCCCCCGGGGCACAACAGGGCTTTCAAGCACTTACTGAGTACTGGGAACATTTAATCAGCCAGCTCCCTTGGGGGGACCCCACTTTACCAATAAGGAAACTAAAGCTGGAAGATTTTAGGGTCCCAGGGCTAGAAGGGCGGAGCTCTCTCCAGTCTCAGCTTTGGCAGGTGCTAAGGACTGGAGGTGCCTGAGCCCCAGCCCACCCCCGTACCCCCACCCCCACCCTCACCCCTGACAGCGAGCTCCTCTGGGATCACGGGAGGCTCTTGCCATGAGGCCAAAACCCCAGCGAGAAACCAGAGGGCTAAAGATTCTCAACCTGTTTCTGGAACTTGCTCTCACGCTGTATTCCTCACAGAATTGGGGAATACCCGGTTTGGCTGGGTCAGCTAGTAACCCGGGATTTTCTGATGGCCCAGCCCTGGGCTGGGGCAGCTGACGCGGCCTCCTCGGCCTCCTTGGCCTCCTCGCAGCCTCCCTAAGCGGCAGG
Source organism: Canis aureus (assembly GCF_053574225.1). NCBI lineage: Eukaryota > Metazoa > Chordata > Mammalia > Carnivora > Canidae > Canis > Canis aureus. The sequence goes on along the minus strand of NC_135621.1, from coordinate 10,276,941 downwards.
TGGGGACTCCGCTGGTCCACATGACAGCCAGGGAGACACAGCTCGCCCCGGGCTTTGTCAAAGGCCCAGCGCAGTGATGGTAAAGAACATCCGAGGGTTCGGTCCCCAGGGTGGGAGTGAGGCCTGTGCCAGAGAGAGAGAGAGGGAAGGAAGGAGGGGGAAGGGGGGAGAGAGAAGGGAGGGAGAGAGAGAGAGAGAGGGGAAGGGGGAGGGAGAGAGAGATAGGGAGAGGGAGATGGGGAAGAGGGAGCGAGAGAGGGAGAGGAGGGAGGGGGAGGGAGAGAGGGAGAGATAGGGAGAGGGGGGAGGGAGAGAGGGAGGAGGTAGGGGAGCGAGAGAGTAGGAGAAAGAGAGGAAGGGAGAGAAAGGGAGAGAGAGGGGGGAGGGAGAGAGAGGGAGAGAGGGAGAAGGAGGGAGAGAGAGGGAGGGAGAGAGGGATGGAGAGAGAGAGGGGGAGAGAAAGAGAGGGAGGGGGAGGAGGGGGAGAGAGTGGGGGGGCAGGGAGGGAGCCCTGGAGGCGCAGGGGCGCTGAGGCAGCCGGCAGAGCCCCAGGCGGGCCCAGCTCCGGGCCTTCCTCCCGCGGCCTGGGCAGGTGCACGGAGGCCTGGCCGCCCTGCAGGCCCCTGGTGTGTGGGCAGCGCTCGCATCCCGCCGGCGCCGAGGGCTGCGGGTGCGGCCTCCAGCCTCTAGCCTCCAGCCTCCAGCCCCGCGGGGAGGCCTGGCCCCATGCGGAGCCAGGGGAGCTGGGGGAGCCGGGGGAGCGGGGGGCAGGGACGGCGGCTGCGGGCAGCACTCGGGGACAGCGCGGCCTGGCACCTGCGCCTCGGGCCGGGCCCTGCCGGGACATCAGCCGTTCCTGGGGCACTTGTGCTTTTCCCATCCTCCGTCCTGGTGGTCGGGGGGGGCAGCAGGCCCATCGTTCCAGGACCCCCAACTGGTGCAAACTCCCCATCACACTCCAGCAACCTCGGTGGCCCCCCAGGACAAGGGGCACCACCCTCCAAAGACTCCTCCTGACTAAGGGGCCCACGGGTTGCCAGAGAGGGTGGGGGGCCAGGGGACGAGGCCTGCGGCTGGGTCCCCGGACGCTGACCCTGGAACGACGCGACCCCAGTGGCCTGGGGCCCCCGGAGGCTCAGGACCGGGCACTGGGCAGCTCGGGGAAGACACCCGCTGCTCACATATCTAACTTGCTGTCACTGTCCTCATGACATCACATATGTCACTGTGGCTTTCCGGATTACTCCCGACTCCCAACACAGGAATCTGTTTGCCCTGATGAGTCGGTTTGAATTTTTCCTTGGCGCTGGTTTCCTTTTCTTCCTTCCTGTCGGCGTCACTTCTTAGATCTCTGCCCGTGTTTTCTGGTGTCTCCCGAACTCCCAAAACGGACGAGAGCTTTTTCTAGACCCCCGACTGACCCTTCTGGCCTTTCTCTCGCCTTATCACTCAAAAACGCTATCAAACCTCCCCAAACTGTCTGGCCGCGCTGCTTCTGGATAGATGCGGCCCAGCTTCTCCCCCTTGGTGTCTGGCGCTGTGCTCGGGCCTGGGGTAAAAGTGAAGTCATCACAACTGCTCTTTTAAGCTTAAGGAATTTGATAAATGAAGTTGTGTGGGGTCCTGGCAGGCAACATGCTCGAGCGAAGTACAGTGACCATCTGTGGACCAGTCTCCTCACCCCCTTTATTATAGGCACATATTCAAGTTCGAATTGCTTTGTTAAACTTTTGTGTGTGTCTCTCTCTTTTTATATTTCAGCTTTATACAATTACTCCCAAATCTTCCGAACTGACAGTGAGGGAGAGGCATTTGAAAGGACTGCTCAACTCAAGGCTTTTGAAGATTCGCACCAAAGTTGCATTTTTCTAATTTCCTGGCATCTTACTCTGTTCTCCTGGACTTTTCAGAAACAATTACAAGTGGATGAATAAATGAATAAATGGAATGATAACTGATTCCATCAATACTTTTGGACCATCCTTTGGACTTCCTGTCTCTAGACATTTTAGGTTTTAAAATTCATTAGCATTGGGGCGCCTGGGTGGCTCTGTCGGTTGAGTGTCCGACTCTTGATTTCGGCTCAGGCCATGATCCCAGGGTCCTGAGATCGAGCCCCACGTCGGACTCCATGCTTAGGATTCTCTTCTCTCTCTCTCTTTCTCTCAAATAAATAAATACATTGTTTAAAAAATAAAATTCAGGGATCCCTGGGTGGTTCAGTGGTTGAGTGTCTGCCTTCGGCCCAGGGAGTGATCCTGGAGTCCCAGGATCGAGTCCCACATCAGGCTCCCTGCATGGAGCCTGCTTCTCCCTCTGCCTGTGTCTCTGCCTCTCTCTGTCTCTCATGAATAAATAAAATATTTTTAAAAAATAAAAATAAAATAAAATAAATAAAAAATAAAATGCATTTAGCATCCATCAACATTGCCAAAATAAGGATGCCTGGTGCATGTTCTCAAGGATCTCAAGATCTCGTTAAGGACAATGAACAGGTATTGATTTATATGTTGTTTCTGAACATAAAGGATAATGCCTGGAGGAAAGAAGAAGGTTAGTAAACTAATTATCCTTATGTTTATAATTGGAGAATTTGTTTTGTCCACTTTATCAGCTTGGGAAACAAATTCACTCATTTATAATTTTTTCAAATAAAATGTCCTATCTTCCTATCTAGAGAGCAACTTTTTTTACCCCCTCTCTGACATCCCTCCCCTTCTTGTAATAAATGCAAGATCTGAGGGCCAGTTCTGGTCCTAGTGCTCCAGTAAAATTTGGTTTAATCAGCAGAGGAGATTTTGGCTCTTGAACTGCGGAAGGCATCCAACCGCCTCATGGCATCACCGGCTGCCAGCAGGGTTTACTGCAGGAGGGCCCAGGATGTCGTCTCTGATGGAACTAGAGGTAGAGTGTGCTCCTGAGATGTGGAACCTTTGGGGGCCCATGTCCTGCTTTTATCAGCCCAAACCTTCTTCCCTCTGCCAGGAAAAGTCAAAGCTGCTCCTTGTTTTACCTAGAGTTTCACTGAATTAACAGGTTAGTTTGGGAACAATTGGCATCTTTTCAATATTAGTCCAAGAACACAGGACTCTCAGTTTATTCGGGGTTTCTAGGATGTCCTTTAGTAAAATGTTCTCCTTTTCTTCATGTAGGTCTTACCCATTTATTGCTAGATTTTTCCTATGTGCTTCATGGTTTTTGTCTCCTCCCTTTACATTTTCTAATTGAGCATCACTATTCACCAGGGCTCTCAAATCGGACTATCTTGGTGGACTATTTTGTTAGTTCTAATGGTTATTTCACTTGGGCTTCTTGGATTTTCTACATAGATAGGGCTCTCTTTATTTCCAATCTTTATACCTGTTTTTTTCTTATTAGAGTGGCCAGGGCCTCCTCCACCTGTGAGACATACCAGCATTGACAGCTGGCATCAATGTCTTTTTTCTGCCTTCAGGGGTCTGCTTTAGCATTTCACCGGTAAACACAGTGTTTGCTGTAGTTTTAGGGTAGATACTCCTTTTTTTTTTTTTTAAGATTTTATTCATTTATTCATGAGAGACAGAGAGAGAGGCAGAGACACAGGCAGAGGGAGAAGCAGGCTCCATGCAGGAAGCCTGATGTGGGACTTGATCCCTGGTCTCCAGGATCAGGCCCTGGGCCCTGGTTTGGCAGGAGCTAAACTGCTGAGCCACCCAGGAATCCCCAGGGTAGATACTCTTTAGGTAGAGTTTGAAAAAGGAAGGATTTCCTGTCCCAAGTTTGCTAGGATTTCTCACGAGGAAAGAGGCTGAATTTCATCGAATGCAAGATCTCACGAGGCACAGGATTCCCATAACAATTACCGATAATTCAGAATAAGTTTATCTTCTGCCAACTTTTATGCTTTTACAATCTTTCCAAAGTGATCATCATAGCCACAATAGCCATAAATGAATGCCCTTCTCGGGAAGAGCGGACCTTTTAAAAAAAAAAATCACGGAGGGATCCCATTTTTAGAGCTGTTAGCAGAGCATGATGTGTAATGTAAACCGTTTCTAAATGAACTCCGTGATTACACAATACAGTTTTAAAAATAACCAAGATCGTGGGCATTAAAAGCCAAGCCATAGGTGTCATTTCATGCCCGGGTAGAGAAGAAAACCTCAAAATCCTACCTGGATAAATCGAATCCGTTTTTCCTCACTCTGCATCTTCAGAGACATCTTGTCTCCCTCAAGCTCCTAAGTCCCAGTCCCAGTTCTCCAAAAAGGAACTGCTAGAAAGAAAAATTGTGGTTCTCCACACCTAGGAATCATACTTCACTTAAAACAAACAGTTGGTAAAAATTCAGACCCAGCGGGGCTGGAACACTCAACAGCTTTGCCTTTCATGTGGCGGAGAAGGCAGTAGGCTGTTCCAGAGTGGGGACCGGTGTAAGCCCTGTCTGGAAATGTCACAAGAGTGGACATGGCAACCTAAACTTACCTGAGACCCGGTTCTGCGGCCCAGCTCCCGGTTCTGCAGCCTAGGTCCTGGTTCTGCGGCCCCGCTCCTGGTTCCGCGGCCCAGCTCCCGGTTCCACGGCCTAGGTCCTGGTTCTGCGGCCCAGCTCCCGGTTCCGCGGCCCAGCTCCCGGTTCTGCGGCCCAGCTCCCGGTTCTGCGGCCTAGGTCCCGGTTCTGCGGCCCAGCTCCCGGTTCTGCGGCCTAGGTCCCGGTTCTGCGGCCTAGGTCCCGGTTCTGCAGCCTAGGTCCTGGTTCTGCGGCCCAGCTCCCGGTTCTGCGGCCTAGGTCCCGGTTCTGCGGCCCAGCTCCCGGTTCTGCGGCCCACCTCCCGGTTCCGCGGCCCAGCTCCCGGTTCCGCGGCCCAGCTCCCGGTTCTGCGGCCTAGGTCCCGGTTCTGCGGCCCAGCTCCCGGTTCTGCGGCCCACCTCCCGGTTCCACGGCCCAGCTCCCGGTCCGCAGCCCAGTTGTGAGTGCCAGGCCACGCAGCCCTGAGTGTCGCCCTGTGCGCTCCCCGAGGGCCCACCTTCAGCATCCCCATGTCTGGGATTTATGATGTGCTGCCAATAGGATTACTTTCCCTTCACCCCAAATCTCTCCAGCATTGTAAGGGACACATTTGCACACAGGGGTGCTGAAAAGTCAAGACGCAGAATTTCACAGCCAGAGGAGCTGCAGGTAAGGGGCTCCCCGACCCCGCCTTCGCCTTCGAAGGGGGCACCCAGGAGGCTCCAGACTCATGTCAGAAAGGTGGGATGGGGAGAAGGAGGATACCCCGAGGGAGGGAAAGGATGCTGAAGGGAGACTGGCCCCATTTGCCACCAAGGGGCGCGCCAGGCCAGCTGGGGGAGCAGCGAGCGGCTCCACGTCTGGGTTCCCTTAGCAGGGACTGAAGGCCTCTTCCTCTGGGCCTGTGGGAGCCTCGGAGCCGGAGCAGCTGAATTCACAGACGCTGTCATCACAGGAACCTGTATGTCGGGGCTCAGCCAGCGCTTCTAGTTCACTCTTGCTTCTGTGAGGAATAAAACTGACGGGGACGTGACTTCCCATGACAAGTTTGTCCTGCCTCTTCTGGAAGACAACTGCTGCTGTCACTGCCAGTGTCTCTCTGATGATGTGAGTACGGGGCCCTTTTGCACCCTCTCCGTATTAAATACCTACTTGCTGGCTGATTATCTCTCCTTTGTTGACAATACAAAGCCAAGGGAGGTCAAATAATGCTGCTGAGGTGACACTCTGGCTCACCTGTTCGATGATTTCGGCCAGAAACCATCGGGATCCCTGCGTCGGGTTACGATGGACACTACGCCACGCCACCCACATGACCATCCATTCCCTTCAGGACCAAGACTCTCTACCTCCCAGCTGAGTCTCTTCAGAGCCTCCCCTCAGCTAAATGTCTCTCTGAGGCCCACCCACATCCAGTGCCTCAGTCAGTGGGGTGGGTACAAGGTCTGGCTCCCTCCCATCCATGGGGACGAGTCAGAGGGGCCATCCCAGCTTCAGGGCTTCCCATGGGATCCCCTGAGGTCTCTGGTGGAAGATCCATTGCAATCCAACTTCTCACCTGCCCCATTCTGATCTGTCTTCTCTCACAGGTTCTCAGGATTCACCTGCCTGCAAACCTCCACCTCAGAACCTGTGTCCCAGGGAACTAATCATAAGCCTCTTCCTCTCCGGTTGGTTACTTTCTAATTACGTCTTCATATTAACAGATAGCTCCATCTGTATACATATGTGTGTATAGCAGGTGTGTTTGTATCACAGGGGCAGGTAGGTCCTTTGCACATTCTGTGTGTATCCAGTTCAATCAGAGCCTGTTTCCAAGGACAAAACTCTGATCTGAGTTGGCTTGGGTTCTCTTGGCTCGCAGGATGGGAAAGTTCAAGAAGCAGTCTGGCTCCAGGAACAGCTTGATCAGGGGTTGAAATGATGTTCAATAGGGCAGCCTGGGTGGCTCAGCGGTCTGGTGCCTCCTTCAGTCCAGGGCCTGATCCTGGAGACCTGGGATCGAGTCCCACATCGGGCTCCCTGCATGGAGCCTGCTTCTCCCTCTGCCTGTGTCTCGCCTCTCTCTCTCTTTCTCTCTCTCTCATGAGTAAATAAATAAAATCTTTTTTTTAAAGAAATGATGTTCAATAAATGATGCTTATTACTTTATTTCTCTTATTTGATCTCTTAGCCCTGTCACTGCCACGTTGGCCTCGTATTGAAAGAGGATGTATCCATTAGCTGTTATCACAATGAGCTACCAAACCAGCAACACAAAATATCAGAGGGTAGGGGTACTTGGGGGGCTTCATGGTTGAGCGTCTGCCTTGGGCGTGATCCCGGGGTCCTGGGATCAAGTCCCTCATCGCGCTCCCCACAGGGATCACTGGGTGGCTCAGCGGTTTAGTGCCTGCCTTTGGCCCAGGGTGTGATCCTGGAGTCCTGGGTTCAAGTCCCACATCAGGCTCCCTGCATGGAGCCTGCTTCTCCCTCTGTCTATGTCTCTGCCTCTCTATGTGTGTCTCTCAGGAATGAATAAATAAAATCTTAAAACAAAACAAAACAGAGGGTATTTCTCAGATATCTGCTGGTCAGCTGATGCCAATTGGGCTTATTCACCTCCTCTGGGGGTCAATGGAGTTGGATTCTGGATGGCTCTGCTTCTGATGGGGGTCCAGGTTGAACTTGGCTCCTCGATATAGGCCGGGGATCCATCCTGAGGTTGGGCTGAGGACGCTCTCATGGCTGCGGGAGCACAAGGCAAGCCCAACCGTACCAGCACACTTCAGGCCTCTGCTTGTGGTACATCTGCCAACCTCACTGGTCAGCAGGTCGCATGATGGAGCCCAAATGTAAGGGCTCCAGGCCCCCAAGGCAAGTCATGTGGGCAAGCCCAGGGTCAACACAGGGTGGAAGCCTTCTCCTCTCGGTGAAGTGGCGGGGGACGGGGGAGGCAAGCAAACCCGAAACAGAGTCCTTCCCCCATCACAGTCCCAACAGGGATACAATCTCTTCTGTATTTAATCCTTCCCAATTCCAAGTCTAAGGAGAAGCGTGTCTGCCTCGAATCCCAGCAGAAGTCAGTTCTTTCTCCCTGAGCCTGGTGCATCCTCACCCGATCACCTGCAGTGAGTAGAGCTAGGGTGTGTGCGTTAAATCCTACACCCAAAAGCCAGGTGCAAGAATGAGAGTCAGGGGCTCCTGGGTGGCTCAGGGCGTTAAGTGCCTGCCTTTGGCTCAGGTGGTGATGTTGCCTGGGGCTCCTGGCTCACCTCTCTCTCTCTCCCCTTCTCTCTCTCCCTCTCTATAATAAATAAATAAATCTTAAAAAAAAAAAAAAAGAATGAGAGTCAAAGGATTGTGGGCTGCAGAAAACCTCCTATGTGCGCTCTAGGGGTCCCACTCCCTGTCACCCCCACCTCTCCTGCTCTCGGGCTTAGGGCTGGGCCTGTTTCTCACGGGCTTGGATCCCTTACAGGTCCTGCTCCTCTCTCGGGCTTGTGTCTCAGTGTGCCCTCCACGAATGCTCTCAAAACTGCCCTTCTCCAGAGGGTCAGTCTCGAGACACCTATTTCTCCACGGGTGCCCATCCTGGCTGCTGGCTCTAAGATCAAAGACCTCCTGGCATGGCCCTTCCCTTCCCTGGCTCATGCTGACACCCTCACCCTCCTGCCCCAGCCTGGGGCTGCAACCTGCCAGGCCGCATCCTGGCCACCCTGACGATCAAACCCCTGGACCTGACCGGTCTCATGCGGCTGTTCTGGGGCCTCTCTCGGGCCTGTTCTCCAGGAGAGAGATTTATTTCCTTGAAGTTTTAGGGCAGGAAAAGACTCGCTTCCTGGAGGCAGGCCAAGAAGGAGGCGATCCACCCAGGAAACAAACAAGACCCTTTTCTCTATAGTCTTTCCTGTTTCCCCATGTCAGACCCTCCCTGCTCCCCCTGAGTGAAAGGAAAGCTGTCAGGATCAAAGCCCCGTGCTTGTGATGAACGGCTGCTGGCTGGACCCACACAGGAAGGCCTGGCGGCCTGTTAACTCCTTCTTACCCACCATGTGCTGGCTGCATTCATAAGGCTTCTGGAGCCACGTTTCAGTAAATGAAACATCTTTTTATGAGCAGAGAGCCATGCCAACTGGAGACTTTGGAAGAATGACTAGGGACTCAAAAGACAACAAAATCTGCCTCAAAGTACTGCTCGATCTTTGTGACTGCTTCGTAATAGATGATCAAACATGTTTGCCCCAGGAGAGTGAGAAGACTAAGAACATGAGCCCTGGAGGGACACTCTTTTCCACCTCTCTCTAGCTAGGAGACTTCAGATAAGCTACTTAGCCTTTCTGAACCTTGGTATCCCCATCTATGAAATGGAGAGAAGATTTATAGGGACCTCCTGGTGTTGTTGGAGGGAATACATAATGCACAGGGTGCATTTAACCTAGTGACTGGCATATAGCACAAGCATCATTAACTTTCATGGTGGTCATCATTATTACTATTTTTTTATTATTCCAAGGGAGGACAGGAGGCAGCACCCAGGCTTCCTAAAAGCCAAATGTCTTAAAATCAGAACTCACAGAGCCTCAGAGTCTCTGGGCCTTCAGGATCTGTTACATCAGCACATAAAGAATCTTTGCCCACACCTCCCAAGATGACAAAAGGCGATCATTTACAAAGAAAAATAAGTTAGGAACTAAGATTACTGAGGAATCAATCGTATAGGTTGGACTGGGAGGAAGGTTCCGTTACGGACCAGACCTTTCATTCCTTAAACAGCTTCTAAGGACTGTAGCTTCATGATACAACAGTGAACAATAGGGGTTTGCAAACTAACGAGAGGAACAAAGGTGTACATTGCTAGCTATCCATCTGTGCTCAAAAATATAAATAAAACACCGGAGGGATTCTGCAAGCCTGCACTTCTTCCCTCCACCCTTCCTTATGGAAGTCTTCAGTGTGGCACTCATCTTTGGTGACCTCTAGCTCACTGCAAAGTTAAGACATTGAGAAAGCACCCAGTGCTTTTGAGATTCTAGATTGTTCCGCTGAATTATAAACAAGAACATGCTAGGGCTTTGCATTTGGCCCTGACAATTTCTAAGACATACTTCCTGTCAAATAAATTTTATGAATTTGTTAAAATGGGGTTACAGTCATGAGACTTTCTGATACCCACCACTATCACCTAACCTGGATCTGGAACCGTTGTAAACCATAACAGCCCAAATGAGGACGATCACAACGCCTGAGGAAACCACAGTGGGGGAAAAAAACGTCGCTTGTGGCTTATTTTTGTAGAGCCATATTAAGGAGAAACAGGATGGTTTCAAGAAATAAACTATTAAATTTATAGAGTCAAGAAAAATCTTAGTTATAATCATAGTCTAGACTGCCTCTCTTGGCAACTGTCTCACCCAACACAGAGTAATTTGTGGAAATGTGGGGTCAGTAAGACAGCAAAAAATGAGGGGTAGCTTATCTGAGCATGATGTAGGAAACCCACTTCCTATCCACTTGCTGAACAAGCCAAGTAGATAGAAAATTAATGAAAGGCAAAACACTGAGATAAGACTCTTATCTAAAAATCCAGTAGACATAGCAATAGTAGTGCTTCCAGATTCTGTATTTATCCCGATGATATTTATATGAGAGGAAGAACTTCTGTAATTACTGGACTTAAAATGCTGTTAACTGAAATAACATTCTTTGTTGATGATGAGGAAACCACAGAGAACTATACTTTAAAACCTTCCAATTCTCTTTTGTGCAAATGCGTTTTAAAGTGTTGGAGACTAAAAGGGGTTGATCTATTTAAAGAGTTCTGGAAGAAAATCAGGTTCCAGACATCTTCAACAGCTTGGGTTTGGGTAAAATAGTTATTGATGAAGAAAGAGGATGGGGGAGAGAAAAGTGAATGATGTAGTAATAGGTTACCAAGGGAAGGCTTTTCTTAATAAAATGGAGGAAGAGGGGCAGGGGGAGAGGACATGGAGGACAAGATGAAAAAGAGGAGGAGGGAGGGGCAGAGGAGAAAGCAAGGAAGGAGAAAACAGAGAGGGCTTCCAGTAGAACAGTGATCAAGTCACAGAACACCTTGCTTTAACGCATTTTTTTCATATTGCAGGTTTAAAGGAAGAAGGATGTAATGCAAGGCATCAGGAAGTCTTCCTCATTAAAGAAGTCTTTCACAAACAAAGAGACCTGTGATTTAGAGAGAGAGAGAGGAGCACTGACTTACAACACAAGGAAAATCGAACCATCCTTGATTTAATGCTGCCTGACAGTCAACAGCACTGCAGGGCCAAGCGAGGAGGCCCCTGGGAGGAGCCAAAGCTCCTCCCTGACTTGAGTGGTGTGGAAGTGAGAGAAAACTGCTCAGAACTGCCTTTAACTTTTGCAGAAGCCATAGCAAGAGTAGAAATAGAGGCACTTATATCTTATGTGTAAATATGATCAGCTTTTAAGTCAAGCTCACAGACTCCTAAATAAAATTTTTTTCTATTTAACAAATGGATTTCCGTTTGCCAAATACTTTCTTATAATAACAAAATTAAACAAGAGCTGTACATATATGGTTTTTATATGATTGGCACTCAGTAAAATAGCGAAAGACTAAATTTCTTTTTTTTTTTTTTCTTTTTTTTTTATTTATGATAGTCATCACAGAGAGAGAGAGAGAGAGGCAGAGACATAGGCAGAGGGAGAAGCAGGCTCCATGCAACGGGAGCCCGATGCGGGATTCGATCCCGGGTCTCCAGAACCGCGCCCTGGGCCAAAGGCAGGCGCTAAACCACTGCGCCACCCAGGGATCCCCTAAATTTCTTTATTATTGCTCATGCCTGGGTATTCTGTTGATGGCCAGTGATGTCCAGATGAATAATCAAATAAAATCATACATAATTCATAACTTATTCTGGAATTGTTCTATAAAATAAATAGTCCTTTCCTTCATTGAAGTAAAATTTATCTTCAACTGACCATAATGATATGAAGCATTAAAATACACATAAAATTACATTCAATGCAAACAAAATTTGTATATACCTTATTAAAATGTAAACTGGGCTAAATGTAAAATACAAAGAAACTGAAATTATTTTTCATTTATAAATTCAGAAGTTATTTTCCACCTAAAATATTGAAAATTATCTTAAAATCAAACAAAAATAAAAATTATAATTAATAAATATAAAAATTTAAAATCATACTAACTTAAATAAAGCTAAATTTTTATTTAACTTTTTGAAAATCTAATTAAATCTTATTCAATGTTTTTCTAAAAAATAAAACTATTTCCAGTTCTAGCTAACCCAATGTGCATTACCCATCATCATAAAGAATTGGTACTTTGTTTCGTGCATTTCAAGCCTAGATGTGTGTGCGTACACAAATTCAGTGGTAATAGGAATTGTTTAACGTCACAAAATACTCCCTAGCCACCATATGCAATTCTTGTGAATACAAAACAATTCATGAGTCCCTCTGGAACCACTTTTTCGAACACAAAATAAAGCAATTGAATGCACCTTTGGAACTGCAAGAGTGATTTTTTAAAATGCAATATCTATTGCATTCATGCAGAGAAAGGGTTTGACAAGTTCATTTAAAAAAAATGTATTTTTCTCTAACTGGATGCTTTTGCTGCTCCAGTTCTTCCTACACCCAGACACAGTGCCTGCCTCAATCTCAGCAGTAGAAGGAACCACAGACCTTTGCATTCAGACTGTCACCCTTCATCTCAGCTAAGAGTAAAAAAATATGGAGAATCAGTTTCCTAGGTCCTCAACTTTGCAAGTCATGATAAAGAGCTCAATTTGAGGCGAGGGGTTATGTTGTGCAAGCATTCAGGCACAGATTCCAAGAGGTCAACATGCATAGCTGTTTGCAATATGTGGGAAACTCCTAAGGATCCAGAGCGGAACCATTTTGCCTGGGTGTAAGAAAGATGCCAGTTGTGGGTCATTCTCAAATAAAACAAAGGAAATTTAGGTTAGATTATAAAATTATAATTAATGTCAAAGCACTGTGCTCTCTCTATTCTTTTGCAGTTCTTTAATCTTCGTTCTCCCTTGTCTTTCTTTCCCTACGTGTCCCTTACAGTGAATAGTTAGTACATGAAATGATGGCCACCAGCATGGGCCCTTGGACCAGTCATTTTCTCTCGGTTTTCTCATCTATAGACAGAAGCAGATGGACTTATATAAGTTTTGCCTTAACATGCTACATAGTTCTCCAGTTCTCATCTTGCTTAAGAAGGAAGCTTTTGTAGAGAGGAAAGAGCAAAGGCTCTGGAGTCCATGAAACCTGGTTAGCTCTGTGATTTGGGACAAGTTGCTTAATCTCTCTGGACCTCAGTTTCTCCATCTGTAACAATTACTTATGTAGGCAATTGTGTCTACATATGTCTTATGTCTTCATATGGAGATAATTATGACTGTCTTTTAGGATGGTATTCAGGATGAAAGGAATTAATGCATATTAAGTTCCCAGTAGAGTACTTTACGTACAGAAATGTACATTATGTAACCTTAAGCTCACATTTGGAAGAGAAAGTAAGAGGGAATGTGTGTGCATACACATGAATGCACATGTGTGTGCCTGCATGTGCACATTTATTGAAAAACTGTAGGATGTATAGCATGGACTCTGGGGTGGGGATGATGGGCAGTGGGTTGGAACTCGTGGAGCCAGAAAAGAAATTGCTGATTTCTGAATTGCATTTGGTAATTGGACAAAATTAAATTTCTCTAGATTTGAAAAACTGAGAGAGGAAGCATCTATGAGAGTAAAGTTTTCATTGAGGTGTAACATACATGGAGTAAAGTCAATGATTCATAAGAATCCAGTTCAAAGAATTTTCAGAGTATGTGCATACATGTATCCAGCATGGAATCAAGAAATAGAACATTATGAGCACCCACACAAGCTCCCTTGTGAGCCCTCCTTCCACCCACTCACTAATCACTGCCACACCCCCTGGCAAAGGGAAACTCTTGTCTGATTTCTAGCTCACAGATTCCTTGGCCTGTGTTTGAACTTTTTAAATAAGCAGAATGTGTAATATGAACTCTTTGGTGTCTGGCTTTCTCTGACTGTGTTTGTGAGGTCCATGCGTGTTGTTGCGTGCAGTTGTAGCTTGTTCATCCTCAGTGCTATCTAGTATTTCAGTGTGTGAATATACCTCAGTTTATTTCCTCATTGCATGTTTGCTGCTGGGAACATTCTAGCATAGGTCTTTGGTGAACATTTCTGCCAGGGGTCTACCTAAAGGCAACAGCTGGGTCATAGAGTATGCACCCTTTCAGCTGTCATAGATACTACCAAGCAGGTTTCTGAAGAGGCTGTACCAATTTACATTCCCACCCAGCAGCACCCCCGTTGGAAAGACCCAGCATCTCATTGTAAGACACTAAGGGAAGAAAGGACCCTATAGTTTGGCTTCTGTGATGTTGGGTTTGAGTGACGAATTATAAATGACTTCTCTTTTATAAATGACTCTACTTTGGTTCACAATGCAATGTGATGACACTTTCCGTACAAACCTTCCTACACCCTCTCATGCACTGTTTGCCACAGTATGTGTGATGGGGCCCTCTCTAGCTTTCTTAAAATCGAAAGTCCTTTTTTGGTGACTGATGCAAGCTGATGGTCCAAACTAACAATTATGATTAAAACACAAATATATGTACACAGAGTAGAAATGACCTTGTGCAAAGCAAATACTTAAGAAAGATTCATTGAATAAAGGCCTTTAAAGGACAAATTCACACCAAGTACGATCTACTTCACCAGGGGAGAGTACATTTTGGCCCAAAGTCTCCCCGTCTCCCCTTCCTCGGCCAGGGCTTTGCCACTTCTGTCACCCCCATTGAGCTCAGGCATGACCTCAAATCTGCTCCCTTTTGCTCTGTGGGGAAAGTTGAAACAAACTAGCCATTCCTCCCCCATCAGAGCCTTTCTAGCTCTCAGAGAACCGGTGACGCCAAAGCGCGAAGCTGACACTGTCTAATTGTCTTTGAGCAAGAAAGTCTGAATGACCCCATTTGAATCTCTCACTTTCATGTGGCAAGGGGAAAAGCAGGCCGTTTGCACATGACGGATAGAGTGCAAGACTTGCTGTAAATGTTGTTTATATTGCCTGGGGCAGATCAAATGACTTGAAGGATTAATGTATCAGAATAAAAAGACTCAGATGCATGAGGAAAAGCCAGAAAACCCCACTCCCCTCAACACTGAGTCATTTTTTGACAGATTCAACTTGGCAAAAAAAATTATGTTGGGCTATAGTCCCTGCTCTGTTACAGGAGACTTTGTTTGGAAGCAAAATGTAAAAAAGGCAACTGTTGCATGAAACCATTAGGCCCTAGATCCAATTCTCTTTTTCTGTCCACTCTTTCAGGGATTTCCAAGCCAGGGAGGCTTTGCAGACAGAGCCTGTGCCAGTCCGCAGGTATGGTCTTCTCCTGGCCCATTTCTTTTTGTCTTACATTCTCAAGGAAGTAGATAACCCAGGGCTTGTACTAAATCAGGCTAATAATCAGCATCACATGCAGTAATGAGCCCAGTCCTGAGAGGGTACACATTCTGGCCATTTACACATCTACAGATCACTGGGAGAATGGGGGATGGCCTGGTGGGGTCACTTCTGGAGAGCCATCCTTCATACACCATGCTTGCCTGCCATACCCCAACCGCCAGTCTCAGGCCTGGTATTTACGTTTGCTTTCAAATCCCTGTGTCAGATTACAAGCAGCACTAAATTCCTACTGCTGCCTTTTTGGGGTGGGGGTTATAGTATTTTTCCAGCACTGTTTATTTTAAATTTCGAGTTATTATTGTTATTTCTTCTTGGTGGTTAAAAGTCCAGTTGGAAAAGTTTTCCACAAGACTGAAAATTCCTGAGAAACCCTGACAATATTCAGCATTCATGATTACCTAGACGGACATATTTTATGAAAATTGCATTGCCTTTGAATGACTTCCTATGAATGAGCTCGAATGTTGGGATTCTGTTAGATTGGGTTTCAGAACATATTTAACATATTTCCATCTGGAAACCCTGGGATGTCTCTCAATAACAGTGATTATGAAAAGATTGTTATTTGGTATAAAAACATTTACTCAAGATGGACAAGGCTTCCTGAGAAATGTTGTACATCTTTATGGCTGACGTTTTTGTTGTTTTGAATTAGGTGGGGTTTTTTTCACCACCAGTTTGAAATATTTCACTATAAAACTCTCCGTATCCTACCTCCAACAAAGCTGGCAATTTTCCCCCAGAATTGTAAGAACTCAAATTAAATCACATCCATGAAAATACTTTTATTAGTGGGGAGCCTGTTTCCTGTATTTGTATAAATACAATGATGCTTGTATAGTTTCTCACTTCTTAGGCTGGCAATCCAAGGAATTAAAAGCAGGAATACTCTTCAAATTTTAATTTTTTAATGATGGATTTCATGTTTAAAGGAAATTAAGATTTTTTTCTTGCAATACTTCAAAATATTTCTTAATTTATGAGAGGTATAGCACTGATAAATATCCAAATAAAACAATGCTAAGGATCTGATCTTTTTTGTATAGGGAGAATACTGACATGAAGAGACAAAGTCAAGTACAAGGATGAGATAAGGACAAATGACACAGAATCCTGGAGAAAGAAATAGGAACTTATGGAAGGCATCAATATTTATAGGAAATATGAAAATATGAAGGTCTTTACTCACAGCTCTCTTTAGAGATAAGAACACCAAAGAACGGACAGTAATTACAGAATAACTCCATGAAAAAAAAGTTGTTTGTTCTCACTTCCCTTCTGATGGCTCTGTCTCAATGGGTCACTTAGATGTGTCCAGTCTTGATCACTATTATTAATGTCTAAGAATGCCTGAACCCATCAATGAAATCCAAAACATGTCCTCTTATATGCCTCTCACTGGAAAGGACCTCAAAGTTGAAGAAGCTACTCTTTGGGAATGTTAATTCTTTCAAGCTATGTGAGCAACCAATTTTGAGGGACTTTTAAGTTAAAGTTCTGAAGATGGCAAAGTAATGCACTTTCCTTCTCTTTCTCCTCTCCAAAATTACCCTAAGAGAGAAAGAATAGGAAACAGAAAAACCGATTCTATCTTTGATAAAGCTAGAAGACATATGCAACCACAAACTGCATTATATAAAAACTGAAAGCAGATGGAGAAAGGTTAAATGGCATAGCAGAGTGGAGGAAAGCCAAATCTTAGGATTCTCCAAGGAGATATTGACAAAAGTTGTGCTAAAAGAAAAGACACAAGAATTGGAAGCTCTCGGTACTCCAGATGGTATTACTCTTACACAGAGATGGGAATGGAGCAACAAGGGAATTGGTTAAAAGGCCCAATAGGAGGAGTTTTTTTGTTTTGTTTTGTTTTGTTTTTTTGCTTCTAGCAGTGTGGCAGATTTGATACAATAAAAAGTTTCATCCTGCCAAAATGCAATTAGAGACTGGATAAACTATAACAAATATCTTAATGCATTTTGGGATAGCTAAGAAGAGAAATCTTCAGTTTCCTTTCCTGCACCTTCCTCTGAGGAGGAAAGATAAGAGATAGATGGAGTTTAGAGTATAGAACCACAATATTAAGAAAAGTCCAGTAAATAAATCATGAGTTGGTTACTCTGGGGTAGGTGAAGGAAAAGTGTCAACAACTGACTGGGGTTGAGAGACCAATCATGGCCTCACGTGAAAGTGACAGAGATGAACATGAATGGATGGAGATAAATCCACAAATACAAGAAAAATAGTGTATACTAAGCAGAATTTGAAAAAAAAAACAGTGTAGTAGAATTGAAGAATTGTATGGAAAAAGATATTAAAAGGACTCATAGAAAGGAGATAGGTTGCCCATGAGAGAATAAGAATTAACAGCTAAAAACCTGTAAACAGTATGTTTAAGTGCTGAGAGAAAATAACCAGCAAATTTAAATTGTGAACAAAGAGAAACAACTATTTAAGAATAAGAATCGTAAAAGTTTTTTTTAGAAAAACAACAACAACAAAAAAGAGACAGGATTTACCCTCAAAAGACATTAACTAAGGAAACTAATAAAGAATGAACTTTAGAAATAAGAGAAATAGCCTCAGAAGAAAGGTTGAGAAACCAAAAGAGAAATGTAAGCAAAGACATTAGTAAACATGTAGGCAAGCCATCCTTATCTCTATGTGCAGTCGGTATAAATAATATTTATTTTATGAGCTGAACAAAGTGACAGAAGTATGTAACAAGAATATATGATTTGGGAGATGAGTGATCATTGTTAAGGTAGATTAAAGTTGTTGAGTTATTCAGATATTGAAAAACCTAGATGTGGTTCAATATGCACGGTAAATTCCAAGGATAACATTTTCAAAAGAGAGGCCCTTTTTAACTATTAAAAAGACTCAACATAATAAAAAAAATAAGTAAAAAATAAACAAAAATTAATTTTAAGAAGAAAGCACATTATAAGCAAGAGACACAGAAAATATAAATTAAGATGACATCAATAAATCCAAATATGACCATAATTCTCACCATTTAAAAAGAGATTGTGAGTCTGGATTCTAAAAAAGAAAAATTCCACTACAAATTGTTTAAAAGAGATCTACTTAATGTATAAAGTAATGGTGGCTCCTGGTTGGCTCAGTTGGAAGAGCATGTGACTCTTGATCTCAGGGTCACGAGTTCGAGCCCCATGTTTGGTGTAGAGATTACTTAAATACATAAAACTTAGAAAAATAAAGTATAAGGTATCAGCAAAGTTGAATGTAAGTGGCACACGCAAAAATATAAGTACTGAACAATAAAACCTGGAGTTGTTATCTTTTTTACCAAACAAAATAGATCCTAATCAAAACCATTATTTGGGATAAAGAGGATCATTACACATTGATAATTTTAATTCATTTGGAAGATATAATTATACTAAACTTGTATCAACAAAAATTAGCCTCAAAATATACAAAGTTCAAAAAGATAGAGTTATAAGGTGATACTGAGAATCTGCAAATATATTGGAAGATTTCAAACTATTTCTGTCAATTACTGTAGGTCAAGCAGACAAAAAAAAAAAAAGCCATGGAGATAGAGAAGAATTAGTAACTAACAGAATTAGAATATATATATATTTTTAAAGGACACAGGTAACATTTATAAAGATTACCCACATTGTAAGCTATAAAATATACCCCAGCAGATTTTAAAGAATAATTATCATGCAGGCTTTGTCTTCTAAACAATGAAATTAAAATAAAAATAGTAATAAAATATAAATGAGAAATTAGACTCTTAAATAATTCATAAGTCAAAGAGGCCATCATAATAGAATTTTTAAAAAGAATAAAAGCCAATGATAACTAACATATAAAAGCAAAAATTTGTAGGATACAAAGAAAATACTGTTTTAAGGGAGTTTTAGTATTAAATTCTTGCAGTAGAAAATAAGAAAGAAATTAGTAAGTTAAGCATCCAGTTTAAGAGGTTAGAAAAAAAGGACGCTTGAGTGGCTCAGCGGTTGAGTGCCTGCCTTTGGCCCCGGGAGTGATCCTGGAGTCCCGGGTTCAAGTCCCACATCGGGCTCCTTGCATGGAGACTGCTTCTCTCTCTGCCTGTGTCTCTGCCTATCTCTCTCTGTGTCTCTCAGGAATAAATAAATAAAAATCTTTTTAAAAAGTTAGAAAAAAGAACCCAAATAAAGTAGAATGAAAGGGAAAATACAAAATAAGAGCAGAAATATACTGAATAGAAGACAAAGATACAATACAAAGTATTGCCAAAACCCAAACCTGGTTGTTCAAAAAGTAAAATATAGTAGACAAATCTTTGATTATCTTAATCATGAACAAAGGACATCACAAAACATAATTGTAAATGAAAAGGGGCACTTAATTGGAGACACAGCAGATATTAAAAAGTTAATGAATATTATGAACAACTTAATGTCTGTAAATTTTAAAAGAAAGTCACAATAAACAAATTTTTAGAAAAATGAAGTCTAATAAAAATGAAATAAAAAAGAAGTAGAAAGTTTGAAGAGTTTATAACCACTGGAGAAATAAAATCAGTAGTTAAAATAATCCCACAAAGAAAGCATTAGGCCCCAGTGTTATTACAGGTGAACTCTACCAACTACCAAAGAACAAATCATTCCAATCTAATACAAACTCTTCTGGAGAATTGAAAAGAAGGCAAAATACCCTAACTGTACAAAATCTGTATACTGTAATGGCAAAACCAGGTAAGGACAGAATGAATGAAAAGGAAAAACGATGGGGAGCTCCTACTCATGAACCCAGATGCCAAAACCTTACCAAAAATACTGAGGAACCAATTCTACCAAGTGGTGTTTACCTCAGGAACAAAAGAATGATACTATAATTTTAATAGATGTGGAAAAGAATCGAATAAAATTCAACATCAACTCATGATAAAAAACGGTCACCAAAGAGAGGGGAATATCCTTAAGTTGATCATCTCTCAAACCTACACCAATAACATTTTTTTGAGGTGAAAAGTAAAAATCACTTTCCTTAAAATCAGAAACAAAACAGAGATTTTTGTTAACACTATAATGTTCAATCTTGAACTGGGCATTCTCATCAATATAGTAAATTAAAGGAAAAAAAGTGGTGACCATAGAAGAAAAGATTGATAAATTCACCACATTAAAATTAAGAGTAACTGTCCACTGGAGACAAACTTTAACAGTCATAAAGAAAGTGAAAAGATAAGCAACAACTTGGGGAAAAGATTGCCGCACCTATAAAAGAAAGGGTTTAATATCCCACATGCAGAAAGATGCCCATACGTACATTTTTTTAAAAGATAGCCGTAGAAAAATGGCCAAACATCATGGATTAGCATTTGTCACAGCAGAATGAACACATATGGCAATCACATAGGGACAATGCTCTGCATCATTAGTACTGAGGGAACCTCCATGATGATGTATACACACTAAATTGGCAAAAAGAAAGAAGTCCAATCACGCAAGATGTTGACAAGGGTACAGAAATTTCTATATACTGCTAGTAGAAGTATAAATTGGTACAATCATTTTGGAAAACTATTTTGTCATTTGCTTGTGCAATTAAAAATACACATACAGCATGATACAGCAATTTCATTCCTAGGGATATACCCTTAGGTATACCACAGAAATTCATGTGCATTGTGGTAGGCAAAATAATGGTCCCTCCTCAAATATGACCACGTCCTAATTCCCAGGACCTGTGAATACATTCCCTTACATGGCAAAAGCGAATTTGCAGATGCGATTAAAGTTAAGGACCTTAAGATGGAGAGATTATCCTGGATTACCTGGGTGAGCCCACTATAATCACGAGTCCTTTAGAGCAGGGAACTTTTCCCAGAAGATGTGGTCAGAGAAATAGTAGCATAAGAAGGATCTGAGGCTGAGTGCTGCTTCTGAAATAAAAAGGTACAGGAATAGAAAAAGAGGTTGCTGGGAACTGGGAAAGACAAGAACATGGATTGTCCCCTAGAGCCTCTGGAAATGGATGGAGCCCTGCCAACATCTTGCTCATAGCCCAGTGAATCCCATGTCGGATTTCTGAACTACAGAACTATAAGATAATAATTTCTGTTGTTTCAGCCACTAAATTTGTGGAAATTTGTTATGACAGCAACTGAAAACTCATACGCACATGTATGCCAGGAGATGCACAAAAGATAGTTTTACACAACATCGAGTTGTAACAAAAAACTAGAAACAAGCCAAATGTCCATTTACAGAAAAATCGATTTAAAACTCATAGTATTATCACACAAAGTAATAGTACACAGTGCTAAAATGAACGTCATATGGTTACAAACGAGGAAATGAATGAATCAGTAAAAATACTGAATGAAAAATGAGAAGCCACAGAGGACAACACAGAGCTTGATATCATTTTGTATAACGCATCAAATGTAGCAAAGCTAAACAATATATTGTTTATGGTTATTTATATATGTGATACAGCTGGGTTTTTTTTTTAAATAAAATAAGATGAGGACAAATAAAAAAATTCAGAGTTGGAAATGCCACCCAGAGCAAGAAGGGGTAAAAGATAGGGACGAGCACATAGATAAAAATAAAGGTATTAGTTATCGTTCTCTTTTTTCTTTTTCTCTCTTAAATGGTATGTGCGGTTAATAGGTAGTCATCTTAATACTATAATCTAAATTCACATGTATATGACATTGTGTTAAATATTACCTTATAGATTATAATATATAGATGTCCATATAAGGAAAATCCCCAGGTCCCCTCTCTCCACCTCCAGTTCCACCAATGCAGGCAAGAAGAGTAGGGTACGTTCTAGAGCAACTGCACCAGGCATTCTCTAGATTCAGAGACACCAAGCAACTGGGTGATCTTTCTCCAGAAAAACTACATTGCCACAGGGAAGCAAAATACAGATCTTCCTCAACTTGTGATGTAGTTATGACGCAATAAACCCAACAGAAGTTAAAAATATGGTGTTGACAATGCATTTAATATACCTAACCAACAGAACACGATAGCTTCGGCTAGTCTATCTTAAATGGGCTTGGAATACTTGCTTACAGTTGGGCAAAATCATCTAACACAAAGCCTATTTTATAATAAAGAGATATTGAATATTTCTTGTAATTATTGAATACTGTACTGAAAGTGTTAAACGGAATGGTTGGATGGGCGCCGGTCGTTTACCCTTGTGGCCTTCGGCCTACTAGGAGCCTCGGCTCACTGTGCTGACCAGCTCATCATGACAACCAATGGTTTACTGCTAGCCCAGGAAAAGATCAAAATTTAAAATGTGAAGCAGGGTTTCCACTGGTTGTGTATCATTTTTGCACCATCGTAAAGTCAGAAAATTGGCTGAGTCGAACCAATGTAAGACACAGATCATCTGTATATAAAATTTTCCAAAGTTGTTGTACCAGGTTATACTCTGTCAAGTGAAAACAAGCACACATTTGAGGTCTCATAGGAAACAAAAAGAACAACCCAGTCCCTCTACTCTAATACCCATTAGACAGCAAACCCTCTCAGGCATAATTAACAGTTCAGTGTCCCACTGGTTATTGGACCTAAGCAGACAAAGATGAGCAAGAGCTTTAGGTAAATCTCCTTGTAGAAGACAGAGGCCAAGACACAAAAAAAGGAACTCAAAGAAACACATGCAGAGTGTAGAAGTAAAATATTTTAAAATCATTATTTACCTTCCTAGATAAATGAGAAGATACTACCTTTTTTTAAAGATTTTATTTATTTATTCATGAGAGACAGAGAGAGAGAGGCAGAGACACAGGCAGAGGGAGAAGCAGGCTCCATGCAGGGAGCCCAACATGGGACTCTATCCCGGGACTCCGGGATCACGCCCTGGGCTGAAGTTGGCGCTAAACCCTGAGCCACCGAGGTGTCCCACTTTTTTTTTTTTTAAACAAGAAAAGGATGCTTATAAAAACAAGCAACCAGAGGATAAGAGATCCTGGAAATGGAGAGAATATATAAATATGGAAGGCAGGAAAAAAATTCAGTAAAGTGGTTCTAAAGAAGTGTGAGAAAATTTCCTAAAAAAAGAGAACAAAAGAATGCAGCAATGGAAATAGAAGACAGAAAAATCAATTCAAGAAGTGCAATATTTTCGACTAATAAAAATTACACAAAGAAAGAACAAATAAAACAAAGTCTATGAGCAAAGGAATATTGAGGAAATTTCTCAAAATGCAAGGACACACATCTCTAGATTGAAAATATTCACCAAAGGGTGCCTGGCTGACTCAGTCGGTAGAGCACGAGACCCTTGATCTCAGGGTTGTGAGTTTAAGCCCCACATTGGGTGTAGGGCCTACCTAAAAAAAAAAACCAAAAAAACAAAAAACCTCACCTCATTCCTCTCAAAACAAATGGCAAAAGACATCCCCCCTGGTATAGCATCATTTCCAAACTCTAGTGGTGGAGAAAGAGTTCACATCCAAAGGACTGGAATCCCCATTGAATATCTCATAAAGCGACTCTCAAAAAGAGAAGTCCATAAAACAGTGCTTCCAAATTTGAAGGGAAAATGGTTTTCACCTTGGGATTTTAAACTGCCAAAATATTAATAAAGTGTAAGAGCAGAATAGAGTTATTTTCAAGTATAACAATCTCAAAAGTTTAACATTGGGTATGCCCTTTCATTGGAAACTAAAGATCTGCCCTAGTGAAATGAAAATGTAAATGAAGGGATCCAGTAACAATGCAACCAGCACAGGAAAAAGGTAATGGGTATCCTCAGAATGATGACGGTGTAAGGACCTAGGGCATCAGGAGTGCAGGTCTAGAGTCCAAACTGGAACAGGGAATTTATTTATTTATTTATTTATTTATTTATTTATTTATTTATTTATTTATTTATTTATGGAACAGAGAATTTTAGAGGTGTGTGTGGGTGCATGCCAGTGCACCAACTTCATCATGGATTCTCCTAAGATGTCACTAACATATTATCTGATATATTTGAGAAAGTGGAAAATCATTTTGAGGGCTAATTTACAAAGCTGTTGGAAGATGTAGAAAGACTTCACTAGAGAGTTAATGTTACAAATGAATAAATGAACAAGTGAAAACATGGGACAGTGATTAAATCCAAGGAAAATCAGAAGTTGTACGGGAAAAAAATGTAATAATACTAACCTAACGTGGTTCAACAGTAAACAATTATTGTCATTGTTACAATAATGAAGACCTTGAATGTGGATATAACGAAAAATTGTGATATAACTAGATTAGATGGATGAGGGGAGGGAAAGGGGGGATGTAAGAAAGTAAAAACAATAGGTTAATAGATGGTATCTCAAATCAATGAGTCAATAGATGGAAACATGTAATATTATTTCAAAACATGGATAAGAGGGCAGGTGAGACAACAAGGATTAAAAGTGACCATGCCTGGGGAATATGATAGAATGTGAAGGAAGGCCAAGATCTCTGTTTTATGTCTTTTAGCATTGTTGTGCCTTTCATTTTGTGCATATATTTTTTAATTTAAAAAACATTTTAAGAAATATATCTAAAGCTAAGTCACCATGGTAATTGAAGTTCAGAGGTGTTAAGGAATTTTCTTAAGATGGTGGCGGGGACATAGGTTGGCCAGGACTTGCAGTGTTCCCTACTGGACTTGACTGATTCCATTAATGACTCTAATTTTTCATATCTTCCTATATCCATCTCTTCTGGTAGAACTGGCCTACACTGGTTCGGTTCCAGGTATGGTCGTGCAACCCATTTATGCCAAAGGGACAGTAACAAATAAGACCAGCAGAGGTATAAGGAGTGCTTGCACACTCCCACTTTCTCTCCTCCCCACTGTCAATGGCACACCAGTTGCAGGAGTGGAAAGGACATATAGAGGAGAGCCCAGGTGTCCCAGCAGTGGCCATGTCAGAACAGCCAGCCCCCCAGCCAGCCCTCCAGATGACTGCAGACATGTGGCACAGGACAAGAGTCACCTTTGTATAGGAAAGATGCTCTCTGAATCTTAAACGACGAGAGGAAGGTAAGTGCTATTGAAATGACTTTTTTTTTTTTTACAGAGAAATAAAACACTTTCATTCTCAATACTTGTGATGTTGTAATCAATGTTTGTAATGTAAATTAAGCAGACTAAGTAAGTATGTGTTTTACATTTTTTTTTCATTTCCCAGTACATTTACGACAGACTGTAAGAGAGCTTTTGGTGTTTTAATGAACATTTTTAAGAATCACAGAACAACTGGAAGTTTTCCAGTTGATGATTAAGGTCACTTTGCGTGGTTTCAGCGTACATGGTAATTTTTATGGTCTCACACTTTCATACAAAGTAAGGATTACAATTGTGTGAAATCTACAGATTGACATTGGAGTCCTCATGGGGTCCATGGGTCCAATAGTCACAGGTCTCACACAGTGTCAGGGCGAAAGTGTCAATCACCTCCAGTGTTGAGTAAAGGCACCTGCATATGTGTCCACTCAAGGTTTATGGCCAATCGATAGCTAATGAAGTGAATGAACCCTCAGAGTATTGACAAGGGTCTAAAGATGATTTTCACAACTCAAGGGCAGACTGAAGCTAATAAAAATATAAGTCGACATGAGTTACAAGTAAATGACAGAGATGCCACCTCTGATTAAAGTGTCAGCCACTTATGAGGTATACACAGCGATCATCAGATCCACCAAAGAGTCAGCAAACAATGCGAAGTAATTAGGCTGAGTAAAAGAAATATCAGTGCCCATCCGCCGTTGTTAACAAAGCACCTACCCTAACTATACATCGTGCCTTGAATTATTAGCAGCTGATAATGAGGCCATCATGATGAGCTCAACATTTAGCTACCAAGTGCTCACAACGTGAAAGGAATCCTTCAATGTTTTAGTGATGCTTAGCATCACATAAGACTCAACGTACTACTTGATTAATTTTCAATAAACTTAGTGATTCACGTTTTGGAAACTACAAAAGACCACCCACCAATTGGTTTTCCTGCCCTGATGAAAGCATCCAGAGTCATGTGAAAAGAAGAAGGGAACAAACTCAACTGTATGTACAGAAAATAAATACCACTGGAAGAGGCAGAGAAAGCATGCTGAAGGTGGGAAGGGCTGAGTAACAGAACAAATCACATCGTGTGGAGGTTCTCTCCAAAGTTGCATTAAAGTAGAGATTTTTTACAACCATGTCTCAGCCTGTGGTGTATGCTGGATTTTGTTTCAGCAATGGAGAACTATTTTTGTGTGGGGGAGAGTCAATAAAGGGAAGGTGGAAATAACTGATTCAATAAACATGGTCGATGGCAAACCACCGATGCCATAGATGCTTTGACAAAGGTACTAGGGAAAAGAATGGATTCCACAGGGAGGTTACAGAAAGATCTCTGCACATGAAAGTCATCCCCCTGCACTAATTTATGCGTGCACAAGCCCTCGAACTAAGGGATTAAAGCCGGAAGTGTTACAGTACGTCACTGGTGTGGTTAAAAATTTTTATTTTATAAAAATAAGACATGGAAATATGGCCAATCTTTATAATATGTTGCAGGGAGATAGATAATAGCCATGACAATATTTTATGCTGGCTAGCTATTTCATGGAAGGATTATCAATCTTTTTTTAATAATAAATTTATTTTTTATTGGTGTTCAATTTGCCAACATACAGAATAACACCCAGTGCTCATCCCGTCAAGTGCCCCCCTCAGTGCCCGTCACCCATAAGCCCCCACCTCCTCGCCCTCCTCCCCTTCCACCACCCCTAGTTCGTTTCCCAAAGTTAGGAGTCTTTATGGTCTGTCTCCCTTTCTGATATTTCCTACCCATTTCTTCTCCCTTCCCTTCTATTCCCTTTCACTATTATTTATATTCCCCAAATGAATGAGAACATATAATGTTTGTCCTTCTCCAATTGACTTACTTCACTCAGCATAATACCCTCCAGTTCCATCCATGTTGAAGCAAATGGTGGGTATTTGTCATTTCTAATGGCTGAGGAATATTCCATTGTATACATAAACCACATCTTCTTTATCCATTCATCTTTCGATGGACACCGAGGCTCCTTCCACAGTTTGGCTATTGTGGCCATTGCTGCTATAAACATCGGGGGGCAGGTGTCCCAGCGTTTCATTGCATCTGTATCTTTGGGGTAAATCCCCAACAGTGGAATTGCTGGGTCATAGGGCAGATCTATTTTTAACTCTTTGAGGAACCTCCACACAGTTTTCCAGAGTGGCTGCACCAGGTCACATTCCCACCAACAGTGTAAGAGGGTTCCCCTTTCTCTGCATCCTCTCCAACATTTGTGGTTTCCTGCCTTGTTAATTTTCCCCATTCTCACTGGTGTGAGGTGGTATCTCACTGTGGTTTTGATTTGTATTTCCCTGATGGCAAGTGATGCAGAGCATTTTCTCATGTGCATGTTGGCCATGTCTATGTCTTCCTCTGTGAGATTTCAATTCATGTCTTTTGCCCATTTCATGATTGGATTGTTTGTTTCTTTGGTGTTGAGTTTAAGAAGTTCTTTATAGATCTTGGAAACTAGCCCTTTATCTGATACGTCATTTGCAAATATCTTCTCCCATTCTGTAGGTTGTCTTTGAGTTTTGTTGACTGTATCCTTTGCTGTGCAGAAGCTTCTTATCTTGATGAAGTCCCAATAGTTCATTCTTGCTTTCGTTTCTTTTGCCTTCGTGGATGTATCTTGCAAGAAGTTACTGTGGCCGAGTTCAAAAAGGGTGTTGCCTGTGTTCTTCTCTAGGAGTTTGATGGAATCTTGTCTCACATTTAGATCTTTCATCCATTTTGAGTTTATCTTTGTGTATGGTGCAAGGGAGTGGTCTAGTTTCATTCTTCTGCATGTGGATGTCCAATTTTCTCCGCACCATTGACTGAAGAGACTGTCTTTCTTCCAGTGGATAGTCTTTCCTCCTTTATCGAATATTAGTTGACCGAGGATTATCAATCTTAAAGCTAAGGTGGGTTTTTTTTTTAAGTTCCAAGCTTTCCAACATTGTCTGTGATGACAAGTATCTGTTAGCAGTATGCTATCTAATCATGATCTTTAAAGAACATACTCAATCCATTTCTTTCAGGCAAAAATGACATCTCAACAATGAATAACTGCCTCTTAAAAGAAAGTCGGGTTTTGGAGGGAGCATTTTAAAAATGGGTATTTGTCCTTTCCCCTTTATTCCCTTTCACTATTTTTTATATTCCCCAAATGAATGAGACCATATAATGTTTATCCTTCTCCGATCGACTTATTTCACTCAACATAATACCCTCCAGTTCCATCCACGTCGAAGCAAATGGAGAAAAAATGAGTGGGAAATATCAGAAAGGGATACAGAACATGAGAGACTCCTACCTCTGGGAAACAAACTAGGGGTGGTAGAAAGGGAGGTGGGCGGAGGGTGGGGGTGACTGTGTGATGGGCACTGAGGGGGGCACTTGACGGGATGAGCACTGGGTGTTATTCTATATGTTGGCAAATTGAATACCAATAAAAATAAATATATATAAAAAATAAAAAATAAAAATAAAAATGGGTATTTGGAACTATTTCCATTTTTACACAATGTGTATTGCCAAAAAAGTATGTGTCTTACCTTAAAGAATATTTAACATCTGAATGCTTAAATACTTGGGAACTGAATTTTAAAATCTGTTTTCAAGCCTGTTCATTGGATTTTTCACATTTGCTAAATACTTTTTAAAATATCTGAGTAGGGATCCCTGGGTGGCGCAGCGGTTTGGCGCCTGCCTTTGGCCTAGGGCATGATCCTGGAGACCCGGGATCTAATCCCACGTCGGGCTCCCAGTGCATGCAGCCTGCCTCTCCCTCTGCCTGTGTCTCTGCCTCTCTCTCTCTCTGTGACTATCATAAATAAATAAAAAATTATAAAAAAAATAAAAAAATAAAAATAAAATAAAATATCTGAATAATTTGCAATAATACCTAATTGACATCTGGGAATATGAAGATCCACTAACCAAAATTCCACAGACATCTTTGTACACCAGTGGTTGGGGTGTAAAAACTGAGCATCCTGATCCAACAGTGAGCACATGGTGCAGCTTTCCAAAGGGATGTCATTGTGGAATGTAGTTTGCACTGATGTCAACCACTGAAGCAAATATTGAAAATAAATTGAATTTAAATCCAGACCTTCAAACACTGATTCACCAACTATTAAACCTAAAATTTCAAACATTAATGATGTATTCAAATCACACCACTTACACTAAAAATATCACTTAAAATCGTAACATTTTCGTAAAAGTAAAAATATTTTTGGTACCCTTAAAATAACACTTAAACGCTTTTTACATTCATGCTTTAAATTTTTTATCCCATCTTTAAAATTTTTCCATCTTTGTGTCTATTTTAGACTGTGCACACTATATTACCATGCTGATGAATGTACATAATTTAAAAGTAAGTGCCCACACTAGATGTACCTGGATAAGAGTTTCATATTTTTGGAGCCACGGGACCAAAAAGTCTCCACGGAAGAGCAAGGGCCTGTCTTGGCTCTGTTTTTTTCTAGATATGTTATCCTGGTGAACTTATTTAACCTTTCTGATCTAGAAAATAAAGAGAATAGTGTTACCTACCTCAGGGGTCACCAACCAAATACCTATAGGACATAGGTAAGTTTTAAAAAAAGTGGGTTTTAAAAAAAGTGGGCCACCATGTGGCCTCCTGCCTCTACATTTTATTTCCCCATTTTGGTAGAACAAAAATACCAAAAATATTTGTCTATTATACAAAATACTAAAAGAGCACACATACGAAGATAGATGAGGGTCCATTGGAAGTGGTGAGGGTTGTAGGAACCCGGAATGTCATCTCCTCATGTACTCAGCTGCTACTCGGCATTATCTGGTAGCTACCCAGGCTGGCCAGATTTTACCTCTCTCAAAAAAGTCTGGAAATGGGCTTTTATGTGGGAATCTCATGATTTTTAAATATTGGTGAATGTGTTTTTTTTTTTAAAAGGCAGACAAATAAATAACCCACCTTCAGCCTCCAGTCTGTGACTTCTCTCTTAACCCAGAAGATGAAATAGGATAATGAATTTTAAGAGTCCAGCCTCTAATAAACACAGAGGGGTAGGTAGACAGTAGTTGTTGTCACTCAGATTGAGCTCCTACAAGGATCATGAAGGTGAAAGAGGTTTGGGATCTTGCCCAGAGGACAGGTCTAGGTGGGTGTTAGAAGAAATGATGGGGCAGGATAGAGAAAATGAGGGAGGAGTGGAAATGAATTTCACCATCTGTTTTGTTTAGACCCGATTCTAGCTTTGTTCCATCTACTAAGATGATTTATTTGAAGTGTCTGTCCTCAAGAGGAACTCCAAATCTGGTGAGGGAGACAATTAATCAACGTGATGAACTCTAGAATCGAGGCAGAGACAAATGATAATGGCAGTCCATTTGTGCTAGGGGAGGAAAGGAAGTTGGCAATGTTCTTCACGCAAGCGACGCAAGGCCTGGATTTGAAGGATGACTCAGGTCAACCATTTGGAAAAGGCAGGCAGGACCTCTTAGACAGAAAGTATGTGCCCAGAAAATGTGGCAGAAATCCGAATGGCTGGGGGTGGGGGGGTGGGGAAGGGACAGTGAGAGGCGAGGCTGGAACAGGCGGGTGGTGGCTGGATGGGGAAGGGCCTCCGCGCTTCCTGCTGCAGGGTGTTTGCAACACATCTGAGAGTTGGATGCAGCCAAACCATGGCCCATTTTTCTGGACCACCTTCTTCTCTTCTTCGTGAAATGCCACCTACTCTTCGAAACATCTGTAATGTCTCATCTCGAAATGAAGCCTCCCCTGACTCAGCCAGCTTCTCCGCTACCTGCCTCTTCCTGTGGTGCAGTTCCTCCTCCTCCGAACTGAGCTCTCCTAACGCTTTGTTCACGCTCCTGTGTCCTACGCAACAAGCCAGTGTCTTTTTTCCCCAAATGTCAGGCACCCAGTCCCACTCCGTTTTTGGTTTCCCACTTTGCCCCCATGAAGTGCTCAGTAGATGTGTGTTGAACGGACAAACTCTGTCCAAATGAAGTAAGAGGAAACAGTAGAGTAGATTTTTTTTTTTTATGTTCTTACTTGACAAGGTAAAGTTAGTGATCATACCCAGTGTGACAGTTTCTAGAGGCTGAGAAAAGATGACATCTGTAAAATTTGACATGACCTGTAACACATATTAGAATTCTGGGACGTGGTATGGAGGAAAAAGTCAGTGAGAGATTTGAGGAGATCTTTAAGGTTTTTTTTCCCCCTAAAGTCTCCTTGCCTTTTCCCCAAGGGCATAAGTAGAAGCTTTGGGTGTAGAGAACCAGGAACCCCACTGGCCATGTGTGGGGGAAAGGCCCCTCCTATGTAATTGGATGTAAAAAAAGAAAATTTCTTTTAGACAGGCACAGGATTTTGGCTGAAGTTCAGCCACATACCTATTCTAAGCTGAATTTGGGTATAACCCTAATAATTACAGTTACTCTTAAGAAAAAGAGCCCAAGAGGTTTACCTGGAGATTTTTTCCAGATGTAAGCAGGTATGTGAGAAGCGCAGTAATGAAGATGTAAACCGGATGAGGCCACTTTGTGCCCCATGGTCTTCCCTCCAATCGTTCGAATGCTAGGAGATGTTCCCCAGCAATCATGAGGATGATGCAACGCAGCCATCTAACAAACACCAGATGCCTGACTGGCCTTCCAAGCTGTAGTGTTAAAGAGAAGGGGGGAACGAAACACCAAGTTTGAATGCCTTTGCAGTTATCAATCTGTCATGAATTGTAATCAAACAGAAACAAACCTCTTTATTCTGTCAGTTCCTGGGATAGGTCCATCATATGCCCTGCAGACCTGTTCTGGGTGTGGATAGAGAACTCAGGAATCTGCCCTGATTGTGGAATCTCGCTGACTTAGTGACATCAGTAAGGACACTCCATGTCCACCCCCAGGGCTCTCCATCTTTCTAGATAAGGAGAGGTTAACTGGATCAACTGTGCAAGAAATAGAATATTTTGGTCGAGCGCATCTTTAGCATCACCTCTCTTCTTCCGTTTTTCTATTTGGATGCAGGACTCCTACTATCCCGCCACCTTGCCTCCCTCCTCCTTGGATCCAGAATGTGGCTTGTTGTGTGTATGTCTATGTGGTACTTAGAAATCATTAGGAATATTAATGTTAACCCTTAGGAATAAAAATTAAACTCTCCATCACTGAAGTATAAAAAAAAAATCAAGGTGTATGATGATTAATTAGCCCTGTCTGAAATAAAGCATTCACACTGCAGATTATATTTTGGAAGGGCAAACTGCAATTAATTTGAAAAAATAAATGATATAAACACATTTCTCTGCCTGTGTAAAACCTGCTGCTGAACACGATCCAAATAGCCAGTCTCCTACCTGGGAGCCAGCGTCGTGCTAAGTAGGAAGCCGGTGAACAAACCTGGATTTCGATCTTGGCCATGTAGTAGCTATGCAACTCGGCTTAACGGTTCTGAGCATTAGTGCCGCCATCTGTAAAATGGGGATAAGCCTGCCTACCTCATATAAGAGAAAAAGGATCAAGTACCTGACTTACAGAGATGACTTAATACACAATATCATCAAGGTAAAAAGGAATCCTACAGTGAGGCTGAGGACCTTGGGAATAAAGCTCCTGGCAACCATACCTGAACTCTTAACAACTATCTCCTGTGCTAATACAGACACTTGGCCTTACCTTGCTTTCTCATTATTTCTACAGCTTTCTACACCTTCACCCTATCAGTACAATGCTGAAGTAGCACTTAGTCACTACTTAGAGGACTTCCCTGCTGCTTATTCCTGAAAATCTGTCAGGTTCCTGCCCAGCCTGGATGGGTTCAAGAGAGTCTATTTCCTGGGAGTGGCAGTGGTGGCCAGTGCAGGGAGAGAAAGTGCAAAGCTTGAAATAAAAATGAGGTTCCCCCCGGCATCCATAATCTGACAAAGTAGTGTGGTTCTGCAGCCAGCCTAAAAATTGGAAAAGTCTCATGTGGGCCTGAGGATCTGATTTCGTTTCCAGATGTCAGGTCATCCTGGCCTTAACATGCAATGGTTCTGTGAAAGCCTATGACTCTCATGGCAGATTGTCAAGAGTTGCTTGCTCTAGAACCTCCAATCATCGTCTGGCCAATGGTGTAGGATGAGGCCAGCCTCTGGGAGCAAGTGGATGGGAAGGGTCCTCGCTAGAATATTCTTTGGTGGCATGTGGCAGGTCCACACTTCAAAAGGGTAACCTGTCTACCATTTCTGTGGTGCACAATAAACTTTAATTAGAAGTCAGTACAGGCACTTATAAACTTGTCCCCAAAGACAAGTTTTAATTCGACCTTTCCCCTATGCCAACATCTCTTAAAATTCATTGCTTTGTTAAGATCCCAATAATGACAGCAGTTTTCTGACCAAATAAAGTCACAATTTGAACACATGCCCCTTTGTTAAAATCCCATGATGGTTAAAAAAGAAAAACCCATGTTGATGCTGATGAGGTATAGGTACAAAGAAATGGAAGAGATGGGAAAGGTCATATGTCAATTTATGCACTGAGATCTGTTCTCTCACTCTTGGATTTGCTGAGCTGAGCTCCGCCATGGATATCCTGTAGTTCTAGAGAGGATCTGGGAAGCACCACTGAGCAGCCTGAGTTCAACTCAGAAATGCAAACTGGAGTTAAGATGGTGCTGGTTGATGAGGATACGCTAGTGCTCCAGAACAAGACAAATGGGCAGTGAAGGATAAGAAGAGCTGAAAGGCATGAGGCCTTGGGAAAACCATGTGACCCATCTCTACAGAAAGACAACCACTGGTGACAAAACAAGGGATTTTTGAGTTTAAAAAAATGCTTTTAAAATTAATACTAATAGACTTTTTCTCACTAAAAGTTCCAAGGCAATGGTTCTCAAATTAGAACAAGCACCATAATCCCATGGGGGATTTTTTTTGGGGGGGGGGGGCTTGCTAAAACATAAATTGCTAAGGCTCCACCCCAGAATTTCTATGCAGTGAGTCTGGGAAGAGAACTGAAAATCTGTATTTGTTGCAAGTTCCTGGGTGCTACTGATGCTTCCGTCTGGGGACCACACTTTTTTTTTTTTAAGATTTTATTTATTTATTCATAAG
This sequence comes from Canis aureus, assembly GCF_053574225.1. Lineage (NCBI taxonomy): Eukaryota > Metazoa > Chordata > Mammalia > Carnivora > Canidae > Canis > Canis aureus. The sequence goes on along the minus strand of NC_135621.1, from coordinate 10,242,805 downwards.
AGAGAGAGAGAGAGAGAGAGAGAGAGAGGCAGAGACACAGGCAGAAGGAGAAGTAGGCTCCATGCAATGAGCCTGATGTAGGATTTGATCCTGAGTCTCCAGGATCACGCCCTGGGCTGAAGGCAGGCGCTTAAACGCTGAGCCACCGAGGGATCCCTGGGGACCACACTTTGAGAAGCACCGTTCTAAGGTACACTACGAGACATTGTTGGCCTGGGAGTTTTAGGATCCTGGGAATATGGGTTAAAGAACTGGCTGGAAAGCAAAGTCTTCACCACCTCACCACCTCACTTTTCCTCCACAAAAGAAACTAATCGACAAAACAAACCGAACCATTTAAATGAAAGATTTCAACAACAAATAATACTATACTGAAACTCTTCAGTGCAGATGACTTTTAAAGGTGATTTCATCTGTGAGCAGCGGGGAACCCCTGAGGCACTTCCCTAGAGACCACCCTTTGACAACAGTAGAAGTTGCCTGGCAAATTATTTAACCGAAGCCAAAGGAATCAGTGTGTTATCATTCCTACATTTTTATCCACAGAGTTATCATGCTGGAACTCCCCAAAGTCCATATTCGAAGCCCCCAAATGTACACAAGCTGCTGAAGATTGTGTTGAGGTGAAGGTTGAGTAATTCCTCCAATCTTTCAGATCCCTGGAGGCCTCTCCTGGGGTCTGGGGGCCTTTCCTCAGACTTGACCCCATGATGAGAGCCCCTCCGTGCAAAGGCCACATGGGATAAAAGGCCCTCTATACAAACCACACACACATCAGCTGGGAGGAGGTCAGCAGAGCAATCTACGGCAAACTCCAATGGGTGTCCATAGATCTGTGCTAAAAATAACAGGAGTCTCTAGGAATCAGAGAAGAAGACATTTTTTATAAAGAAATTTTATTGCATAATTTCTGTATACAATAAACATAGGAAAAGGGTCCTTTTAATGAAAATCTCATGACATTTTTCAAAAGTTCCGAGTTGTCTGGAGAAAAAGTGTTACAAAGCCATCTAAAGACAAAAATAGTTGACCTTCAGAACAAACGATAATCCCTTTCATAATCATAATATTCCACATTCAAAGCAAGGCATTTCAATTCAATGAACATGGAGAAGCTTTTAAATTGCTATGTCATTTGCCTTAAGTATTTTAATGCATCTAAGAAGTGAGAAGTTTAAACATATAGAAATGTTCTCTAATAGAATATATACTGCTGCTCTCTTCAGATCCATTCGGCATGACTATACGGATGGACGTTTTACACACCAGCAGAAACCTGTATCTCCTAATGGTACAGTAAGGGCTGAGTGCAGAGGGAAAGTCCCGTGCATTTCCTATGTTAAATGGCACAACTCCCACAGATCACATACACCTTGCCATATTGACGCAGTTCATTGCGCTCCATATCCTGCAAAAATAAATCTAGTGCTCGACAGCTGACATTATTGCTCACCAACGTTTTAGTAATATATTTCTTTAACATAAGACAGAAATATACTGAAAGTTGATACCACTTAAACTCAAAAGCAATCTGGAATTAAACCACATGCATATACCCTGCTTTTTTTTTTTTTTTTTTCAATGGATGTTGCATTTTTCTTAAAGCTGATGCCGGAAAACGTGGTAGGAGGAAAAACTGGCTTTCCTTGAAACAAAGACGAAGGATTAGAAATGAAGTGAGTTTTTTTTTTTTGTTTTTTTGTTTTTTTTGAGGGAAATGTTAAGCCCTATAATAAAAACGAGAGAACAATGAGAGCCTGGAATCTCTGGGGAGAGGGAAGGAGCCCCTCATTCATCTTCCTTGTCTACCCCAACACGGTGGCTCGTGTCCAGGACACCCCGGGGCAGAAGCTGGAGCAATGTGAGAAGTGCTGTGTGGCCCAAAGGACAGATGTACGTATGCTGTGTCAGGGAAGTCTCTGGAGACTTCCTTCGTTAGTGGATCCCACACTGGATCCTCGGGTCTCTGGGAAATGATGGGGCTCCCTCTGTGAGGTCAGCATAGGTTGCTAGCCTGGTCCTCGTGCCGAGGCCTCAATGGTCTTACATCTCAACTCCAGAGGGACCCCCCCGGGGCTTGAGGTACAAGGCTTGGGAGCTGGGAAATGAGGAGCATAACTTACCGGCATCGTGAGGTGAGAGCATTCGTGACAGTGAAGTCACTGGATTATCAGGGCCTCACCAGAAGTACGTGTAGACGCATGGAAGGATGTGGACGTGACCACACTGCCACTTTGATTTGTGACTTTTCATTTTAACTTCTCGTTGTTTCTCATTGTCAAGTATCCCTCTTTCTTATTTTTGTCTTGGTGCTTACAAGGAAAGACGTCAGTTTTCATAAGCTTTCAAAGATTTACAATATTTTTTAAAAACTGCCTTTCAGGATTAGCATTCAAGGCCTCAAACACCATATCTATCAATCATAAACCGTACCCTCAAACCCAGCTCTGGCGATATCATCTTAAATCACTGCAGGTCCTACCTGTGGAAACCTTATTGTGCACAGTGACAGCCGTTCCACGTTCCACAGGGCCAAGTGTTACACAGCAACTGAGCGGAGCTCCGCAGAGTAAAACCAGCCATATTGCTACAAAGAAAAATTTCTGGCTCGTGGCCCAACTGTTTCCATACCAATCAGCTAAGTCAACCTTCTCTCTGCTTCTTTCCATTTCAAATGCTTGGGCTTCAGCCTCTGAGGCAATTAGAACCAGATCAGTTTAATTTTACAACACAAATCTTAATTGTACAGCAATATAGTAATTTTGCCCTGAGAGTGTCAATTATTTTATAAATAATGCAAGTCCCAGTTTATATATGAAGAGGAGGCATGGAGAGGCTCAATGGCTTGGCCCTTGTCACACAGCAGCGGGGGAGGGGGGGGGGGGACTTGAGCTCCTGGGTCTTTCCATTTAACCCCTAGCATCCTCCCGGAGCTCACCCGAACCTCTACACCCCAGGTCCCCCGCTTCGGGCTGCGTCTGTCATTACTGGTAGTATCTTGTGGGCTTTTCTGCTCAGCACTGGGTATTCTCCTACCCAGGACCTCCTCCTTGGTCCTCTCCACGCTCTCTTATTTCTGCTGCCTTGATGAGGTGTGCTGTCCCCAACGTTTTCTTTTTACACAGTGGGATTTACCAAAACGCCCTCCCGGCTGCAGCTGGCAGTAGGTGCGGAGGGACTGACTTACAAAAGGCAATGGCAGGTGCTGTTCTTTGTGGACTTGGGACAAAAACGGGCTCAGCGTTTTACAGTTGTCCTACATTCCAATGTTCTCGATGGAAAATAAAATAAAATAAAGGCCTACCCGTGAGGTAATGTTTACTTCTCTCCACCACAACACTCAGTGCACCGCACCCCCCCAACCCCTGCACCCCCACTCCGACCCACAGATCTGGCAACAATTTAACATAAGGAAAGACTTTAGACCTTCACACCCTTTTAGTGAGAATAAACGACCTTAGCTCAAACTTTCCACAAAGCTGAGAAGTCTCAGAAGACGTGAGTCCGCCCCTGTCTCAGGTAGGCCTGCGCGGGGGCCTCGGGCCTCGTGTCTCGCAGGTCTGGGTGCCCTGCTCTGGGTGCTGGGCTGCCACCGCCACCCCCACCCCAGGGGATCCCAAGCCCAGCACCTTCTGCCTCTGAAGCAAGGGGTGGGGTGTGGGGGGAGGGATCCCCAAAGAAGCTGCGTGCTCAGAGAAAATCAGGCCAAGCGGCACTCCAGTGGCTTGGGAAAGAGGGTCCCCAGACCACGGCCACCATTGAGGCCACAAACCATCTGGGTCTAGCTGGTGGCCAGGTGCATGGCCGCCTGAGGCCTCTGTCTAAGCAAAAAGAAGAAAAAGATCTAAAGCACAAAACTGCCCTTAGAGTTCTTGAAAAAATATATCTAAGATAGACAATTCTGAGTTGTTGGGGTTTTGTTTCTTTTTTTCTTTTTGTTTTGTTTTTTGGTTTAGTTGTTTTCTGATTTTTCTTTGGACCCAGCTGCGCCACGAGGACCCTGGGCCAGGGCTCCGGGCCTACAGCTCGGCTCTGCCCCCCGCGGCCGGGCCACCCGGCCCGCTGCTCCCCTGGGCGCCACCGCCCGCGGGTGTGAACGCCAGGGACGCCGAGTTGATGCAGTATCTTTTGCCGGTGGGACGAGGGCCGTCGTCGAAAATGTGCCCGAGGTGAGCCCCGCACTGCAAAGAGAAGAGCGACATGGTCAAGGGGACGGCGTGGACACCGCAGGCTTTGCAGGGGGCCCGTGCTCGGTGGTGTAGATGGATCCCAGCTTGTAGAGCAGGGGGACCACAGGTGGCCTGGCCGGTGGCAGCGCAGGGGTGGCTCCGGGGCGGCCCGCACCGCAGGCCAGGAGTGGGACACCGGGTACCGGGCACAGCCGACATCAGGTAGGAGCCACTATATTTGGTGACCGTGCGGTCTCTCGGCCCCTTGAATGATGCCGAGATGCTGTGGCTTTATGAATTGAGCAGCTGAGCAAATGGGATGAATTTTATGGATTCCTCCCCCCCTTGTGAGGAACACGTGGAATAAAGTCTCCCCTACCCACCTCCACCCATCCCTGGCGTTACTCTTGGCTTTGGATGGGTGGGCTTCAGAGATGCAGAAGACACTGCGCAGCTGGCCGGACAGAGGGGACGTTTGCTTTCACGGGCAGTAAACTTCACATCAGACAAGTGCTGACGTCCTTGGAACCCAGCAAGGCCACGGCAAGGCTCAACAGATGTGTGCCACGCGGTCACCGGGCCGGCGAGCGAGGCAAATAGAATGTCACAGCCCACACGGTCGCTTTACTCCAACTCCCAGTAGGTGGAGTGCCCTGGCTTCTCCACCCACTGGCCCCGTGTTATGGGGGCAAGGAAGGAGCTCGAATCCTTGCTGCCGACTATCCATGAAGCTCGGGGAAGGAGAGGAGGCCCAGCACCCAGACAGAAGCAGCAGGACAGCAGGAGGGCTGGGTGGCTGTGACAGGTTAGAGAGAGATCCAGCCCAGAGAGGGTTTCTCCAGAAAGGCTGGCTCGGTGCACATGCCCTGCACTAGCCCCTCCGACGCTGGGTATGACTCCAGTGACAACACTATATGTCACACTTAACTATCTTGCATCCTTTCTTTCTATTCTTTCTTTCTATTCTTTCTTTTCTTTCTTTCTTTCTTTCTTTCTTTCTTTCTTTCTTTCTTTCTTTCTTTCTTTTCTAGATTTTTATTTATTTATCCATGAGAATCACAGAGATAGAGGCAGAGACACAGGCAGAGGGAGAAACAGGCTCTCTGTGGGGAGCCCGATGCGGGACTCGAACCCAGGACACCAGGATCATACCCTGAGCCGAAGGGAGATGCTCAACCACTTGGTGGCACTCAGCCACTTGGTGCCCCTCTTGTACCTTTTCTGAGCAGGGATAGGAGTGAGGGATAAGGAGACAATAGTGCATCATATTCAAACGGGCTGTGAAAACACATCAATCGTCATGCAACAAGGAAACTGAAGCCTGAGGCAAACGACTTCCATTTATTCATTGAAGTATTTTTGGAGCCAGGCAGTGTCTCAGACTCTGCAGACACAGGCAACAACCCCTGGGCTCACGCTGCTGACATTCTAGTGGGAGAGATAGATAATACACAAAGAAATATCAACTATCAAGTACGATAGGTGGGAATAAATGCCAAGGAGAGGGGGAAAAGAGGCAGTGATATGAAGCGTCAGGGTTGGGGGCTGATATTGCAGGTATGAGGGTGAGGGGCTATTCTTCAGGGGTGACTCTGGAATAAGAAACCAAAGGAAGTGAGTAGGCAAAGGAGTGGACATCAGAGGAGCATTTGGAGTAGATGGAAGAGTCAAGATTTAGGGAAGGCTGTGAGAGAAAAGGCCTGTAGCTGATTTATTAATTCTTCTCACTGTGCTCGGTTGGTATACAAAACCCTTAGAATTTACAGGAAAAGAGAGTAGGAATTGACATGGGAATTGGGCTAATGAACCAAATGGAGATGATGAGAGAGAAATGAAGGACGGTGCTCATTACAATGGAAAGAACTAGAATCTCAGTTTCCCTATCCAAAGTGCTACGCTCAATTCTCAGGGGTTCTCTAGTTATTAATAAATAGCACAAATAGCGACTCTGACTATATGGCACTTCCATGTTAAAAGTGCATTCTTATTTTACTGCCAACATACTGTGTCAGCTTATTAAAGAACTAAAAATGAACCCTGAACTGATTTGATCTATTGCCTGGAAAATATGAAACAGGCCTAAAAAACAAATCTTGCACTATTTTACCACATTCTATGCAGGTTTAGGTAATATCAAGGCTGACAGCTCAGATTGCTTTTCCTTTCTATAAACAATTGAGGCCAAATTTTCAGGCATCAGCAGCTAAGATGCACCAGTAAAAATACATATGCTTACCCAGTGGACACAGGAAAACACCTATTTCTGCCTGCCAAAACAGTCAGTGTGCAGGCCAACAGGAACTCATGCTCTCGGTGACCAGTATGTGTGCACCATTATTGATCTCACATGCAGCTCTGGCACTTTGATCACTTGGCATCTGAGAGGCGCATTTTTCACATAAAGGCCTCAGACAGGTTTTCTGTTTTTGTTTTTTAATGACCGAAAACAGCTATCTGGGCAAAACAAGTGACGTTACCTTTATTCATCATCTCTTGGACATATTTAGAAAACAGTGCTATTTACCTTACTCCAAAAAGAAGACGCAGCAAGGATATGCTTGAAGCTCTTTGGGACTATTTTATATGTCTTCATTTCCCCAATCATCTTTAACAAATCCAACTTAGGGCAATTCAATCTGTTGCACTGAGTTGGCTATTGGTCTGCAGTTTCACTTGCTAAATCTGGAACTGGGTGTTTTGCTTACACAGAAAGAAAAACACAGATTCTAGATGCCCCTAATCCAAAAGGAAAAGGCAGGGGGATGAGGAAGAGAACTTGGAATGAAGCAACAAAAATCGCTGGCAAACAGCTCTATGGGTTGGGGATGGTAGGGGTGGGGAAAGCCTCAGGAAAGGTGTGAGTCCCCTACGAATGATAGTGATAGCTTCATCAGGCTTGCCCAAGGTGTTCTGGAGGATTCACACCGGGCTCAGACAACCGAGGGAGGAGCCACATTTCAAAACACAGCCAGGTGTTCATGTATATCTGGGCCACCACATGCATGCCCACTCCACCGCCTGCAAAGCTGCGAAGCCATTTGTCTGCAGGAAGCCTAACCACACAGCACCATTTCTGCTCCTTCCCAGGTACACCCAGTCTCCCATAAAAGACTATTACCGGGTTTCTTTGAAAAGTGCATAAGCCCTGAAGGTTCCTCCCAGAGGGGAACGCACATGGAGCCCATTCTTTCCAGCTTCTACCCCTGGCCGAAGGCTGGGATGATGAATGGAAGTTGTCAGTGATGCATTGTTTCTTTAGCCGCCTGTGAGCTCTTGCCTCCCTGGCCCCAGCCAACTGGCAATGTGTTGGGATCTCAGCACACCTGGTTGTAACTGAAACAAACTGGCTGCCCGACGAAGAAATCTCTGAAACCTGCTGTTAATGATTTATTTCAGGGTAAAATCTTTAGTGTGCATTTTGAAAGTTGTTTTAAAACAGTTATGCCATTTATTTTATGGGTAAGATGCACACTACAACCGAATGTTCTAGCTCTCATTCTGAGAGAGCACGAGATAATTGTTCAAAAGAAAATTTTAAACTTCCCGGAGGAATCTTTTATCACCTAAGCCTCCCACTCAGAAAAGTTGGCAACTAAAGAACCTGCAGAGAACCAAGGGAAAAGACGCTCCCCTCCCCCAAAAAGTGATTGAACATCAAATTTAACATAATTCCTTAAAATCTGACTGCAATTCTCAATCGTGTGCATGAGAAACACAAATAGTGCATTCAACACAGTTACATATTTCCGCACTGATGTATTTCCAACTGTCCTAGAGGGTTTTCTCCCAGCTATTTCTAGGATGTTTTGGGCTTTATTATTGTCATTTTCTCTTAAGTGTTTGATCTACAAGATGAAGCAGTTTCAAAGCAGGGCTTTTACACTTGGGCACATGGGGCAGGATGAGAAGGAGAAAAGAGTTTAAGAAGAAAAGCAATTTACTTTGCCAGTAGTATCCTGTTTTCTCCCACCGTTATTGAAGACACTTGTGTGTAAGTAGGGCTCTTTCCTCTGTGCTTGTGATATTAATCTTTTGCCAAGGAAATGATTGTGAAGTCACCAGTTTAGCATTATGATTTTACCGAAAGATCAAGAAAAAGAGAGATGGGCTGTGAGTCTGAAACCCTATTGTAACACATGGCTATCTTTAATCATCAGCAATATAGGAGTTGTCATCTGCAAAAGATTAATAAGGTTTGGGGCTTTACCAAAAACTGCTTAACTTTTGAAAGACACCGTGTATTGGTGGGTATTTACCTTTCTGTTGATTTGGTTGCCTAAGAACAAATTAATAGTGACCTAAAACAAACTTAAGGGACCCTACCATAGAGTCCAGCTAGTAAGAGCGGCCGGCATAAATAGACTCCAACTTGGGTAAACCCAGGGATCTGATGGTTTCCTTAAAGATGATTACCAAAAGTTAAGTGATTTATTGGTCTCCCATTTGCTGCAGATGTAGAATTTTGATCTAAAGAAGGAGGAATTCCCCAAGTATTACCAGGAGGGGCTTACTTCTCTGAACTACAGCTTATACCGCGCAACTCTTCCCTTGTTGCACTGAATTTAACTCCTGACAGAGCACTGCTTACCAGGCTCGGCTGGAGGATTAGGGAGACGCTGTCAAACGATTATTCATAGCAGGTAGTGAAATGAGGATAGATGCCGTATATTTTATCACTAGCTGAAAAGTGTGAATGAAATCTTAAAAAGTTCTAACTGCAAATTGGTGGAAAATTGCCATAGCTGGGGAGAAGATACACGTGCCCACTAAGGCAGGCAGATTGAAGGTAAAGAAAGAGATGACGGGAATGTAATTCCTCCTTGAAGAGGTAACTGCCCTCAATTCAGCGGGTCGAACAGTAAAAGCAAACAGATATGGTTGCAACAAAAGTCGGGATGGAACGGGGCAACCTATTTCCTCTGCGAGCAGGAATCGAACCAGAAGGCACTGAAGACCCTCCAGCCCCCTCGCGAGTTTTCTGCATTGTTGACTTAGCATCAGGTAGTGTGCGAGGTTCCTTACACAGCAATTCTTTCAGAAGGACCTGACTGCACTATTTATCTTAAGAGTGTTGACAGTACTGAATCAATCTTTAACTTTCTCAACAAAATCTTACTAAGATATGTGACTAAAGGAGTCACGGGACACAAGGAAGAACTACTGGGTAGTATAAGGAGGGGTTAGAGTATGTCTCCCAGCACGTTTATAATTCCTACCCAACTAGGGGGCCTAACTCACTGCATAGAATGTCCTACATCACAATTTAAACCAAACAGAAGAAAGAGAAAAAAGAAGAATCCTAAATACTGGAGCAAGAATTAGGAACCGACAGACAGGGAAGAAAAAAAAAAATGCCAAGCAAGTACTTGGAGCCTACTGGTTTTGTCCATGGAAGCTCAGCTCATTTGGATAAGGTGGCAGGACGAGGGTCATCATGTGTAGATGCTGCATCTTTACCATAAGGAAAGAAATACTTGGCATAACATGTCCAACTGAGAATGTCTATGAGGTCCCTAACGCATCTAACAGGTTCTTCGTCAGACAAACCACATTGTGGCGATTCAATCTGGACAAAGGACATGCCACGTGAATTCAAAATGTGATCAGAATTTTAGAAAGAAGCGAAGCAGATCTGAATGAAGTTTCCTACTCTCCCTTCCTCTGGAAATGATGGGAGAAACTGTGGGTAGGGGAAGAGATACATAAACTGAAAGAGTAGAAGGTTAAAAAAAAAAAAAAGATAAATGGATCACGAAAAGTAGCAATAAGAATGAGAAACCAGGAAACGAAATACACGTGGTCACTCTAGTAGGGAGAGCGTTTGGTCAGTTATTTTTTTCCAAGTTGAGATAAAAAAGGATGAATGAGAAAATGGGGAAAAAAAAGACTCAAGAAAAATGTAGAACAAAAGGAAAATAAATGTGTGGGTGAAACACAGAACAAAAGAGAAAGAAAGAAAGAAAGAAAGAAAGAAAGAAAGAAAGAAAGAAAGAAAGAAAGAACAAACGATACCTAGCACACTTTAGTGAGCAATTCCTGCTCTGTTGACGTGGACATCCCCCACTCTGCCCGCAGGGAGAAGAATCCAGCAAACATGACTTTCTTTACTGCTGGAACCCGATTATTTTCCCCGTGGAACTTACTTCACAGAGCACGTATTTTTAGACACGGCTTAATAGAACAAATTTCCCCTCCCTCTTCTCTTTAAATTTAAGGCTTTTATTTAAGAAAGAGTCACCATCCGCTTTCCAAATCTGAGTTAATAAAGGTGGCAGGGGAAAAAGCCAGAAGGGATAGGTGAGTGTTAGTTCTTCACCCAACTATTCAGAAAGGGCCCAGAGCACAGTAACAGCCACCTAGGCTTTTGGCCAAAGCGTTGAGAGCTGTACTTGGTTTAGCTTAGTGTCTCTTATATCATGTTGCCTGACTTGGGCAGTTTGTAGGGTTCATTTCTCTTTGGTCACAACAGAACCCCTTCATAATGGTCTTTTCTTGACCGCTACTAATATTATCTCTGCGGTTGGCCCCAAGAAAGGACCAAGTTTTACTCTGTGAATTGAAAGAATCAGTCGCAGAGACCTCAGAGAACAGAACGTTAAGGAAAGTCATTATCTTACGCCTCACTTTTCCTGGCCCTTTTTTATTTGGTTCTCAATGGACTCAATGTTTGAAAGTGGATTCTGAATAAAAAGGAAAGTAGGCGCCATGCAACAGCCTCTAAGGCGGCTTACAACGAAACACAACTGTTGTCTTAAAAGAGGTTTGTTAAGTACCATGTACCTAGGTTATACATTACTAGTATCATCCTACCCGGTTACTTTTCTGTTGGATATTTTAGATTCCGGGGGAGATAATCATAGTTTTTGTGGCAGTTATACAAATCTCGATTAATATTCAATTGAATATTAATTCAATTGCTGAATTGATTCTAAAAGCTGAATCAAAGCTTTTTGATTGAAAAGCTGAATTGAACTAAACCAACTGCTGGAGGTGACAGGATTTTGTTGTTGTTGTTTTAATGTAGACCACTCTTGGTGATCTACTAGCTAAGCACCCTAGAGCTCTGGAGCTCAATGCCCAAATTCGAGTTCCAGCTCTGCCACTTAAATCGATGTAGCTTTACACAAGTTGTCATTGTCCTCTTTGTGTTTTAATTTTTACTTTTTTTCAACTGAAAAATACGAAAGAATGGCAGTGTCTACCTGACAAGGTTATTGAGAGCCTTAACCAGGGCAGCTTTTAAAACTTGCTGGCGTTCAGGCCTCACACAAGCCAAGTCACTGAAAATCTCTGGGGGTGAGACCCAAGATCGGGAAGTTCCACTATCTCACTCAGAGACTCGTATGTGAGAGACAAGAGTGGACCGAAAATATGACCTAGGTAAAATATGAAGTCTGCTTTTCAAGGAGAGAGTGGTCCTCATACTTAGAAGACAGTAAACTCGCCAGCTTTATTTAAAAAAAAGGAAAGCACAAATTCATCAGATGGTTAGGTTCTAACCAATCTCCCTCCCTACTTGGTAGTAAATATGCCACCTCCTCCCTAAAAGTCTTGTGCCTGACGAAGGGGGTTAAAGGGCAAGTAGAAGAATGTTGCGGGAGGCCCACGTGGCAATCACTTTGCTATTTCAGCTGCCGGATGGTGCCCCCTTTGCCTCTGATATGCGCAACAGACATCCCCCAACCAACATTTCAGTGCCACAATACTCAGACTCTACATTTCACTTATTTACAGCAGATTAGAACAGGACTACCTCCTGTTCTAAAGGATGGAATGGAATGGAACGTGCAGTTGCTCTAATTCTGTGTAAAGAAGGTTCTGGCTATGTCTCTGAGTTTAAATACAAAAATACCCACAAGTTCAAGTCTTCTAGATTGGGATGACAGATTAACTCTTTCTGTCTCCTCAACACATGCTCATTTTCTCCTGTAGAGCCAGCCCTAATTCGGTTAGAGCAGAGTGATAGGAACTAACTGGAACATCCTTGGAAACTGAGAGAGGTCTGTGCACTGGGAGAAGCAGAGATGGCATTGCCTTATCACGTTTTCTCTCTCTGAGCTCATAAGGCCCACTACTGAACCTCCTCTTCCCACTGCCTTTCTCCAACCTCCCTCCTCATCCACACAGGGAAAGCTGTCTCTGGGGTCTTAACCGACCATCTTTGGATCATTACCATTAGGGGCATTACAGCTGCACAACGGGGGCACAGAACTGCAGGGAGAGGGGGACTCTCCAAACATCAGATTCTACAAAGCCACATAATGAAAACTTCATACGTCCTAAGAACAGCCCATTCCCCACTGTACTCAGTCAGCTGAAGGTGATTTTTCCTATCCATCTTTTTTTTTTTTTTTTTTTTTTTAATAGTGTTGAAGCCAATGACTGGCATTCTCTTGGACTTGCTTAACACCTGACGACTGGGATCTCATTAAGACTTTACGGAGACTTCCTTGCATTCGTCTGTCCCTTTTGTGACAGTCACATGGCCCTAGTTGCTATATTAGCCAAACAGGAACCCAGGAAGTGTTTGTGGTGCAGAGTGAGCAGCACAGTGGGTTTTGGGGTGAGGTTAACTGACCTGAGAGCAGCTTGTTTCCACCCTGTGCATCCCATAGGAAAAGTCGTCCGTGAATGTGATTGCATCGGAACTGATCACATCGTGGAACGAAGGCCAACCTGGGGCAGGGCAGCATGAGAACAAGACAGAGAGGAGAGAGAGAGAGACAGCCTGTGGTTAGAATATAAATTTAAAGAATTACTAAGCAAAGAATGAAAACCTTTAGGATATGAATCATGCTGAACTTCTTCAACCTGAAAAAAAAGTCAGAAGCTGAATAACTTCCTCACATTTGGATTACAGTTGCATTGGGAGTTTATGTTTCAAGAAGCCTTCTTAGACCATCTAGTAGTTTTCTACAGCACCCCTGGACTTATAAAGCTCTCTCTTGCCCCTTGGTTTTGTCTCTCATCCTGAGGCACTGGGCACTCATTATGAGTCTTACAGTGTGACATTTTCCAAAACTCAACCCAATTGTTCCTTTTTTTAAAAAAAAAAGATAGATTTATTTTAAAATGAGAGGGGCTGGGGGTGAGTGGGAGGAGGGTCGGGGCAGAGGGAGAGAAATCTTCAAGCCAATTCCCCACTGAGCGCGGAGCCCGACACAGGGCTTGATCCCTGGACCCCAAGGACCTGAACCTAAACCAGGACTCGGACACTCAACTGACTGAGCCACCCAGCCGCCCCTCCACTCCCCACCCCCACCACCTTTAAAAAATAGATTTATTTATTTTTTAAAGATTTATTTTATTCCAATTCTTCTGGCTGCTAACTTTTCAGTTATTCCAGGCCTCTTTAGGATGCATGCTTTTTCAGTCCTGAGTTTGTATGGTTAAAATATTTTTAAAAATGAGTATTCCGTAGTTTCCATCTTAATCTAATTTCTCCAGACAGGGGTATCTGGAAAGCAGCTTCTATCTATTTTATGGGCAAGAAGCTTGCTCACTTCCTAGAGGAAAGTCATAGAGCAGTATTCTTCAGGCATCTCTAGGGAGCACCTTCTCTGAAATAGCATCTTGTTCCCATTTTCATTTATTCTAATGATTTTTAAAATATGCACACAGCTTTGAGAAACTCAATAATAAGGACCATAAGATTGCACAAATGTTTATGAGTGTACAGTCAGGTTTTACGCTCAGTACTTCTAGGCATGGTTTTACATATTTCCACAAAATTTGTCTGGAGTTACTGAGCTGAAGCCCAAAATGATGGAAGAGGTGTGATGTTGCTGAACTGCTGGTACAATCTTTTTTCTTTTTCAGAAGCCAAATTTATTCCTGTAGAAAGGAGGAAGCCCTTTAAAAACATGGTGCTCTGTGTTAATACACCAACTGAAAGAAAACAGAATGCAGACTTCAACAATATGATTTCCAGTTTCAAACAAAACAAATTAGCTCAGGCCAAGTTTTTATAAGAAACTCCCCCAAGCCCCCATCCCCCGCTATGCAGCAGTATAGCTTTCACAGTCTGTGCTGGATTTAACCCCCCAGAGCTGAGACACTTTCCAATTCCTTGATTTGAGTTCAAGATTGTTGCAAATCACCAGGAAAACCTTAACTTTCTAGGTATAAGATCACATTCCGAAAAAAAAAAAAATTATGCCAAGACACACCAGTATTCTTAAGAAAGCTTACCTCTCTTTGTCTTCTAGATTCTAAAGAGAATCTAAACAGACTCTAGGTTATAGTTTTTGATCTATAATGACTATTTGGCTCATTTAGGTATTCTTTGCTCAATGGCAGAAGTGCCAATGGCTAGGAAAGAGAGGTTTTTTTTTTTTTTTTTAAGATTTTATTTATTTATTTATGATAGACACACAGAGAGAGAGACAGAGAGAGGCAGAGACACAGGCAGAGGGAGAAGCAGGCTCCATGCAGGAAGCCCGACGTGGGACTCGATCCCTGGACTCCAGGATCACGCCCTGGGCCAAAGGGAAGTGCCAAACCTCTGAGCCACCCAGGGATCCCCAGAAAGAGAGGTTTAAAGTTTTTTTTTTTTTTTTATGATAGTCACAGAGAGAGAGAGAGAGAGGCAGAGACATAGGCAGAGGGAGAAGCAGGCTCCATGCACCGGGAGCCCGACGTGGGATTCGATCTTGGGTCTCCAGGATCGCGCCGTGGGCCAAAGGCAGGCGCCAAACCGCTGCGCCACCCAGGGATCCCGAAAGAGAGGTTTAAAGGTGATGTCTGGAGACACTGAAAAATAATTTAGCTATGCAAAGAAAGAGAACATTCTATATTTTTAACCTCCCATATTATAACTCATTCAATTGCAGTATATGACAACTAATATGATGGAGGGATGTATTTGATTCAGTAGTAAACAAATAAAGAGGTTTTTTTTTTTTTTTTTTTTTTTTTTTTTTTTTTTTTTTTTTACCATAAAGCTCCCCTCCATCTTGCACACATTTTCCTATTTCTAGAATTCAAGATAGGTGTGTGTGTGCACGCTACCTCTTCATCTTATCTATACTTATCATGTTCTACTTATCATACTGGATTTTTTTTTAAAGATTTTATTTATTTATTCATGAGAGACACGGAGAGAGAGGCAGAGACACAGGCAGAGGGAGAAGCAGGCTCCATGCACCGGAGCCTGACGTGGGACTCGATCCCGGGTCTCCAGGATCAGGCCCTGGGCTGAAGGCGGCACTAAACCACTGAGCCACCCAGGCCGCCCTCAAACTGGATCTTTGACTTATTTGTTCTCATGCTTTCTTCTCTGACTAGGTGGTGAGCATTCCGAAGGCAGAGTCCACACAAACAAGAAAATGGGATGGATATTTATGGGACATCACTGAGTTACCACAGGAGACAGAAAATCTAATCAACATCCCTTTTTTACCGACTAGGTTAAGAAATTAGCAATGCTATTTTTTCATTGGAGAATCCAACTTGACTCAATCCAACTTGACTCAAATAATAAACCTCTCTTTATAGGTAGAGTAGCTTATTCTTTACTTAGGATGGTAAATTCATGCAGATCATCTAGGTCACTAACTTAACAAGATTTTTTGTGGGGAGGAGAGGGAGAGGGAGCAGAAAGATGTGGTACTTGCCAACACTACACAGGCAGTGAGTGGCCAAGCCAAAGCTAGAATCTGTGTATTCTGACTTTAGTTTAGAACTCCCTTCTCATGGTCCACTTTCTTCCTCAATAGAAGGCCAAGACATACTGTTGGTGGGAATGTGAACTGGTGCAGCCACTCTGGAAAACTGTGTGGAGGTTCCTCAAAGAGTTAAAAATAGACCTGCCCTACGACCCAGCAATTGCACTGCTGGGGATTTATCCCAAAGATTCAGATGCAGTGAAATGCCGAGACACCTGCACCCCAATGTTTCTAGCAGCAATGTCCACAATAGCCAAACTGTGGAAGGAGCCTCGGTGTCCATCGAAAGATGATGGATAAAGAAGATGTGGTCTATGTATACAATGGAATATTCCCCAGCCATTAGAAACGACAAATACCCACCATTTGCTTCAACATGGATGGAACTGGAGGGTGTTATGCTGAGTGAAGTAAGTCAATCGGAGAAGGACAAACAGTATATGTTCTCATTCATTTGGGGAATATAAATAATAGTGAAAGGGAATATAAGGGAAGGGAGAAGAAATGTGTGGGAAATATCAGAAAGGGAGACAGAACATACAGACTCCTAACTCTGGGAAACGAATTAGGGGTGGTGGAAGGGGAGGAGGGCGGGGGGTGGGGGTGAATAGGTGACTGGCACTGAGGGGGGCACTTGACGGGATGAGCACTGGGTGTTATTCTGTATGTTGGCAAATTGAACACCAATAAAAAATAAATTTATTTAAAAAAAAAAAAGAGGGGAATCCCTGGGTGGCTCAGCAGTTTAGCACCTGCCTTTGGCCCAGGGTGTGATCCTGGAGTCCCGGGATCGAGTCCCACATCGGGCTCCCGGCACGGAGCCTGCTTCTCCCTCTGTCTCTGCCTCCTCTCTCTCTCTCTGTCTATCATGAATGAATAAATAAATAAAATCTTTAAAAAAAATTTTTTTAAATTAAAAAAAAAAAGAAGGCCAAGACATCATTCGTTTCAATAATCAAACAGGAAGGAAATTGCAGGTTTTAAGAAATATGTTTAGTGCCACGTCTGGATTGGTTAGGAGCCACCTTGTTACACTCATGAGCTTCTAAGTGGAAGCAGATAATGAAAGAATACTAAACAATACTGATTCTCTCACCAACAACCAAACTGTTCAAAGAGAAAGTTCAAGAGTAATGACATAAATAATGCAATCTAGTTTGGGGCATGGATGATTTTTTACTCATTTATGTAAAATAACCACAAATACTTAGAAGCTCACTTTAGGTAATAATATTGAGAAAACTATCAGTTCTATTCCGGGTTTCTTCATTCTAATTCTTTGCTAACAATTGTGAATCATTGCCTATTAAAAATTTTGGGGAGGGGAGGGAACCACTTTCAAATGAGCTATCAAACCACACAGCTATACATTTTGTCTCCATGAATTAAATATGTATAGAATTTTCCAGAAGACTACATTCAAGAGTAGACAAGGATGAGGTATAGTGACACGGAGTAGGTAAGGGTTCTCAAAAGATTTCAATGTTTCTGGGAAATCCGTTGACACTTCAATAGTTTATTAGTTGTTTCCCATGGCGTTCTTTAAATATCATTAGAGACAGTAAAACAAAACAAAACAAATAAAAAACCAAACGAACAGAAAAATACCTCTTCAAAACTCCCCAAAATTCAGGGTGTCTCTGTGCAGTAGGAGAAATGCAGTTTTCAAGATGGAATATTTGATATGTCATCCAAATCTTAATTAGTGGAGATTGACAAGGACAACCATGTTGAAGACTATAAATAAACCCGTGTGATGGAAGACATTTCACAAGAAGATCATGGCCAACTTCCATAAGGTTAATAACACGGGAGAACACTGAATTCTTTCTCTAGGTCTCCCAGAAAAAGCTGAAGGAGAATCCATCAGAAAAGTGAGTCTTTATTGACAATCAAACTAAGAAGGACCTTCACCCAAGAATAAATTGTCTCATGGCAAAGAAGCCACAGGGATGACAGCACTTTGAAAGCGGAATTCCCTCATCATGTGAAAGTATTTAAAGGAGGAACTCTTCACTGCTGCAAAAATCCTCAAAGGAAACCCTGCCCCCACTCCTAATAATAAGGAAAGTGCTTCAAAGGGTGATAGGCAAGACTGAAGCAATCTGGGTCTTGTTGAGAAAATTATCTTGAGCAAAAGGGGGAGGGGGATGTGTTTATGTCAGTTTTGACATTAAAGAAAGATCATCCATCCTCCTTTCTCTAGGATTTCCCTTTTGGTCTTCTCATCTAACAAAACATTATTTGTTTTGGATGCATTCCATGCACTTTTTAAAAGAACAGTCATTCGAAAACCTGTATAAACAGACTTGGCTCACCCCACCCCCAAAACGTCCCTTTGTTTCTATTTGATGAGGTTGGATTTGGGTGTATTATCATTTTATTTCAAAAAATACAAACTGTATTTTTTAGATATTAGCCTGTTGTTATCAAGAATGTCTTATGTTCAGCGAATAGCTTCTCCTCTCTAGACAGCATCTAAGTACAGGTAGCACAACTAAAGAAACCAAGTTGGACTGTTGGCAGTCCCGCTTCAGTGTGACCCAAACATCAGTGTGACCCACACTAATCTGCAGACATAGCTTGACAGTACTGGCATACTGGGAAGCAAATCCAGGCTGTGTTCATTTACATCTCAAATACAAGAGCAAGAGATTCGGTTTGTTAATAGTAATTCTGTGGTGCTTGCTACCATCTACACTAGGGTGGATTTTTGTTTTAGATTGCAGTAAGAAGAATATTCCTCCTCACTCAGAATGTGGCTTACTAAAGCTGCTCAGAGTCTCCTCGAACCCATCACTGAAGAGTGACATAGCAAGTGGTGTTCTGGTGACAAACTTTAAATGTTTCATTCCAACTGCCTCCTGAGAAAAACCTGCTCATCTCTCTATCCCAACCTTTTCCTCCCTCCTTTCAAAAATCTTTGAAACAGGTTGTTAAAACCAGCAACAGATTATAAACAAGTTGAAGCCAATTCCATCTGTACTACATCTAGAAAATGTGGCCCTTTCTCCCCTACTCTTAATTTAACAAGGATTGCTCTACAGCTGCCACGTTCCCTGGATCTTCCCCCAAGCCCCCAAACAAAAATGAGAGGCCCCAGTATGTTAGCTACATGACCCATCAGTAGAACACGGCACAAACTACCCGTGACCAAGAATTCATTAAGTTCAAACGGAATTAAAAATATTTTATTATCTTCAAACGCAGAATCAGTTTGAGCACAATGAATCCCAGTTGGGCTTGGGTGATGGTTTAATAATGATAAATATTTGAGCATGGTTTTAGTGAGACACACTGGGTATTTACAGATCTGCGGTTTTCTGTATGTACCAACTCTCAGAGTTCTACACTTCTAGGACTGTATTTCAGAATTTGTAGTGTTTAGCATCTCCAAAGCCAGAATCTGTTAACCTCGCTGACCACAATTTACCTTATTAGATACCTCATCCCAAATAACACTTTATGAAGACCCCCTGCTAACAAACAAGGGTCATTTGAAGTTTAGGGCTCTGATTCTTGCCCAGTTATTCACTGAGATTGACACTCCAAGCCTTAAGCTTTCATTTCATTTTAAAAAGATAATCCTCTATTCCCCTTCAAAGACCCACAAGTTTAAGCAGGAATCAACAGAACAGAATATTTCCAACACCATTTCCACAGATATAGAAATTCCCACCATTGGACAGTACTGTCTTGACATTAAAAATCAATGAAGACTGTCAACGATGAAGACTAAGTATTCACACTTCCATTAATCTCCATTAATCTCCCTTCCCTTCCCCCTTGCAATTTTGGATAGTTCTGTTCTTTTTAATTCTTTTAAAACTTTGTTTGGTAATATCTACCTCTTGAACCAGAACATAAATTCGATAAGAGCGGGGAGTTGGCCAGTTTTGTCCACTAATGTATTGCCAATCATCTAAAACAGAGCCTACGACATAAGAGGTGCTGCAAAAACTGTCTGATGGATGAACAAATGAATGCATGACTATCCTACAGCTTAATATCCTCGGCCTCTTCAGTCTGTAAGACAGCCTTGGCACCCTGATCCTCCTCCTGCCTACTCTTTTCCCTCATTTCAATGCCCAACCTTAATGAAATCTTCCACGCTTTTCTACAGGTTGATCCTAAGAGTTGAAAACTAGTAAACAGCATTAGTATGATTATGGCTGTACACATGTTGCTGACTGCACAGCTAAAAAGTGCTGGGATTAAAAAAAAAAGTGCTGGGATTATATCTCCTTCTCCAATGGTCCAACTGGCATAACCCCAGGCTGTTGAAAGTCAGACAGATTTTCCTTCTTTTACACTGCATCACTCTTAAAAAGCCCATTTTTTTTGTTTGGATCATGACTTTCTTATGCAATTGTACTAATTTGCTCTATGATTCAACATTTTAGTTTGCAAATTTTAATTACAAATATGCAAAAATACGTAGGGTACATAGGCATCTGTGTTTTAACAGATATTAACTACCCAAATGTAACAGGTAATATTTTTTTCTCGATTTGCTTCAGATTCTTCTTTTTCTAACAAAATAAAATGTTACAATCCCAGCCAGATCTGCCTCCAGCCTTCTCCCCTACTCCTACACTTCCTGGTGCCCCAGAGATAATTGTTCACGCACCATTCCCACACTTCTTTTGATTCATTTTCTACATAGATCTACATCCATAAACAATATGTAATTTCTTTAATGTTAAAAATGCACATTGCATCGTAGGTATATTCTGACAACATTTCCCTCCCACGTTATCCTGGTCTCTAAGCCTTATTGGTCTTTTTTTACAGCATTATCTTATTTTAGAAATGAAACATTTCAAGTATCAAGAATATGAGCCAGAGAGTTGTTTTATTTTGCTTTTTCTATTATTCTCTAGAAGATCCCTGCTTCTTCTGGTGCAACTGTTCCCTTTTCCTTCTTTTTTATCTTTCATGCTCTTGGCTTTCTTTGTTCAACCAATTCTATTTCAGAATGGAAGTGTGGGGCAGTTGTCCCCTGCAGCTGCTGTGGGCTTGCTCTGCTGTCAGGTACAGCACGGGTTTGTTCCTCCCTAGGTCTCAACTCCCAACAGCAGAGCTGATGGTGAGCCCTGGGAACGCTGTCAGCACCTGCTGCGGGACAAACTCTGTCTCCGGAGTCCCGGGATACCTGGCTGGGGAATGGCTCCTTCTGGAACACCTCCCTTGCAGCCCCAGTTCTCCTACAGGGAGTTTAACATCTTTGGAGAGCTGCCTGCCAGGTATTTTTTCTCCCCCGTGGCTAACTGATGATCTGTCATTCTGAGTAGGAAAATGAGGAAGCTGTAAAACTGGTCTCGCTGTTCCTCAGACTTGCAGATACACACCTTGTTGTCAACCCCCCATTTTGCTCTTGACAATTCTGCTCTCTGAGCCTTCTCAGAATTCTGCTGGGCATCGTGGCAATGACTCCTGTAGGTGTTTTGGGCTGCTGCTTTCTTTAACCAGCCATACCCAGTAACCTATTTTTTTCTTGGAAAAATTGGCTAAAATCTCTGGTCTGCTCAACACCCCCTGCCCCACTCCCATTCTCTTTGTGGTGGGGTTCTTCTCTTCCGCCTCTCTTCCTCCTCCTCTTTCTTGTTTCCTTACTCTGGCTTTAAAGGGTTCTCTCAGGAGAGAGAGAAACAAACATGCATGCTCAGGCTATCATCTTGAACAAGAAGCCGATATTTCTTTTTAATAAGCTGCAGATTTTAGTCTCTTGATCTAATATTTTATGGGAAGAAGCAATGGATTTCAGGCATCATAATTTCTCTACTAACCACAATTATATTATTTTTTGCCTTGCTGATAAGACCCCAAAAATCAATGTAATGTTTAGGAGCTTTAAGTGGCTCAGATTTGACTCTATCTAAAAAGTTATTCTGGGGCTAACTGCATGAGCCTATGACATCTGCAGAGAGCCCTGAGTTAGAACCACAGCAGGCCAGACTCATCTTCTCCCGGAATTGGTTCGGTGGAAAAACTTTTCAACTCTGTATTTGATCATTCAGTATGGCATGAGGACTCATTGTATCTCTGCCCTCCTGCCACTGCAAATATAAGGACAAATATCCCCCTATATGCTGATGACACAATTTCATTACTGCAAACAAGCAGGAAGTCTCAGGAGGCAAACTATGCCTGTCAAGAAAATGGTTTAATGGCAATTCAGACAAAAAGAAAAACACTGGTTTTGGCAAACATGCTCCTCCCATGCTTCATACAGCTTTATTAAGCAGTCCCTCAAATAAAAATAATACTTAAGATACTTGAAAAGGAGTTTAAAAAAAAAAAAAAGAAAAGCAGGGAGTTTATAATACATAATAGCCTAGATCTATAGACTCTAAAAATTCATGAAGATAAAGAAAATGCTAGAGTGCAACATACTCTTCATGCATTCGTTTTATTTTGGTTTCTAATTACCTTACTTTTTCCTCTTGTCAAGTAACCCCACAGTTCTAAGTGGTGGTGGCATTTTGGATGTCAGGGTCATGTGGAATGGCATGATGACTGGGGACCACCTGAGGCAGACTAGTAACATGATCAGACTGGTGCTTTAGGAAGGTGGCTCCGGAAGAAGGCTGGAGCGTGGGGGATAAAAGGATGAAAACAGGCCCACCAAGTGGAAGACTGTACGTGGGAACAGAAGTGATGAAGTTCTAAATGGAGGCACTCGCAATGGGACTGGAGAGCAGGGGGTTGATTAGAGAGAGATTAAGTGGTCAGAATTCATTGCTTGTGGTGGTACCTGGTGGCGAGTGAAGGAGAAGGGTGGGGTCGAATTACTACTAGGTTTCCAGCTTGTCTGCCTAGCTGGATCATGCTAGTTATACACGTTTTTCAGGGAAAATAATAAAATCAGTTTAGTGTGGAACTCTCTAGGAGGCAGAGGGATATGTGGGCTCCGAAGTGAGATCCTGGCTAAGATACAGATGTGAAAGTCATCAGAGCATGGAAAACAGTACGGTTATGGATGAGGCTATGTAGAAGGCAAATGTAACGGGAGTGGAGAACCAGACAGGTATTTAAAAGGTGCGCTGAGGAATGAGTCAGTGAAGGAAAATAAAAGAGAGCATTTCAAGAAATAGGAGGGGGATGAGGGAAGCAGGGCAGAGTCAGATAATGGAAAACTGTTTAAGGTTGGAGGACAGTCAGCAGTCACATAATCTACAGAAAGGACAAGTCAAAGAAGACCCGAGAGAAGACTGATAAACTCAACAACTGGGCAGTCTGGTGGACTTTAGGACGAGCCATTTCAGTGCAATGACACAGGCCAAACTCTGTGGGGCTGAAAAGCATATGTGAAGTGGAGCAACTAAGCAAAGAAGCATGGCAGGGAGGAAGGTTTAGCAGGTGACAACAGGCAGGAGAGCATAATGATATTTATGCTAACATGCCTGGATACTGGGGCTCCCTCCCACTGATTCCACCTTTCTCTGTTTTCTAAAGTGTTTAACATTTTTACAGTATTTTCTAATGGAACTTTCACAATAAAGTGGAAATTACGAAAATTATAAGTACATAGAAATAAATTTAAAAATTTTTTCATGGTACTATGACATATACAAATGTTAAGCATTACTCTAATGCTCCTTAAGATAGAAGCCATATTTGAAGAAAGACTCAAATAAAATTCCATCCCTAGAATCTCGTTTATCTTTAGTCTGTGTAAGTTGTTCATTGCCGTTCCCATTGTCTTTTTTTTTTAATAATAAATTTATTTTTTATGGGTATTCAATTTGCCAACATACAGAATAACACCCAGTGCTCTTTTAATCTACCAAACTGAGAGTCCTGAGTGTAATATCCTACCTGGCCGTGGTAATCTGTTCTGCATTTTGGCACAAAGTAGGCGCTCAATAAATATGATTAAACAAACGAATCCAGGACTTTAACTCTAGGTCAAGTTCCTCTGTCAAACATGTTCACAGCACCCAATATTTCCCCTTCAAAGCACGTATCACAGTTTGTAGTTTCTTATTTAGAAACTTTTGAGTAATGTCTGCTTCTTTCCCTACGCTCCCCAAGACCATGATGGCTTTGCTTACTACTATATCTTCAACACGTCACTGAATTAATCAATAAAGAATATATCATATTTCATTATGCAACAATAGAACTGCATTTCATTAGAAGATTATCACTTAGTTTAGATACACTGATAACTAGGCCGATCAAAGGAATTTTTAAAAGATAGGCAAAGAATTTCTACTATTTTGCTTCAAGCAATTTTTTTACAAATATCAAATTTAATATAATGTTTCTTTTCCTGCCTATCAGAAATAGTGCATTTCTTTAAACTGATTATTAGTAATTTCTTCTGTACAAACCACGTAGCCCTATCACCCATAATCATTTCAGGCATTTGAATCCACTGAAGGACAGTATGACCAGAGACTATCAAGAATACCGAGATGTCCTTTGGGCAGTGTGAACATCTGGTATCTATTCTCTTTGGAGATTAATAATGTAGCTGTACTGCAGCAGGCTTTACTAATTCCTTTGAGCCCTGCACAGCATTTTTAAATGGTTCCAAACACACAAGATCTCTAATTGGTATGGATTTCATCCACAGTTTTCTTGCAATCTCAAAATATCTCAGAAACTCCTAAGCAGGAATTGACAGGGGCAAGCTTCCCCGTCTCCCTTTGAGGAGGCAGATATTAATAATTTTTTTTTCAGGTTCAATAAAATTACTGAACTCAAACCATTTCAACCAAAAATCTGAGGAAGGGGACTTTATTTTCCCTGGCCTGAACACTGTCTCTTGCTACTTTAAATCATAGTTAATGTTTTAAAAAGTGTATCTTACACATAAGTCAGTTGTAGACTTTTAGCATCAAAGGATCTGAGCAACATCACATGTAACGACCTGACCTTTGGCTATAATTTCTAAGTGCCATTAAAAAATGTCTCTCATACTGGTTTTAAATTTAGTGTTGACCTAGTAACCTTGATCCAAAAACATTCAACTTTAGATGATTATTTTATTTTGCTTCCAAAAGCTCTTCAGTCCAGTGAGGCATCCATTAGGAAGCTGCACAGAGAGTTGAGTTTGCTCAGAATTTATTAGCTACATCGAACAGGAAGATGGTGATTTGGGTTGCTTGCTGAGTGAAGATTATTTACTGTGCTTAACTGACCTTAAGAATACCAGGAGGGATACAGGATGAGGGGAATTCAAAGAAATACAGATTCTATTCTCCGCGACATGCAAGCCAGACCAACAGTGAAATAATGTTCCATTCAGATGCAGTCCTGAATTAAGTCTATTCACTACCTGGCATCATTTGGGACTAACTATCACTTGCATTCTTTAGTTGGGTGCCTTTCAAAAAATTCAAAGACCTTCTCTCTTAAACATATGCGCCTGATGAACACACAAGATTACTTCTTCTTAGGGAGTTAAGTGCTAAAATTCTTTTACTTATCTAATTTTCCTCCTGATACTTTTCTCTAACTGAAATCTGTCTACATTTCCGAATAGACTTGAGATTGTTATTCTATTAAATGCTTTTAAGTGCTACGATCTGAATAAAACACTTCCTTGTGCTCATAAATGTGTGATCCTTCACTGGTCTACATAACCTTTTTATGATGCATCAGAACGCAGTTCGCCTACTACGATTTAAATTTCTGACAACTCATCTTGAAAAAAATATTTTGAAACAGAACAGATTACTCAGAAAACACAAATATTTTACAACAAAATCATTGCTTCATTGTTTAACAAATTGTTGAACAAAACAGCAAGAGATGTCTTGTCCTTGTACCACACACATGGCAAAGTTGAAGCAATATATTAAACACTGTACATTCTGTAACATATTAAAATTTTTAAATAAATTCCATCAAAAAGGTAAGAAGCAAACTACATCAAACCAAGGCATGTTCTGATAACTATTTGTTCTTTTTAAAGTCCTTTAAGGAAATCTTTTGCTGACACTCAATTCCCATTCCTCTGCTCTTCTTTTGCATGTATTTAATCACATTCTAGTACACTATAACTTACTGTTTCTAAATTTTTCTGTTTATTGTCTATATTCCCCCAACGATGTAAGCTCCACATGGGCAGAGACAATTCTTTTGTTCCTGATGCATTCGATGGTCCCACAAGGCTACCTAGCATTTAATAAATTTTGGTTGAATGAATTTTCTATATACATTCTTGTTACCTTGGAAATCTGGGGTTTAAAAACAATCCTTGCTTTTGTTTTCAAAATACACGGTCACAAAAGACTTTGTTACAGAATTATTTATAGAATCCCTAGGTTACCTACTAATATTTATTAAAGATTTTGGCACCTGGCTGACAGTCTTCTCTCTACCCAAAATTCCTCCCTACATTCTAAGGACCTTCTAAGGTAATCCCCTTAATATTCCTCATATCAACAGCTCTTTGAGGTGACATTAAACCATTCTATGGAGCCAAGGTCCTGTATCAAGCAAGACCCACAAGTGGCCTTGGTGATTCAATTTTTTAAAAATATATTTTATTTATTTATTTGAAAGAGGGAGAGAACACCATCATGAGGAGCAGCAGAGGCAGAGAAAGAAGCAGGCTCCCCTCTGAGCAGGGAGCCTGATGCATCACTGGGTCCCAGGACCCTGAGATCATGACCTGAGCCGAAGCAGACACTTAACCAACTGAGCCTCCCAGGTGCCCCTGCAAGGTGCCCCTTTTGAATCAAAGCCATTCAAAAGTTTCAATGGTTTTGATTCTGACCACTGGTAAGTAAACTTAATGCATTAAAAATCAGGTTGTCGGGGATCCCTGGGTGGCGCAGCGGTTTGGCGCCTGCCTTTGGCCCAGGGCGCGATCCTGGAGACCCGGGATCGAATCCCACATCAGGCTCCCGGTGCATGGAGCCTGCTTCTCCCTCTGCCTGTGTCTCTGCCTCTCTCTCTCTCTGTGACTATCATAAATAAATAAAAATTAAAAAAAAAAAAATCAGGTTGTCATCACATGAAGAAAGTTGAACTTCAGACAGATGAAATTGGCTGGAGTAGGATAGTACTGCACACATATTTTAATTTGACCCTGTACAACCATGACAAAAAAACAAAAACAAAACAAATGAGTAAAATTCCATAGAGGTCTAAGTACATCCACAGTATATTCCATGGCCTACAGGTTGACATACCTGTCAGTTGTGCAGCAATATTCAAATCTTACCCCTCTCCAAACCACTTGTAAATGAAGCAAGGTGCAGATATATGACTTAGCTACTTAGTATTGAGTAGGCACTAAATAAATGTTTGTTGAATAAGTGAACCAAATTGGGGCTGAAGAAAGTATTAACAAAAATTGTGAAAATGATATCACAATAAATCAATGTCTCTGTTTCAGACACTGGGATCACCTCTCAAGTATTTATTATTCCTTCATTGCTATAGACCAGAGTATAGCACTCAATGGATTACTATCTCTTGGTAATAGGTCATGGACACCCATGTGATTTCTCTGATCTTTTCTAGTTTGAATAGCTTAAAATCTTGGAAGGCATGGTCAGCATCCATAAAGTACCCTAGCACTGTAGAAGCAGTATATAGTCTCCTTTTATTTAGATATTTGGCCCCCTTTTAGTATACGAGAAAAAAATTTTAAGTCTCAATCATGTATTATTAAAATCATGATCTTAAAAGCTGGGTGAAAATTAATTTTTAATTACATATCTCATATTAGAAAACTCCCTTAGGAGAAATCTCTTGGGGGAATTTTGCCAAGGTCTAGTGCTACATAAAAGATTTTTAAAAATCATGTGCTTTGACTTAAGGTGTAAATCAAGAACCAATATAATAGCACTTTGGTCTTTAACAGTTTTTATTTTTAATTTTTGTGTGTTTTATTTGTAATATTTCTCCCACACAAGAAGTTTTTACCTCCCATTTGTTCTCAACTTTTTATTCGGTTCCAGGTATTGCCCCGAGGTTCTGGCTTGCAAGAGATCTCAGTTACTCCTTTAGTGCCTTGTTGCTTAGCTCCCATAGCTTTTAAAAATGTCATATACATATCTATGAACCACATATAAATGCAAAAATGTGAATATATCCTACATATTTCAAATGCAACTTTTTCCCCTATTTTCTTGGCTGTTTTCCTCATCCTTCAGGAAACCTTATGTTAACAACCTAATAAGAGTTTTACTCTATTTTTTTTTTACCCTATTTTTGTCCATGTTCTTATAGCCTTACAAAATAAATGTTCTAGTACCTGCATAATATTCCACTGTGCAACCACCCCCGGTGACAAGACTGACTTTGTTTCCAACTGACTTCCTCAGTAAAACATACTGTTATAACATCCTTGCATATATGCTCCCAACTCCGGTAGGATTTTTCTTGCTATGGGATCGATTCTTAGGAATAGGATTGCCAGGTCAAAGGGTGAATGTATTTTTACCTTTAGCAAGTATTTCTAGATGGCTTTCTAAAACAAATACAGTTGAAGATCCTTTTCTCTATACCCTCTGTCAACAACAGGGGTTGCAGCTTTTAAAAACTTCCAGTAATGTATTGCCAGTAGCTAGCTCATTTAAGCAAAATTTGTATTTCATTGACTCTATGTAATATAGCCAACTTTTAATGTTTGTTGGCTATTTGCTTTCCTGGGACTTGCATCTTTTTTTCTATTGGGCTATTTACTGTTGTTATTTTTGTTTGCAATGGTAACAGTTCTTTGTATATTACGGATGTTAATTAATGTCCCTTGCATTATAATCATCCTTTTATATTTTTTGTTTCTGTATTGACTTTATTTATTATTTTTGAATCAAATATGTCTATCCCTTCCTTCTGCACTTTCTGGGCGCCTGGCCTTGGTTCTTGAGAGTCTGCCTCTGGACTGTACACATGGTATCCTATATGTTGTGCAGGATTTTTGTTTTGTTTTGCATTTAGATCTCAATTCATCTGGAATTCCTTTCAGTATCTGAGATAATATTCCAATTTTATTTCCTCCCGAATGGAAGAGCTGCTGGGCCATCAACAATATTTAAACGGCCCATTCTTGACTGAATTAAAACACTATTTAACTGATACTTATTTTATTTACATATTCTCTAGTCTCCTCCACTGATCTACTCTTCTTTTTCTATACACATATAATTTCATTATTGGGGCTTCATAGCATGTTCTTATATCAGGAAAGGCAAGTATCTACTTCCTGGTTTTCTTTTTCATAAATACTTCTGCTTGGGTTCTTTTTTTCCTTAAATGGGTTCATTTTAAGTTAATTTTTTTGATCTTTCAAAGAATAACCTTTGAGTTCGCTTTTTCTTTCCACAATTGTTTAATGTTTTCTATTTCATTAACTTCAGCTTTATCTTTATTCCATCTTCCCAGTTTTTATTATTCCTTTTATAAAGTTTCTTTATTTTTTATCTTTTTTTCCTTAATAAAGAAGGTATTCAAGGCTATAAATTTTCTTCTAAATATAATGTTTACTGTATCCCATAGAGTTAGATATTTATTGCTAATTTAATTGGATTATTATAAAAATATGGCCCATAAAAATGTCTGCTTTCTAAAGTATATTAATATTTTCTTTGTGGCCAAGTAAATGATCTACTTTTTAATGTTCCATGAAAATACAAAATTACATTCTTTATTTGAGGGATTTTTTAAATTTGAAAGATATTTTATATATCTACTAAATCAAGTTTATTGATTGTATTATTTGCTTATTCTATCTCCTTACTTAGTTTTGATGACTCCTATGTCTCAGTCTGAAAGAGACATAGTGAAGTTATCCATGATAACTTTGTATTTTAATTAAGTTTTCTTTCAAAGACTCTGATTCATATGTTTGGTTGTTATGTTATTTTATACCTACAGACTTATGATTGCTCTATACTCTCCATGAATAATGCCCTTTTGTTATCACATAATTTGCCTTTTTATCCTTTTGTGTTTTTAGCTTAAATTCTACTTTGCCTGATGGTAATATGGCCATTTCTTCTTTCCTTTTTTGTATGCTTTGGCCTAATGTCTTTTTGACAATCCCTTTATTATCAAGCTTCCTTTATACTTTGTTTTCGTAAGTAGCAAATAGCTAGATTTGAAATCAATTTCTATTTCTGCCTTTTAATGGGAGAATTCAGTTTATTGATATTTAATTATCAGATGATTTCACTCATATGTGGAATTTAAGAAACAAAACAGAGGATTGATCATGGGGAAAAGGAAGGAAAAATAAAACAAGACGAAATCAGAGAGGGAGACAAATAATAAGAGACTGAACTATAGGGAACAAACTGTGGGTTGCTAGAGGGGAGGTGGGTGGAGAGATGGGGTACCTAGGTGATGGGCAGTAAGGAGAGCACATGATGTAATGACCACTTGGTGTTATATACAATTCATGAATCACTGAACTCTACCTCTGAAGCTATTAATACACTATATGTTAATTAATTGAATTTAAATGAAATAAAATGTGATTAAATTTTTAAAAACATACCTATCTTCCTTTCATCTCACTTTATTTTGTTGTTGTTGTTGTGTTTTTCTCCTTGTTTCTGCTGTTTGGATCAAATTCATATGCATTCCATTTTTTGCCCCATATTATGTCACTTTCCTTTTTTCTATGCTCACAAATACTAAATTATCTATAAAACACTACATGCAAGATACAATTTCCTCCACAAAGACCCATTGTTTTCCAAATCAAGATGCTATATCCTCCCTTTCCTGCTTCCCCTTCCTCCCACCCACGTGAGATAAAGCCTTCAGAAAACTTTCATTTTCTTCCTCTCTGCCTTCCTCTCCCCATCTCTATACATTTATCCTGCCATCTTCCAGATTCCAGGGTTACAAAGGAGAAATCTAATATCAACCTGACACTTCTACTGTGAACCTGGAAGCTTATACCAATTTTCCCTTTATCCTTAAAGTGTAGGAGTGTCATCAGGCTAGGCCTATGCGTTCTTGTTAATCCTACATAGAATGTGGTGAACCTGTTCAAGCTGCAGGTGATGGGGTTCAGGACATATTACCCCAAAATACGGCAGCTTAACATATGACAATATTTTAAGCTGAAGGAAATTAAGAAATGGCATGACCTTCCCCTGAAGCAAGTCATAAAACTTGAGAAGTGCTGTTTGCAAATCTGGAAAAAAGGCACATCTTTATCTCCAAGACTCAGAAAGGACTGAAAAGAAATTGGAATCAACAGGCCTTGCTACTACCCCAGTTTACAACACTTAACTCATATTCTTTTTTATCCAATCACATTTTTTCATGAGTCTCCATTCTTCACCAAACCTAGCATGAAAACACTCAGGTTCAACCAATTTTTTGGGTCTTCATCTCATGAAGGCTTTGTGTCATGTAAAACATATTAAACAAACTTGTTTGCTTTTCTCCTATTAATCTGCTTTTTGTTAAAGAAACTCCAGTCAATAGCTTAACAAGGTAGAAGAAAAATACATCTTTCTTCCCCTACACAGATTTGAGTCTTTCTTTAGATTAGAAAAAATAATTTTTTTAACATCTGTTATTTATATGTTTAGCCTCCCAGAGCTATTTTGCAAGTCTCTTCATTTTTCCTTCATGATATAGACCTCTCTGTTTTGACTACATGCTTTCAAATTGTTCTCCAGTCAGGGTGTCAGCAATGGCCTCCTTCAATTCATTTAATTGTTTAGATACAGAATCATGATATTTTCAAATCTCCACTTCTCGGAGGGGCTAGGTACAAAGTCCTCTAATTGTATCAGATAGGATATTTTAGCTGCAAGAAAGAGATGATGCAAATAAAAGTAGTTAAAAATTAAGAAAATTATTAACGTGTATACCAAGGAGTCTATATTGATGTGGTTCCTTGTTGGCCAAGGAAGTGGCAAAACTACCTCATAAAGGCCAATGTGTTTTCCTTTCTGCCCTCCTCATCATGCCAATGATGTCTTCCCTCCTGGTCACACAATGGCTGCAGCAATTTCAGACACCACAGGCAGACAGGACAACATCCAGGAAAAGTGGAAGCATTTCAACTACTGTGTCTCTTTTTATTAGTGATGAGAACTTTACCAGACACCTCCAATTAGATGTTCCCTGGGATGTAACTGACCAGGAATGGGGGCATCTGTCCTAGCTGAAACCAATCACTGACAAGGGGAATGGAATTTTATAATTCATTTAGGTCAATTATTATTCAACAGGGGAGGAAGTTACTCTCCCTTGAATAAAAAAAGGGTGGATATAACTAGATTAGCCAACCAGTGTCATCACAGTTGGCTTTGGATACAAGAAAGCCTCCTTGTATCCAAGTTTACTCTTATAGACAGAGACTCCGCTCAGATACTTAGCCTCTTCTTAGCTTCTTGGGAGCAAGAAGGCCAGGTACACTTATGATAGGCTATGTTAATCTTTACTCTTGGAGTCCATGAATCTCAATTTTTTGCAATGATCTGCCACATTCAAGATCTCACCATCATGCTCTATGACACTGCTTTCTGGTCTCTCAATCCATAAGGCTAAAAGCTTTACTAAACTTGTCTCTGCCAAGATTGCCATCACTATATAGCACATGAGATTCAGAGAGATGAGAATGGAGAGGGTAAGGGTAGCGAGCCATATGCAAGTCCATCTTCAGTGAATGACATTGCTATTATTTGTCAGATGCTGTGCTAATAGCATGTGAACTGGGATTGTCTCCAAGCTCTTATTCTTAGACACTACACCAAAGCATCTCTGTGGCAGCCCAGAGTTGTCAGGTTGGGACAGTTTATGACAGAATGCAACTAGTGATGAAAATAAATAAAATAGACTAAGAAGGTACAAACATTTCCTGAAAGCCAAAAAGTCCACATTCTACCAGATGATTAATGATTTTTATGAATTTTCTTTTCAATAAGTAACATTATATGTATGAAATCCTGAACTGCATGTCCCACAGTCAATAAGTTAAAAAAAAAAAACAAAAACAAACAACAACAACAAAAAAAACCTTTGGAAATAATGAAACGATGATGCAATGCCCAAAGCAGGTTTTTGTTCCATGGGGTTTTTTTGAACTCTGGTGAAGCCTATGGGCCCTGCAGGATAATATTTTTAAATGAATGAGAGGAAATACATGGCATTATAAAGAAAAAAAACAATCATTAATGTTATCAAAATACTGAAAACTGCCCACAAATTTGTGACATAGTAATAAACGCACTTTTTTCTTAACAAGCTCTAATGGTGGCTCTAATAATGGCCATAATTTTAAAGTAGTTATGAGTATAAATGTTATTTTAAGATATCTATGACAACTGTAATATGATATGAAAATATCTATGATTTCTATTGGTGATAAAGTTACAAATACTACTGTGGATTGTTTTTTACATTCACAATTAAAAGAAATTGCGGTTAGTTAGAACAAGTTTGGATTTCTTTTTCATCCAACTTCATGGATCCTCCAAAAACAGTCCAAAGCCCCCAACTTAAAGATTCCTGATCTAAAGACTATGTAAGCCTAAATAGTTCATGGACACTATTTAGAAACTTCTCAGTCCTCTCTAGTTTTCCTACCATGACTTTTCAGAATACAATAATTTTTTACTACTCAATTCCTCTAAGTAGGACATATTAAGTGGAAAATCATGGAGTTTAAAGTTTAATTTATGCACACATACATGCACAACCAGGTTCAAATCCTAGCTCTGCAACTTGTTGTTTATGAAATCTCTGACAGGTAATACAATCTCACTGAGCCTCAGTTTCTTCTTCTGTAATTTGAAATAAAAAAATTACTTCCTGAGATTATTGGGGATTATTGAAAAATGAATGAAATATCTGGACTCTCTCTAGAAAAATATTAATCCAAATACATATACCAAAACTTCAGGAGTTCACCAGACCTTGGGTTACTAACCCCTCTGCCTTGTCTTTAACTGTGACTTTGATAAATTCCTATCTAATTAGAAATGAATGTCAAGACCATTACCTTCTAGAGAAGAAGGGATGTCGCCTAGACGTCCATCATCACTTTGCTAGAAACTTTCACAAAATGTTATCAAAATCTTTGAAAGTGCTTATTAGAAAACATGACAACCTGACAATGGCAGATCAGGGTAGTGTTATACTACACTACTGTGAATAAACAAGTGCACACAAATTTTAAGAAACTTGATATGTGCCATTCTTTACTCAGAATCAATATTGCTCAAGCTGTAACTATGATGAAGTATTATGATCAAATCTGAATTTGACATCCAGAGAGATATGTGGAAACATGAAAAAGATTCAGAAGACAATCACAAATTCAATGAAAGGGTTAAAAGAAATGGTTGATCTGGACAGTTAAATAAGCTAGTAAGTAAGATTATATAGTCTGGCAATAAGAAAGCTAAAAGGTAAACTCAAAACAGTCTTGAAATACATAAAAAAAATTTCTAAATGTAGATTTGATCTTGGCCAAAAGATGGAGAAATAACAACAAAATTTTAACAGGGAAGTGCAAAAAATCAGAAAAAATTCTTTATCTCATCTTATAAAACAAAAGTAACTGGATTCAAGTACAAATCAGAAATTGACTTACATATATTTTTCCCTGATGATGGATGGTATCAGTATTATTTAGTCACCAGCATTCAAACCTCATCTGTTATACTCCCATATCCACTTAGTAATTAACTACTATGATTCCTACTACCTCTAATTTCCATCCCTTCTCCATTCCTCATCAGAATTTGGAGCTTCACTATTTTGTATCAGGATAACATCTAACTTGCCTCCAAGACACAAGGCCAATCACCTCCCAGTTCTACCATTTATTACCTATGAAACATCCAATGAGATAATTAGGATTTGACTTTCTCACTTATTACTTCACAAAGTTGTTATAAGGATCAAATGATACATAGGAATGCTTCTAAAATAGCTAATCACCACACAAATATAAGGAATTTATAGCCTAGTAGCCTTCAGATAGGGAAAACAAAGAAACTTTGAAAAAGAAAGCCTTCAGTAGCCCCCTATTTGCTATCTCTTTTATGGAAA
Organism: Canis aureus; assembly: GCF_053574225.1. Taxonomy (NCBI): domain Eukaryota; kingdom Metazoa; phylum Chordata; class Mammalia; order Carnivora; family Canidae; genus Canis; species Canis aureus. The sequence continues at coordinate 10,207,977 of NC_135621.1, read as the reverse complement.
GAAGATGGGAGCATACGAAGGATATCTTCATGGTTGCATCAATATACCTAAGTTCACTACCATGTTCTTCTTTCATTTGACTGGAATTTGCCTTCTCCAAATCTCAACCGTTCATTAAAAATATCTTGTTGGGGATCCCTGGGTGGCTCAGTGTTTCAGCACCTGCCTTTGGCCCGGGGGGTGGTCCTGGAGTCCTGGGATTGGGTCCCACATCGGGCTCCCAGCACGAGGCCTGCTTCTTCCCCTGCCTGTGTTTCTGCCTCTCTCTCTCTCTCTCTCTCTCCATGTCTATCATGAATAAATAAGTAAAATCTTTTAAAAAAATCTTGTAAAATCCCATATGTTCTCTGAAGCTTTTTTTCCACTACGTCTGATTGCCAATGACCCTACCAACTCTAGTATACAACTTAGAACTCACTCAATGACACTTTAATTACTGTCTGTTATTTTACTATGTTAAGCTTATCTTCCCAACTACATATTAAGCTATCTGCATACTGGGTGCGCTAAAGGATATACTAGAACAAAGGCAGAAGAGCAGATCCAAGCCAAATCTTAGAAGAGATACCAGGGTCAGGATAAGAAGATCACAGTGGAAATGCCAATTCCAAAGAAGGAGGACTGAAGTGAGGGGATAGAGCCAAGAATTTGAAGTCAGATGTTGACACGGATATGAGATCCAGCTCAAAGGTGTAGGTACAAAGCAGATAATAAAAATCCACTCGCCCAATTAAGAAAGAAAAGAAGAAAAGAAAGGCAGGAAGGAATGAAGGAAGGAAGGAAAAGAAGAAAGAAAGAAAGAAAGAAAGAAAGAAAGAAAGAAAGAAAGAAAGAAAGAAAAGAAAGAAGGAAGACCCACACAGGCTGTGAATAAGTAGCCTTTAAACCAAGGAGGATTCTACATAAGACAGTGGCAAGGGTAATATGAGCATGCTTTGAAAAGTGAGCACCTCAAGAACAAAGATTCTCCATTACTAAAGATTTTCAAAATAATATGCCAGTCTTTGAAAAGAATCTAGGGAAATGATCAAGCTTCCCCCCAGCAAATAAGGTAACTGGAAAGCCTGAGATGCTGCATCTAGCTAGGCACCAGGGCAGTGTAAGTGGAGTAGGTCATCCATCATTGGGCTGTAGAGTATGGATCGGAGAGGATACCAGAGAGCAACAAAAGCAAAGCCAAGAAGTAGATTCTGGAAAGGGAAGTTACATAGATGCAAACTTGAAGATTTCCCTTAGCAGCCATCAAATGAAATCAGTTTTTGAAAAAGCCAAGAATATTTTTTCAGTCCTGAAAACTGGGAACATGATCAACATCATACAATAACCTTTGAGAAGAGCTATCTGTAAAACAGAAATTCAGAAACACCCAAAACAGCCCAGCGACAGTGCCCAGGTGCGTGGGCCACCGTGGTGGGGTGGAAGCAAGCTGCCGGAGTCTCATTCCACACACGACAGCTAAGAGAAAGATGGACATCAGGGGAACTACTGACGTTCAATGTTAAACATTCCTGGTGAGGGGAAGTGGGACTTGGAGAATGATTTGGAGGATGGTAATTGTCTCCAAGGGCAAACAAGGGCAAGAGAGAGAATGAATAAGAGGGGATCGCTCTCCCCAAATATGAAAAACATTAAATGCATAATTGAAGGCCTTTGTAGCCATTATATCAGAGCCCCGACAGCGTCCACTCTGAAGTGGGAGGACAGTTTAAACCTGGAAGATGTCCCCAGAGTCAGCAAGTGCTGAATCCTGACGCTTCTAGATGCAGAAGACCAAACAAACCAGTCATGCACTTAGAGGCCCCAGGCTGCTCCCCAGCTCTCCTAAGCCACTAATGGGTTAATAGTCTGTGCTCCTCGGGCTCCTGTGTGAATGCAAACTACAGCCAAATCCCAGGTAAACAAAGAGGAAGAGAAAATACCTACTACTGTTTTCGGATAAAAAAAAAACCTTAGAACTGCCTTCATAAATGAATAAACTAAAAAAAGAAAGGGAAAACTTCTCCAGTGAAAGAAGTCTAAGTACTCAAAACACAAATAATGTTGGGTTGTTGTTTTGTTTTGTTTTGTTTTCCTGGAAGGTTTATCCCAGAAAAAAACAGAGAAAGAAATTAAACCACAAACAGTTCATAACTCTCAAGGAAATTAAAGAGAATATGAACTCCATGAGGGATTTTAAAAGGAGATAAGTGGACAACAGAATGCAATGAAAAGTCATTAGCAGAGTCAAGGGAAAAAAATTAAATCTCTATTATTTCAAAAATAGGAAATGCATTAGAAATATCAAAGAGCAGAACTAACACAGAGGAAAATTGAATCTCTGACAAGAAAAAGTAGCTCAATGCGATCCTGGAGACCCAGGATCGAATCCCACGTCGGGCTCCCGGTGCATGGAGCCTGCTTCTCCCTCTGCCTGTGTCTCTGCCTCTCTCTCTCTCTCTCTCATGAATAAATAAATAAAATCTTTAAAAAAAAAAAAGAAAAAGTAGCTCAAGAAAAATGAGTATGGAAGAAAACACAAATGAAAGCGACTATACACACACACACACACACACACACACATACACAATACATTGAGAGAGCAAACAACAAAAGAGGGGACCCTAAAACAGAAAGCAAAATGAAAAAAAGACATTTTCCCAGTTAAAACACAGTGACTATTTCCTAAAATAAATAGCTAAACCTATAGATTGTAAGGATTCAAGATGTTTCAGGAAAAACTAATACAAGGCACCTGGGTGTCTCAGGGTTAATTGACTTGGGCTCAGGTCAAGATCTCAGGGTCGTGGCATCCAGCCCGGTGTTGAGCTCGGGACACAGTGCAGAATCTGCTTGAGATTCTCTCTCTCTCTCCTTCTCCCTTTGCCTCTTTCCCCACTTGCACACTCTCTCTCAAATAAGTAAATCTTTACCAAAAATTAATACAGGCCATCAAAACAGAATTATATTTAGGAAATTATTTAACATTCAAGATAAAAACTCCTGTGAGCCCCTAGGCAGAAAAATCAGTTTTTTACAGTCATGTAATTGTAGTTGTGTTTGCTTATTTCAATCAAGGTCATTCAGCTTTAAAAAGTTGTTAGGATTTTTGCTTCCACTTTATTAATTTCTGCTTTCCTCTGGTTTACTCAGAGATTATTATTTGTACAGGACTGATCAGTGGTTTATAAGGCTTCATATTTTCTTAACTCTTCTTTGGATACTTCCAAATAAGCTGGTGGTATCCTCAAGTTATCCTCAGTTGATGTATATCCACTTCAGCAACATTGTGAATTATGCAGTCAGAACCCCAAGTTTTATTTTTCCCAATTTGATCTAACACAGAGAGATGCTGAAGTCTGTCATTACACTTGCGTTTCAGTTTCTTCTATCTCTAGCAGTTTTTACATGTATATTTTGAGGTATGTTTTTCGGGTTTTTTTTTTAAGATTGTATTTATTTATTCATGAGAGATACAGAGAGAGGCAGAGACACAGGCAGAGGGAGAAGCGGGCTTCCTGGGTCTCCAGGATCACGGCCTGGGCCGAAGGCAGGTGCTAAACCGCTGAGCCACCCAGGGAACCCCTATTTTGAGGTTATGTTATTGGCATATAAAGTTTCGAGATCATTACATCTTCATTGTGGATTGCAGCCTTGGCCAATTTTTTTAAAGACCTTTTTTTAGAAATGTTTGTTTTTTTGCCTTTAACCTCATTTTGATAGTAAAATGTGACTCCCTTCACTTAGTTTGCTCTATCTTTGCCATCCTTCTATATTTAACGCTCTAGATTTTCTGTCATTTTGCTTTGAGTATTCCTTTTAGATAGAGAACACCTTTTAGGAAGTTGGAGTAGTTAATCTTGGGGATTTCTATCTCTTAAAAGGAAAGTTTATCCCATTTACTTTGATATAAAAACAAATACACTTCATCTCAACATCTGTCATCTTATTTTCTGGTTTTATATGTCATTGTGATTTCCCTTTGACTTTTTCTCTAGTGGATCTGTAGACTTACACAGTATTTTTAGTTTTAGGATGGATTAAACCTTCTATTTTTCAAATACATTTTAAATTCAGTCGTGTTAATTACATGCAATGAAATGACATCTGTTGAAAGCCTCGTGTGTAAAATAAGGAAATGGGCACACACTAACTTACTCTCATGGCTTTGTTTCCTAATTCCCCACCTAAGCTGAGACCAAGAGTTGGACACTTAACTGACTGAGCCATCTAGGCACCCCTAACTTTCTTAATATACATCTTAAATGTCTTCTTCATGATTTTTGTCTTTTCCATTTTCTTCCTACTTTTGAACAACTAAAAGTTGTTCTTCCTGAGGGACACTTCTCATCCACTTAGTTGAGTCACTGTTTTCTATCATCTACATCTGTCATCTCATTACTGACAATCTTCCAGTCATTTCAGTTTCCTTTTCCTTTGCATTATAAAATAGTTTGTCAAGTGGCTCTCCAGATTACTAAATATATATTTAGCAGATTCAGTTTGGTTCTTTACTGCTTCTAATGAAGTTTTCAATTCAGCTATAGGATTGTTAGTTTTCTTGCAGGATTTTCTTGATTCTATCAGCTGTGTCACACATCTTAATCTGTGAGGACATTTCATCTTTCATCTCTTTTATAAAGATTTGTTTTATCTCTTATTGAGAAGAAATATTTTTTTCAATGAAATTATTTTTTAACATGGATGCTTTCTTCCAGAGCTTTGTTATTTTCACTTGCTTACACTGCTGAATCTTTTGTAGATTCTATGCTTGGTCATTTTCTGCTTCCCACGTCAATTAATAGAAGTACATTTAGGCCTGCTATTGGCTCCAAGTTATTATGAACATATATTCTCCTTCAATCCTTTCACTGTCCACCTAGATACTGTTAGGAGTCTCCTCGCACATAGAGAGCTGGAATCTGACTCATCTTTTATATTACCAGATCGTGATCTAGTACGCTGGGGGAAATCGGAGGGAACAGGTGCTACAGGTTGTCCTCATTGGGGGCGTTTGTCTTTCTATACTTTTTGATATAGGAAACACAGGCAGAAGGAAATGTAGACAAAATTAAATGTCCTTATAACCTGCAGCCCATTGACAAATACTTGAGGTAGGCAGATTATAACATCCCTCCAGGATCCTGAGTCTTCTTTAGCACATGAAAGTCCTTTTGGAACTTCCCTATCTCTATTCCCCCCACCCCACCCCAAGGTATATAATTAGTTGCTCCTCACAATCCCTGGGGAACAGAAGGCAGCAAGTAGCAGTGGCAGGAGCTCTTTCCACCCACAGGTCCTGTCCAGGTGGCTTTAATAAAACTAACTTTTTGTACCAAAGATGTCTCAAGAACTTTCTTGGCTGTCGGCTGGGGACCCCACCAACACACAAACATTCAAAAAACTATCACACACTTTTCATTGTATTTGTCAAATCTATGCCAAGGACCATTTTTTTCCCACATGGAATTTACTCTTTGGCCAGGCTTCCTTTCCCAGTAGATGATGGGTCTATGTCTGGTGTCCATCTGGTTGCTAGCTACTGCCTGGCCCAGCAAGGACAGGTTCAAATTCTTACCTATATTGTATAATGATAATCACTGCTAGACCTAATCCATTCAATTGCTTTTGGATTTAGTTGTTCAAAAGTAGTGAAAGATTGCCAAAACAGAAAGTTCTCCACTTCTCCGGGACACTAACCTGGCCTTTGAGGTCTCTCAACTCTCCAACTTCACAAGTATTATTTGGGTTCTCTCAGGATCGCCCTAACATACAACCATACTACCTTCTCATAAGGGAGAATGACAAATCTTCCCTTAGCATCATCCATTAATCACATTCTAATCTACTTTACCTGACAGGCATTCTCAAAGTTTAGAAAGTTCTTTTACATTTCTTTGCTTATTTTAATTGGGATTTGGGAGAGTAGAAAAGGAACATGTATCTTTTCATCTTGCCATTGCAGTTCAAAATCTAACTTCCTCTTGTTTAATCTCTAGTTATGATGGTTTGAAAAAAATTCTTAGGGCTTTAAAAAATAACTACTATTCAATAAAAGCAAAGGTAAATAACATTAGATAGCATATATTTATATATGGCGATACTGTGATTTATAAGAAATACATATTTTGTCTTCACTCCTGTTTCTGACAAGATCTCCAATGGAAGCAATGCAAACAAAGGGATCCAGGTTTGAAAAAACTGATAATTCCACTTGTAATAAATACACATTTGGTCTTTGCCTTCTTCTAGGCACAGACTCTTAAAACCCTTGCAACTTGCTGATTGTAGGGACAATGGTGTATTTTGTTATTGATAACAAGCCCCTTTCAACTACACTTGAGTTTATGTTAATGAGATGACTTTTGGAAAGCCCCTAGATGATTTAGGGGATTGGGGCTGATTGCCCAGGAATCAACCCTGTGATTAAAGGATTGGAACTCCCCAACTTCCTGGGAGGGAAGCGCTCTGAGAGATCGAGATCTTTATAAAAAACAAAGAAGATGGGTTCACAGAGCTTCCTGGCTGATGAATATGTGGAAGTGCTGGGAGAGGAGTGCTCCCAGTGAGGGCATGAAAGCTTTGCACCAACTTCCCACATAAATGCCCTGTGTCTCTCTCTTCCATCCTGCTGTTCCTGAGTTATATCCCTTCATAACAAAATGATCATCTAGTGAGAAAACCTCTTCCTGAGTTCTGTGAGCCACTCTAGCAAATTAATTGAACCCGAGGAGGGCATTATGGGAACCTTCAATTTATAGCCATAGGTCCATCAGAAGCATAAGTAACAACAGCTTGGCCTTGTAATTGACATCTGAAGGGGAGGTGGGGGAGTCTTGTGGGACTGGGCCTTTTGCCAACACGTGGGATGTGACATTATCTTCAGGTAGACAATGTTAGGATTGAGTCAAATCATAAGACATCCAGATGGTGTTACAGAATTGCTTGATATGTGGAAAACCCACATGTCTGGTATCAGAAGGGAAGTAGCATTGTAATAGAGTATTGAGAATATAGTAGACACACAAAAGCATGTGTTTTTCCTTGTTTTCCATATGTATGTATTTATATATATAGGAGTAAAATATACATAACATAAAATCTACCGTTTTAGTCGCTTTTAGGTATACAGACAGTTCAGTGGCACTAAGGACATTGACACTGCTGGGCAACTATCTCCACTGTCCATCTCCCAGGATTTTTTTATCTTCTCAAACTGAAACTTTGTATCTATTAAACAGTAACTCCTACCCGGTAAGGAACCACCATTCTACTTTCTGTCTCTATGACTCTTGGTTTTCATGACTTCGACTATTCTAGGTACCTCATATAGATAGAATCGTATAATATTTGTTCTTTTGTGCCTGGCTTATTTCATTAGCATAACATTTTCAAGATTCATCCATGTTGTGGCAGGTATCAGAATTTAACTCCTTTCTAAGGCTGAATAATATCCCATTTTAGATATTTGGCACATTTTTGTATGTCCATTCATCCTTCAATAGATGTTTGAGTTGCTTCTGCGTTTTGGCTACTGTGAATAATGCTGCTGTGAACGTTGGTGTACAGGTATCTGTTCAAGTCCCTGCTTTCAATTCTTTTGAGTATGTCTCTAAAAGTGGAGTTGCTATGTTTAATTTTTTGAGGCACTGCCATACAGTTTTCTATACCAGTGGCACCATTTTACATTCTCACCAGTAATTTCTTATTTCTCCATGTGCTCTCCAACACTCATTATTTTCTGTTTTGTTTTGTTTTTTAAATAACAGCCATTCTAATGAGCTCAGAATATATTTGTGCATATTGCATATATAATATATGCACAAATCCCCTTATCTTGAATGTATAAGAAATGGTGTTGGGAGCAATACATGTCTGGGCAAAGACCTTCTCATTGTCTGAAAAGACTCACACTGGCCATCACACATGTGGTCCCAGCACCACGAGCAGCACATGCTCCCAGCAGTTAAGCCAACAGGCTCCAACCACTGCAACACTGACTGATACAGATCTGCCTCTGTTAGGACAAACAGCTCTCAAAGAAAGGCCACAGGAGGGGATGAGGGAAGAGGCTGGGGAGCTGGACATCTTTGTTCCTGCCTTCACCTGCTCAGGACGTGAGCCAGTTCACTTACTGAACCCAGGATCAGAAGAGCTGGAGGAGAACACAGATGAAAAAGGGAATTAACTGCTTTAAGTGTCAGCTTATGCTAACATATACATCTCCAAACCCCATTTCGGCTCTCTTGTTTTACTGTGGAACCATCAAGCTTTAGAAACAATTTTTTTATTTTGGAATCCATTCATCTTTCTTTACCACAAAACAGTCCTGTGCCAGAATCTGGTTCTTTTCTCATGGGTCTAACATTTCAGCTTGTTATAAACAGCATATGGATATAGATTATGCAATGATAATGTGTGCTACATTCCAAGGGCTTATATTTTCTGTATATATATATATATATATATATATATATATATATATATCAAGTAATTATTGTATTGATTTTTCTCTACTCTAAAAATAAATATCAACCAAGTAAAACTCAATATATATATATACATATATTAATATATGTATATATATATATTCTTTTCTGATCTACAAATAGAATCCCTTCTTTTACTGATTTCAAAATTGTAAAAGCCCTGCGCTAAAAAATGAGAAAGCACCCCTAAAAGAAGTATTATATAAGTACCTAGTTTTTGGATAAAATTCTAGATGTGTCCTTAAAGACACCAAACGTACTGAAGCCTAGTAAAAGATTTTCTAATAATCAACTTCTGACTAACTCGTCAGTGTCGATGTTCTATCAGCCTTACATTTTTCGTGTGTCCCATGTTAGACGAATCTTGCCAAATAGCATATCCAGACTTAGACGTCAGTCGTCTCTGGGCATGCTTAGCTGCCATTTATTATCAGAACACAGTTCAGCCATTATCTCTTAAAACACACAGAGACATGCACATGCAGATGAAGCTTCTCACACAAGCAAAGTGTATGTTAACAATAATCACCAGGAATTTCTGAAACTCATATGTCAAAAAGCATCATCTTCACTTCCATGGACCTTTCTAGATGAGAACACACAAAGGTTCTGTCTTTGCAATAACCTGACTTCCACCTTCTTCAAAAAGAGCTTAGAAAAGAAAGAAAGAAAGAAAGAAAGAAAGAAAGAAAGAAAGAAAGAAAGAAAGAAAGAAAGAAAAGGAAAGAAAAGAAAAACCAGGAGGAAAAAGGATACCCGAAGGCATTTCTCATCAATTGCTAAATGGGTCAATATATTTGTAACTCTATCTCCTTTTCTTTTACACCAAGCGAGTGATGAAAACCTGATGGGACAAGCGAGCAACCCACGAACATCAAGTCACTGGGGTGCATTCACAGAGATAGACACAAGCCGGCCCGAGTGGGCACACAAAGATTAATGCTGGGAACTGCAAAAGCAGCAAGTGAAAACATCTCCACCATGACAGGAAGAGGTTAAAAAAGTTTAAGAAAATGACTGAATACAGTTACTAAGACTAAGGCAGTGAAAGGGATTAATTTTTCAATTTTCTTGAAAAGCAGGAATCAATCTGTGACCTGGCTCCCCAGGTATTACACACAGACCTCAAGAGCACAGTCATTTAGAGAGGAACTGCTTCAAGGAGCCCGGCTAAAACTACAAAGACATGAAATTCCAGGCAGACACAGGAAATTCTCTGGGGAATAAAAGAATTTTATGACTCATAAGATTAAAATCTCCCCAATACTCAGTAAAGTAATCTAATGAAGTATTGTCACCAGGAAAGGAGTTTGATAAATTTATGTGTTGTACGGGAAAGTTTTAAGCAAAACAGGAAATTGGACTGACTTGAACCTATATTCATTTGTGATTTTTTTTCCTCTCAGGGTAAAACTAACTTCAAGGACACCAGGATTTTTTATATGGTGTGACATTCTGTAGGATGCCACATTTTTAACTACTGGGGTTTTAAGCAAAATCTCATAACCATATTAAAATTAAAAAAAAAAGATCAAGTCAGCTCAGGATTCAAATGTGGGTCATTTTGAAGGCTCTTAGTCTTCAAAGTTAATGCAATTTGAACGAAGTTCTAAGAGTTGAAGGTAAAGGCATGGGCCAGATGCCAATGTAAAGGGAAGGAAGGAGGTCACATTTTTCCTGGGGAGATCACCACCAACAAAAACTAGACACAGCATTGTTTTCTCGACTTCAAACAATGCTTAAACATTGACGGAAATCCACATCAAGAAGCCTATCCTTACTTCACGACATGTTCCATTTTTTTTTCTTTCTAATTTAATGCTAATTCAAAATTTTGCCTGTTCTGTATGAGATTCCCTTCTGGTAATGGGTTGTAAAAACAAATCAAGCAACGAAAGCCTCTGCTTCATCTTTCCCAGGATGAACACAGCCTAATGCCCAATATATAACTATGAGTTCGATGCAGATTACTTGTATTTCATTTAGTTCAGTTCTTAGTTTCACCTCTGAGATATCTGTCTGCATCTTTCTATTTTGGTTTGATTCTGTAGTCCACTTAAAACAGTAAATGTTTACACTAAAAGGACAAGAGAATGTGTGATGTATTTTAACTGTCACAAGTGTTGTGAACAGCAGCAGCTGGAAGAAGAATGTGTCGTCCACTTCACTGTTATTCGGAAGCCTATTAGATTCTTCAAATCAGCAGTTACATCCTTCAGTGCTCGTATATATTTTTTAATGATATTTTTTTATCTTGGAAAAATGCAGTTACATTTCTAGAGTTCACTTGTGCTCTGCACTGGGTTCTGCACTAACGTTCTGCTGGTGTAGGGAGTGAACTCGTCATTGGACGTGGAGCTTTTCTTTTCTTATTTTAGGTCACTGGTTCAGATGAAGACAAAAAACCAGGGGCAAATGGAAGGAGTTCCATCCGGGGTATTACCTAGAGATCTCCGTGAAGTGTGCTTAGTCTAGTTCATCTGCAATGATCACTCACATCATTCCTGAACTCATTAGGATATGGCTCTTGTCAAAGGCTTACTTAGAACAAACATGAAAACAAGTTGACACCCTTAATATTTCCGAATCTGGTGAAATTCCACCAATAAAACTGGATAAGTGTATAACACCCTTGCTCTTATTTGCTGTGATATCGGGTCCAGTGGGAACACCTCTGGAGAGAAGTGGAGTCCAGGGCTATGCTGGAGAATGAGGACAACCAATACATACATAATTAGACGACACATTCAGTTCAAGAAATAGTTGAAGGTAGACAAAAGCCTACCTAATCCAAATCCTCCCTACCTCTCCAAACACATCTCAAAGCACTCTCCCCTGTGCTCCACCCACACTAGTCTTCTTTCCATTCCTCTAACATGTCAGGTTCATTGCTGTACTAGGATCCATTGCATTTGCTTTCTCCTCTTCTTACAATATTGCCCCAAACTCTTTGCTTGGATTCTTATACTTCTGAACTTAGCTCGAACACCACCTCCTCACTGAGGCTTTCCCAGAAACCTCTATCTAAATTAGTGCTTCTCCCGACCACCACCACCACCACCCTTCCCTATCATCTGATGCTTCCTATTTCCTCTGCACCTCTTAGGGGATGTCATCATGTTTGTTTACTTACTTGGAGCCACACACTTACACATATTAGAATGTAAACTCCTTATGAGCAGGAGCCCTGCCTGTCTGTTTACCACTGTTTCTACTGTTCCTAAAGCAGTATATATTTAATGAATAGATGTGTGCCACATTCTACAAGAGGCTGAGGCTAAAACAACATGAACAGATATACATTCACTCTCAAAGCCTTATAAAGAGAGTGGACACTGGCAAGTTATCATAATACAGTAATTGTTTTGCAGGGGCCACATAAGTCTAGTAGAAAGAGCCTCCATATATCTTACCAGGAAAAAAAGACAAAACAAAACAGGTCTATTCCCAGAGAACAGACTGTCCAAAGGCACAGAAATAGCCATAACAGCACAATTCTGCTTTGGGTGAATTAGTTCACGTTTTATACACTATAAACTGCTGAGGGTGGAGGTGGAGAGAGGAACTTGAACTTGAACAGTGAGCAGGATCTAGCTCACAACAGTCCTTCCCTGACATACAAAGAGGGATTTCATCCTATGGCCAATGGGAAGCCATTGACAAATTCTGGGCAGAGGAGTGACATAATTAGACGTACATTTTAGAAAAATAACTGATAAAAGATTCAGGTGATTTAGAAAATCAATGACAGGTAGGGAGCAGAGAGACAGCCAATTATTTCACAATAAACATGTATCATAGAAAGGAAAAGGGACTTAATACAGGAAACGCTCGAATTTTGCTGAACATTCATCTTGTCTCTGGATGGTTTTATTAGGCCATATGCTGTGACATTCACCCCTGGTGCAGTCCTAATGGAGGGTCTAGACACCAGTGCCTATTTTAAGAAGTGTTATCTACAGGGGCTGAACTGGGTGCTAGATAGGAAGCTTTCTTTTTTTTCAATGCTTAGGTATTTAACAGTCCCTGTTAAATACCTAAATATTGTAGTGTCTTGAATACAGACAAGATTTAGAAGAAGATTGCTGCCACTAAGCAGGGAATTCTGTTTCATGGGCGTATGGACATCCCCCCCCCCCCTTCAGACCCAAATTTTTTAGTGCCAGTTCTAGTAGAAATAGTGTGACCTATACAATGCATTGAGGCAACCTGCAATACATCATGTATGCAAGGCTGAAAAACAGAGGCAAGAAAGTTGGAAGTCCTCCCCGGCCAAGCACAGGAAGACCAGTGAAGGGTAGAGTGTGGGTATAGCTTCAGGCACATGAGTTTGCAAAAACATAATACTTACAGTCATCAGGCACCCATCACAGAATTTCTGGGATTACCAAGTACAATGGGGATGAAAGGAGATAATGATGCAATCTCCAACTTGGAGGAGAGCCCTATGGATACATGACCTGTCAGTGGTAATATCCACACTTAACAGCCTTTTTCAACCAGAGTTCCTGGAGAGGATTAGGCTTGAAAGTCCTGGTGTAAGACCTAACCTAAGGCATCTGGTGCAGGTAACTAACTTGGGAAAACTGAGAAAATACATATTCAATCATTTTCTGTGGCCTATGGGCCAGATGAGGAATCTAGGGTCAAAAAGTCAACAGGGGTTTTGCTATTTTCTCTTTTGTTTCAAGACCTGCACTTAGGTGCATTCCAGTGCTTGGGGCTATTCTCAACAAACCCACACCCTCTCTTGCCCAGCTTTCTCCTACTCATCCTCCAGGTTTCAGCTTAAAGCCAGAGGTTCTCGTTATTGCTTATAACTAAGTGAGTATGCCTTGAACTCGGACATGAAGGGTCCAGGCCTGAAATCCCTTCTATGTCAGGCAAAGGGAGAGAAATTTCATCCTGTAACCAATGGGAAGCCATTGAAAAACTCTGGACAGAGGAGTGACATGATCAAATTTACTCGTCCCAAAAACCTCATACCTCCTCTGTGTAATCTTATTTAAAAAACTCATTCAAGCTATAAGATGAATAAGGTCTGAAGAGCTAATGTATAACATGTTTATACCAATAGAGTCAATAACACTTAGTTTATAATTAAATTTGCTAAAACAGTAAAACTTACTCTCACCAAAAAAAAAAAAAAAAAAAGTTAAAAATATGTGAGGTGAGTGGATGTTAATTAACTCAATAGGAGGAATATTTCCACAATGTATACATATGTCAAATCATAACAATGTACACTTCAAATATTTTAGCATTTTATTTGCCAATGATACTCAATAAAGGTGAAAAAATCTGCCCCAAAAAACCCTCCAAAAAACTCTTTCAATTAAGGCAGGGCCTGAGTCTATGCTACTTCATATATATTCAGTGTCCAACCCATTAGAACAAGTGTTGAATTGATATTTAAAATAATGAAGAAAGAAAGAAAGAAAGAAGGAAGGGAGGGAGGAAGGGAGAAGGGAAGGGCACCATCCAATATTTGAACAAATGTGCCTTGACTGGAAGCTAGAAAAGAGGGCATTTTAGCAATTTAGAGGCACTCTTAATCTATGGGAAACTATCAAGTGCTACTTACCAAGACCAGCACTGAATACCTCCCAAAGAGTGCGGAAAGAAAATTAGTATTACCCAGGGGTACATGATCAATGCAATTAGATAGAGCAAGCTGTACTTCTGATATGTTGTTAAATGAAAAGCACATCCACTGAAATGTCATTTTCAGTTCTAACTATTAGCCCTGTCCAATTAATTATGATGATCTTGGGCTATTTGGAAATCTCTGAACATGGCATAAAATTTCAAAGCCCACCTAAAATTTCAAAGCCCACAATAGACAGAATGAAGAAGGGCACAGGTAAAGGCAAAATAATCACTTATTCTTCTCCTGGGACTTCGAGATGGGAATGTATATAGCATACTTCAGGTAAAAAAAATTAAATAAAATAAAAAGGGTTTAGAATTGAGTGAAAATATGACTATAGTAATGGTATCAATAAGCAGCCCTCAATACTTGATGAGGTTCTCCCCCAAAAAGGCTTTGGTAATCCATGTGCTGCTGCCTTTCTGAGCTTGTATCATTTGTAAACCAAGAGTGTCAGGCACATGATCTTTAATGTTCATTTTTCTTTTTTTTTCTTTTTATTTAAAGATTTTATTTATTATTCATGGAGACACCCAAAGAGAGAGAGGCAGAGAGACAGGCAGAGAGAGAAGCAAGCTCCATGCAGGGAGCCCGATGCGGGACTCGATACTGGGTCTCCAGGATCATGCCCTGGGCCGAAGGCAGGAGCTAAACCGCTGAGCCACCCAGGGATCCCAAATGTTCATTTTTCAAATGCTAATGTTCTGTTCTTCTAAAACCAAACCATGACAAGTCACACCCTCCGTTTTATATATGTATATATATTTATTGTATGTTACATATATTCTTAGTATATACTAAATATATACGCATACACTATGAATAATCTAGTTTATAATGATTTCATCAATAGATTACAGAATAGCAATACAATGATTCTTTCTTCCCTTCCATCAATAAGCATTCTTTTTTTTTTTTTTTGCATGTTTGAGTATCTGAAAACTAAAAACAGCTCATAAAGGGAATTTTGTGAGAATTTAAGCATTTTCTCACGACCAAGAAGATATGGTGATCATTACAAATTTTTCCAAGGTGAAAGAGTCCAAAGTTTGCATTCGTTTGTACAGATGAGGTTTTAAAAAGGAAATATGAGGGATCCCTGGGTGGCGCAGCGGTTTGGCGCCTGCCTTTGGCCCAGGGCGCGATCCTGGAGACCCGGGATCGAATCCCACGTCGGGCTCCCGGTGCATGGAGCCTGCTTCTCCCTCTGCCTGTGTCTCTGCCTCTCTCTCTCTCTCTCTCTGTGACTATCATAAATAAATAAAAATTTAAAAAAAAAAAAGGAAATATGAATATAATAGGTAGCGAAGGTACAAAGGTTGCGCAGGTGACCATGGAGAGGACGTACTTTATTCAACCACATAGTATACAGATATACAAAACTGATATAAAAAGAAACAACAAGATAGACTCCCCTGTGGAAATCTCACATTCCTACTCCTCTTAGCATTTGAGAAAAGAAAATGTCACAACCAAAAAAGAACTAAAGTCTCCATGGCATATTCAGAGGTAGGAACACCCTTTTGTTCATCTTTCGGTACATCTTTTACCTGTACAACCTTCATTATTATGGAAGTAGGAAAAACAGACTTGATGCAGTATACACTGTATCTGAAAACAAAACTCTATTTTGCTGAGCTTTACTTATTTGAAAAGCACACTTAATTGAAAGCCTACATAATGAGTACACAACAAATACCCACGTTGTTGAAACAAAATGAGAATGAGATTGCCTATCAAACTTGCTACCTAATAAAAGGGAGGTTTGGTCTACTGGCGATAGTTCTGATAAGTAGGACCATGGCATAAAGGTCTTCAGCAAATTTCACCTGGGGAAAGCTTAATAGGATGAAGCCAGACAGAGCAGCAAATATAACTCCTACACTCATTCATTCCACATCACTCTTTTTATTTCTGTTTAGCTCATCTGTTAAAAAGGACACAAATAGCCAAAAATAACTGACTGTATACGAAATTGTGACAGGTACTATGCTAAGCCTTTTAAGTCATTTAATCCTCTCAACGATCCTCTGAAGATAGCACTATTATTTTGTAACAGTGTTAGCAGTTAACAGAGATTAAGCAATTTCCCAAGATTTCACACAACTAACAAGTGGCTGAGCTGGGATTTGAATCCAGAGGCTGTGCTTTTACCTATCTTCCTAACGAAATCCCAATAAGTGTTCTGGTACCAACCAGAAAACAGCATAAATAAATCTATTAAAGTATCAACTGGGGATCCCTGGGTGGCTCAGCGGTTTAGCACCTGCCTTGGGCCCAGGGCGTGATCCTGGAGTCCTGGGATCGAGTCCCACATCAGACTCCCTGCATGGAGCCTGCTTCTCCTTCTGCCGGTGTCTCTGCCTCTCTCTCGCTCTCTGTGTCTCTCATGAATAAATAAAATCTTAAAAAAAAAATAAAAATAAAAATAAAAGTATCAACTGGGTAAATTATTTGTAACATATATGATAATAATGTTTCCAAGGTTCATGGTACTGTAACATGCTTTAGTATTTGATGTGTTTTTCTGGCTGAGTAATATTCCATTAAATAAATATACCACATTTTATTAATCTACTTATTAATTGATAGACATTTGGATTATTTCCATCTTTGGGCTATCATGAACAATGCTACTATGAATATTTGTGTACAAGTTTCGATGCAGACATATGTTTCCAATTCTCTTGGTTTTATCCTAGGAGTGATATATGCCAGCAGGGTCACATGCTGACTCTATGTTTAATGTTTGAAGGACTGCCAAACTGTTTTCCAAAAAGGCTGTACCATTTTACATTCCCTCCAGCAATGCATGAGGGTTTCAATTTTTCTATATCCTTGCCAACATTTGTTATTGTCTGTCTTTTTTATTATAACCATCGTATTGGGTGGGAAGTGGTTTCTCATTGTGGTTTCACTTGCATCTTCCAAATGGCTAATGTTTTGCCTTTTTTCAAAAGTGTGTATCGGCCATTGGTATATCTTTTTTGAAGAAACATCTATTCAGATCCTTTGCCCGTACTTTCTCTTCTGGCCAACAAATGAGGTTTATTTTTCTAAACTCATCAAAATCAAGTTAAATTTGTATAACTTTTGAAGTTTTATTTAAATCTAAATTATTTTTAAAAGCAGAATTAAATGCAAGTGAACAGCTAAGAGAAATTCTTTTTGAAATCTGCTTTCTGTATTATCCTTCTTTAAAGATCATAATGATTGACTAAACCAGTACTAATGGAAATGAATATTAAAACAAGAAATGAATATTAACAAGAAACTCCTGAGTTATCACTACCAACACCAGTAAACACAAATCTGTTTTTTGACAAATAAATTGTAAATATATAAAGTGTAAGTGTGATGATTTGACATACACATACTTTGTGAAATGATTACTACAATCAGGTTTTTTAACACATCCATCAACTAATAAATTAATTAAATTAACCCCTGATCAGACATATGGTTTGAAATTTTTTCTCCCATTCTGTAGGTTGCCTTTTATTTTTGCTAATAATAATTTCTTTTGCTGTGAAGAAGCCTTTTAGTTTTATGCAGTTCTACTTGTTTATTTTTGATTTTGTTGCATGCCCTTTTGGTATCATATCCAAAACTGCCAACACCCATGTCAAGAAGCTTTTTCCCTACACTTCCTTATAGCCATTTTATAGTGTCAGGTCTTACATTTAACTCTTTAATCTGGTTCAAGTTAGTGTTTGTGAGTGGTGTAAGTGGCCTAATTTCAGTATTTTGCATGTGATTATCTAGTTTTTCTAGAACCCTTTCTTGAAATGACTATCCTTTCCCCATTATGTATTCTTGGCACCGTTGTCAAGTCTTAGTCGCTGTATGTCTGGGGTCCCCATTCTGCTCTGTCTATATGTTTGCTTTTACACCAGTACCACACTGTTTTGATTACTAAAGCTTTGTAATGTATTTTGAGACCAAGAAGTATGATACCTCAGCTTTATTCTTCTTTCTAGGGATTTCTGTAGCTATTTCGGGTCTTTTGTGGTCCCGCATGAATCTTGGGAATTTTTTCTCTATTTTTGTGAAAAAATGTCATTGGAATTTTCATACGGATTGCACAGAATCGGTAGATAACTTCAGGAAGTAGGGACAGCAATATTTACTCTCTTCTGATCCATGAGTACAAGATATCTTTCCAGTCATTTGGGTTTTCCTCAGCTTCTTTTATCAATGTCTTAGAGTTTTCAATATATAGATCTGTCATTTCCCTGGCTAAATTTATTCCTAAGTACTTTATAGTTTTTTAAAAAGATTTATTTATTCCAGAGAAAGAGAGATAATGCAGTGAGGAGGGGCAGAGGGTAAAGGAGAGAGAAACTCAAGCAGACTCTGCTTTGAGCATAGAGCCCAACATGGGGCTCAATTTCACCACTGTGAGATCATGATCTGAGCTCAAACCAAGAGTAGGACACTTAACTGACTGTGCCACCCAGGTACCCCAGTACTTTATCATTTTTTATACTATTGTAAGTGGAATTGTTTTATTTCTTTTTCACGTAGTTCATTGCTAGTGTATAGAAAAGCAATTGATCTTTATATATTGATTTTGTATCCTGCAATTTTACTGAATTTATTAGTTCTAACAGCTTTGTAGTGGAATCTTTAGAGAATTCTATATATAAGATCATGTCGTCTGTGAACAGATATCATTTTACTACTTCCTTTCCTATTTGGATGCCTTTTATTTCTTTTGCTTGCCTAATTGTTCTGACAATGAATTCCAGCATTATGTTGAATAAGACTCACGAGAGTGGGCACCCTTGTCTTCTTGCTCATCTTAGTGGGAAAGCTTTCAATCTTTCACTATTCTGTACGATGTTAGCTGTGGGTTTGTAATGTATGACCTTCCTTATGTTGAGGTACATTCCTTTTTTATATCCAATTTATGGAGAGTTTTTATCATGAAAGGATGCTGAATTTTGTCAAATTCATTTGCTGCATCTATTGAGATGATCATGTAATTTTTATCCTTCATTCTATTAATGTGGTATGTCACATTTATTGATTTGCCTATCGCTGAAACATCCTTGCACCCCAGAGACCAATGTAAATTGATCACAGCATATGATCCTTTTAATGTGCTATTGAATTCAGTTTGCTAGTATTTTGTTGAGAATTTTTGCTTCTATATTCATTAAAGATGTTGGCCTGTAATCTTTTTTTTTTTTGTAGCATTCTCATCTGGCTTTGTTAATAGGGCAATGCTGGCCTTGTAAAATGAGTCTGAGAGCATTCCCTCCTCTTCAGTGTTCTAGAAGAGTTTGAGAAGAACTGGCATTAATCCCCCAAATATTTGGCAAAATTCATCAGTGAAACCATCTGGTCTGGGCTTTTCTTTGTTGGGAGGTTTGTTTATTTGTTTGTTTTGCTATCTCTTTTTATTTAGTATTCAAGATGATTGTTGTTTTGTTCTAGTGGTACTTTTATGCTAAATACTTAAGTACCCTACTTACTATCTTTTTAAAAAAAATTAATTTCAATGTAGTTAATATACAATTTTATATTAGTTTCAGGTGTACAATATAGTGATTCAGCAATTCCAGACATTACTCAGTGGTCATCAAGAAAACTGTACTATTAATTCCCTTCACCTATTTCACTCATTCCCACTCCCACCTCCCCTCTGGTGACCATTTGTTTGTTCTCTATAGTTATGTTGGAAGGTTTTTCATTACTGTTTTAGTCTCTTGTATTGGTCTGTTCAAATTTTCTGTTTCTTCATGATTCAGTATAGTAGGCCGTGAATTTCTAGGAACTTGTCCATTTCTTCTAGTTTATCCCATATTTTAGCATGTTAGTTCATAGTAGTCTCTTACTATCCTTTCTATTTCTGTGTCAATTGTAATGTCTCCTTTTTCATTTCTGATTTTATGTATTTGAGTCTTCTCTCTTTTTTTAATTTGTCTAGCTAAACATTTATCACTTTTGTTTACATTTTCAAAATATCAGCTCTTATTTTTGTTGATTTTCTACTGTTTTTCTGAGATGTCCACTTTCAGTATAAAGACACAGATGCATTAAAAGTAAAGGAATAAAGAAAGATATACCATAATAACACCAATCAAAGGAAAGCAGGAATAGCTATCCTCATTTCAGACAACGTAGACTTCAGAGTACACAAAGAGGACATTATATAATGATAAAGGGGTTAATTCTCCAAAAGGACACAGCTATCTCTAATAGTTATGTTCCTAACAACATAGAGGCAAAATATATGAGGCAAAACTTATAGAACTTCAAGGAGAAATAGACAAATCCACTATTATAGCTGGAAACTTCAATACCCCTCTATCACTAATTGATAAGTTCAGCAGGCAAAAAATCAGGAAGGATATAATTAAACAAAATAGCATCATTAATCAGCTGGATCAAGTTGACAATTACAGAATACTTTGTCCAGCAATTGCACAGTACATGTTCTCAGCTCAAATGGAACATTCACCAAGATCTGGGCCACTTTAACAAATTAAAAAAAAAAAGCCAAAGTACATGTTTAGGCAATGGAACTAAATTAGAAACCACTACCAGAAAAAGAGATGGAAAATCCCAAGTACTTGGAGATTAAACAACACTATGAAATAACATATGGGTCAAATTAGTGTCAACATTTTAAAAATATTTTTAATTAAATGAGAATGAAAATACTCATTTATCAAAATTTGTGAGATGCAGCAAAAATAGTACTTAGAGGGGAATTTGTATCATTGAATGTATATAGAAAAGAAGAAAGAACTAAAATCAATAATCTAAGCTTCAACTTTGGAGAATCAAGATTAGATTAGAGAAGGAAAAGAAAATTAAATCCACTGTAAGCCAAAAAAAGAAAAATAATAAAAATTAGAACAGAAACCAATGAAATTGGTGACAGGAATTGAATAGGGAAAATCAATAAAGCCAATTATCTGATTCTTTGAAGAGACCAATACAATGTATATACTTCTAGCCAGGTTAACTAAGAAAATAGGGAATGACAAATTACTTATATTGGAAGTGAAAGAGGAGCCATCACTACTGATTTCATGGACACTAATAGGATAATAAAGGGGTATTATGAACAATTCTATACCCACAGATTTGGTAACCTAGATGAAATAGATCAATTCCCTGAAAGACACAATCTATCACAATTCAGACAAAGAGAAATAGGTCATCTGAATAGGCTTTTTAAAATAGGCTATTTAAAATTTGAATCAATAATTAACAGCCTTCCAAAACAGAAACCACTAGGCCTGGCTGGGTTCACGGAGTTCACTATATCAAACATTTTAAGGAAGAAATGAGAGCTAAGTTCTATAATCTCTTTCAGAAATACAATTGATTTTGTACATTGATCCTGAACACTGCAACCTTAATGAATTTTTTTTATTAATCTAATAGATTTTTATTGGATTCTTTAGGATTTTCTATATACAAGATATCACTTGCAAATAGAGATAGTTTTACTTATTCTACTTATTCTTTTCCAATCTAGATACCTGCTTGTCCTTCCTTCTTTCCCTCCCACTTTCCCTCCCTCCCTTCCTTCCTTCCTTCTTTCTTTTTGTCTAATTACCCTGGCTAAAATCTCCAATACAATGTAGAATGCAAGAGATGAGAGTGAACATCCTTGTCTTGGAGGAAAGCATTCAATCTTTCACTATTAAGTATATTGTTAGCTTTGGGTTTTTCATAGATGCCATTTATCAGGTTGAGGAAGTTTCCCTTCTATTCCTAGTTTGTTGAGTGTATTTATCTTGAAAAATTGTTGGATTTTTGTCAAATGCTCTTTCTGTGTCTATTGAGATAATCATGTTGTTTTTGTCTTTATTCAATTGATGTAGTGTTTTAGTTAACTGCTTTTTTAAAAAAGATTTTTATTATTTAATTTTATTTAATTTTATTTAATTTTATTTATTATTTTGAGAGAGCATGAGCCAGGCAGAGGGAGATAAAGAGAGAAAATCCCAAGCAGGCTCCATGCTCAGCACAGAAACCAACGTAGGGCTTAATCTCATGACCCTGAGATCATGACCTGAGCTGAAATAAGAATCAGATGCTTAACTGACCGAGCCACCCAGGCACTCCTATGTTAATTGCTTTTTCAATGTGAAACCAACTTTGCATTCCTGAGCTAAATTCCACCTGGTAATGTATTATATATTGCAGTATTTGGTTTGCTAGTATTTTGTGGAAAATTTTGTGCATGTATTCATAAAAGATACTGGTCTGTAGTTTTCTTTTCTTGTGATCTTTGATTAGTTTTGCTATCAGAGTAATAGTGACCTTGTAGAATAAGATGGAAGTATTCCTTCCTTTTCTATTTTTTGGAAGAGTTTGTGAAGAATTGTTCATTCTTTTTAAAATATTTCTTAGAATTTACCAGTGAAGCCATCCTGACCCACACTTTCCTGAGTGCTAACTTAATCTTTTTACTTGTTTATTTAGATTTTATTATTTCTTCTTGAGTCAGTATCATAAGGTTGTGTCTTTCTAGAAATTTGTCCATTGCATCTAAGTTACCTAATTTGTTGACATCTGCTTGACTATTTTAAAATAAATATGTTAATTTTATTTTTTATTACTTAAGTGATACATTCTTAATCCTAAATTTTTGATCATACAGAGGTATTTAATATGTAAATATACATATTCAACATATATAAGCATTCAGTTCTTATATATGAATATATTTTACGTAAGTGGCATCATATTCCATATACTTCTACAAATTAAGAACCTTTCCACAAGTCTACATAATTCCATTTAATCAGAGGATGGAATAATTTATCTTATTGACTAATAAATACTTTGTATTAAAACATATTTTAAGACAATAAAAATATACTATAGATATATATTTAGTGGCATGAAAAGTGTTCATAATACTTTTCTGCTTAGTGGGAAAAAATAGGTTACAAAGTATTATATCATGATAAATTCATTTTTATTTTAAAAAATTAAAGGAAGACATTGAGTGTATACATAACTATACACATGTTGACAATAAGATTGAGTAATAGGATTACTAGAGATTTTTACTCTGTGATTTCCATATTTTATAAAGCCTATATGTATTTTTATTTATGTATGTATGTTTTTCCCTTATGAGCAAGTATATACACACATACATACAAGGCAAGAATAGCAAACAGAAAGAGTAAAACAAGTTGGCGGGTACTCTAAAAGTTGTGTGTGTCCCTAATGAAAAAACGGGAAAGACTTAAATTATTCAATTTAAAAATATTCTCTTACAAGATTTTTTAAAAAACCAAAATTCAGTTATATTATAAGTACACATAAATTAACTTGATGAAGAAACAGCAAAG
Organism: Canis aureus; assembly: GCF_053574225.1. Classification (NCBI taxonomy): domain Eukaryota; kingdom Metazoa; phylum Chordata; class Mammalia; order Carnivora; family Canidae; genus Canis; species Canis aureus. The sequence continues at coordinate 10,184,530 of NC_135621.1, read as the reverse complement.
ATATACAAGGTGAATACAATTCAAAGAAAGCAAGGACGATGTTCCAGAATGGAGTAGCATGATATATTCAAAGTGTAAGAAGGAAAAAACCTGCAACTAAGAATACTCTCAGCAAGGCTATCATTCAGAATAGGACAGAGAAAGAATTTTTCAGACAAGCAAAGGTTAAAGAAGTTCATCATCACTAAACCAGCCTTGTAAGACACACTACAAGGAATTCTTTGAGTGGAAGAAAAAGGCCATAATCAGGAGTAAGAAAATTATGAAAGGAAAAAATTTCACAGGTAATTTATAAACATAATAAAAGTCATAGATTAATCACTTATAAAAAACCAGTATAGAGGTTAAAATACAAAAGCAGTAAAATCAATTATATCGATAAAAATCAGTCAAGAAATTCATAAAATAAAAAGATGTAAAGGATGGCATCATATACATAGGACAGTGTGGGGGAGAGGGAGTAAAAATGTGGTGCTTGTAGAATGGTTTCAAACTTAAGCAACCACCAACTGTTATATGCATAAGATGTTATATATGAACCTAATGGTAACCACAAATCAAAAACTTGTAATAGATATACAAAAAAATAAATAAATAAAGAGAAAAGCATCCAAGCATTTCATTAAAGAAAGCCATTAAACCACAATGGAAGAGAGCAAGAGAGAAAGGAGCAGAGGAGATCTACAAAAACAACTATAAAACAAATAACAAAATGGCAGTAAGTACACATCTATCAATAATTACTTTGAATAAATGGACTAAATGCTCCAATCAAAAGACAGAGGGTAACGAAGTGGGTAAAAAAGCAAGACTCAACTATAAGCTGCCTAGGAGAGACCCACTTAACACCTAAAAACCTATGAAAGTGAAGAAATGGAAAAATACTTACCATGCAAATGAAAGTGAAAAAAACAAGCTGAGTTAACAATACATATAAAACAGACTTTTTTTGTATATATTTTTTTATTGGAGCTCGATTTGCCAACATATAGCATAACACCCAGTGTTCACCTGTTAAGTGCCCCCCTCAGTGCCTGTCACCCCTCATCCCACCCCCTGCCTACCTCCCTTTCCACTACCCCTTGTTCATTTCCCAGAGTTAGGAGTCTCTCATGTTCTGTCTCCCTCTGAAAAGTCCAGGGCCAGATGGCTTCCCAGGGGAATTCTATCAAACGTTTAAAGAAGAAACAATACCTATTCTACTAAAGCTGTTCCAAAAGATAGAAAGGGATGGAATACTTCCAAACTCACTTTATGAGGCCAGTATCACCTTAATTCCAAAACCAGACAAAGACCACCAAAAAGGAGAATTATAGACCAATATCCCTGATGAACACAGATGCAAAAATTCTCAACAAGATACTAGCCAGTAGGATCCAACAGTACATTAAGAAGATTATTCACCATGACCAAGTGGGATTTATCCCCAGGATGCAAGGCTGGTTCAACACTCGTAAAGCAATCAACGTGATAGATCATATCAACAGGAGAAAAAACAAAAACCATATGATCCTCTCAATAGATGCAGAGAAAGCATTTGACAAAATACAGCATCCATTCCTGATCAAAACTCTTCAGAGAGTAGGGATAGAGGGAACATTCCTCAGCATCTTAAAAGCCATCTATGAGAAGCCCACAGCAAATATAATTCTCAATGCGGAAACAATGGGAGCCTTTCCCCTAAGATCAGGAACACGACGGGGATGTCCACTCTCCCCACTGCTATTCAACATAGTACTAACATAGTACTAGAAGTCCTAGCATCAAAAATCAGACAACAAAAAGAAATAAAAGGTATTCAAATTGGCAAAGAAGAAGTCAAACTCCCCCTCTTTGCAGATGACATGATACTGCATGGAGAAAACCCAAAAGACTCCACCCCAAGATTACTAGAACACATACAGCAATTCGGCAGTGCAGCAGGATACAAAATCAATGGCTAGAAATCAGTGGCATTTCTATACACTAACAATGAGACTGAAGAAAGAAAAATTAAGGAGTCAATCCCATTTACAATTGCTCCCAAAAGCATAAGGTACCTAGGAATAAACCTAACCAAAGAGGTAAAGGATCTATACCCTAAAAACTGCAGAACACTTCTTAAATAAACTGAGGAAGACACAAAGAGATGGAAAAATATTCCATGCTCATGGATTGGAAGAATAAATATTGTGAAAATGTCAATGCTACCCAGAGCAATGTACACATTTAATGCAATCCCTATCAAAATACCATGGACTTTCTTCAGAGAGTTGGAACAAATCATCTTAAGATTTGCGTGGAATCAGAAAAGACCCGAATAGCCAGGGGAATATTGAAAAAGAAAACCAGAGCCAGGGGCTTCACAATGCCATATTTCAGGTTGTACTACAAAGCTGTGATCATCAAGACAGTGTGGTACTGGCACAAAAACAGACTTTAAAACAAAGACTGTAATGAGACAAAGAAGGACTCTTCATAATGGTTAAAGGGAATATGCTGAGTAAATAAATATTTATAATTGTATCAAGGATATATTAAAAGGATATCTTGGGACACCTGGGTGGCTCAGCGGTCGAGCATCTGCCTTTGGCTCAGGGTGTGATTGCGGAGTTCTAGGATCGAGTCCCACATCGGGCTTCCTGCATGGAGCTTGCTTCTCCCTCTGCTTATGTCTCTGCCTCTCTCTCTCTCTCTGTGTCTTTCATGAATAAATAAAATCTTTAAAAATAAATAAATAAATAAATTGATATTTTGATATAACAATTTTGAGTATATATGCACCCAACATGGAAGCACCTAAATAAAGCAATTAACAGACACAAAGAAAGAAAATGACAATAATACAATAAAGTAAGGGATTTTTACGTCCCATTTACATCAGTGAATAGATTTTCTAGGCAGAAGGTCAACAAGAAACATTGCCTTTCATAAAGCCAGATGGACCTAACAGATATATTCAGAACATTCCATCCCAAAAGAGTGGAATATACATTCTTTTCAAGTGTATGTGGAATATTCTTCAGAAGAGATCACGTGTTAGGCCAGAAAAGAAGTCTCAATAAATTCAAAAAGACTGAAATCATATCATACACCTGTTCTGACCACAATGGTATATGAAGCTAGAAATCCATAAAAATAAAAAAAAAACCTGAAAAGAAAACCAATACAAATACATGGAGACTGAATAACATGTCACTAAACAATGAATGGATCAACCAAGAAATCAAAGAGGAAATAAAAAAATACATGGAGACATGAAAATAAAAACACAATGGCTTCAAAACCTTGGATACAGCAAAATCTGTTCCAAAAGGAAAGATTATAGCAATACAGCAATACAGGCCTATCTCAAGAAGCAAGATAAATCTCAAATAAACAACCTACCCCTACACCTGAAGGAGCTAGAAAAAGAAGAACAGTAAAGTCCAAAGCCAGTAGAATAACAAAGATCAGAGCAGATATTAATGAAATAGAAACTAAAAAAATAATGGAACAGGTTGATGAAATGAGGAGCTGGTTCTTTTAAAAGAGCAATAAAAGTGATAAACATTTATCCAGACTCATCAAAAAGCAAAAGCAAAACAACAAAGAGGACTTAAATAAACAAAATCAGAAATGAAGAAAGAGAAATAACAAGTGACATCACAGAAATATGAAAGGTTATCAGAGAATATTATGAAAAATTACATGCCAGCAAATTAGACAACCTAAAAGAAATGGATAAATTCCTAGAAACATACAACCTTCCCACACTGAATCAGGAACAAATAAAAAGTTTGAACAAATTGATTATCAGCAATGAAACTGAATCAGTAATCCAAAAACTACCAACAAACAAGAGTCCAGGACCAGATGGCTTCACAAGAGAATTCTACCAAACATTTAGGGAAGAGTTAATAATACTCTTCTCAAACTATTCCAAAAAATAGAACACGAAGGAAAGCTTCCAAATTCATTCTACAAGGCCAGCATTACCCTGAAACCAAAAGTAGGTAAGAAACCACGCAAAAAAGAAAATAATAAGCCAATATAAATGCAGTAAAGAACTGAGGCAAGATGGTGGAAAAGTAGGGGTCTTCAATTCATCTGGTCCCACAAACTTACCTAGATAACTTTCAAAACATCCTGAACATCTACAAATTCAACCTGAGATGTAAAGAGAGAACAGCTGGAATGCTACAGAGAAACGTGATCGCTTCTGACAAGCCACTCTGCACTGGACAACATGACTAGAAGGAAGAATTCACCACAAAAGAAAGAACCGGAAGTAATACTCTCCACCACAGATATGTTGGATGTGGATTTAAATGCCATGTCAGAGATACAATTCAGAAGCAAAATTATAAAATTACTGGTGGCTCTGGAAAAAAGCATAAAGGACTCTAGAGATTCTCTTACTGCAGAATTGAGATCTAATCAGGCCAAAATTAAAAATACTTTAAGCGAGATGCAGTCTAAACTGGATGCTATAACTGTAGGGTTAAGGAGGTGGAAAAGAGAGTGAGTGACATAGAAGACAAGTTGATGGAAAGGAAGGAAGCTGAGGAAAAAAGAGAAAACAATTAAGAACCCACAAGGAAAGGCTTCGGGAAATAAATGATAGGTTGAGAAGGAATAATATTCATCTTATTGGGATTCCAGAAGAGGTAGGGAGAGAGGACCACAAAGTATATTTGAAATAATCATGGCTGAGAACTTTCCTAATCAGAAAAAGGAAACAGGCATTCAGATCCAAGAGATGGAGAGGACCCCCCCACACACACCAAGTTAACAAAAACCGCTCAACACCTCAACATTTAATAGAAAAACTTGCGAATTTCAGAGACAAAGAGAAAATTCTAAAAGCAGCTTGAGACAAGAGATTCTTAACTTATATGGGAAGAAATATCAGATTAACAGCAGACCTCTCCACAGAGACCTGGCAGGCCAGAAAGGGCTGGCATGATATATTCAGGGTCCTAAATGAGAAAAACATGCAGCCAAGAATACTATATCCAGCAAGTCTGTCATTCAGAATAGGAGAGATAAAGAGCTTCCAGGATAGACAGAAACTGAAAGAATATGTGTCACCACCAAACCAGCTCTGCAAGAAGTACTAAGAGGGACCCTGTAAAAGAAAGAGGAAGTCCAAAGAAATAATCCACAAAAACAGGGACTGAATGGGTAATGTGGTGACACTAAATTAATATCTTTCAATAGTTACTCTAAATGTGAATGGGCTAAATGATCCCATCAAAAGATGCAGGGTATCAGACTGGATAAAAAAGCAAGACACAACTGTATACTGTCTACAAGATACTCATTTTAGACCTAAGGACACCTCCAGCCTGAAAACGTAGGGGTGGAGAACCATTTACCATTCATGTGGTCCTCAAAAGAAAGCTGGGGGTAGCAATCCTCATATCAGATAAATCAGAGTTTATCCCAAAGACTGTAGTAAGAGATGAAGAGGGACACCATATCACACTTAAAGGGTCTATCCAACAAGAAGACCTAACAATCATGAATATTTATGCCCCTAATGTGGGAGCTGCCAAGTATATTAATCAATTAATAACCAAAGTAAATACATACGTAGATAATAATACACCAATAGTAGGAGACTTCAACACAGCACTCTCAGCAAAAGACAGATCTTCTAAGCAGAACATCACCAAAGAAGCAATGGCCTGGAATGATACACTGGACCAAATGGATTTCAAAGATATATACAGAACATTCCATCCAAATGCAACTGAATACACATTCTTCTCAAGTGCACATGGAACATTCTCCAGAATGGACCACATATTGGGTCACAAACCAGGTCTCAGTTGATACCAAAGGACTGGGATTGTCCCCTGCATATTTTCAGACCACAAAGCTTTGCAACTAGAACTCAATCACAAGAAGATATTTTGAAAGAAACTCAAACATGTGGAGGTTAAAGAGCATCCTACTAAAAGATGAATGCGTCAACCAGGAAATGAGAGAAGAATGAAAAAGATTCATGGAAACTAATGAAAATGAAAATACAACTGTTCAAAATCTTTGGGATAGAGCAAAAGGAGTCCTAACAGGGAAATACAGTGCTCGCTTCGGCAGCACATATACTAAAATTGGAACGATACAGAGAAGAGTAGCATGGCCCCTAACAGGGAAATATATTGCAATACAAATCTCCCTCAAAAAATTGGAAAAAACTCAAGTACAAAGCTAACCTTACACCTAAAGGAATTGGAGAGAGAACAGCAAATATAGCCTAAACAAGCAGAAGACAAGAGATAATAAAAATTAGAGCAGAACTCAATGAAATAGAGACCAGAAGAACTGTAGAACAGATCAATAAAACCAGGGGCTGAAAAAAAAAAAAAAAACCAGGGGCTGGTTCTCTGAAAGAATTAATAAGATAGATAAACCCAGCCTTATTAAAAAGAAAAAAGACTCAAATTAATAAAATCATGAATGAAGAGGAGAAATCACAACCAATACCAAGGAAATAAAAACTATCTTAAAAACATATTATGAGTAACTATATTCCAACAAATTAGGCAATCTGGAAGAAGTGGATGCATTTCTGGAAACCTACAATTACCAAAACTGGAACAGGAAGAAATAAAAAACCTGAATAGGCCAATAACCAGTGAAGAAATTGAAGCAGTCATCAAAAACCTCCCAGGACACAAAAGTCCAAGGCCAGATGGCTTCCCAGGGGAATTCTATCAAACATTTAAAGAATAAATAATATCTATTCTACTAAAGCTGTCTCAAAGGACAGAAAGGGAGGGAATACTTCCAAACTCATTCTATGAGGCCAGCATCACCTGTATTCCAAAACCAAAGACCCCTCCAAAAAGTAGAATTACAGACCAATATCCCTGATGAACATGGATGCAAAAATTCTCATCAAGATACTAGCCAATAGGATCCAACAGTACATTAAAAGGATTATTCATCACACCCAAGTGGGATTTATCCCTGGACTCCAAGGGTGGTTCAACACTCGTAAGCCAATCAACATGATAGGTCACATCAATAAGAAAAAAGAACGATATGATCCTCTCAATAGATGTAGAGAAAGCATTTGACAAAATACAGCAACCATTTCTGATTAAAACTCTTCAAAGTGCAGGGATAGAGGGAACATTACTCAATATCATAAAAGCCATCTACAAAAAGCCCAGAGTGAGTATCATTCTCAATGGGGAAACACTGGGAGCCTTTCCCCTAAGATCAGGAACATGACAGGGATGTCCACTCTCACCACTGCTATTCAACATAGTACTAGAAGGCCTAGCCTCAGCAATCAAACAACAAAAAGATATAAAAGTCATCCAAATTGTCAAAGAAGAAGTCAAACTCTCCCTCTTTGCAGATGACATTATATTGTAGATAGAAAACCCAAAAGACTCCATCCCAAGATTGCTAGAACTCATTCAGCAAGGGGGTAGGATATAAGATAATGCACAGAAAGCAGTGGCATTTCTATACACTAACATAAGATACTTAGGAATAAACCTAACCAAAGAGGTAAAGGATCTATACTCTAAAAACTATAGAATACGTATGAAAGAAATTGAGAAGGACATAAAGAGATGGAAAAATATTCCATGCTTATGGATTGGAAGAATAAATATTGTGAAAATGTCTATGCTTCCCAGGGCAATGTACACGTTCAATGCAATCCCTATCACAATACCATGGACTTTCTCCAGAGAGTTGGAACAAATAATCTTAAGATCTGTATGGAACCAGAAAAGACTCCAAATAGCCAGAGGAATATTGAAAAAGAAAACCAGAGCCTGGGGCATCACAACGCCTGATTTCAAGCTGTACCACAAAGCTGTGATCACCAGGAAAGTGTGGTACTGGCACAAAAACAGACACATATGTCATGGGAACAGAATAGAGACCCCAGAAAAAAACCCTCAACTCTATGGTCAACTCATCTTCGACAAAGCAGGATAGACTATCCACTGGAAGGACAGTCTCTTCAATAAATGGTGTTAGGAAAATTGGACAGCCATATGCAGAAAAATGAAACTGGACCAATCTCTTACACCTCACAGAAAGATAAACTCAAAATGGTTGAAAGATCTAAATGTGAGACAAGAATCCATCAAAATACTAGAGGAGAACACAGGCAACACCCTTTTTGAACTTGGCCACAGTAACCTCTTGCTAGACACATCTATGAAGGCAAAGAAAGCAAATGCAAAAATGAACAATTGGGACTTCATCAAGATAAAAAACTTCTGCACAGCAAAGGAAACAGTCAACAAAACTAAAAGGCAACCTACAGAATGGGAGAAGATATTTGCAATTGACGTATCAGATAAAGGGCTAGTATCCAAGATCTAGAAAGAACTTATCAAGTTCAACACTAAAGAAACAAACAATCCAGTCAAGAAATGGGCAGAAGATATGAACAGACATTTCTCCAAAGAACACTTACACACAGCCAACAAGCACGTGAGAAAACGCTCCGCATCACTTGCCATTCATCAGAAAAGACGAATACTCACCATTTGCTTCCACATGGATGGAGCTGAAGGGTATTATGCTGAGTGAAATAAGTCAATTGGAGGACAATCATCATATGGTTTCACTCATATGTGAAATAGAAGAAACAGTGAAAGGGATTTTAGGGGAAAGGAGGGAAACTGAGTGGGGAAAAATGAGAGAGGGAGACAAACCATGAGGGACTCCTGACTCTGGGAAACAAACAAAGGGTTGCAGAAGGGGACGAGGGTAGGGGTTGGGTAACTGGGTGACAGGCACTGAGCAGGGCACCTGATGGGATGAGCACTGGGTGTTATACTATATGTTGGCAAACTGAATTTAAATAAAAAATTTTTAAAAAGAACATAGATGCAAAATTCCTCAACATAATATTGGCAAGCCAAATCCAACAATACTTTAAAAAAATCATTCACCACAATCAGGTAGGATTTATTGCAGCGATGCAAGAGTGGTTCAATATTCACAAATCTTTCAACATGATATATTAACAAGGGAAAGGATAAAAACCACATGATCATTTTAATAGATACAAAAAAAGCATTTGACAAAGTACAACATCCATTCATGATAAAAACTCTCAACAAAGTAGGTTTAGAAGCAGTATACATCAACGTAATAAAGGCTATACATGAAAAGTCCACCCTAACATCATTCTTAATGGGAAAAAACAGAGTTTTCCCCTAAGGTCAGGAACAAGACAAGGATGTCTGCTCTCACCGCTGCTATTTAACACAGTACTGGAAGTCCTAGCCATAGCAGTCTGACAGTGAAAAGAAATAAAAGGCCTCCAAATTGGTAAAGAATAAGTAAAAATTTCACTATTTATATATGACATGACACTATATACAGGAAATCCTAAAGACTCCACCAAAAAATTACTAGAACTGATAAACGAACTCAGTAAGGTCACAAGATATAAAATTAACATACAGAAATCTGAATGTGCATTTCTATACACTAATAATGAAGTGGCAGAAAGAGAAATTAAGAAAGCACTCCCATTTACAATTGCACCAAAAAGAATAAAATATCTAGAAATAAACATAACCAAGGAGGTAAAAGACCTGTGCTCTGAAAACCTAAATAATATTGATGAAAAAAAGTGAATATAACCCAAACAGATGAAAACATACTCCATGCTCATGGTTTGGAAGAATCAATATTGGAGTGCCTGGCTGGTTTAGTCAGTAGAGCATGCAACCTTTGATCTCAGGGTTGTGAGTTCAAGGCCCATAATGGGTGTAGAGCTGACTTAAAAAAAAATAACCAATATTGTTAAAATGTCTATACTACACAAAGTAATCTACATATTTAAAGCACTCCCTATCAAAATATCAGCAGTATTTTTCACGAACTAGAACAAATAAACCTAAAAATTTGTGTGGAACCACTAAAGACCCTGAATAGTCAAAGCAATCCTGCCAAAGAAGAACAAAGCTGGGGATTACACAATCCCAGGTCTCAAAATATACTACAAGGCCATAGTAATAAAAACAGTATGGTACTGGCACAAAAACAGATACATAGATGAATGGGATAGAAGAGAGAGTCCATAAATAAACTCACTTTCATAGTCAATTAATCTTTGTCAAAGAAGGCAAAAACATATAAAGAGAAAAAGACCTCTTCAATAAATGGTTGGGAAAACTGGACAGATACATGCAAAAGAATGAAACTGGATCACTTTCTTTACACCATACACAAAAATAAACTCAAAATGGATGAAATATTTAACTGTGAGACAGAGGAAACCATAAAATACCTAGAAGAAAACAGGCAGTAATTTCTTTGACATTGGCCACAGAGGCAGTTTTCTAGATATATCTCCTCCAGCAAAGGAAACAAAAGCAAAATTAAACTATTGGAAAGGCACCAAAATAAAAAGTTTCTGCACAGCAAATGAAACCATCACCAAAAAAAAAGGCAACCTACTGAATAGGAGAAGATTTTTGCAAATGATGATAGGAGCTAATACCCAAAATATATAAAGAATTTATACAAGTCAAGACACACACACACACACACACACACACACACACACACACACACACAGAATGGAATACTACTGAGCCATGAAAAATAATGAAATCTTACCATTTGCAACAACATGGATAGACCTAGAGGGTATAATGTTGAGTGAAATCAGCCAGAAAAAGATAAATGCCATATTATTTAATTTATATGTGGAATTTAAGAAACAAACAAAAGCAAGAAAAGAACAGAAAAACAGTCTCCTAAATATAGAGAACAAACTGGTGGTTGTAAAGGGAAGGTAGGAGAAGGGATGGGTGAAATGTGTGAAGGGTATTAAGAGTACAGTTATCTTGATGAGCACTGAGAAATGTATAGAATTTTTGAATCACTATATTGTGTACCTGAGACTAACATAATACTTCACGTTAACTATACTTGAATAAAAAATAAACAATTAAAAGAAAATAAACACCCATCATTTCTATCCCATATAATTTATTCCTGACTCTACCCAGCAGTTCTCCACTCTAGATCCACATCAGAATCACCCAGAAAGCTTTTACAATACCAGCACCTGGGCCCCAACTGCAGATTTTGAGTGAATTGGTTTAGCATGGGCCTGACACCTATGTATTTTTTAAAATTCCTCAGGTAACTCCTATGTGTGGCTAAGATTGAGAAAAACTGCTCTAAATGGAATTGTACCTGATAACCAGAGCTAGAGTTTGGCTTACAGCAAGTATAAATAAGCCCAGGTGTGGGTCACTGGACTACCGTGGCTAGAAAATCAGGCAGGGCCTTTAGAGCTTCATCACTCAAGAAACTCCACTTTTGAAGTCTTCAATTATCCTCTTCTCTCCGTATGTAGATTCCTGGGATACTCTCCCATTTTCTTTTAGCACCTGGCTCAAATTTTCTCTCTAATCCAACTTTTCATGATCCTGTATAATGTCCAAAATCAAACTGAGAGTTCTCCCAGCATCCAGCTTCATGCTCCTCAATATCCACAACCCCCAAAACATTCCTTTTCATTCCTGTGTGTGGCTGACTAGCTTAGGCAAACCTTGCAGCTACTCACCTATAAAAACTGCTCAGAACTCCTCAAGGCTCTTAGAGCTAAGGGGCTCCTTTTTTTTTTTTTTTTTTTTAACTTACCAGAAAATAGGGGAATAGGAAGTTTATTCCTGGCATCCCAACCTGAAATTCTGGATAAATTTTTCACGGAAACTGTTATGCATCTTCAAGTACTTTAGAGGCTAAATATGTTTGGTAAATCAGCCTTGAAATCTAATTTTTCTATTATACTCTTTCTATAGTTAAAAATGCATTCTCCATTCAACACAACCAAACTGCAAATGAACTTTTAACAAACAACCTACTCATCTGCTTGAGAATGATCTGCATATCATATTCTGGTCAGCGTCTGATATCACAGTATCACTTGTATGAACATTAATTATGAGCAAAGGACAGAGCCAGGGGACACACAAGTAGTTTTAGTCTATATATGTAATGTCACAAATTAAAAGTCTCCAGCTAGAAGCGTATATCCTGGACATTTTTATTTAAGCAACAGCTGGCCCTAGCCTCTGAAGAGGAATATACTGCTGTCACTGATCACCTTTACTCATTTTCTGGAGAAGAAGCCAGCCCATCCTTATTTTCAACTAAGTGTTGTTTTGGTTGTCAGTCTTAATATCCAGTGAAATTATTATGGGACAACCTACCAGACATTGATAAGCATCTACCACCTGTTAGCCTAAGATGACTCGGTTCCTTTGTTTCCAGTTGGTTCTCTTTCATCTCCTTTAATGCTTCCACACATCTTCTATTGGTGAGTTCCTCTTCTCCCTTTTCCAACATTCTATACTGGTCAACATGTTCCTCTCATTGTTCACTTGATGGGAAAATCATGTTCCCCCTCCTTTCCATAATGTACTCCCAACATTTCATGAAAGCAAACTAAGGTTGATAACTGGAACACGCTGAAAGCTTCGAGATGTATTAACACCTTCTTACAAAAACCTCTATTCTTTGGCCAGAGGCAGAGTGAAGCATGTCAGGGGTTAATATATGTAGTTATTTTTTTTTTAGGCTTTTGTTTTCTCTGGTTACAAATTCAATAGATGTTCTTATAAATTAAAGTAGAATTTTGCATGAAAGTATAAGGAAGATAATAAAATCACCTATAATCTTACTATTCTGTAGTAACTACCATTACCATTTCAGTGCATTTATTTTTGGACTTTTCTCTATATAGACAGAGTGTGGCAACCTGCCTCCATTATTGGACTTTTAGGCTGTATCTCAATCTCTCTCTCTCTCTCTCTCTCTATCTGTCCTACAAATAACACTTCATGAATATCCTTTCACATTAATCTCTGAGTGCTTTCTTTATAACATTCCCTAAAGTGGAATTACTGGATTAAGCAATTACACCAAATTATTTTTTAGGATGATTTCAGGATGATTGCATCAATTTCTATTCCCTCTAGTAATATTCGAGAGTAAACATCTCCCCTATATTCTTGAAGCTCTAATTTTTCCAGTAAACATTTTTGTAGTTGATATACATTGATATGCCTAATAATGAAGCTGAACTTTTGCAAATGCTTATTGGCCTTTAATTATTCTTCTATGCTCCTCATCCTTCTTTATTAGGGTGTTCCTCTGAACAGGAGAAAGGAGAAACAGTAGTGTCCTGAGAACCTTAATTCCAATGGAAAGATCCAACTAGTAAAGGAGTAAAGATTCCAATGGAAAGATGAGAACAATGTTGAAGAAGTTGTTTTGTTTGATTTTTTTTCCTTTTAATGGGATGATTTGAGCTCATCTCTAGGTTGAGGGGAAGAAATAAGCAGTATTGAAGACCTTCAGAATTCAGAAATTAGAGTAAATAAGTGATGGAATAACATTCTATAGGAGCAGAATTGATGGGATTACTAAAGAAAGAGCCTATCCTCCTTCAATCATGCAGGAAAGAAGGTTAAGTGTGGGTAGAGAATATTGTAGTTATAGGAGGGAAAAGCTGGAAACACTCAGACTTCATAGCCTCAGATTTCTCTATGAAATAGGAGGCAGGATTGTTGCTAAGACAAAAAAGGGTGGTAGAAAGGGGGTTTGAGAAAAGTGATAAAGACTTAGAAGGACTGCAGAATAGTGGCAAGAGGTGATCTGAAATTAAAGAGCATAAATCTCCAGGGGCAACTATCCCATAATTCTATTCTTTCCTTTTGCAGGGGCCATGCCACCCAGGTGAAAAAAATTACAACTGAAAACAGATGGTTGGGGATTTTCTGGGGAATTCAACATCAGGAAAACAGATCCAGAAATCAGAGAGGACTGGCGAAAATGACAAAATGGTTACCATAGAGTCCAAGGGGGAAAAGTTAAAACAATGAGAGGCATACTAGACTGGGAAGAAAAGGAAGGAGTCGGGACATGGGAGGTTGGAGAACTGGTTGTGGGCCGGACTGTCCACATGGTCACTAAAATCACCCAGGAGGATGGCAAGAATTAAAGTGGAAGCCTAAAACTGTCATGAAATGAAGGGCATTACCAGGGCCTGACAGATCACAACAAGGAAAGCTAAGACTCTTAAGAAGGAAATGAAGAGTTATCACTGATACTGTCTCTAGATACGAGGTAGAAGTGCAGTTGCAGGACAGATCTTGGGACAGAGACAAATCTCAAAGCCAGGAAATGAAGGAAACATTTTGTGAAGAGATTGGAGGATAAAAAAAGAATGTAATTACAATGGAATGAGAGCTCCAAGGAACACAGTAAAAACGACTGCAAGACTAGTAAGAAAGAATTATGAATAGTAAGTTATAGAGGAATATAGGGGTGAGAGAGGAGCATCACAGGGGGGCTAAGCACAATTAGAGGATGAGATTTCTGTAAAGCACATTTTTTGAAAACTCAACATAATACCGATCAGTTTTCCCATAACAAGAAAAACATTCAAAAAGACGTGGTCTCAGATGGGTCGTCAACATCACTATTTACTAGGAGAAAGAAATCAACCCTTAAGAGTCCATGAATTAACACCCAGGGTAGATGAATAGAAGGCTGTATGACTAATGCCACTGCGCTATGATTTTTCTGTTCACAATATTCAAACAGAAGGGCTTTGCTTTGCTTTTATAAAAAGTACACGTATAAAAGATTGCTCAACTCTGCTGAACTATGCAGGTGGACTTAGATACATTAATCATTAATTTTTCAAAATTAATCTTATTTCAAAGCCATTTTCTGAGAACACTGAAATATTGGGCCATCTCATGACACGGTGCAATGTGAGCAGTACAAAAGGAACCTGGTGGAATAGGAAACTGGAAGCTAACTCTAGCTCACGCTTCCGCATTCCCAGGCGTTTGTGCTGGCTTTGGCCCAGAAAAGTCATTCAGCTGCAGTGTAAGGGGGCTCGGGTTGGGGTGGGGGGAAGGAATGGGAGTTTTTCTGATTCATTGGCCCAAGGACAGCACCATTTTCTAATGGACACAAAGGCACTGCATAAAATAGAAGAGGCCCTTCCTAAATATACAAACAATCCAGGAGAATGTACTGTTGAAGACCTAAGAAATTTTTTTAAAATAATAATCCATTAACTTGTTAAATAATATTTTCTGAATTAATTTGACAGGAGTAAATGGTAATATTTTCCCAAATATATAAAAAATCATATTATCAAAAAAATTTAAAAATTAAAAAAATTAAAAAAAATAAATCATATTATCAGTACACTTCCTTAGTCTGACTCATTAAAATTAATAATTATGTTTACAACTTAGTCACATTTAGAAATATTTCCATAATATTTTTATAATATTGGGTGTGAAGAAAAATTTTCTCAACATAATCCCAAAGTAAGTATCATAAAAAGACTGATATATGATAAAAAAATTTTTAAATTTCTGTAGAGAAAAAGAACTTAAGCATCAAATAATCACCTAGGAAAAATATTTAACACATTATTATTTTTTATCAGCAGCAGCATCACTGATGTGCACCAAGCATTTTGCTAAGTTCTTTAACTATATATAATTTTATTTAGTCCTCACATTTAGTCCTACCTCATACTGAAGTAGGTATTATAAGTGTTCTTGTTTTACAAATGAAGGCTCAGAGAGATAATGTGACTGCGCCAAAATACACAGTGCTTAAGAAATAAAGCCAGAATCCAAATGACAGTCTGTCCAAATAAGCTCTGTTCTTACTTGTAACCTTAAAAATTAATAATGCTCAGTTGGAAGAGCATGCAACTTTTGATCATGGGGTTGTAAATTCAAGTTCCATGTTGGGTATAGAGATTACTTAAAAATAAAATCTTTAAAAAAATAATAATAATAAAGCAAATAAGTAACAAATTAACAAGAGAATTACACTCAGTAACACAGAAGAAAAATGTTCAGTATCTAGTCATTAAAAATGCAAATAAAAACAATGAGAAACTACTTTTAAACTATCCAATTAGTAAAGAAAATAAGAGAATAATAATACTCAGAGTAGGTCCGTGTGTCCAGAAAAAAATAATAATAAAATAAAATAAACTATATACATCTGAACAGCAAATAAATTGGCACATTGTTTCTGGAAGTCTATTTCATAATAAAACTCAAAAGTCTTAAAAATGTGCAGATTCTTTACTCTTTATTTTCATTCATTTTATTTTTATTTATTCATATTGCCAAATTCTTCCTTTGTTCACTGCCTTTCATTTTCAAACTATATTCTTTGTTGCATCAAACTAATGAACACTAAATGCTTTTAAAATGAGATACTGATGGCGTACTGTAATCCCATCATCCATTAGCTCTACAATAGCCTTACATAAATAAACCCAAAAGTTGAAATAATGAGATAAGACTGAGAAATATCAGAAAATATAGTCTATATTAAAGGTACACATATCTGTGTAACAGATAATTCTATTCCTTTACTTATAACAAAACTGACATGAAAGATCCTTGCCACATTAATCTTTGTGAACTAGAAAAACAAAATTAAATCCTCTCATACCTTGAATTGCTCTAACATGTTGTTAATTTAGTTAAGTATATGAAAATGGATAATGACATTTAAAAAGTGGTGCCACTTAGATTCCAATTTTATCAAAGATAGTAATGTATTTTTAAAAATTAACTTTCATTTATTTCATTTTAAAATACTCTTAGAGCAAATTCAAGAATTATAAGCCATAACATGAAAAACTTAAGCTGTAACATGGGAAAAAAACAGATTTTAGTACATTTAACCAAGTATTGTTTTTACCACGCTCTTCCTCGATATTGGATATTTGTTGTATAGAAAGGATGCTTATTAAGTATTTGTTGAAGTGCATATTTTAACTGAATGATACCTAAAAATTCCTTTTTTTCTCCTCCAAGAGGAAATTCATAGTAAATGAGTTATAAACTAAAATCATACTTGTAAAAAAGTTTAACATTTAAAAGAGAGACAAAAAGTCCCATCTTTAATGGAAGCACACACCCAGAGATCTTAGAACCATGTAAGTAAGTTCTATTTGCCAATTGCCATGCCTGAAGAATAAATGTGCAATGGTGTGTCTTCTGCCTTGAATCCTTTTTGATATTAGAAGTGTGAATAAATCATCTATATTTTAAGTAACTCAAATAATTTGCTATCTAAACCATTTCTTAAAGAATACCTAAAGAGGTACTACAGCAAAATGAAAAACAGATCTAAGATCAGGATACAAAAAACATTGTTGAGTAAATAGATATGTAAAATTAAATAATAAAATCTAGATAGTAGTTAATGATATAGTTTTAACACAATAGATTCTTGAAAAATCATTTTTAAGAAAGTGGAGGCATAATGAGAAATATCCCAAAAATTCCAGATTGGAGTCAGCCTCTGGGTATAGGGATCAGAAACAAATTAAAAGTACTAAAGTTCTTATATTAGGAGAAGCAGAAAGAAGTTATACATTTTAACAATTCCCAACATGAACAGAAAAATGCAAGGTGAAACATTTTCCTTAAAATTAAATTATAGAGATAATAGAAATAGTATGTTTAATTATAACTAGAAGCTTTTTTTAATGGTAAAAATTTAATCAATCCAATCAAAAGAAAAAAAGGAGTACAAGGACAAGCATAATATAGAGAAAACAAGATGGCAGGAACAATACTAAAGATGTTAGTTTTCATAATAAATATAAGTAAGCAAATGTAAGCAGAAAAAATTAATTCCTTTGGCATGAGCTTAGTAAACATTTCTTTGGCCATCACTTGTAACCTAGTTGTGCTTAGTGCCGGGAATAAATATAATAGAGGAATTAAACAGGGCTCTGTTTCTAAAGAGTTCACAGTATAAAAGGATAAATAAAGTTATTTTATTCCATTTTGTGGGATTTCAAAATTGGAAATAATTAAAATAAGGCAATATATTCCATTTCCTACATGGAATTGTAAATTCATATACATGGCTTTCTAGAAAATTGTGCTTTAAGATATCTAAGGATTAACTTCAGATTTCTGTCATTTGACAAAATACAGCATCCTTTCTTGATTAAAACTCCATAGTGTAGGGATAGAGAGAACATTCCACAATATCATAAAAGCTACCTATGAAAAGCCTACTGCAAATATCATTCTCAATGAAGAAAAACTGAGAGCTTTTCCTCTGACGTCAGGAACACGACAGGGATGCCCACTCTTACCACTGTTGTTCAACACTGTACTAGAAGTCCAAGCCTCAGCAATCAGACAGCAAAAAGAAATAAAAGGTATTCATACTGGCAAAGAAGTCAAACTCTCACTCTTCACAGATGACCTGATACTTTATGTGGTAAACACATAAGACTCCACCCCAAGATTGCTAGAACTCACACAGCAATTCGGCAGTGCGGCAGGATACAAAATCAATGTCCAGAAATCAGTGGCATTTCTATACACTAACAATGAGACTGAAGAAAGACAAATAAAGGAATCAATCCCATTTACAATTGCACCTAAAGCCATAAGATATCTAGGAATAAACCTAACCAAGGAGGTAAAGAACCTGTATTCTAAAAACTACAGAACACTTATGAAAGGAATTGAAGAAACACAAAGAAATGGAAAAACATTCCATGCTCATGGATTGGAAGAATAAATATTGTGAAAACGTCTATGCCACCCAGGGCAATCTGCACATTCAACGCAATCCCTATCAAAATACCATTGACATTTTTTACAGAGCTGGAACAAATAATTCTAAAATTTCTATGGAACCAGAAAAAAAACCCAAATAGCTAGAGAGGAAATCTGAAAGAAAATGAAAAAGCTGATGGCATCACAATGCCAGACTTCAAGCTGTATTACAAAGCTGTGATCATCAAGACAGTGTGGTACTGGCACAAAAACAGACACATAGATCAATGGAACAGAATAGAAAACCCAGAAATGGACCCTCAACTCTATGGTCAACTCATCTTTGACAAAGCAGGAAGGAATATCCAATGGAAAAAAGACAGTCTTTTCAATAAATGGTGCTGGGAAAATTCGACAGCACATGCAGAAGAATGAAACTGGACCATTTCCTCATACCACACACAAAAATAGACTAAAAACGGATGAAAGACCTAAATGTGAGACAGGAATCCATCAAGATCCTAGAGGAGAACACAGGCAGTAACCTCTTTGACCTCAGCTGCAACAAATTCTTGCTAGACATGTCTCCAAGGCAAGGGAAACAAAGGCAAAAATGAACTATTGGGGCTTCATTGAGATAAAAAAAAAAAGCTTGTGCACAGCAAAGGAAACAGTCAACAAAACTGAAAGGCAACCTACAGAATGGGAGATATTTGCAAATGACACGTCAGATAAACAGCTAATATCCAAGATCTGTAAAGAACTTATCAAACTCAACACCCAAAAGACAAATAATCCAATCAAGAAATTGGCAGAAGACATGAACAGACATTTCTCCAAAGAAGACCTACAAATGGCCAACAGACACATGAAAACAATGCTCCACATCACTTGTCATCAAGGAAGTATAAATCAAAACCACAATGAGATACCACCTTATACCAGTCAAAATGCCTAAAATTAACAAGATAGGAAGCAACAAATGTTGATGAGGATGAGGAGAAAGGGAGAAACCTTCTTGCACTGTTGGTGGGAATGCAAGCTAGTAGAGCCAGTTTGGAAAACAGAGTGGAGGTTCCTCAAGAACTTAAAAATAGAGCTACCTTATGACCCAGCAATTGCACTACTAGGCATTTACCCCAAAGATTACAGACATAGTGATCTGAAGGGGCACCTGTGCCCCAAGGTTTATAGCAGCAATGTCCACAATAGCCAAACTGTGGAAAGAGCCCAGATGTCCACTGACAGATGAACAGATAAAGAAGATGTGGTATATATATAAAATGAGAATATTACTCAGTCATCAGAGACACAGGCAGAGGGAGAAGCAGGCTCCATGCAGGGAGCCCAACATGGGACTCGATCCTGGGACTCAATCAGGGATCACACCCTGAGCCAAAGGCAGACGTCCACCACTGAGCCACCAAGGCGTCCCAAACACGGAGTGTTATTAACAATTGATAAGTTATTTAATATTAAATAAATAAATAAATAAATAAATAATCAATGCACGTCTTCATAAAAATGGTATGTCGATGATGATGATGGAAATTAAGAAGCAATGAAACTGTGTGTGAAGGGGGTGGGTGAGTCCCTGAAGGAGACACAAATCTGAAAAATTTATCCAATTTTTACAGGGCCTTAACCAGCTGATATAATTTGCAACGTATTTTTGCTTTGGTCTTATCCATCCTCCTCCTTCTCCCACCAAACAAAACTCGTATCACTGTGCTTTCAAAGACAGATTGTGTTTGTTTAAGATGAATGGTATCTTTAGACAAAACAGACTTTCTTCCATTTGCCATTTCATGTAGTATTTACACATAACCTCAGTGAAGGAGAAAAATGAGGGATTAAAAAGACTTCCTCTAGGTAAATATGACAGACACTGAATATACATCATTATCTCTGGATAAAAAAAGACAGAACAACGAGAACCAATGGGCAAAACTCCAACATTAATAGTTGTACTTGTCACCACTTATACACATAGAAAACATTTATAGTTAAATTTACTGAAATGGCCTATTTCCAAATGATGAAGATCTGCCTGGTTGTAAAGATAAATTTTAAAAATTACGTACTGACTACTACCCTGCCTAATTGAAAACAATAATCTTAGCTCTTTTAATGCTGAACCTAATAAATATTAACACTTCAATGAATAGCACACAAACTACATTTCAGTTAAAATTTGTTTTTAATTTATGCTGTTTTGGCTAAAAAGCAAGCACAGTTTGATAAGGTAAAACACAACTTCAAGCAGCTTATAAATTATATATTTTTCCTGTAATATTTTACCAGTTATAAATTTTAGAGTAGAAACATAAGATAGTGGTCATTAAAAACAGAATGTGAAAATATTTTAATCTTCTTCAGTCATTAATCATGTCATTTTTACCAGATTGCCCTGCCAAGTTATTTGAAACAGATTTAAACATTTTCTAAACCACAGCTTTCCTGTTTCTGATCATCTTATGCAAAATCAACCTATTGACTCTCAGTTAGAAATGCAGATAACAGATAGAGAAACATTCATCCTTCTATTAAATAGACCCATGACTTGCGTGGTAATACATCATATCTATCAAAATTCATATGAATTGGGAAAAAACCTTTTTGAAAAATCATGCCAAAAGAGAAAGATTATTAAAACTAGCAGTAAGAATAAGAAAGTAGAAAAGTAAGTTTTTATCAATCATCTTATAAAAGACATGGTATCTTTTAGATTTCTAATGGATAAGTTTGAAGTATTTTAAAAGAATATAAAAGATTACTTTCTTAAGACTGGTTACAAGATAGAGATGAAAATTAATCTAATTACTTTTTAGACTGGAAAATTCCTAAAATGAAATTTTAAAAAATGATTGCTAAAACATGATACATTTCAGATTTCTAAAAAACAAATTAGAGTATTTTGAAAAAACCATAAAAGATCTTTTCTTAAAAACCGGTTACAAAAATATAGATTAAAATTAACCGGGATCCCTGGGTGGCGCAGCAGTTTGGCGCCTGCCTTTGGCCCAGGGCGTGATCCTGGAGACCCGGGATCGAATCCCACATCAGGCTCCCGGTGCATGGAGCCTGCTTCTCCCTCTGCCTGTGTCTCTGCCTCTCTCTCTCTCTCTCTGTGACTATCATAAAAAATAAATAAATAAATATTTAAAAAATAAAATAAAAAAAAAAATAAAATTAACCATACATCATATATACACAATGGAATATTACTCAGCTATCAGAAAGGATGAATATCTACCATTTGCTTTGACATGGGTGGAACTGGAGGGTATTATGCTGAGTGAAGTAAGTCAATCAGAGAAGGACAATCATTAAATGGTTTCACTCATATGTGGAATATAAGAAATACCAAAGGAGACCATAAGGGCAGGGGGAGAAACTGAGTGGGGAAAAATTAGAGAAAGAGACAAATCATGAGAGACTCCTAACTCTGGGAAAAAAAAACAGGTTGCAGAAGGGGAGGAGAGACGTGAGATGGGGTAACTGGGTGACGGGCACTAAGGAGGGCACCTGATGGAATGAACACTGGTTGTTATACTATACGTTGGCAAATTTAATTTAAATTTTTTAAAAAATTAACCATACGTAAGAATATAATTGCCTTTAAACAGTTCCCTCAAATTTAAAATCATGTTTACTAAGTAATAAGGTTGTTTAAAACTGAACTGTATCTTTTTACACTTAAAATAATCTTACTAACAATGCATCTTTGTTCACTTTATTAATGTTCTATTTTAGGAAAAAAAACACTAATTTATCCTTATTTATATTTATTGTCACCCATACTACCAAGAAGTTTACAAACACTAAGATATTGTGAACTCTAACTAGCTGTGAAGTCAACAGTTAAATCAACTGCATAATTAAACTGACACTGAGATCTCGGATTATGCTTCCCTAGGTATGTGTAGGCATATAAGCATGAAATAATTAAAAGCTTCCCCTGGCCTTGTGAACTACAAAATAAAGCAGCAGAGAGGTGGCTGTCTTTCATGCTAATCCCAGTCATATGGGAATACCCTAACAATAGTATTTCTGCGCTGAGAGTTATTTCTACTAGATACTAAATTGTTCTAAAATAGTTTACAAGTAGCTTACTCAAGGCAAAGCTTTACCCTAGTGCACGATCAACAAACATTTGGGGAATTGAGCATGGTTACATTAAACTTCCAAATTGCTGAAATGATATTCACTTTGACATTAAAATTTCCCTTTTTCATTGTTCATTCATAAACTTTTATGTCATTTTAATGAAACATCATAATGTTTTGTTCATATCTGCCTGACATGACTATACTTGCCAGTTTATCAAATTATTAGGTTACAAAAAATGCATACTAGTTCTACACAAAAAAAATTTGGAAAAAAATCTATATTATCATAAATAAATTTAACATGATTTTAAATCTAGATTTTTGGGGGAGATTATTTATTTTTTATATATGAAGATTATATACTGGGAACTATAGGCAATTTTAAGTTCTAGTTATGCACTATTCTCCACAACCCTTAAATAATAATGTAGAAAACAAAATTTTCTACCCTATATATTTAAATGTATCTTATTTCCGCCCAGGAATGAGCAAGATATGTCAATTTACATGAATGGACAAATAACCCATGTACTGTCTCGCAAGAAGGTAACAATGACCACCAGTTCATCCCACTTGATGGATATCTACCATATAAGGTAAGTACTTCCACTTCCTATAGAAACTACAGTGAACTGTATTAATTGAATTATATTAATTTTGAACTGTATTAAAAATAAGGTGATGCTTGGTGGGATGAGCACTGGGTATTATGCTAAATGTTGGCAAATTGAACTCCAATAAAAAAAATTAAAAAAATAAGATGATGTTCAAACCAAAATGATTATCAATTCCCTAGAGACTTAATTCTTTGTCAATCATTTCTTTACAACAAATCCCACATGAATATCTTCTTCAGCAGGTGATTTAATGCTGTGGGAATAATCTGCATTTAGAAATCAAAACTCTACATCACCTCCAAAACCTATATCTCAACATATTGCTAAATCTACTTTGGGAGGGGGAGAAAATTTCTACAAACCATGTGTGACTGTATGGGCAAGTATTTCATGTGTACAAATAAAAATTGTCATGTGTATGAGCAAAAAGGTATATCATTAAAAATTCAAAAATACTTTTTCATCATGTAAGCTCATATTCTAGGGGTGTTATTGCCTAATAGTTAAGACTATGGGCTCTGGAATTAGGCTACTTAGAATCAAATCCCAGTTCTGTCGCTCATTTAGCTATATAACTTTGGTCAAAATAGCCAGCCTCTCTATGCCTTTGTCTACTCATTTATAAAACGAGAATAATAGGGAAGTTTGCATGGCTCAGTGGTTGAGCTCAGGTTGTGATCCCGGGGTCCTGGGATTGAGTCCTAAGATCGAGTCCCGCATCGGGCTCCCCACAGAGAGCCTGCTTCTCCCTCTTCCTATGTCTCTGCCTCTCTCTCTGTGTCTCTCATGAATTAATACGTAAAAATCTTTAAAAAAAAAAACAAGAATAATGATGTATGATTCATAAAAATTAAATGAGTTAGCAAATACACTTGATACAATGCCTGTCACACACTAGGCATAAAATCAACATTAGCAATCGTTACTAATACTATTATCTAAAGTTAAGTCCAGATTCTTTAACATGTGCTCTCTAACAGACTCCCAACTATACCATTACTTCCCAAGAAAAGTCCTCCAGTTCTGGCAACTTGGTTTACTTACTGTTGCTCAAATACTTTTTGCACCTTTGCTTCTGTCCTTAACTGACTCTCTATTTTAAATGATCTCCTTCTTTATATCTATGCAAATTCAACCTCTGAAGATCTAAGTTCTACATCCAATAGGGAACCTCCTTAGTCAATCTCTATTAATCTAAAGTAATTCTGCTTCTAAATCCCACAAGGATTCCATTACTGGAAACTGCATATATAGATATCTTCAGGTGTGTATGCGTGTATGTATCACATCTCTACAATTACATTACAAGATGCATGAGGGAGGAACTGTGTCATACTCATATATCCTCCACCAAGTCTTAAATAGAGTAAGTGTTCTACATATACATCCAATTTCACTGACTGATGATCATGTGGAGTCAAAGTAAAAATGTCTACCCACTGGCTCTGTCCACTAACAACAGTATTCTGGGCCTGAGAAATTCAGAAGCAGAGATATCTCAGTAAACCCAACTGCATGAATGGTAGCCTGATTTGGACCAAAATATCCAAAATATGCATCCCAACTTAATACTACCCAGCAATAACTCCTCACATTTACAAATAACATGATTAAATCTCAAAAAACATTATACAGAGCAAAAGATAGCACACATAAGAGAATAAGTACTGTATGATATTATTTTATATGAAGCCCAAGAACAGACTAATCGAATCAATGGTGATTAGAGTCAATTAAAAAAATGGTGATTAGAGTCAGAATAATGGTTGCCTCTGAGAAGTGGGGATGGACTGCAGGGAAACAGGAGGGAACGTTTTAAGTAATGGAAATGTTTTATATCCAGATCTCTATATTGATCTTCTTCTATATCTTAATTGTAGTATGCTGAAGTGGTATGCTAAACCATTAAAATTTTAATATGTGCTTCAATACCTAAGAATCATTAAACTGTAAATATTAAGTTCTCAAGTTTCTGCACATGGTCTCCTGCTCCAACCACTTGGAAACACAGTCTTAGGCAATCCTTTCATGAGGATGGTTAGGTAGATGGATGGATGAAGGTGAAGCCAATGGATGTTAAGTTATATAAAGTCTCACTGGCAAGGACCATCCCTATTTTGAGATATATAATCCATGTTAACTTAAACACATAAAGCTAAATATTCAATTTGTCTATTTCCCTTTTTTATTTTGTGCTCAAGAGAGCAACTTTCTGATTACGATCTGACTCCCCACGTAAGTCTGTCTTTAGGGTACTAACATGCTACAGTAAGGAAATTTCAGTCCCGATATAAATTATTTATTTTGGATAATTGATAAAGTGAGTTCTTATTGTGATTTTGTGAGTCACAGAGCTTTAATCTTTAAGAGAAGGAAGACACTGATCATGCAGATGTAAGTATTCTGAGCCATACGAAAATTTTAGTTCTCATCATAAACAAATACATTGGCATTCTAGCTTAACCCATTAGTCTTCTGGGTTTGTCAATATGAGTCCATCCCTGAAAGATACTAAAATATCTAAGTTTCACAGCTTGGAAGTTTAAGACCAGATATGAGAACACAGAAAAGTCACTGAGGCAACTAATGCTATCTTTTGAGGCGTCTTGGGAAACTGCCAGCAGTATTTCAATAGCCTACTAAGAGACAGATTGAAATCATATAGAAATCTGTACTATACTTTATATGTTTATAATCGTATTGTTTAATTTGAGAAAAAATGAATTTTATAATTTATAGTATATAATAGTTGTTAAATACAAGAATTATAGAAAAATTAAAAGCTAATAATAGAAAAAACAAAAGTCACTCATTAAAATAACTATCTCATGATCTAATAAAAGGGACACAGCTCCTGGAAGTTGGAGATCTGAAGTCCAATCCCAGATTGGCCATTCACTGGTTATGTGGCCTTAAATAAATCACTTAACCTTTCTGTATCTCAACTCCTTCCCTGTTAAAAGATATTCTTGTGTATCTTGCTGAGATTTTTGACTCTCAAATGTGGTAAGATGTATTAAAGTACCATTTAAATGGTAAAGCATTATACAAATATTTTCATCTTAATATATCCATTAATATTACATCTGAAGTTAAGTTACTAAATAATGTGATTCTAAAGAAGGGATTGGATCCTCTTTAGAAATATAATGTTTCTAATTCTATAAATGCTTTTACCAAATAACTGGTCTAAGTACATGATGGTTTTTTTTTTTTTTAATTTCATTTATTTATTTATAAGAGACACAGAGAGAAAGAGGCAAAACACAGGCAGAGGGAGAAGCAGGCTCCCTGCAAGGAGCCCAGTGTGGAACTCGATTCCAGGACCCAGGGCTCACGACCTAAGCCGAAGGCAGACAATCAATGAGTGAGCCACCCAGGCGTCCCTAAGTACATGGTGTTCTTATATAGTAGATTCCATCATTGGCTCTATTCTTCTCCCATTCCTATCTCTACATCCTTTACCATGTGACTCAGCAGTTCTTTTCACTAGAGGGAAGAGAGAATACCTGCATAATCAGTGAGTAGGAAGGGCAGAGTTCTTTCGCCTTCCTTTGCTTTCAACTTGGGCATGTGACTTGCTTGGCCAATGGGATGCTAGCAGACCTGATGCAAACAGAGGCTTGAAATGTGCTTGCAGGGTAGCCCCTGTGGCACAGTGGTTTAGCGCCACCTGCAGCCCGGGGTGTGATCCTGGAGACCCGGGATCAAGTCCCACATCGGGCTTCCTGCAGGGAGCCTGCTTCTCCCTCTGCTTGTGTTTCTGCCTCTCTCTTCGCTCTCTCTGAATGAATAAATAAATAAATCTTTTAAAAAAGAAAAAGAAATGTGCTTGCATAGTGAGGTTTGCCCTCTTTTATCATCAGTGACAAGATCCATGGATCAGACCTGGACCCAGCCTGTGACCAACCTATGTCAGCCAACTCCCAACCAATCCATAGACATGTGAGCACGAATACATTATTGCTGTTTTAAGTCATTGCTTTTTAAGGTGTCCTGCTATAAGATACCATTGTGTCAACTGATAACTGATAAGCTTGGTGATTATACAGAACACAATATATTGTATTTCTATGATCCTTCATTTAAAGGATTATCTTTGGGTTAGATATTATCATCTCCAGCCATTAATTTTGTCATTTTCTGGAGTGAAGGTTCTCCTGAGTGGATCTCTTCCAAGTATGACTCAGGAATCCAGACGCCCTCCATACTGTGATGCCATCATGTTCAGCATGTACCTCTGACATAATTTCAGAAGAGAGAGGTGGAGTATACTGGATACTTAATCCCTTTAACCCAGAAATGGCACATATTCCACTGGAAGAATTAGTCATATGTCCCCAAGCGCATGGAGAAGGGTGGGAAATTGTCATCTCTGGCTAAGCAGCCACTTCCTAACAACAACTCGACACTATGAAAGGGGAGAGTAAATCTTTGGTAGTTAGTTAAGCATTCCTGCCACAATTGGAAGAACAGATACAGAAAGATTCCCAAACTCATGGAATTTTTGTTTATTGACTAGTTCTTTCATACCAGATACCAAAGTTCCTGTCTTCAAAAAACTTAGGCTTGGAGAGAAAGAAAAGGCTCACACAAGTAATTATAGCAGATCATAAATGCTATAATAAATCCAAGCACAAGATCCAGTGTTTACACAGAGAAAGGAATGATTAACTACTGGGGAAGTGTTAAGGATGGCTAGATTTAATTGAGGGGGCAATGCTTGAGCTGAACCTTAAAAGATGATGTCTCAGAACTTCTTTCTTTACAAAGCTATGGGATGGTGTTGAGGGCAAAAAGGAAGTGGGGAGCACCGGTGTTTACAGGTGGTAAAACAACTTCCTGCTTCACGTACAAATTTGGGATAATGAAAGTTTCCTATTTAGAGGAGCCTTCGTTCCTTAGGCACTGCTTTGGGATAATGTCCTCTATGGGAAGACAAGTGTGATGCATGAGCCAAGCCAAGATGGCTAGCGCCGGAAAACACAGAGTACCAGAAGCTGACAACACAGGTATGGTGATAGCTCAAGAGGTGGAATTCAGGTAAAAACAGACAAATGACAGAGTGTCTCTCCTCTCAAAGTCCTTGTCAGATAAAATGGAAACCAAATAATTAATGACATAGATCAAGACTTAGACTGATCTAGTAAATATGTACCAAACCCCTTACATCAGAGAATAGTCTTTTAATCACCCACAGAAGAGTCACAAAAATCAAATACAACTTAGGCCAAAAAATACAACTTTAATAAGTACTGGATAATAGACTTACTAAAAGAGAGGAAGGCTACATTTTTTTTTGACCACCAAGCAACGAAATTGAAAATGATGAACAAAAGTAGAAAGTAGAACATATGGAAACGTAAAACACTTTCCCAAGTAATCACTGTGTCCAAAAGAAAGCCAAAACTGCAACTATTTAAAATACAACATAAAAAAAACCTAAAGTGTTTTGAAGGAAATCTGTAGCTTCAAATGCTCTTACTTCTAAATAAGAAGAAATGAAAAACAAAATTCAAGTATGTAACGTAATGGTATACATGAAATCCAAGAAAACTGACTGAAAATTACCAGAAATAAGGAGAGTCTTCATTTCGATCTATCTGATCCCAAACCTCTGCACTAAGCTGCTGTGCCTTGCTGCTTCCTGGTGTTTAGTTTATAAAAGGAGATGAAAGGCTCTGTACCCTCTACTTGCTTCTACACAATTCAGAAAGATTGGTATAAAGAAGGTCGCCGGATTTTTCAGGCCAAACTTGATTAGGATCCAGTAAAAGAATAAATTAAAAATTAAATAAAAGTGAAGAATATGCGCTAACGTCTGTCATTGTTCTCTTGTAAGTTAATCCCTTTTAATGATAATCAAATGTGAAATGTCGCTCCTTATTAAAAGCTATAGAAAAACTACACACTAACCAGTAGCATTATTTAGGCTCATCTCTTAAAAGTCAAAGTGGAAACCAGAGTGATATGGTTCGAATAAAGTTAAAGAAAGTTAAATTTGTCAAAACCTAAAATATATTAGCTTATGTTTGAACGTCGAGAGTTCTTCAATTCACCATCTGGGTCTAAATTTAACCTTATTAGCCCTTCTCCGCCCTTCTCCATGTGAATCTGTAATGGCCCAACTGGCCGTGAGATTCTAGGAGAGAATGAATTGCATCCACCCTGTTCACAGCTATAACCTCAGCATCTAGGTATGGCGTGCAGTATGCCTGGTAAACAGGTTCCATGGATACACAGATGAATAAACAATATTCTTTTTATTTCTATTAATGAATGATGCCCAAAGACAGATTCTAATACTCTTCTGGAGATTTATATTGTATTTCCTTGCTCTTTGCTATTACGAGCCCTCCAAAAATAAGAAATTAAAAATGACAAAATCGATTTGAAGCAGCTGAAAAGTTATTGTCAACATAATCTCCACATTGGTAAGATTCTGGAAATGTTTCCTTTATTAACATTTCTTGAGAAAGACTTACTATGCGAGGCAGCCTGTCTCATTTGCTCACAAGCTTTCAAAACTCTAGTTCTACTATATTCAAATTCCTCATTTCCCTTCAACTTAGTGACCACCATTAACAGTCCACTGTATTTTGCACTGCCCTTATGTTTTTGCCTCAAGCTTGAACTGATTATATTCTTTGATTTCCTTACCCTAGTGTAGAGTCCTTTTTATACAGATCTTAAAAGCGACACTAGCTGCTTTTTGTTCCTCTGGTTTTTTGTTTTTTTTTTTTCTTCAAGATAATTATATTCTGTTGTGCCTTTTATTATCGTGTCTTTTAGGATCTCCTAACCTTGTACACTCTTGGGTTTTATTTAATAGTGAGCTCCCTCCTCTACTCTCCACACTAAACCATGCTCATTAGGTTTCTTAATCCTCCATAATTTGCTTTCATGAAATCTTATACCTTTGAGTTGCTGTGTTCTGTGAGCCCATTTCCTTAGTAAAGCTATTCCGAGCAGCCCAGAATCAACAAGCACTAAACATAAGCTTATTCACTTTCTCAGCCAACATGACTCTACAGAAGAAAGAAAAAAAAAATCTTTGTTTTGAATGTTTATGGACCATGAAACTATACCATTTTAACTTGAGATTTTATTTTCTCATCCAAACGTTGCCTGAGAAGGTTAAGAACACAGAATTAAACTCCAGGCAGTCCTTAACATATAGTTATTAATTTATAGGCTTAGGGTTCTTCTTGGTCAGAAGAACTATTCTGCTTTAATAGAACAGAAATAACAGTATCCTGATGTTTTGTAGTGACTGGTAAATTCCAACTACATCTTTGCCTTATACCCAGAATTGAGGAGAAGAAGAAAACATATTTTTTCAGTTATTCTGCAAGAGCTCTGCTTTTCCAAATGGGTTGTTTTCAAAAGACATGTGCACGTTCTTGAAATCTGACTGCACAGTCAACTCTGCTCTTCTCAGCAGTTCGTCCTTTGCTTTCTCTTCCATTCTACTCATCACTAGCACCTTTGCTAATGGATGTGTACAGAAGGGCGAAGAGAGCATGTATGTTGTTTTTGTTTTTAACTTCTTTTGGTTAAATCTTAAAAGCAACAACAAAACACTTGGTAGTGAATTGAAAGAGTTAATGACGTTTCCAGAGGTGCCTATAACTTATTCAAGCAAAGTTTACACTTCAACCCTGTGCATGTTAACTTGTGATCCTCCCCATCCAGATGATAGAAAGCAAAGCCAGTAATTTCTTTATTTAATTGGTTTGCATCCACACACTGACCTCCAGGGCTCTGTTTACATAGCCTATCATGCAATATGCTCCACAGTTCCCTGCCTCTTTCAAAAGCATGTTTCTCCTGAGATTTGATATATAGCTTTCATGTTTAATCACTACATTAAACTCAGTGCTCTGCTTCCTCTAGCATCAACTAACTTCCCTTCTTGGGAGGTGGGGAGAAGAGCAGAGCTTCTTGCTACTTCTGAACATAAAAGGAAGTCTGTTTAACTCTATTAGTAAAATCACCAACTACACACGATTGCAGGCAAGCAAGATTATTACATCAACTGGGAAACAGTATTAAACTCCTTTGGAAAGAAGGTAGGTTGATTGCTCTCAATCAGCAAAGCCAAAAACTTGAGGTGATTGAGTTATAAACCAACAGAAAAGAGTTTAATCAGTATGTACCTCACAACACAGAGGACATATAGCTAGAGTGTTAATCGAATTAATCTTGAGGACAGAACATTCCTGGGGTTCTTGGGTCAGAATTAACTCAATGCTGCTACCGTCTGCTTGAAGGTTTTCCTAACCTTCACCACAAATAGAACTTTTGATGTCTCTTTAGCTGAATGTAGACATGGTAATGTCACGATCCTTTCCATAAAAATCTGTGAGTCATATTTCTGAGACAAAAACCTCAAAAAAAAAAAAATAGTTGATCTCTTTCACTAAGTCAAGGCAATCTATGATCTTCAGGCTTTAAAAATGACATGAAATGTTTGTATTTTAGTTTAAAATATTTCAAGCAAAAAAAGAAAAGTGAAATGAATATGGCAAATTATTAATAATAGTAAAATCTAGATGATGGATATATGGATGTTCATTATATCACACTCTATTTTTATATGTAGTTGAAATATTTCATTATAAAATTTTTGAAACTTAAAAAAAACAATCTGTTTGTGGATTTGCTTTTGTAGGAAAAAAATTGATACAATTTTGATTTAAAAAAATTTAAATCACTCTCTAGGTTGATCGTTTGGATATGTATTCAACAACTGACATTTTTCACCGTGTGCTGACAATGAAAACTTTCCTTCCCTCCTCATGAATCTCACTCCACAGTAAGAAACTCATTTACACAAATTGCAAATGTGCAGTAAGCTCTGCATAAGCTGAGCTCCTTCCTTGGGAGGGGAGATACATATACATGTATATATATATATATGTAAAATTTTACTTTGAAATATTTTCCTCTATGGCTAGTCATTGACCATACTATTTATTTTTAAGTGTTTTTTTTCTTAGTAAGATTGGCATCTTCCTTCATTTAAAAATCTTACTTTGTCAGGAACACTGTTACAGCTGTATACAACATTAAGCAGAGCTAGTTTACTTTCTGTATTTGATGAACAATAGAGAATCTGAACCTATTAAAGTCATACATTTAATTGTTCCAATATACCATCTTATTTCTAACCAAAATTTGCATGATATAGCATGCCAAAGAACACAGTTCTAGCTTCCTTTGTCATGATTCCCTCATTCGATACTAAGCTAAAAGAGCTTATAAGAAAACATAATTACCTGTTTCTTAATTTGACCATCTGAATTCTTTCCACAACATATTTAAATTCAAAATTAAAAGAATAAATAAACTTTTAATCAGTATTCCCTTTAAGATTTTTCAGAGTACAGAACTTTGTAGTTTTCAAAGACATACAGATGTTGTCCATGATAAACATTTTTTTTAAAAATTAGGACTTGGAAAAAATAAAAATCATGAACACAATCTTTGGTCACAAGAAAGATGTGTGCCTGTACAGATGCTATAACTATCACTACAGGAATATAGCAGCATACTTTAATTTGGATTTGAAAATTCAACATAAATTTTCTGACTTTGACAATAGCTGCCTAATATTTCAATTTTGTACACTATTTCCAGGTTTCACCTTCAAAATGAACCTGGTGGGCTTTTCCATTTTTAAGAGCTATGTTCCTATATCCTAAAACCAGTTTCTGACCTTTAGGGAATTAAATCAAATCATGGCAAAATAGGCTCTTAATAAATATCTGGTGACTTACTAGCAATGATATAAAAAGACATCCAACTTTTATGTAAAAAATCATTCTCCATCAATTTTCTTCATTTATTTTTTATTATACATAAAGATTTTAATATCTAAAAAAATGACAAAGACTTTTCACCTTATTTTGGATCACCTCCTATGAATCAAAAATGTCAAATCATTGATATAATGCCACCATGTCTTTAGTCTCCATTTAGCCAATCTTGAAAACCAGAAATGTTTATCTTATGTTCTCACTGTCAGATGTGATTCAGAAGCCCAAGAACACACAGAATGGAAAGATTTCTGAAATCATGGCTCTCAAATCAGGTAAAATTGTTAACTCAAATGTATAGACTTCATACTTAAAGAGTCTCACCAGTTGGAGGCACTCATAAAGGCATACAATAAAAGAAAGCTTTTAAAGAAGAAAAGCACATTAGCTCCTTAACACCATGATCAAAAAGAATATATAGTCCTTAGTTCCTTTGTAAACATAATAAACGAAAACTTTTTTTTAAGTTAAAACATAATGGAACTCAAACCAGAGTAAGAGTGTTACTTTTAAATTCAATAAATTGTATGATTCTTTGCAAATTATTTTCTCCTAGAATTGAAAAATCCATGTTTATTTATCTATTAACAGTTCACCAAAGGGCATAATTCCTTTGTACGAATATGAGACCATTTTTGCGCTTTAATTATAAACACCATTAGACACTCTGGAGCCCATAAATCTCAGCAAATGACATAAAGACACAGTCAAACCTAAGGATTATATAGCTACATTCATGCTTAGTGAAAAGAAGACATCTAATGAGATTGATATGCCACTGTTTCTGAAAATGTAAATTTTCTCTTGATAGACACAAAAATAATGGCTTAAGGTGCTTTTAGTTTTCCATCACCCCCTCCAACAAAACAAATTTTTAAAAAACTAACAACTTCTATTTCCATTGGCTAAATCTCTGTATAGTTTTCATATTTCTAGATTAGTGCTCACTTCAGCAGCATGTATATAATAGTTTGCTGGATTAAATGTATCTGATGACAAGTCACCTGCACATAATCTTCAAAATTACTCAAGATGCTTTGTCTACTGAGAGAATAATATTCTATTTTGAGCAGTAAGTATGTACAACTTTCACTTCTGCTTTTAAAATGAAACTCTGCAGATATAGATCATTTAAGGCTTATTGTAGAACTATCAAGAATCCCAAAGTGAACATCTCAAGTTATGATTCCAAGCAGCCAATAGCCCTGCTTTGAGGTAGGGTTCATGTTTTGAAAAGAGGCTGCCTCGTCTGTTTAAAATCAAAAAGGTTCTTGATCTGATGAGTTACTCCTCAGAGAATAATGTAAATAAAATATACTCAGAATAACATTACTAATGTAAACATACCTGAACCGGAGTCAAACTTGCTTTCTGACCTGCAAAGAGAAAGAAATTTTTTACGATATAAAAATCGCTTATTAAAAAGCAACTGTTGCTTTGTGGGAGGGGATGCAATGGTTATAGATTTCAGTACATTGGTCAACAGGGAAAATCGCTTTTTAAAATGTACATACATATCTGTTTTAACTATTTTCGATGTGTGCATTATCCTAGGTCCCCTGAATGTGCACATTATCTGTAGAGATAGCACAGTATGAAAACGATATTAACTTTTTAACTTGTTTTGAGAGGAGGAGGATAAATTGTGAACCAAAAAAAAAAAAAAGGCAGATTAACTTGTTTCTGTAATATAATAAAGCCATAAAAAACTCAAATTTAAATTTATCCTCTTTACTTATTATTAAAGATTTTCAATTATTCAACACCAAGTAATTTTTCACTAAGTTCTTCACTGAGTAAATGAACCTAGTAACCCCATACATTTAATAAAAAGGAGGGGAAAAAAAAACCTGAGCCCTTGTGGGAACATTATGTTTCAGATATAGGTTAATACTGGTTGTAAATTCAGAAGCCTTTGAAGCTCTCAGTTCGGCTGTGGGAAAACTTCTGTTGGGTAATTACTCTCAAGATGCTGCTGATGTGCTGTCAAGCAGAATTAACCCTATGACTAGGCCTATCTACACAGGCTACTATAAGACAGCATTGTCTATATCTAGCTCTCAAACCAATTAGTGGGCATGCTCCAGTCGGATTTATATCACACATTAACAATCAATAGTATATACGTTCACAGCTGCCACAGCAAGATACAAGAACCCACCAGCAGGAGTCCTGTTAAGGGATGTTACATTGACAGAGAAGAATTTTGTTTTTTTTCCTGGGGAAATGTAGTTAACTAAGTGGGAAAGGAGATTTCTTTGAAATTATGCCAGGGTGCCAAAGCACTTTTGGAAGCAGTGGCTTTCTTTACCTAAATTAGTTTCAAGAGAAGTCATCAAAGGGGAGAGAGGAGGAAAAGGAGAAGCAAGAAGCAGCTTCCTTTGTCCTAAAAACCCATTTTCTCAAGTATTCTCAAAGTTTCACCTGATACTTAACCTAAGTCAATAAAACAAAAAGAAAAGAACCAAAAAAAAAAAAAAAGGGTATTGTGACCACCAGGGTTATCGACACCAGCGCTGTGAGACAGGTGCACACTCTTCCCAAGCCCTGGCTATCCACGGTCTTCTCTCAATCCTTAGACACCCTGACTCCTCCTTCAGGTGCAGACCACTTTTGCTTTTTGTCCTCCCTGCTGTTCTGGAAGGCCCTGCCGCATGCCTCTTCTCTGTTTCCAGCATCCCTGAGCTCGAGTATCCCCCGCCGACCTCCTGCCGGCGGGCTGGCCTGGCCTCCGCGGGGGTCACAGCTGCACACCTGCCGGCGCTTGGACGCCACTGTCCCTTGCGGGTGACCCCGGCCCCGCACACATCCTTCCCGCTGGCATGAGAAGGAAGAGCCCACCTTCCTGCTATGGGTCTGTCCACCTCTGAGCTCAGATGCATTCTCTCGCCTGGCCCCGGGCGGGAGGGCTGACTCCTCTCTGCTGTGTCCTCAATGCCCAGGTTCCCTGTCCGTCCTCTCCTGGCCTGGAAGTGCTCAGGCACCAGGGCAGTGCCCTTCTTCGGGTCGCAGCCCTACTCCTGGCATCCCACTTTCTTCCCGCGGAAGGATAAGCTACACCCTCTACTGCATGTCTTCTCCCCTTGATCTTCCAATACATTCACCCCCTGAGCCCCTACGATGGATGTGTCCTTGCTAAAGCTGATCACTAGCTTCCTATTGCTACACCCAAAAGCCCTGTTACAGTTCCTACTTTACCTCAACTAACAGGCCATACACCCTGACTGTTGTACTGGGACCTCCAACCATATATGTATTAAGCTGAGTTCAAAGTCTTTTCCCTCAAATGTAACTCCCTGCAATATGACATTGAAATCGGATATCATGACATTGTTCCAGTGTTCTCCTGCACCCCCGATTGTCAGGTTAGTCACCAAGACCTGCTGATTCTGCTACCTTCTCCCCCTCTCTGTTCTCACTCTTACCATCGCTGGGCCTACTACCTTTGGCTCAGGATCTCATAACTGGTATCACACCCTCCCTTCCAATCTTTTATCCCATCAGCTGCCAGAAGTTTGCAAAACACTAATCTGATCACATTACCAAAACCTACAGTACTGCTTTCCAAACTTGGGTCACAAATGGACCCAATTAGTGGGTTATAAAATTAATTTAGTGGATTACAACTAGTATTTTTTAAAAACTGAAATAGGATAGATGGGAGGCCTGGGTGGCTCAGTGGTTGAGCATCTGCCTTTGGCTCAGGGCGTGATCACAGGCCGCCGGGATCAAGTCCCGCATCCGGCTCCCCGCAGGGAGCCTGTTTCTCCCTCCGCCTGTGTCTCTGCCTCTCTCTCTCTCTGTGTCTCTCATGAATAAATAAGTAAAATCTTAAAAAGAAAAAGGAATGGAAAAGAAGACAAACGCACTTCACATAATGAGAACATGCGCAATTCTGTATAACTTGGGTGTATGTATGTACCTGTGCGGCGCGCACGTGTGTGTGTGTGTGTGTGTGTGTGTGTGTGTGTGTGTGGCATTCTCTACCCAAACGGCCCTGTGCTGGCTTCCACAGCCTAGGTAGGTCCTTTCTTTAAGTTGGGTTGTGCTACTAGCGTGTGTGTACCTCCAGCCCAAGGGGTGGCCAAAAGCTATTGCTTGAAGGGGGGAAATTGGACCTGAGGGCAGAAGAAGGGGGAACAAAGAGGACATGGAAAGGTGCCCTCCCTATCCTTCCACATTTCTGTTCAGAGAAATCTTAATTCAAACCCTTCCAAGACAGTGGGGAGCTGGAGCACCTAGGGGCCAGAGATTGCCCCTTAGACCAGGTTGGCACAGTCTAGATGGCCTTGGCACTCAGGTGCCTGCTGGTGGGAATACAAAAGGGGCAACGACAGGACAAAGAGAAGAGCTCTCCCTTTTCCCAACCCCATGAAGAAGAAAACAGAGGAGGTGTCCTCTGACAGATCCCACGGCCAGTGGAAGACAAGGCTGAGGGAGCCTTCTCCTCCTCTCCTCTCACTTGGCCTAGTTGCCATTATCCCTGCAGTTCCCTAGGATGAATAATAGTCTTTCGGTGGAAGTCTAAGTTAACTTTACATTTGTACTATTCTGGGGGCATCTGGGTGACTCAGTGGTTGAGTGTCCACCTTTGCCTCAGGTCCTGGAATCGAGTCCCACATCAGGCTCCTGAAGGGAGCCTGCTTCTCCCTCTGCCTGTGTCTCTGCCTCTCTCTCTCTGTGTCTCTCATGAATAAATAAATATTTTTAAAAGTACTATTCTGTTATTTGGTATCAATGGCTTTACACACAATTTTCACTGTTTCTCTTATAAGGTGCATTTGCCAAGGTGGGTTTTATAATAGTTTATTGCCTTGATTTATAACTTCTTAAATAATTAGCTCTCTTGTATCCCATTTGTATCTTGTATCTCTTGTATCTCTTGTATCCCATGCCCAGGCCCTGCAAGTGGTAAGACCAGGCTTGGTAATAAATCATCATGTAAGAAGGTATGTCTACTATGGGTCAAAGACGAAAAAGTTTCAAGGCTACTGACTGAGGGATATCAAGTTCACACTCCTCTACATAGTGTCTGAGGGGCTCTGGTTCCAGGTCTCCTACTCCATCTCTAATCCACACTGTATCCTTCACTCTCACCCCAGGAAGCTGTTGCCATATTATCAGCCTGCATCCAGTACCCTCAGCCTACAATGCCCTCCCCACAGCTCATTACTAATGAACTCTTACTCAACTATGAAGACTTACCACAATTCTGACAGCCCCTTGCCTGCCCCCTTGCCTCCCAGAGCTCCTTGCTTGCCTCTCAGTTACTCCATGGTGTGGGGCCTGGCACAGAAACCACCACACTGTGTGTCACAGACACTAAACTCAGAGAGATGCAGATTGCATCTCATCCGTCTTCATATTCCCAACATTTATTGCAAGCATGTGGCATTTAAGAGTCATTAAAAAATTGTAGTAGGAATTAGCACAGGAACAAATGAATCTGTAAGTTAACCGACAACTAAAAATAGGTTCAGTGGCCAAAAACTCTATAAAATGCCACTTCTGAGATGTAAAAAAAAAAAAAAAAATCATATCAAAAGACTGGTATTCCTCAGACCATCTTACCTTCTCCAGAGATAGCTGGTCAATATGTAAAATATACACACAAAGTGCAGAGAAAACACCTTCACAGACTAATTAATGATGTTAGGTGTCAGTTTAAAAACAAGAATATTTTTAGAATTCTCACAGTACTGAACCTTCAAGAAACATACAACTACTTCATTAACAATTAAGATTTACTAAGAGAGTTAATACTATCATGGTGCGGGTTAAGGAAAATTGGTCCCATGGTATAAGTTCATTCAGATTTCTCAGATTTTTACTTACACACATACACACACAGGACACAAATTATGTCTCTATTGTACTAAGGACTATGATCATCTCTACTTCTAAATGCTCTTTAAGAAAGTAATTAAAGTACAGATGGGAATAAACAAATGGCAAGTGTGAAAAACTTCACACAGAATACAGATTATACAAGAAAGGCCGAAAGGGATGTTCATCCATTCATTCCAAACCATGTATGATGTGCTTATTCCCAGCAGCATACTAAGCCAGATGGCAGGAATATAAAAATGCATGAAGTAAGGTTATGTGGAATATAAGATGCACAAATAGAGTTGTGTTTCCATAGACACTCAATTAACCCCTTGATTACATGCTCACATCTGAGCTTAAAGCTACTCAACTAGTGGCTCTGGCGATCACCAAAAGATGGCAAATATTACAGCGCACACTGCTATGGTATTCCAATATCCATTCTCCACTTCTTAATTTTAGAAAGAGACTCTGTCTGAGTTTTAGATGTCCTAGTTTTAGGACACATAGGCTGCCTAAGTAAGATACTTTTCCCACAATATTTCCTAAGTCTCTTGTAGCCACTAGTGACCATGTGACTAAGCTCTTGCCAAAAGGATGAAAGCAGAAGGTGGTATGCATAGCATCTGAGTCAGGCCCTTCCACAGAGCTGCATCCCTCTCTTCTTCCCACTGGCTGGAATGTAGATGTGATTCCAGGAGCTAAAGCAGCCATTCTTAGATCCTCCGAGAAGCTGATATCAGAACATCAGCCTTCTACCACCCCTCATGCTGAAGGTATACACATAATAGTAGCACCACAGCAATCCTGTTACTGTTGGAGCGCTTGTAACAACATTACCACACTAAAAAAAAAAAGAGGCTTAAACTAAAACTGCCAAAATTTTAAACCTGAATAGTTTTATAAATCTGAGAATAGGAGAATTTAAGTATCATTATTATTTTTAAAGATAATTAAAGTATATAATGCATACATTCTTTTGATAATAGAAATAGAACTGTAGATTTTCAAAAGAAGGAAATTTTAGTCTTCGGTTAGAGTTCTACATTCCTGCACAAATTTATAAAACTACTATTCTCTATTTTTTTTAAGATTTTTAAATTTATTTCTTCATGAGAGACACAGAGAGAGAGAGGCAGAGACACAGGCAGAGGGAGAAGATCGATGTGGGACTCGATCCCGGGACTCTGGGATCACGCCCTGGGCTGAAGGCAGGCGCTCAACTGCTGAACCACCCAGGGATCCCCCACCATTCTCTATTTATAGGAAATAACTCAGTGTCCAGAAAGTTCTGTGTATTGAAGTCAAAAGTTTTTATTTATTTTATTATTTTTAAAAATTTTATTGTCTCTTATGAGGAACCTACAAAGTGTCAAAGAAGCTGCTTTTTGCTTGGTCCAATTGCATTAAAAATTTTTTAGGGCAGCGCAGGTGGCTCAGCAGTTTAGCACTGCTTTCAGCCCAGGATGTGATCCTGGAGACCCGGGATCGAATTCCCATGTCGGGCTCCCTGCATGGAGCCTGCTTCTCCCTCTGCCTGTCTCTGCCTCTCTCTCTCTCTCTCTCTCTCTCTAATAAATAAAAATAAAATCTTTTTTTTTTAATGAGAATCATTAAGTAAGTATGAGCTACATGAAGTTGATGGAGTCAGCGTGCCAAAAGGTTTTAGATAACATGTAGAAAAGTGAGGGTGCTGTTCTTAGTGTTTTTAATTGATGCTAATCTAAGATTCTGACTCCAGAAATTATTAGAGGGAAGAAGGAGTAACAGACTGATTTCTGCCTATAAGGTCAATCATATATGACAACTTCATACGCAGGACTTTCTAGGACAATCCTGGTCAAATAACCTGTTCTGCTGTCCCCTTAACATAGGAGAATATTCCGAAATACCAATACTTCAGGAACCTATTTATAAGCCTAAGAATTTCTTCTTTCTTTAAAAGTAATTCAAAGGCTTTCACCAAACCCAAGGCTAGTAATAACAGCAGTGAATATCTATGCCCCTTTTGGCTATATAAACATAATATGCTTCCTCTGCCTTTGCCTACTTAACTTCTAATACTCTCCAGTAGTAGCTGTATATCAATTCTTTGAAAAGGAGTGGCCAGACTACATTAAATCCCTTGAGTTTATACTTGGGACCACTTGTTTATACTTGCGCACCACTTGTTCCTTCTTTGCGCTCATCAGATTTGTGATTCCCCATTTCCCATACTAAAAGAGTTCAATAATTGTGGCAAACACCATTTGTTGCCTATCTAAAAGCCAGTCTTCCTTTACCCTGAAGCCAGAATTCCAATTCTGGAAGGGCGCTTAAGGTGTGTCCACCCCAGGAATGAATTGTTATTAGGCTCCACCACTGTGGCAATCCTCCTGGCTTTGCCAGTGGCTGGTTCTGGGACAGGCATGTAACCCAGTTCTAAGCAGTACAAGGTACAGGGAGGTCTGCTAGGACACTTCTTGGAGAGGTTTTTCTCCCTGAAAAGGACAGGGGTGATTTAGGGAGAAGGCCCTTTTCCTACTCTCTCTCTCTCTCTCTCCTCACCCCTCCTCACCATTTCCTGCCTTTGAAGTTATTATGTAAGGATAGGACACTTAGAACCACTACAGCAATCCTGTAAGATTGAGGGGAAGGCCCAGAAAATCACAGAAATGCCCACACAGAACTTTGATACCATTCCAGTTCCAGAACAGCCTTTCTCAAGAGTTTATGTTGAATAAGTCAAGTCTGTCATTGTTAAGCCACTTTTATTGGGGTACTTCTGTGACTTTTAACCCAATAGATCCTGATACCGTAACCAAAACAGTTCTAGGTTATATCTACTTATTGTGTTTAAAACTTCAGCCTCTATGTCATATTTTGATGATAATGATGCTATAAATACAAAAGACAGGAAAATACACAGAAAAGAAAAAAAGAAATTTAAATGTTGAAAGACATGTTAGCTACCACAACTAAAAACTAAGAAAAAGATACACATAAAAGTGTCCATTAACTGCATGCTCAATTAAAAAAAAACTGACAAATAGAAATCAAGAAAACCCATAAATTTAGAAATCACAATAGCAAAATGGCAGCAAAGTGGAGGAAGTTGGCTCCAAGATGCTTCACATGAGCCTGTTAATGAGATTCTCACGTTCAGTGACTGTTCCTCTTTATTGTAATTGTTCCTCTTTATGGACAGTCTCCTCCTCTGGGTGCTCTAACGCACCGCAGGTAACATGCCCGTGTAAGCTCCTGCTCCCCACAGGCACAATTCTGCTTCCACACGTCTGGTCTGGTGTTTTTGTGTTTTCCCTGTAACCAGGCCGTGGCACTGTCACCGGGATCACTGCTACGCTGATATGCTTGTTGGAGACTTTATGCAGAGGAGTGGTGTCGTCTGTGAAGCATTTACTATTGAGGTGATAATCATGAGAGAGGCAGCCAACAGAGACAGACAGACTAGAGCCCAGCTCAGGTCCACCACTTGCTACCCAATGTGATTTTGGAGAAGGTAATTACCATTTTAAGTCTCAGTTTTGCGCTATATAGGATGGAAGTAATATATTCACCTTTTACAATTTTTGTGTATAATACTATGAGATTCCTCAGTCAGGATTTGGCTTGTTTTAAAGGCTGAGTAAAGGGTAAGTCTTTATCTAAGCAAAAATACTAACTAAAGTTCACCTATGGCTACAAATACAACTCACAATATTTTAGCTAAATAAAAAATAGATATATACGTATATACCATATTATAGGAAGAATGTATTATGCTGCTTATGGTCTTAGTTGGGGTACGATTTTAACACGAGTTCCAAAATGATGTAGCAAAACATGAGAGAATAGCAATAAAAATAACTGAAAATGCTGGAAATATTTAAGAGGGGAGGCTAATGCAAAAATAATATAAATTATTTATATGTTACAGTTTTTTTATATTGTTATACAACATAGAGAAGAAATCTTCTTTGTCCTTAAAAACACGAATGAAACATTCTCTAACTAAAATAGTTGCACAATGCACTCAACAGCACATTGTAGTAAGAATCAAGAGACCTGGAACCTAGTTCAGAAACCAGGACAAGTCATTTCACTTGTGAGCCCCATTTTCCTCGTTAATAAAACAAAGCATTTGAAATAAATCAGTGTTGCTCCACACAAACTATTCCATGGAAAAGTAAGCTGTCTAAATTTTTCTGTAGTTCCCAAGAATAAAGAAAAGGAGAGGGGATCCCTGGGTGGCTCAGTGGTTTAGCGCCTGCCTTCGGCCCAGGGCGTGATCCTGGGGACCCGGGGTCAAGTCCCGCATCAGGCTCCTGCATGGAGCCTGCTTCTCCCTCTGCCTGTGTCTCTGCCTCTCTCTCTGTGTCTCTCACGAATAAATAAATGAAATCTTAAAAAAAAAAAGGGGGGGGGGAAGGAAGAGGACAAGTGAGTGTGAGGTGATAAAATTTTGTATCTGTAGAACTCAAACCTACAGAAGAATAAGACTGAAAAAACAGACCATTCTTAAGCCCATTTTTGGCTCCCAGCTTCCACAACTGTTCTGTAGGCCATAGTGATAACTGCCTTCTTTAAATTCCATTATCATTTCCTGGCTGCATAATTCACATCACTTAATTATATGTTTCCTTTAAAATAATTTGTTTCTTGTGTATATTTATATTGCTAGGGAAAATAAAACCTTTAAACTTAAGATACTTTACCTATTAAAAATAAACTCACAAGGGGCACCTGGGTGGCTCAGTCGGTTCAGCATCTGCCTTCGACTTGAGTCATGATCCCAGTGTCCTGGGATTGAGCCCTGCATCGGCTCCCTGCTCAGTGGGGAGCCTGCTTCTCCCTCTCCCTTGACCCTGTTCATGCTCTCTCTCACTATCTCTCTCTCTCTCTCTCTCTCTCAAGTAGATAAATAAAATCTTATAAAAAGGAAAAGAAAATAAATTCAAAACACTAAAGAAAGCACTGTTAGAAGGAATAGGGTACACCTTCTTCATATCATGGGTTGAACTGCGTCTTCCCCAAATTTTTATGTTGAAGCTCTAACTCCTACTACTGTGACTGTATTTGGAAATAGGGTTTTTAAAGAGGTAATTAAGTTAAAATGAAGTCACTCAAGTGGACCCTAATCCAACATGACTGGTGTCCTTATGAGAGAAGGAAATCAGGATGTAGATGCACCCGGAAGGAAGACCACATGAAGACACAAAGAAGACAGCCATCCACAAGCTAAGAAGAGAGACCTCAGAAGAATCCAAGCCTGCTGACATCTAGGTCTGGGTCTACGAGGCTCCAGAGCCGTGACACCATAAATTTCTGCTGTTTAAGCCTCCCAGTTTGTGGCCCTTTGCTATGGCAGCCCTAGCAAACCACCACGCTTCGTTTCTTCCCCA
The DNA here is from genome assembly GCF_053574225.1 of Canis aureus. NCBI lineage: Eukaryota > Metazoa > Chordata > Mammalia > Carnivora > Canidae > Canis > Canis aureus. The sequence continues at coordinate 10,140,213 of NC_135621.1, read as the reverse complement.
GCCAGATATTTAGCAATCTCAAACCTCCAATAAAAGCCAAAAACCCAGAAATTAGCTGGAAATAAAAATGTCTACAGCTCTTATACACTTTAACCCATTTTAGGTACAATATAATTTTGATTTCTCTATTCTCCCTCGTTATTTTAACCATATTTGGCCAAAGTGCTTTACCTGCGTTTTGACCACGGGACAGCTGCTCCTGCAAATTACCAGAGACCACCAGTAGGCACACATAAGACTCCGATCAATGGGCTCTTTGTCTCGTCATACCGCTGTGGGAGCATGTTTCCGATGGCCTCGCCTGGTCCTGCAACCCTGGTGTTGTGTACATACCTGGCATGTACTCTCTGGGGGAGGAGGCCGACCTGGGAGGTGGTAAAATTTATTGCCCTACATCAGTTTTACACATAATATTTGTTTTCTTATTTGCCCTGGAAATTTTCCTTTCTTACTCTAAGCTGTAATCAGAAGTAGAACAATAGAAGTTGTGGCCAGCAGGTTAGTGGCACAATAAATGGCAGGTTCTACAATTGTAGAGAAACAACAAAAGAAACTCAAAGAAGGGCAATCCAGAGTTGATGAGTGTAGAGGCAGGCTCCATGCATCTCAAGAGCCTCTGAGAATGTCAGTGGGAGATGGAAAGGTAAAAGAATATCAGGCTCCACACTTTACAGAATTTTATAGGAACTCTTTAAAGGCATAATATGCAAAGCCCTAAGTACCTCATTAGGGTCTCGTTGTGCCACAGTTTTATAACACAGTTAAATGACTGTGTTAAATATAATATTTAATATTAATAATGATTGCTGCAAGTCATGAAATTAATAATTTAGTTACGCTATTTAGGAAGACACAGAAGAATATTATTTAGACAGAGTTTTAATTTTTAAATCATTAGGTGATAATTTTAGGGTTAAAACAGATGTTTTAGCTGTCTAGAAAATATGTTTATCCAAAGCCCTTCCTTTCCTAGGTATCACTATACATGAACAGAAGAAGCAACACAAAAAAAAGAGAAAAAGCATAAATTAAGAATTAAGAGACCATGGAGAAAAGATCTAAATGTCAGTCTTAAATGTGTGTACTCCTGTTTCTATAAGGCACTAAAAAAGTCATTTGGATCTTAAAAAAAATCAGTTGTGTTTTTTTTATTTGCAAAGACAATAATATCTGCTACTCTATACAGTTTTTTAAGATTTACTTATTTGAAAAAAAAAAAAAGATTTACTTATTTGAGAAAGAGCAAGAGCATTTGAGTCAAAAGGAGCAACAGAAGGCAAGAGAGAATTTCAAGAAGACTCGCCGGTGAGTGTGGAGCCCAATGCAGGACTCAATCTCACGATGTGAGATCATGCCCAGAGCCAAAACCGAGTCGAATGTTCAACCAACTGAGCCACCCAGACACCTCCAGTTCTTTTTTTAAAAAAGCTTTTATGTATTTATTTGAGAGAGAGAGAGAGAGCACAAGCAGGGGGTGAGGGGAGAAAGAGCAGGAGATGGAGAATCAGATTCCTCGTTGACTGAGGAGCCCGATGTGGGGCTTGACCTGAGCCAAAGGCAGATGCTTAACTGACTGAGCCACCAAGACATCCCTCATTTTTTAAGAACAAAATGAATAATGGTTGAAGCACAGGAAAATGCTATAGGAATAAGTTTTTCTTGAGAATTTTTTGATTATACAATTCAATAATTAAATTTAATATAGGAGCTAATTTTCATGAGAATCTTAAATTCATTCATATTTCACTTAAAAATTTTACATTTCTAGTTGGAACAATTAAAACTCAGCCTAAGGTAAACTTTCAAGGGCAAAATGGGTAAGAAAGTCAATTCCTTTTCCCATTCGATTATTACACACATGAATTGAGCACTGACCGTGTAAGCTACTGTTCTAGGCTCTAGGATATAGCACTGACTAAGACACAGAAGGCTCCTGATCTCATGGAGCTTACACTCTGGTAAAGAGAGTCAGAGAGGAAACAACCACAAAAACAAGATAATTTCAGATAGAGCCTTCCATCATAAAATTTAGAGGGTAACAGAATAAAAAGTTCCTGGGGCGGGAGACTGGAGACCTGTTTTAAATAAATTGTCAGAGGTACGTTGTAGGAGGATATGACATTTTAGCTGACATCAAAAGAATGAGAAGGAAACCACATTCCATGTGGGTACAAAATAGAATCTTTAGTAGAGATTTCAAAGGAAAGCACAAATGCAAGAACCCAAGATTGGCATGAAGAAGTAAGAGGTGGTATAGGAAGGGGCAGAAAGGAGGAAGGGGAAAAGAAGAAGGGGCAAATAAAGGTCAATATATCTGGAAAGAAGTGAGTGAAAGAGAGAATGGTAACAGATAAAATCAGAAAGGTAAACATGGGGCAGATCTCAACTTTACTTATTTTAAAAGATTTATTTGAAAGAGTGTGTGTGCTCGAGAGTGGGGGAAGGGGCAGAGGAAGAGAGAGAAAGAGAAAGAGAGAATCTCAAGCAGACTCCCCACTGAGCCAGAGGCCCATGCAGGGCTCCATCTCACACCCCTGAGATCATGACCTAAGTTGAAACCAAGAGTCAGACTCTTAACCGATTGAGCTACCCAGGCACTCCCAGATCTGAACTTTAAAAGCCGTTATAAGGAATTGTGATTTTAAAAGATAAATCATCAGAGTTTTTTAAAAAACAAATTATAATCTGATTTAGGGACCCCTGGGTGGGTCAGTGGTTGAACATCTGCCTTGGGCTCAGGGCGTGACCCCAGGGTCCTGGGATCAAGTTCCACAGGGGCCTCCCCGCAGGGAGCCTGCTTCTCCCTCTGCCTGTGTCTCTGCCTCTCTCTGTGTGTCTCTCATGAATAAATAAATAAAATCTTTCTAAAATTTTAAAAATAAATAAAAATAAAAACAAATTATAATCTGATTTAAATGAAATTTTCACTCTGCTCTGTGAAAAATGAACTACAGTGGAACAACCACCAAAACAGAGAGCTCACCTGGCACCCAGGTCTTGTTTTTGTTGTTGTTGTTGTTGTTTGTTTGTTTGTCTTTTAAGATTTTATTTATTTATTTATTTATTTATTTATTTATTTATTTGAGAAAGAGAGGGAGGGAAAGAGAGCAGGAGTAAGGAACAGGGGGAGAGGGACAGGGAGACTTTGTGCTGAGCATGGAGCCTGATGTGAGGCTTGATCTCAGGACCCTGAGATCATGACCTGAGCCGAAATCAAAAGTCGGACTTCACCGACTGAGCGACCCAAGCACCCCGAGATCTTGTTTTTTAACATCATTCTCTAATAAAAGGAACCAGGAGAAATGGCTGATTCTAGAATGGGGCAGGAAATACAAGATACATCTGAATTATCAAGTAGTGCTAGAAAGCAAAGAAGGCCTCAAAAACAAATATAAACCCTACGTTGATGGGGATATGTCAAAGGGATACAGGAGCCAACTGAAAGAGCTCCCAATAGCCAAAGCTGCAGCAATATGAATGACAAAATAAATAAAGTAGTACTGGATTATAACCCAAGGTATAAACTAAATATCCATGAGTCCATATTGATATAAATAAATGATTAATTAAATAAATGAGAGAAAAGACACACATTTCCCTTTGCAGAAGAATTCCAAATAGTTTTTATATAGCTACCCTGCCCTCAGGATGAGGAACATAACTCCCCACTCCTGAAGTGTGGGCTGTGCATAGTGACTTCCTTCCAAGAGCACAGTATGGACAGGGGAAAACAGAGTGACTTTGCAGTGGGGAAACCTAATACACACTACCTCAGCCATGTGACCGAGGTCAATGTTGAAAGTGATGTCATGTTAATAGTACGTACCCTTGATGTGATGTGATTAAAATGGCACTTTATCTCTGTGATCTTCCACCTCAAAACCCACTACTTCAGTCTAATCATGAGAAAAATACCAGACAAATCCCAATAGAGGGGCATCCCACAAAATACCTGACCAATATTCCTCAAAACTGTAAAGGTCATCAAAAATAAGGGAAGTCTGAGAAACTGTCGCAATCAAGAGAAACCTAAAGAAACATGATGACTAAATGTAATGTGATGCCCTGGATACAATCCTGGAAGAGACAAGGGACTTTAGGTAAAAACTGAGGAGATCTGCAGGCTCTGCACTCAGCATGGAGTCGGGTTGAGATTCTCTCTCCCTCTCCTTCTGCTCCTCCCCTCCACACTCATTTGCACACACTCTCTCAAATACATACATACATACATACATAAATCTTAAAAAAAAAAAACTAAGGAAATCTGAATAAAGGATGGACTTCAGTTAATAAAAAGATATCAATATTAGTTCATAAATTGTAACAAATATACTCTACAAATGTAAGATATTAATAATAGGAGAAAATGGTAAAAGAGTATATGGGATCTCTCTGCACAATCTCTTCAATTTTTCTGCAAATCTAAAACTCTTCAAAAAATAAAATCTGGGAAGAAAAAAAAAGAAGCCAGGGATGCCTGGGTGGCTCAGCAGTTGAGTGTCTGTCTGTCTTTGGCTCAGGGCGTGATCCCAGAGTTCCAGGATCAAGTCCTGCATCAGGCTCCCTGCATGGAGCCTACTTCTCCCTCTGCCTGTGTCTTTGCCTCTCTCTGTGTCTCTCGTGAACAAATAAATAAAATTTAAAAGAAAAAAGAAAAAAGAAAAGAAAAAGCCAAAGCAGAAAGATCATCACAGTAGTTCAGGTGAAAGATGATACAGATAATGGTGAGGAAGTGGATATAATGAGGACTCAGATTCAGAATATATTTTGAAAGTGCACAGTGCAAAATGTGTCAGTAGATTAAATAGGGAGTGTGAGGGAAAGTGAATAAGCAGGGATGACTCCTGGAATTTTTGCTCAAGAAACTAGGTAGATAATGACTAGTATCTTTATTTAGTATTTGGGGAAAGCAAAGGAAGAGTGGGTTGCTTCTGAATCATTTGCCACCTCGATTTGTTGCTAATTCCTGACTTATTCTTGTGACTTGGTAGGATCAGTAAAGCTTCAAGCTGTACGGTCCCTCACAAGATCTCAGATTACTATAATTCTTTTTAATCATAAAAATACTAAAAGCCTACTTTCCAGTAGAAAAGTATATAACTGCCTTGAAAGAGATGGTATAGAATGTTTGTTGACCTAACTATGAAATAAAAACAAGTACTAAATCATTAGTTCCCTGGACCCAAATCAATGATTCTGGAAGATGTATGATTATCTGAATTACATCAAGATTTCAAAAAAATTCACAGTAAAGAGTTTGGAAATCTATACTTTAAAGTGCTCCAGATGATACAGATGATCTCACGAACCACTGACTTGGATGGCATTCCTTTACACCAAAGAAAACTTCTCCTATTTAAAATAGCAAAGCATCTCACATTTCTAACAATTTCGATTTGTTTATAGTAGTAGTTTCCAAAGTAACTCTTTGCCCAAAAAGGAAGTAAAAAATTGCCCATTGCTTTGTATAAGCTTCCACATTCACGAGTTGTTACCCATCACCACTATAAAGTCATCTTTGTGGGAAGCACTGAACTAAGCACCAAACTACTGAAAAATCTGTTAAAAAGACCCAGTTCCCAGGCAAAAAGAAAGAAAGAAAGAAGAAAGAAAGAAAGAAAGAAAGAAAGAAAGAAAGAAAGAAAGAAAGAAAGTCATACACTTGCCACTTTCTTGGTGAACTTACTAAAAAAAAATCTGATTTTAGAGCTCTTGCCTCTGCTCACATGAATCAAATGATAAAATCTTAGATTCTGTGAATTACTCAGACTACGGCAGCAAATCACCTAAAAAGATTCATCACGAACCTTACGCTGCATTGCCTCCCCAAGTAAAGATGATGTGAGAGACATTGACTATATCAGAAAACCTTCGCTCAAAGCTGGAGACCGTGAAAAGAAGTGCACTGGAAGATGTGAACTCTCATGGAGTCATAGTCAAAAGCATTTATGGAGGGCTCACTATGTGCAAAGCACTTGATTTGAAGGAAGAAGTCTTGTGTAAAGTAGCTGTAATTCGGCCCATAAAGCCCTTTATAGTTTAAGATCAACAGTTTGAACCTCAATCAGAAGCAAACGGGTAGCTGGTTCCTACTGGCGAGGGGCGGGGGTAATTGGGTCAGTGCTGCTCAGTTTCTGAAGTTGAATGGGCCTTTGCAGTTTGTGTAAATTCCACTTCTGGGTGGTCTTCCAGAGCGATCTCAAAGAGCACCACAGAGGCACTGCAGTTAATTTATGCTTATGCAGACGATGACTCATGCAGCTGCCATTAACACTATACACTTAAGTGAGTACATAGAAGTAAAATGTGCAAATCTCCAGCAGCAGAAAGCCAGCTCTCCTCAGGGCAGAAAACCTGCAGCCAGAACGACCACTGAAAAACCAAATCGAGGCACAAATGAACAAGTGTGTTGGTTCCAAGCACAATGCAAGATAACGGAGGTGACGTACGGAGAGCCAAAGCATTCATGGGCTGTACCCAGCTACTGGTGATTATTAAATACAGTAATGATACAGCAAATGCAGTTATCTGCTTGGACTTTAATGGATTTCCTCGTCCTTTGTCTACTCGCTGGCAGTGTGACACAGTAAGACGTTGGAACAGTGACGCTAACCGCTGCCGAACTCCTACTCAACAGCAAGCATACTGTCACACGGACAGGCAAGAAGATCTAGATACTCCAAAAAATTGAATATTAAATATCCACCTCACAGGTGGACAATTACGGCTAAAAAATTTTCTTTTGCCTATCTCCCAAAAGGAGAAAAATTAATCTTCTGCTCTTTTTTTTTTCTTTTTTTCTGTTTAGAGGGAGAGGGCCCGTGTACCTGGGGTGGGGCCCAGGGCGGGGGATGGGGGGGAGTTAGTGCAGAGGGAGAGGGAGAGAATCTTAAGCAGGCTCCACACCTACCGTAGAGCCCCACATGGGGGCTCGATCTCACGACAGTGGGATCAAGACCTGAGCCAAAATCAAGAGTCAGATGCTTGGCCGACTGAGCCAGGGCGCCTGCGGGGCTCAGTGGGTTAAGGAGCTGCCTAGGGCTCAGGTCATGATCCCAGGGTCCTGGGATCCAGTTCCACATCCAGCCTCATATCTAGCCTTGCACCGGGCTCCTGCTCAGCTGGAGTCTCCCTCACCTTCTGCCCCAACCCCCTGCTTGAGAGCACTCACTTTCGCTCTCTCTCTGTCAGATAAATAATATTTTTTAAAAATGACTAAGCCACCCAAGTCCCCCTAATCTTCTGTTCTCAGGCTTACTCTGTCTTTAAATCTCTTTCTCTCACCTGTAATACCTTAACTGTATCCTTCTTTACGCCTTTCTTCAATGTATCAAGAACATAAAATAAAATTTTGCCTTGAGTTTGCTTTCCCTCCAGTAATAAAGGGGTTTAGCCTCACCGTTCCTACCTTAAACTATAATGATGTAACTACAACAACTGTGTTTTCTGGGATTATTCCAATTTCAAATATTTTAAGTTATCTCCACTTCGGCTTGTGGTTGGAAAACATGAGATTGTATCCTAAAATCTTCACACTCTTACTTTCACTACTACTTCTACCAAAATTGTCCTCTCACAATTGTCAAACCCAGTGATGGGTTCTTACGCTTCTGTGCCTCTGCGGCATTTCATAGCCTCCTTCATCCCATGATTTCTAGCCTTTATATAGCACGGTGGCATTTCCTAACGTGTGTCATCAGTAACATCAGCTGCACAGAATATTCCTAAATTAAGATTCTGAGGTCATTTTTGAAGATGCTACACAGAGCACTCCACCTCCAGAGCTCTACAACGAGCGTTGGTGAATTGCGTACTCCTGGATTTTTATGATGAAGCCACCATTTGATTTAACGCTGTGTTTCCCAGAAAGCAATCCTGTTTATTTACAGTCCACAGAACTCTCTTCTTTTTTCATAGAACACATACTAGCATATCATAGAACTAGGTTTTTTCAGGAGTGTTATTCTTTTTTTTTTTTCTTTTACTTTTTTTGCAGGAGTACTATTCTTAACAAACAAATGTCCACTGGAACATGCTGTGGGGAATATCGATGCACCTGAAATTTTATGTTAAAACCTGGAATCTATCAGACTTCCAAAGTCAAATTAATCATCCTTTTTTCCCAAGCCATATTCAAAACAGCAAATTAATCTTTAGTAACCACTTTCTCACCAATCTCACATTCAGAGGGTTGAGAAATCTTTTTAGTCTTACTGTCTATAGTGTTTGTAGTGTTTGTTCCTTCCCTTATATGACTATTGACATCACCCTAAAGCAAATCTTTCTCTTTTTTTTTTAAGATTTTATTTATTTATTCATGAGAGACACAGAAAGAGAGAGACAGAGACCCAGGCAGAGGGAGAAGCAGGCTCCATGCAGGGAGCCCGATGTGGGACTCGACCCCGGGTCTCCAGGATCAGGCCCTGGGCTGAAGGCGGTGCTAAACCGCTGAGCCACCAGGGATGCCCAAGGCAAATCTTTCTTAAGGTTCATCTAGACTCATGGCAACCAAGAACAAGAATTAGGGGAAAGTTTAAAAAAAAAAAAAAAAAAAAGACTCCGGGCCCCACCATAGTATTGCTAAATCAGAATTTGGGGCAAGGGAGAGGCTTGGAATTTGTGATTCTCGTGGACAGCTAGATTTACAAACCGCTAAAGCAGATCACAAGGGCTCCGTGCCTTTTCTCCTCCCCTTGAACTGAGCATTTCAGTTCCCTTCCATCATCTGTTCGAGTGACATGGTTGGGTTTTTTTTTTTTAATTTAAATTCAATTTGCCAACATATAGTATAACACCCAGTGCTCATCCCATCAGGTGCCCTCCTCAGGGCCCGTCACCCAGTCACCCCATCCCCCTCCGCAACCCTTAGTTTGTTTCCCAGAGTTAGGAGTCCCTCATGGCTTGTCTCCCTCTCTGGTTTTTCCCACTCAGTTCCCTTCCTTTCTCTCATCATCCCTTTTCGGGCGACATGGTTTTGAGATTCCTAACCATCCATTGCTCTTCCCTGAATGTGGTCCATTTTGTCTATAAGCCTTTTGAAGTGTGGCTCTGATCCTGAACCACAGAACACTCCAGAGGTAGGCTGGCCAATCTGTGAGAGAGCAGGACTATCGATTACCTATGGGTTTATGTTGGACGAGCACAGTCTCCTTCCTATCCCACCTCTCACAGCAAATCACTACTCACCGTCGTCAACACGAACCCGTAACCATTAGGCAGTGATCACCCAGCAAACAGACGAACTTGCCAGAAGTTTAAAGCATCACTTATTAACAGATCTTCCGATCTCTGCCCTAAATAAGTGGCACGCCTCCTGTTCTCTAACGAACTTCAGTTCTGAAAGCTGCAATGTAGGCCAATCCTCAAAGTGCTTTAGTATCAATGCTTCACATTTACAGTGGTTTTTTTTTTCCACTTACAAAACATTTCAACACTATTTACTTAATCCTCGCAAAAGTTCTCATGACACAGGTATTATTCTCATCTTGCAAATGAGGAAATTGAGGCTCAGGAGGTTAAGTAGCTTATTTAAAGCCGCACACCGTTAAGTAGGGAAAGTTGTGACTTTAACCCCACATGTCTTACGCTTTGATCATAGCTTGCTCTGCTTTAAAAGTCCAAGTATAGTCACTTGGCCATCATCAGAAAATTAGCGCCAATTAACACCAGAGTGTGATAGCTACCAGATGGTGAATTACTCAGCAAAAAAGAATAATGAGCAAGAATACAGGGAGGCATTATAACAGAATATAGGAGTTGAGGAGTGCTGGCTCTAGGGATGGCCAGACCTGAATTTGTGTCCTAGCTCCGTCTCTTACTGCCACTGTTACTTGGAGTGAACTGGACACTTCATGAGCTTTGATTTTCTATTTAAGTTAGGAAGGATAAAAGAGATAATTTTCTTTCAAGTGCTTCGCATAATGCCTGGTACATGGTAAGTCCTCAATCAGTGGTTGCTTTTTTTTTTTTAATCCCTAATTCAAACATGACAAACAGTTTAAGAAAGCAAGTCTGTTTAAAATAAATACAACTCTTCTGAAATTGGCGTCCCATCCTTTATCAGTTACCTCCAGGTGTCTGGGAATAAGACCAGGTGAGATCCTACAGAAAGATGGAAGATAAGTCATGAAGAGGGAAAAAAACCTGAAAGGAAGTGTAGGCCAAGAGAAGCTCACTATGCAAAAGTTTTGAGCAATGTTTAAGATCCCAGTGCCCAACTTTCCTGGGATAGCATCATTATTACTTAGGGATAAGAAAGAAGAAAAAAAGAAGAAGAAGAAAGAAGAAAGAAGGAAGAAGAAGAAGAAGAAGAAGAAGAAGAAGAAGAAGAAGAAGAAGAAGAAGAAGAAGAAGAAGAAGAAAGAAGAAGAAAGAAGAAGAAGAAGAAGAAGAAGAAGAAGAAGAAGAAGAAGAAGAAGAAGAAGAAGAAGCAGCAGCAGCAGCAGCAACTTAGAAGAGAAAGCAATGGACAAAGTATCACTTAGGATGTGAATAAATTAATGAGATGGACAGGATGGATTTGGGCTGTCAAAAATAAATTTGGAATTACATTCTAAATTATCACTGAGGAAAGATCAATTGAGGGGTAGAAAGATAATGTTTTTAAGGTAAGTTTTTAAAATAAATTGTTCAGGGATGCCTGGCTGGCTCAGTCAGAGGAACATGCGACTCTTGATCTCAGGGTGGTGAGTTCAAGCCCCATGCTGGATGTGAAGTCTACTTACAAAAATAATAATTTAAAAGATCTTAAAATAAATTAAATGGCTCAATGTTTGTAACACATCGAGTAAAGGTAAAATCACATTAAATATTTTCCTTTTTTTTTTCTTATTACTCAAAAAATACATGTTCATCTTTAAAACAAATAAAAAGGACAGACCAAAAAAAAAATTGACCTAAATCCAACCACCCAGAAATAACTACTATTAATACCTGGTATATAACCTTCTAAAGTGCTTTATGTTCATGTATTTGTAGATATCTGTATTTTACAAATATGGAGTCATATGTAAGTATTGTTTTGTAAACTTTTAAATTTGTTTTAAGTTTCCTTCCGGACCATTAAATATTCTTTTGCAATACTATTTGAAATGTCTTATGTATTTTCACCAGGTAGTTCATTTAGGTGAATATTCAAATTAATCTTTGCTATCATAAAGAAGAGTGATTAAAGACATTCTTGTAGCTTTATCTCAATGCATGAACATGATTTTTAGAATAAATTGCTAATTGCTACAGTGTATTTGCTAGATTAATGGCATGCAGAATTCTAAGACTTTTGACATAATTCATAAAGTTACTGTCCACAAAGTTACTACATTCCACCCAGCAGTATTTTAAAATGTTAATTTCCCAGATCCCGACCAACACTGAATTTGATGACATTGCAAATGTTCACTAATTTGGTAGGTAAAAAACTATCTATCCCTCCTTTACTCTATTTTTTAATTTTTTTTTTTTTTATTTATGATAGTCACAGAGAGAGAGAGAGAGAGAGAGAGAGGCAGAGACACAGGCAGAGGGAGAAGCAGGCTCCATGCACCGGGAGCCTGACGTGGGATTCGATCCCGGGTCTCCAGGATCGCGCCCTGGGCCAAAGGCAGGCGCCAAACCACTGCGCCACCCAGGGATCCCTCCATTTTTTTATTCTAAGAGGTAGAAGGTTTTATATCATCCACTCATTTACCAATGTTTGTCTTTCTCAGTTGCTTTGAATATTAATCTTCTGTCTCTCACATGAGTTGCAAATCTCTCCCAGTTTGTTTGCCAGGTTTTTTAAAAATGTTTTTGAGCTATAGATATGTAAAATATTTACGTATTCCAACCTAAAATATTTTTTTCTTTTTGATTTCTGCCTTGGGAATCTTGTTTAGAAAGGCTTACCTCACCCCAATGTTATACAAATTTAGCTTACATTTTCCCCTAGACTTGTATGGTCTTATTGTCAATATTTTAAATTTTTATTTAACCTAGACTTTATTGGGGCATAAGATTTTGGGTTATAAGATATTGAGGGGTGTGGGATCTAAATTTATTTTTTAAATATTTAGCTGGTTGCCCCAACACCGTTTACAGTATTTCGTTGATTTTATTGAGTCCTTTTTATATTTAACACATTAACATCTCTGAAACCTAGATGTGTCTATGATTAATAAGTAGCATTGCACAATCTATATGGCAGTTTTTTTCCTTACTGTTACTTGAAGTAATAATAAATCCTCCCATCAATGGCTTCTTTGATTTGATGAAACACAGTATTTACCTCTGTTTTTATTTCACTAAGAGGTTTTTTGTTTTTTAATTGAAGAATGTACTTGAAATTTTCATAAAACCTCTTGTGGACATAATTAAAATGATCAGTTTTTCCCAAGATGTCCTAGTATTGAACTATTTGTACATTCCTGAAATAAACTTTATCTGGCCATGGGCATATTACTCATTTATTATGTTGCTACACTCCTTTTACTAATATTTTATTTAAAATTCTTACATCTATTTTCATAATTCAGATTAGTCTGTTGTTTTTACTTGGAATATATTTGTCAGGTTTTGGTTTTTTAGTATTTTACATTTGTCAAAGGAGTTCGTAAGTTTTCATCTATTTTCTTCAGTTAACAGTTTATAATAGCATAGGAATAACATTTTCTACTTTTTCTGTATTAATCTAAGCCAGTTTGTAATAATTCCCAATTTCTTCTAGGATTACTGATCAATTCAAATATTATAACTCTTCTATATTCAAATTTTATCTTATTTTATCCTTAGAAAACTACAGAGACCTTCAATTTATCAGGTTAGAATTATACATAAGTTTCTTACATTAATTTTTTTTCATATCTTTGGGTTTATCCTATTCTCATTTCTAGTGTTTGGAACCTATGTTCTTTTCTTTCTTCCTTTCTTTCTCGATTAGAATTGACAGAAATGGTCAACTTTATTGGTCTTTTAGAAGATCAATCTCTTGGTTTTATTTAACAGTTCTAATTGTTTTTATTTATTTATTTTTAATTTTTTTTATTATTTATTCATGATAGTCGTAGAATGAGGAGAGAGAGGCAGAGACACAGGCAGAGGGAGAAGCAGGCTCCATGCCCGGAGCCCGACTCGGGACTCGATCCCGGGACTCCGGGATCGCGCCCTGGGCCAAAGGCAGGCACTAAACCGCTGAGCCACCCAGGGATCCCCCTAATTGTTTTTATTTTTTAAGTTAATTTATCTGAATGTTTTTAAGATCTTCTCCTTACCTTTGATTTTCATCAGATTTGCTGTGATATGCCCAGAGTCAGTTTTCTTCACATTCATCCTGTTTCAGATTTATAGCACTTTTTGAATCTGTGACTTGAAGGTTTGTTGGTTTTCTTTCTTTTTTTTTTTCCCCCTCAGTTTGGGAACATTCTTGGCGATTCTCCTTCAAATATTGTTTCCTTCCCATTACTTTTTTCTTTCTTTTCTGTGATTAATATATGTTCTTCCTTAAACTGTAATTCTTGTGTTATCTTCTCAATGACTTCTCATTTTTTTAACCCCTCTAGCTTCAGCCTGAATATTCTCTACTGACATATTTTTCTGTTTACTAATCCTTCTTCTATATCCAACATGTTGTTAAATTAATCTCTTATATTTATATTTCAATTATGGTACTTTTCAGCCCTAGAACCATTTTATTCTTTACAATAGATTCCAGTTCTCTGGTGAAATTCCCCATCTTATCAGCTATTTTCTTGAATATATTTATTAGAGTTTTTTTTAAAATCTGAGTCTGATGACCTAAATATCTGGATATCTGGGCCATCTATAGACCTGTTTCTTTTTTCAGCTTATTTCCCTTGGTCCTTTACTTTAGTATACCTGGTAAATTTTGTGAATGTCAGACATTGTGTATGAAACACTGGATGCTGAATGATGTAATCTTCTTTTACAGACAGTTCATCCTATCTTCTGATAGGCAGAGTGTGGAGGGGAAAGGGAAGATTACCTTCATCTAATTGGGGGCTGAGCTAACTTGAGTCTGGGTTGCGTTTTTTGATGAATTTAGTCTACCCTTGGTTTGCACCCATATATTGATGTGCTGAAGCTCAAGAGAGAAACATTGCTAACATATCAGGAATCTAAAAGTCGGTTGCTAAGTACAGGCATTATTAAAAATAGGAAGTTATATGAACTTTCAATTAAGTAAATTATATTAAAAGCAAAGGAAATACTCCAAAACTCACCACTTTTAAATTTTTTAACTAAATTTAACTGTTGTCTGTGTTATTAACATCTATTGTATATGCATTATAGAAAAACTATCTAATAGTGTCACTACATATCTCTTTCCATCTCCATATTCAGTGATGTCACATTTGTAGCTTGACTTCTACCCATGGTAGAAGTACACACATCACAGAAATCAGCAAACACTACAAATCAGACCTTGATTTACTGTTTGGTTGGCTATCAAAATCAGTAGTTCTCAAATGGAAGTGGTTTTGCCCTCCAGGTTTTTTTTTTTTTTTTATAATATCTGGAGAAATTTTTCTTTGTCAGCTTGGAGGGTTGGGGTGGAAGGGGTGGGGAATGAGAGGGATGTGTGCTACTGGCATCAAGTGAGTAGAGATCGGGAATGCTACTGAACATCCTACGATGTATAAGGCAACCCCCTACAACAAATATCCAGGCCAAATGCCAACAGTGGCTGAGGTTGAAAAATCCCGGTCTGCTGGTATCTCAGCTTCTGAATGTCTGGCAAATTCCTGGAGGGAAAAGATGGGCACTTTATCCTAGTTTATTTTATTGTTTATGTTGTTATTTTTCCAGCATTTTGAGTTGACTATTTAATTATTTTTAATCTTTCTTATATTTAATAATATAAATGTTTGACTATGAACCTCTCTTTTTATACAGCTTCGGGCAGCTGACCCTTTCTGTCACTTTTTTTTTTTTTTTTTTGCTCCTTTTAATGTTTCCTTGTAAAAATCCCAGCTGTAAACATCTTCATCTGTCCCTTAGTTGGGACAAGTATGCCTTTCCAGTTGTAAGCAATGCTACTATTGAAATAAGCATCCCGTGCAAGTTCCATGAGTGGTCTACAGAAAACACTTCACAAAGTGTGGTGAAGGTAATAATTAGGGGACTCTATAACCAAGTGCTTATTTATACTTCCTCCATTCTACCATTCTAGTATCAACTAGAATCATTTGACTCTGCTGTTATTCTTGACTTACTGGAATTAAATCATTTACCTAACAAACAGTTGAGTACCAAGGATATGCAAAGTCCTGTGCCCCTGCACTGGGTGGAGATGGGGGTTACAAAACTCCTAAGGCATGACCAATTCTCTCAAGAAGTTGATAGACTTGTTAAGGAGAGACCTGCAAATAACTGATGTATCTAAACTCTCAGTTACTCATCTAAAATCATATTATTTGGGGAATTTAGAGTCTAGACTAAATTTGTTTTTACTTATTCAACAGAAACTGAAAATATTTTGGATGCAGATCACGAGGTCAAACTATATTATAAAACATGTGGTAATGTCGGATTCAAAAGCAAAATATGCGGACTTAATTTTGAGAACTTCAGATTTGCATGCTGTTTATACTTTACCATGTAAATTTATTTAAAGCTGCACAGTTCTTACAAACCTTACTTTATATGTCTATCTTTATATCTTTTATAGCATGTTTGTGTAATTATTTCATCTGTGACAGTAGTGCTATGAGTTGGAAAGGGCTGATGTTATTCTCACCATTTTACAGATGAGAAAAATAAGACGGAAGCATTTAGGAAGGTGCTTATGGTTTTACAGCAAGTCCACACTGGAACTCCACAACACTTTCCACTTGGTACTCTGGATGGCTTCTGTGCTCTTCTTTGATAATGTTATGTGATGAGTTACTTACCCATGGATAAGACACAGTGAGTCTGAATGAAAATTTATGCAAGTGTCATTGAATCAGTGACCACGTTTTGAAAGAATCACTCATTTACAGGAAGAGTAGCTTTGTGGCTTGCCTCAGAAGTACTCGCCACAACTTGCACATAATTTTTCATAAGATGTCCTTAAGTGGTTTCAAAATCTATGAACTATAATAATAAATATTAATATTCTGACTCATATTTATACAAACAGGATACATTTAGGTGAATCATAGTCCAAACTTTGCCCATTATAGTTCCCAGTTTAATCTAACTCATCCATTCTAATTCACGAAGAAGGACCTATGCTATTTCTGTCTACATTTGGAAAATTAATTAAAGAACTAGGATTGTGATTTAGGTAATGAAAGGCAAGATTGCTCTGCACCCACTTTTCCTCTGCAAAACACAGATATCTATACATAACACCCATAATTCACTTCTAGCTCTTTGGGGATTGTATGTGTAGGCATGGCTTCCATTCTTTGAATCAAAAAATGCAGTTTCAATACCTTTGCATATTGTTAAACTTTGAATCAGGCCTTGCTATAGTTTTCTGGTTTCTCAAATAGAGTTGTTCTTTATCTTATGCTATGCTTTTATGGTATTTATGTTTTTCTTTCTTCCCCCTTTTTCCCCTTGGTGGTTTAATGAGTCGGGCATTAGCCATGCTTTTTGCTCCCTATCTTGCCAGTAGCTCCAGGAAGTACTCTTCTTTCAATCTGTCATTTTGCCCTGAGCTTTCAGATGAGATACAGATAGAAGAATAACTCCCTCTGCTAGAGATATTTTTCCTGTAACTCACCGTATAGTGGGGACAAGACAGGAAGGGCCAATGGGATGAGAGAAGTCAATTTTATATTCTCTACAAAATAACATACGAGTTATTCAGCTAGAACACCAGTTTAAGGCACCACTTAGAAATCTAGTTCCTTTCCAAGAAGTTTCATTGTATTGGAAATTGTACTTTAAGGATTGAGAATGGGGTGAAACGCAATTCAAATTCAAGGTAAATGCACTTTGTTGAATAGAGTAAGAATGTAAAACTACCCTCGCCATTTACCTCTCCTCCACTAACAACAACAACACACACACACACACACACACACACACATGCAAGTGTGTGCAGGGAGCGCTCAGAACACTGTATGAGAAGGGGAAAAGTTTATGTTGAAAGTCTCCTTTAATGGTAAGCGGACTAGCAAACAATAGCATAGTTGAGTAAATTGTGTGTGGCACTGAACTGGAATTTCTTCAGTGAAAGGGCTTATGTTCTTAGAGAGTTGAAAAACGGCTTAAATTTTCTAGTAGCCTAGAATAAAATTGCACAGGAGACTCATGTGAAATGTAGCGTGTGTGAATAGTTTTGCAGCAGAGTTGCATTTGAAATGTAGCAACACAGCTGGAGCAGTGACTCATGGCACTAATATCTGCTGTTCACAGACTCTCTCTAATAAAGCCTGTGCTTTCTCACGTCATAAGGAGTTGCTTAGGCTGTTGTGATAGTAGGATCTGGTCCCAACTCTTGGTCAGGCCGCCTGAATTTCACATTCATTGGATATCCACCACGCGCTAGGCCTTCTCCTGCACTTAGTTGTTACACCTGTTTGGTTTTATTTTGCCCCTTTCCATAGTGGTAAGTCTGAGGCCGCACGTCCGAGCTGATATGCAGTGGGCTCCACCAGTTGCTTTTGGTCCGTGCCTGTTCTGGTTGATGATAATGAGGAGAAAAAGAAATGCCAAGGTGGAAGGAAAAGATAAGATAGCTCACGTCAGCTGGTCTCAGTCTTCTCACAAATATACAGAGAGAGGGCCGCCTGGGTGGCTCAGTCAGTGAAGCGTCTGCCTTCGGCTCAGGTCATGATCCCAGGTCCTGGGATCGAGCCCCACATCGGGCTCCCTGGGGAGCCTGCTTCTCCCTCTGCCTATGTCCCTCTCCCTGCTCATGCTCTCTCTCTCAAACAAATAAATAAAATCTTTGAAAAAAACATACAGAGAGAATTCAGAAAAAGTGGTGAAAATCTAGACGACAGTTACTTGAGAAAATGTAATGAGGGTGTTCATAAGTGAAAAGAAAATGGCCTTCTACCGCCAATAACCAGAATCCCGCCCGTGAATCCAGCTGCCGCCCTCCTTGCAGCTGCTGACTGGCCTGATGGCTTCCTGGGTACTGCTACACATGCCTGTCAGGATTCCAAGGCACTTCCCTAAGGGTGACCGGCCTGAGGCTGAGTCCTTGCTGATGACCTGCCTTGATGGATCTATTTACCTTGGATTCAGCTCTCCCTTGATTGGAAAGGTCTTCAATTGTCAACTTCACTACTGCGACAAAGAACAGTTACTGAGATGCGTATGTGTGTGCATGGGTGTGTGTCCCAGTTACGCCAAGGGAAGTAACCAGATCAGAGTGACCGAAATATTAAAAATGGGTTTTCCTATCATTCTTTACCTTTCTTCTTGTCTAAAAGTTCGAGTGTAACTATTCTAAATCTATTTGTATACTGGTGTGTGATCTTCTCAAAGTCCTTATCCTCTCTCGGTTTGTCTGTAAAATGCGTTGTTGTGAAGATTTTTTAAATTTATATAAAGTGCAGACAACCATGCGTAGCATGGGGTAAGTGCTATGTAAATGTTAGTTCTTGTTTTATTATTATCATCATCATCATCATTATCATTTATGACCCTGTACAAAATAAGCTATTAATTCAGTGAGAGGCCGGATAAATTAATGCATACAGAATAAAAACTATCCTATGAGGTTCTTCCAAGTCTTAAAATTGTTAGTTGATTACACATGGATAATGTTGAGGTTTATCAGCTAACAAGGAAAAAGGGTTCCCACTCAAGCTGTCACACCCGTATTCTCTGCGGCAGGATGAGCACTGGATGTTATGCTATATGTTGGCAAATTGAACTCCAATAAAAAAATTTAAAAAAAAAGAAAGTAGTCACATACATTGATTCAACATATACTTGTTATTTTTAATATATAAGCAGAATTAATTGAAAGGATGAATAATAGCATCTACCTTACCTTGTGCACTGCTACGGCCTACTTCCCGTTTTCATCATGCCACTGACTTATTGAAAATTCCTCCATAATCTATCCCGCAAACTTCAGACATGAATGTGATCAACAAAGAAATATTTAGTAATTTTTTTTTTTGGTTTGTTGTTTTTAGAGAGAGAGAGCACACAGAGGTGAGAGAGAGAGGGGTTCGAAGGAGGGGGAGAGGGAATCTCAAGCAGGCTCCCTGCTCAGCATGGACCTCAGGATCCTGAGATCTTGAGCTAAAATCAGGATCAGACGCTTGACCAACTGAGCACCCCGGGCGCCCCCACACACGAAAGCATTTCTTACAGGCACATCCTCTGGATGTGGATGTGGATCATCCGGATGAGACACTGGCCTTATTTTTACATATGTTGTCATTGTTTATTCCATCGTTCCTACCACTCCGACGGGGCTATAAGCACTTTAAGAGAAAGAATTCACAAATGTATTTGCTTCACAACAGTGGGCAAAGGGTGAGCCAGAGCAAAGCGTAAGTGGTCCCAGATACCCCTCAGTTCCTCTATTTGGCCGCCGCGCTCTCTAGTTTATCTGATGGGCAATCAGTCCGTTTTATGAACTTTCAGAAGTCCGAGCAACCAGAGGAGAGAACGTCCTTGGCTCTGTCAGGTCATTTACTGACTGACACTCCGAAGCGCCCCATCTGAGAGCAACCCGGGCATGCAGAGCTCGTGAGTGTGAGGACACGGGGGGCTCACGGCAGTGGCGGGGGGGGCAGGCGCCTGTCGCCGGTGTGTGTGGGGGGGTGAGCACCAGGCCGGCTGCACTGAGTCACCAGGTGGCCTCCTGTCGGGGCCACGGCTCCAGGGGCATCGGTCGGGGAGAGGAGCACAGGCGCCGCCAGGCCCGCATGCCTACACACCCGCACACACCTGCACACCTGCGCACCGGCACACCTGCACACACCTGCACACACACCCCCAGGGCTGTCGGGCGGTGACAGACGGGGATGGTGGCAGAGGCAGCTGGAGAAAGCCCTCCTCACCGCTGGTGACCAGGTGCTTCTACCTCAGCGCTCCGGCCGCATCTCCGGTCTCACCTGGTCCCCCCACCGCTGTTTCTGCACAGTCCCTCCTCCTGTCGTCCCTGCCCAGCCCTCCCCTCCCCCTGGCTGCTGCCCCGGGGCCACATGCGGGCCTGGTCCTGGCCGCCAGCCCTGTGCCCCACCGGTGAGCCCGGGGTGGGGGGCGCCGGGGAGAGGCGCAGGCTCCGGCTCGGAAGACCCAAAGGAGTCGGGGGGCAAATACACCCGCACCGCGGGCCCTGGCCCTGAGCTGTGCCCTCCCTGGAGCTGGAGCTGCACATTTCCTTAGGTGGCCAACATGATACTTGATTTTGTCAGTAGGGGACACAGGAGGAGGGCCGCAGACAAAAGGCCCGCCCTGGTTCCCGAAGCTTCCTCACCAGGCTCCTGCAGAGCCTCTGGCCTCCAGCAGCCGCTCCGGCGGTTCCCTCCCCGCAGGCCCTCGCTGCGCCGGCTCCCCCCAAGGCCGGGGGCCTCCAAGGTGGCAGGGGGCGGCTGCTGCAGTGGGACTGCGTCTCCAGCACGTGGCACCCGGCCCCTAACACACACAGTGTCCTAGCACCCAGCACCTGACCCCTAACACACAGTGTCTCCAGCACCCAGCACCCGGCCCCTCACCCAGGCAGCATCTCCAGCACCCAGCACCCGGCCCCTCACCCAGGTGGCATCTCCAGCACCCAGCACCTGGCCTGTGCAGTGCGCACCAGATCCCTGGGGAGAGGCTCCTACCGCTCGGGCGCTGTCCCTGGCACCAGGTGCTGCCCTGGGTGCCAGGAATCCGCAGCACCTGGCAGGAGGCAGCCTCCGCCCCGTCCCCGCCACCCCACCACTCAGGAACTTCTGGAGTGGAATGCCTACAGTGACGTGCCCCCCTCTAAGCATCTTTCCCCAGCACTGCAGAGGGTAGACTTCCAGCAAATTCCGGAGGGCGGATTCCCAGAAAGTTGCAGTCATGACACCGCAATGACTGCTCTGCTGTTGGGGGAGGTACAGCCATGCCCTCTCCAGCAAGACCCAGATCTCAGCCCCTGGGGGAGGACGTGGCGGGGAGCTTTTCCCGGCCTCCACCTCAGCCCTCGGGGTCATGATTGCTTCTCACATTTGCCATGCTCTTTAGAATTTCTATTTACTCCCTACTAGCCAATCCCTCATTACCACAATCCTCTGTTATAGGTCGTAATTCTTTGAATTTTACTTTCCTGTTCATATTACTGTGTGGTTTCTGTATCCAGATTATGTGCCGACTGATACATATTCCCTTATATATTTTAAAGTAACCACTACAATTTTTTATCAAAATTCAAGTAATTGAAAAAAATCATTGAACTTTCTGGTATTCTACAAATAGATGACATGCTTAAAATACATTTTTGCCAAAACCTTAGAGCTATATATTTACAGCATTAATGAGTGGAGAAGTCCACCATATAACCTCATTTGCAAAAGTGGTCCTCTCTGTCATATCTAGCAAGGAAATGAAACTGTCAAAAAAGGAAAAAAATACTTCTGTTTTTAAATTTTAAATAAATATGTGGATACATATCCTCATGACACCTTCTCACTTAAGGAGATGGTACAAAATGGATGGACAGACAACAGACAACAGATGGAGAGATAGATAAAAAGACAGCAGGCAGGGAGATGGAGTCTTACCAAGATGAAATACTATTTCAATATTATTTTTTTACCAGTTCGATATTTTTCAATATTTTCTTTGGCCTTGCTTTCATGGGTTTCCCCTCCAGAAGTAATGCACTATTGAACTGTCATTTTGCTTGATGCCTTAGAGATTTTATCCCAGGACAATACATCATAGTAAGAATTGGGATGGGTGAAAGGCATGACATCTTCTATGAAGAAGGAGAAGGGGATTATGATAGAGGAGATAGAAAGAAAGAGGTGGAAAACAGTGTGCAGGTTCCTCAAAGAGTTAAACATAGAGCTCCCCTATGACCCAACAATTGCACTGCTGGGGATTTACCCCAAAGATACAGATGCAATGAAAGACAGAGACACCTGCCCCCCGATGTTTATAGCTGCAATGTCCACAGTAGCCAAACTGTGGAAGGAGCCTCGGTGTCCATCGACAGATGAATGGATAAAGAAGATGTGGTCTATGTATACAATGGAATATTCCTCAGCCATCAGAAGAGATGAATACCCACCATTTGCTTCGATGTGGATGGGCCTGGAGAGTATTATGCTGAGTGAAGTCAATCGGAGAAGGACAAACATTATATGGTCTCATTCATTCGGGGAATATAAAAAATAGTGAAAGGGAATAAAGGGGAAAGGAGAGAAACTGAGTAGGAAAAATCAGTGAGGGTGACAAAACATGAGAGACTCCTGACTCTGGGAAACGAACAAGGGGTAGTGGAAGGGGAGGTGGGCGGGAGGATGGGGTGACTGGGTGACGGGCACTGAGGGGGGCACTTGATGGGATGAGCACTGGGTGTTATGCTATATGTTGGCAAATCGAACTCCAATAAAAAAAAAAAAAAAAGAAAGAAAGAAGTGGACCACCACACACTCTCTCAGACACATCAGTGTCAGAGAAGCATACAATTTAAAAGTGGAGTGGGGGGGGGGACAGAATAAAAATATTAAACCCTATTCCTTAGAAACTTAGACAACAAAAGCTCCCCCTATAAGGATGCTAAAGAAAACAAGATATATCACATCAAATGTGAAACACTCTGACTCTCGCCAGTACCTATGTTTAAATAAAGGTCTTGTTTTTGATTATTTGTGACTCAAAATCTCACATGAGGTAAATCCTTCCTTTACAGTGGTTCTGTTTCCTATTTAAAACAGTAAGTTTTCCTTAGATCCACTACTTTACTGAATCACATGATGGGGAAAGAGATGGAGAATCTTAAACAAAAGGCAAAGGCGATGTGGCCAATTTTTACCATTCGGGATATTAACAAGTTTAACATGGCTCAGCAACTATCTTAAGTGTTATATCAACTATTATGACACAAGTTAAAGGTGTTGAAATAGAAGGATGTGTGTTTTCTGAGAGGAAATGGGTGACAATTTGAAGGGCTGGTTTTTTTAACACAAAGAATAAATACATAAGAATTCGGAACAGATTCTCAACCAACACTAATGTGCAATAAGGTTTATGCAAGTTAAGAAAGGTTTTAAACTTCTAAAAAAAGTTTCAAGGAAACTACTGTTTCCTGTTATTTCTGGAAATTCTGTAAATGCTAGCGTTTTAAAAGGGAAACATTTATGAAGAGATATTAAGTATTTTACGTGCTACATGTATCAGATTCTTGTTTGTTCATATCCCCTTAGAAATTTGTAATTCTGCTTTAAATAAATGCCATTTACTCTCAATTAAGGTTTCTATCTTTTCGTTTCCCCTAGAGCAGCATCCCCATGGGAAGTACAGAGCTTCTAAAATTTTCTATACCTAGATAAAGAAATTCTGGCAAAGATTTTTCTTTCTTGAATAAGATCCGAAATCTATACTGTCTGAATCAACTATTTTGGTGAAAAAGTCTATGTATTGCTTGTTTTATAGTAAACGATTGGGATCTCTAAAATAAGGATTGTGGATCAATGCAAACACTGTCAGACTCGTATTACATAATTTGCTTACAAATGTATAACTATTGGTTATAATACCCACACTACTTTCAGTACAGGTATTGTACTTCGTTGCAGAAGTATGAATAATCAACTTGGTGGATATTATTCAATCGGAAGAATGCACGTGAAGAACTTTAACTATGGCCCAATAAATAAATATAGGGTCATCACTTGTTAACAGAAAAATCAATAAATATATAAACATTCCTATGCCCACCAAAATCTCTTTCATAGCTCTGATAAGCAACACAGTTCATTTCAATGAGCAAGTTAACGTTGGGCATTTTAAAGATCCAAACAGTGCAAAGTCAGCCAGTCTACCAACTGGTAATTTATCATGAAAGTCAATACTTACTTTTGTTTTGTGGAGAGAAAACAGAAATAAGAAAATTTAGTAGAATAAGGAGTCTTTTTTTTTTTTTTTTGGTAGTATAAAGACTCCAATGTGAATGAGCATTACCTACTTTGTTGCCATCTGTGATATTTCCATATCCGAAAGTTTTTAACATACTTACCTGAACAATGGAGTTCCACACACAACACATTTATATATTCCAGGATCTTTGTGATGCGTATATTCTCCTTCGAAGGCACTGATAAACAATAAACAGAGCATTAAAAAAATTAAACAAAAATAAATTTTAAAAAAATTAAACAAAGTTAGCATTATTTCTTATAGAATGTATTTGCTTAAAATATATTTCTCTAATAAATCTTTCAAGGACTTTTTGTCCTAAAATGAGAACAGACCAAACATATGGAAATCTGAACATTACTAATATATTTCAAATCTATATAATAAAATGTGCATATAACTATTCCACACTAGTGCAGGTTAAATTAAAAAAAATAAAAAGATCAAGCCATCTAGTTATGTAATGCTTAGAAAAAAATGTTTGCTATTTAAAAAAAACACCTTGTAGTTCAGATTTGCAGGAAAATTAAAAAAAAAAAAAAACCACATTACTACATAAGATTTCTGCATCCTCTGGTGTCCAAGAGCGTACAATCAAAAATGCAGAAGGGTCTAAGACTTCAAGTGGAAGGAGCCTTATTTTTTGGTTTGAAAAGGAATATTGCAGCTTTAAGGGAATATTTTTCTAAGTTAACAATCTTAAAGGCTAGGAGGTCATTCAGCTAATACAAATCAGCTGTGCTAGCCCAACAAAAAGTCTATGTGCTCTGCAGCTTGTTTTTATTATCCTTTCACCCTCTTTATGAGGTCCAATTTTTTTATAAACAGAATTTTTAAGAATGACCTAATCTCTAGTTGTTTGTGTGCATTAAATCATTTTGCTAGTCATGTACACAACAGGACGGGTAGAGGTCCTCCCGGCTGGGGCTGAAGCCCACCACTGGCCCATTGCGGGGGCGGGGGGGGGGGGTCTAGACTCTGTCAGAGACTCTGCATTCGGTAAATTCAGAAAACAGTATATACTGTGACAGGAAGAGAGTGTTGCCTATTAACAAGGACCCCATGTGTGGTAAAGAGCCCTTTCAGTTCATGAATGAAAACAAGAAGTTACATCATTAATAAATTTTGGATCAGAGGTAAGTTACGGCCTTATGCCAGCCTCCGTGGTATAAATTAAACAACAAAATGGTTGGACCTTGGCAGGTTACCTTTGAGCTGGAATCAGCTGAGAGAGACTTTATTCACTAAAAACGTCTTGGAAGTGAACAAACTCTTTTTTCAGGACTTAGGGCGAACTTCCAAGGACCAAAGCCATGTGAGGGCAGTTATTGAAAATTTTTGACATTCCAACCACAAATGAGCCAATAAATACTTTCTCCACATGTGCTTCAAAAAGAAATTGGAGTGGGGTAGAAAGGAACTAAATTATGCTACCTTCTTTTTGCAGCCAAAACGTCTATACTTACAATGGCCACCTTCAAAATTTCAGCATCCTGGCACAGTGCCATGTCCCTCATGGTTTTGCTTACTGTGATGTCTTCCCAAAAAATGTACCTAAATCGCTATTACTTCCACACATTTTGTAGTAAACTAAAAACAGGCCCTTAATAAAAGCCTTGTGACTTTACATAAGATAGAGTGTTCATTAAATGGGGGAAAGAATAAATAAAACTTAGTCTTAACCTAAACAATACCATTTTCAACCTTTTCAAGGATACTAGTTTGCAGATTTTAGCAAATAAGTGTAGAATTCTTTAAATGGCAAGGAGAAGGATCTAAAGCAGTGGGGTGTTGGGGGGAGGGGGGCAGTGAAGAAAACTGGTTCTTACTTAATGACTTTTTCTTGCAGCTCATCTTACCTTTCGGTCCCTTTCTCCTGAGTGACATGGTACTGCAGGGGTGTTAGCCGCTTCCTTAGTTCCTGCTGGGAAAAGACCACCTTACAGTTCTTTTTATCCCTACATGACCCTGGAAAGAGAGAGGATATGGGAGAAGGAGTCTTTTTAGCTTGAATCCTAAATACTTGCTTTGGCTGGCCGCCACAGCCCAGCTTCTGCAGTCACTTGTCAACCACCAGCCCAGTCCCTAACGCATCAGACAAACTTATTGGCACTGGTGCTATTTCTCTCAGTTTAGAGAGAATCTTTTTTCAAGATTCAGGTGCTTCCACTGGAGCACTGACAAGGTGCTCCAGCCAAAGACACTACCATGTGACAGCAACAACCCACTGAACATTCACAAAGATGGTAGTACATCCTTTATGTCTCCAAATCCCAGGCAATTCTTTTTTTTTTTTTTCAAATACATTCAAAAAGCATTACCGTACTTATAAGCATTTACACTGTATAAATACGTATAAGATGATGGGCATATTATGTTAAATACTAATTCTCCATTCAATAATTTTGCAACTTAGTAGAAGAGCTTGAAACCATCATTCAATTTCCATTCTGGGCCATTTAAATGCCATCCTTGTTTTGTTTTTGTTTTTGTTTTTTTTTAAAGCCCTAAAGATGCATTTTTTCCCCTACCTAGGAATTTTTTGTTCTCTGTGTTTCTCTCCGACAAGTCAATGGGTTCGGTAGAGTCCCTAAAAACAAATGTCTTTAAAGACTGTATCTTAGAACGTTAAACAGGCAGCAAGAAAGCTGTAACAGACTCCAGAAGAAGGCATTTACGCTAATGTAGATTCAATAAGTTCCAAAGAAAAGGTGAGAAAAATAGGGAGGGGGAAAGACAAAGAGAAGAAAAGCGAATGTGATTTTACTTAGAGACCTACAGTCTTCCTTTTGCAAAGTAGATCTAGGAAGACTTGGCTGATTAAGTGTATTTGAATGGTGAAATAATTTTAATGTGATTGTAATAACAATGGCAGCTTTTATTTCAACCTATACAGACTGCAGTAAAACGTTCAGACAACACCTGTTTATATGTAGTATTTTATTTTACCTACACAAATGATTGAAAAGAAATATAACTCCAAGACAGGGCAACCCTTACTCACTGCAGTAAAATTGCCTTCTTTCTTTCTTTCTTTTCTTTCTTTCTTTCTTCTTTCTTTCCTTTCTTTCTTTCTTTCCTTTTTTTTTTTTTTTGTCATCCATCACAGGGGCAAAGAGGCTCGCAGTTGGCCCTACGTGCAAAAATCTCTTACCACGTTTTGAAATTACTAAAAGAAAGCTTGCTTCATTCTCTGACTCCTAAACTCAACTTCCTCTGAAATAAAAAGAACTGTGATTAGAATAGCAATGCTCTCTACTTTCTTTTACTTTTAAGTCACCACCTGATGTCACAGTATATGAGATCACTGAAATTAAACCAGGAGAAAATTGACTATCCAGTCCCCCTGATTGTGGGCCTGAAGAAACGTATCAGCTTCCAGGATCAGGGCCACCAAGATAGAGTGGTTGATTCTCCATGAGAAAATACAGAGGCAGGCAGAGAGCTAACCAGAGCCAAACAGAGAGTCCCACCTTGGGGTAGGCCTGTGGGTTGTCAAACAGCGCCTCTCCTGACCTTCCACAGAGCATGCTGGCCTCACTCTGGCCAGGAAAGATCCAGAGGACCAGCAGGCATAACACTGACGGCGTGCTGGTCTCTCATCTCAGTGGAACCCATATTACACTAGGCTTTATCCAAACACCTACTACTTACACTTTTAATCTTTTCCGAGGGGCAGATGAGAAATGTTTGTCCTGTCAGAACAAGCCTCTCCAGAGCCCGAATGCAGAACTGCTCTTTGTTACCTCTCAGTGGACTGTCATAACCCAGTTTCTGCTCCATTCACTCTAGATTTCTTAAAAGTCATCTTCTTGTTTTTATTTCTTTACTAGTTGGAAAGGTTGTATCTCTGTTGATTTTGTCCAAAAAGATTCATTAGTTGCAAATTTAACGTGACAAAATCTCTTGGTTAAAATTATTCTTTCCCATGGCATGGATAATTAAAACCTGTACAATTAGAATTAAACAATTTTGTCCAAAATTTTTTTGTTAATATATGTTCATTCATACAAAAAGACCAATTGTGTTCCCAAAATTGAGAGAACTAAGCTACCCATCTGTATGTCATTTAGCACAAGAGAAGCAACTGCAGGTTTAAATTACACGGTATTGGGTTGCAATTTCCTAACATTGGATGCTTTTCTGCTTTTTTACCTTGAGTCATTTACTAAGGAGTGTTCATAAAAAGTAGCTTAAAGCACAGATGCTTGCAAATCGTTTAGGCAAAGATGTTTCTCTCTTTTTCATTCTCCCTCCCTCAAAAAATCTCTCTTTTCTGAAGAAAGAGAATAAACTTGTTGGTCAGTATTGACAAACCACGTTAAGTATTTGTACAGAGCGAAAAGGTAAAATTGAAAACATCTGATTGAAGTAAATAAGACAAACATAAAAGCTTTACTGGTGAATGAAGGGTATTGAGGAGACTTTATTTCATAGATTAGAAATTACTTTTGATCTAAACATTCTTAAAAACAGATTGTTTTTCCACTACGAACCATCTCATTAACTGTGCTACAGAGACCTCGTTTTCATGGCAAGCTTTGAAAGAGTGCTGTGCTCTTTTGTCAGACTCCGTCTTATCTGGGAGGGGGATAAAGATTTCAGTCCAGCTTTCTTTGTTTGTCTTTCAAGAACCACTAAAGTAGTATTCACACAAATTTTGTAGGAATGTGCCCTATGTCACAGCCTACAAATTATTTGGTTTTGGTGCACTTAAAGGTCATCTTCCAAATTAGCAAAATTTTCCTATATCCTGGCTTTTCAACCTTAAATATAAATATTGTTTCCTAACTGTAAGTGAGGGTTTTTTTTTCTTTAAGAAATGCTAGTGCTTATTTAAAGTTGTCGAACTTTGTACATTTTTTTATTCTTTGGTCATACCATGTCCTCAAAATAATTAGGCTTTGAAAATGTACCTAATAGCAAAAAGGAAGTATATGTAGACCAGAAACAGCTATTGTGATTTTGTATTAAACAATCCGATGAGCAGTTTGTCAGATTTTAATAAATTTCTTGCCACATGGTTTAATAATATACTTCCTGGACAATTGAAAGCTATACTGTTACCTTAACTCTTCTAGCATCACAATCTCAAACTGACATATATAAACACAGAAAGGCTTCTCTTTTGTCTCTGATTTCCCTTCTCCCTCGCAGACTCGCTCTTCTAAAGTTATATGGTGCCACTGTTAATTTTGAAGAAATCATTTCATTTTTGAAATTCTAGAATAATTCATTGGATGGTTTCCCTCCACTATCTTCACTTAGGAACTGTAATTTTCTTATTACCTAGGGTAATTTAACATTAGTATTATATGACATCTGTTCAATGACCTCTAAATTGGCTTAGAAGTATGTTAGGGAAAGATTTTTTTTCCCCCTTTATTTTAAATGTTTGATAGGGTACCTCGAAGGCACAAGTGAGCGTGTGTGTCCATACGTGCAACGCAACATGCAGTTGACGGGGTGACAGGGCCGCCTCGGTCTCCAATCCTAACACCATCATCCCCTACAGGGTAACTTTGGTACAGAGAAGCTCCATCCTGAACCCCATCCAGGAGTATTTATTTACTGAAATAGGCCTAAAGTCTCTTTTTATAGTGATGCTCGCTCTGTCGAGGCTGGCTGCCTCAAAGCTCCCATGGAAAGCTCTGGCTCCACGGAGAAACAGCCTTGCAGCAGGAGTTCCCGGCCACGTTCTGACACCCTCACACATCCGCTCTAAGGATCACAGCAAGTATCACTTGGCAAGCGCTGTCTGCAAACATGCAATCTCAAGTTATCCTTGTGATCACAGCAAACTCCAAAGTTAAGGATGAAATTTCCCAGGGTGGCCAGGTGACGTTTTCAGCATGCTGCTGTATCCTATTGGTAATTATTATTTTTCTACAATGATTCCCTTAGAATGGTATTTTTCTCATGAGTTATCTTTTCAAACGATTAGAGTAAGAATGGAAAAGAAAACTAGAATGTGAGTGTTTACTATGTGCCAGGCACATTTCTGGGCCTTTTTACCTAACTACATTTCATCCTCTCAATCATTTGAGGAGGTAGGCCTCATGCCCATCCTACAGATACAGAAACTGAGGCTCAGAGAGGTTGGAAAATAACTTATTAAGGACAAAGGTAAATAGATATATCAACTCGAGCCCAGGGCTATCTGACTGCAAAGCCCAGAGCCAATATATATTCTGTGAAGACGAATTACGCTACAGCTTTCTTCTTTCTTTTTAAAATATGCAATAACTTTTAGCTCAAGAACCATCACTAGCAAGATAATAAAGGAGAAGAATAATAATCGCCAGAGTACATCCAGAAAAATAAATACATTTGTCTGCTGGCCAATGTCTGTTTTCAGTGTGTTCATTCCTTCAACGGAAGGTCAGTGACAAGGTTCAAATGGGATTCTCACAAAGTCTATAAAACGTTGAAAGGCTTTTTAACTTCCTGTTAAGAAGTAAATCAGATCTGTTACCTAAGTCTTAGAACACTTTTAAGTCATAAATCTTACATTTCATTGTGAAAAATCAAAACAAAACAAGACCTAAAGATCCCATAACTTTAGTTTTGGTTCTAGGATCAGAAAAAAAAATGAAACTATTAAATATTTTCCCAAGATAATAAATAAATAAAAGATGACAAGACCATCTTGGTTTGCTTTGAGTATACTGGATTTAAACCATAAAATTCATGTTGAAATAGCTTGCTACTATATTTCAAAGTGGTATACTTGAATTTTCATTACCACTTTGAATTTTCAGTTGGTTATTAGTCTGTCATATTGGAAAGCTGAACACTATCCAGATATGATAGTGTTAGAAATTTCTAAGTAAGTGGGCATTTATAAAAGCCAAATCCAACCCATTTTTAGAATAGCATGTAAAATACATTCCCATGAACCATTGTTTCATATGTTTGTTTGTTTTGCATTCCAGTAATTCAATAAAGGCTTGGAAAAAAAAATGCCAAGCACAAGGAAGAAAAGCTTTTATGCCTGTAGAAGCATACCCAGTCCTGATTTTTCTCTCAAAGTAGACCTACATCAGAAAAACATTCCCAAGATCAACATACAATCTAATGTGTCAGGACACTTTTGCCTCAATATTGTGGCTTCCATGAAACGAGGGTTGCAGGGCTTACTTAGGGGACCGTTGATCCGACATTTTTTCTTACTGTTTCTTTGGTTTTTAAAAAAAGATTTTATTTATTCATAAGAGACAGAGAGAGGCAGAGACACAGGCAGAGGGAGAAGCAGGCTCCCCATAAGGAGCCCGATGTGGGACTCGATCCTGGGACCCCGGGGTCATGACCTGAGCCAGAGGCAGCCGCTCAGGCACTGAGCCACCCAGGCACCCCTCTGTTTTTTAAAGGCATCAAAAGTGTCAAGTGTTTACAGAGCACCAGGTACTGTGCTAAGTAAAATATATGCATTCTTTCCTTGATAATTATTGAGCACCTACTATGTGCTGGCATTAGTCTAAGCACCTAGGATATACTAGTGAACAAAATAAAGATCCTGCTCTCTTGGAGCTCCCATCAAAGCAGCAGGGGTGGGGGAAGACAGAGAAAACACAATGAAAATAAGTAAGTAACTAAGCATCTCAGCAGCTGATAAGTACCCAAGAAGGAGAAAAGCAAAACTGAGCAGAGTCAAGAAGCCTGGCACGGCCAGAAGTTAAGGGCCACAGTCATAAGGATGGTCACGGTAGGGCTTCCTGAGAAGGCGACACTGCAGGAATGCCCTGAAGGAAGGGAGGCGGTTGGCCACACTGACATCCAGAAGAGGAGGGCATGGCCAATGCAAGAAATGAATATACCAGATTCACGTCCAGTGGTGGAAACAGCCGGGGAACGGCGACACACGTGCTAAAACCTGAACCGGAAGGGAGCAGAAAGCAACAACTTAAACATGCGAAGAATAGGTTTTTAAACCAGGAAATTTACAATTACATACCTTAGCACAGACAGTGTCTGGCATTACTTTTTGCTCCCAAGAGAAATATTAGGGAATATCCTTTTAGCAAAGAGCTATCCTCACAACAGCTCTCCGAGTGTCTGGCTGGCCGAACTCTGAACCCAGAATCAGAGCGCAGTCTCTGCTCATTTGCCCTGTGTAATTAATGTCATCCCTTTCAAACCATAGATTATCGTTCCCAACCTGGAGTCATGTGTGACGGGGCACTCAATAGGTGTTTTTCAGCGATAAATTTTTTGATAGGCACAGAGAGCAAAGATCCTTTGGCCACATGATGGTTTTACCCTTCTGGAACAATCCAGTCACTCTTCCCTTCAGGGTGCTATCAGGGTTGTCAGTGGTATCAGGGAATATTCATAACCAAAGAAAGTTTAAAATTTGCACCTCAACCCGGTTTCCATGTTTTAAAAACATTCTTAATTTTCACATTTAGGTTCAGTTTAATTTCATTCATCCTCCAAGTCCTAAACATAACACAGAGAAAATAAAACTCCAGGTCTTAGGAGTCAGAAAGCAAGACAACTGTTCCTCCTTAAAGATTCTTTTTTTCTATATTTGAGAAAAATCGTATCTCTGTCATAGTAATGATCACATTTCATGCCTTCTCACTATTTTTCTAGTCCCATAAGATAGTTCGACAGCAGTTTCAGTTATACTCTATTGATGCACGCACTGAGTTCTAATTAACATCAATGGACATTATAAGCATGCCAAGGCTACCTTAACTTTGAATTAAATAAGACCATATGTTTTAGTGGAGTATAGTTGAATGATAAAATTGGTCTCTGGTTTCCATACTGAAGGTTTGAATAGGTAAACTGAGAAAATACTTTCGAGCAAAATTTCCCTCCAAGTCCATGTACCCTAATAAATTCATCCCTACTCTGAGGACTCCTTTCCTCCGTAGACCTTTAGTACTAGTGCATATACTCCACAAGGTACCATTGACATGGGCTAAAATAGCATTTTGCAATTATTCTCAAATGTCTTCAGTTGTTTCCATTTTATCTTCCCAGATTATAAGTTCTTTGACAATATAAACTGTTGAGCCTATATTAATTCATACTTTCTATAACTACTTATTAAACATCTACAGTGACACAAGAACTACGATGAGTATGATGAGCTCTGGAAAGCAAAAAAATAAGTCAAGGTTCCTACCCTAGGAGAGCACACATTCTAGCAGGAAAAGATATAAGAAAAGTAATCAATACAATTTGCAGGCACATAGTGAAAGCATACGCAAAATTTTGTGAATAGGATGTTAACAGGAGCCCCTGGGTGGCTCAGCGGTTGAGCATCTGTCTTCAGCTCAGGGTGTGATCCCGGGGTCCTGGGATCAAGTCCCACATTGGATTCCCTGCCTAGAGCCTGCTTCTCCCTCTGCCTGTGTCTCTGCCTCTCTCTCTCTCTCTCTCTCTCTCTCTCTGTCTTGCTCTGTGTCTCTCATGAATAAATAAAATCTTTAAAAAAAAAAGAATGTTAACAAAGAAGACATCAATACTCTTAAACTTTGCCCATCTAGATTGACCAGGTCCAGTTGTAACTGGGATATGGAAAACCCACATAATTTTTAGAAATAGCATCTATAGGCTCAGAGGGCTAGAGAAGATTCAAACAGGGAAGAGAGCTCCATCTAGACAAGCGGGGATGTAGTGTGATCAAATGTATATGATGTCAAGATGTAAGTATCCGGCTCTGATGAAAGGAATGCAAAGGGTCTTCCATGTAAGTGATATGGGCCAACTTACCAAAGTAAAAGCAGCCAGGATAAAGTTGTGGATTTAGATTTGGAGGAGAAGTTGGAAAGCTAAGAAATCAGGCAGTTCCAATATTAAGGGGAATGTGTGCAAGCTTTTTCTCACTGGAAGTCAATGGGAGTAAATGTATTTCCCACAACATCCAAAGCCTATTACTATGGTTTAAAATTCTAGCCTTTAAGAGTAAGTTCTTATGTGTAGGGAGGCATAACTTTCTTGACAGGAGACATGGAGAGGTTCCCCACTACGGGCTTCCTGATGAAACATTCACCTGAATGACTCTGTAAGATAGAAACCACATTTTGCATTTCTACCTTTTACTTGTGTGTCACAAATTTTTAATCATTCAATTCATGCACAGTAATAATTTTATCAACACTCTAAGTATCTAAAAGAACTAACGAGTACTTTACTGACTCTTCAGGATATAATGCAAATACCAAGAGTGATGACTTTCACATTAATGTGGAACATAAAGCCTAGAGTTTAGGGAAATATTTAAAACAGGTCTTGATCCAAAAAGCATTTTCTTGCTTCCAAAGCATAGGAGTAAAAGAGAATTTTTCAAGGCCCTGCCATCATCAAGTGACAATAGTGGAAGAGAAAGTCACTTTAACTTCAAGTCTATCTGATTGCATGTGAAATGTCTGACAAAGTTGGAGTTCCCTGTTTTTAATTTTTTTTCTAGTATGGGTCTTCACTAGAACATCATGGCCCATACAGGAAAAAGAAAAAAAAATTAAAAACAGACAGGCTCATTTCCATTCTACATTTCACATGCAATCAAAAAGACTCGAGCAAAAAATAGCTCGCACTCCCATCCTCCCTCACCCCCTTGGGAGCACAGACTGAAGGGAAGATGAGGGTAACCATCCACAAGAAGGAAGCACAGCATCCCTCGCTTCAATTATCATGCAGAATTTTGTTTAAAAGTAGCACTAGGAATACTTTATTGGAAAGAAAATAAAATTTATATTGTCTAAGAGCTCAGATCTGCAAATTTCCAAAATTATATTATCATCCAAATCAAATTTAAAATCTAAATTAATTCTAAAACATCGGGCAGAAAACAAGTCTGCAATTGCCACTCAATGAACCCATATGATCCAGAAAAACCTGAAAGATTCTGGAGGGGAAAAAAAGTTTAAATTTTTACATTTTTCTTTATCACCCAATTAAAGAAAAGGCATAATAAGGCTTCTCCTGAATTATTCAATATCTCCTTGAAAGACAGGGTACATACATATGTTGGTTATCTTTGCACTCCCAGCACCTAGCAATGTGCCCGGGCAAGAGTAAGTACTAAGTAAGTATACGTTGTATTTAAATATTTATTCAACTCTCCATTTTAATTATTTGTATTTAAATTGTCTTCCAAAAAAATGTTTTCTAAATGATCCCTTTGGCTATGTTTCTCGGAATTTAGTTTAAAAACGGCAACAATAGGGGTGCCTGCTGGCTCTGTCCCTGAAGCATGACTCTTGATCTCAGGGTTGTAAATTCAAACCCCACATTGAGCGTAGAGATTACTTTAAAAAAAAATAAAAATAAATTTTAAAAACTCCAACATTAATATTTTAAATCAGTGAGGGATGCCTGGGTGATTCAGTGGATGAGCATCTGGCTTTGGCTCAGGGGGTGATCCTGAGTCCCAGGATCAAATCCCACATCGGGCTCCCCACATGAGGCCTGCTTCTCCCTCTGCCTGGGTCTCTGACTCTCTCTATGTGTCTCTCCTGAATAAATAAATTAAAAAAAAAATTTAAATCACGGAAATGAAAAAATGATTTTTTCCTTTATTAAACTACTCTGAATCCTTTAGTACCTCTCTTGAGTTCCACATTCAAATCTTCTATTATGGCTAATATTCCATTAAATCTGTGGATTTTAGACCAAGAGATTCTCTAATCCAGCATTCCCCAAAATGTAATCTGTAAAACACTGACCCCCCCCCCCAAAAAAAAAGCTAACAGGTAGTTCTTGCTGGGGTGGGGGGTTGGGGGAACTGGCAAGAATACATTTCCACGGTCAAAGCACATTGGAAAAAAATCAAGGTTACATGGGTTTTTTAATGAAGATTTTCTCAGAGATTTTCTTAATATTGACGTGCATTATCAAACACCACATGTTTAATACACCATTATTTTTCCACTAGAAAAGTAAAAAAGGGTTGCCAATGACACAATATTTCCTCACACAATGGTTTAAATTGCATCCTGATTAGGGGCACCTAGGTGACTCAGCGGTTGAGCATCTGCCTTTGGCCCAGGGCATGATCCCGGGGTTCTGGGATCGAGTCCGACATCGGGCTCCCCGCAGGGAGCCTGCTTCTCCCTCTGTCTGTGTCTCTGCCTCTCTCTCTCTGTGTCTCATGAATAAATAAAAATCTTTAAATAAATAAATAAATAAATAAATAAATAAATAAATAAATAACTGCATCCTGATTATCAAGATGATAAAAATGTAAGAACAGAATTTATAAAATGTGGTAGTATGCAGTTTCTCAATTTGACAATGGGATCAGTTTTACAGGGTATTAGTGTACCCCAGGTTATAATTTGGGAAACGGCCTTCTAGTCCAAAGCTCTCACGAGGAAAGCAAAGCCTAACAAAGTTACTTGACATGGTCACACACCTGGTTAATGAGAGCCAGGCTCTCTTGTCTGCAGTGTTCCTGCTTTAATTTATTCATTCATTACATTTTGTTCTTGAACTCATGCTTTGTTGTGCTTTAACATGCCCATCTTTTACTAACCCATGTGCTCACATTCCATTCTCACCCCCAGGCCGCCATCCCCCACCCTTACCACTTCCTGCTGATTACATCTACGCATCCCTTCAGTATCCTTCAGAAGAACTGTCATTGCTTCAGATCCTAGTCCAAGAAGCCAGTCTGCCATTCTGTGCAGAAAGAGGCATAGTGCTTCTCATTTCTTTCCTCCCTCCCACCATAGAAAGCAAAGGAACAGTGTTTATGTAGAATCAAAAAGCCAGTAAGTATATAACATTGTTCATCCTACAGATAACAAAAGTTGGACCCAAAGTGGCCACCTTTCTCACCAGAATGTACATTCATTAGAAAAGGGGTCACATTACTTACAATGTGGCATTATTTTGATACATAAGATGATGCTACTTCTTTACACCCATTCATTCATTCATTCCACAAATATTTATTGAACACCTATTATGTGACAGACACAATTGTAGTTGCTGAGATGTAATATAAAGAGGCAAAAAAAAAAAAAAAAAAAACTGTCTTTCGGGAGCTTACTTTGCAGGAACCAAGGATTTTCCTACATTAGAAATCGATTTTGGCCAATCAAACTCATCACCTTTCCCAGACATATTTAATGTCCCACCCCCTCCTTTTTTAATTTTTCCGGTTTATTCTCCCTTACAGCCAGGAATTAAAGACGAACGGAATATTAACACCTGAGTGTTATATCTAACTGTGAAAGATTTGATAAGACTGTTATGTCATTCTCAGTTTACAAATGAAGAATAGGAATAAAAGGCCCAAAACAGATTCATGGCGCCAGAAAGCAGGCTGGTAGTAGAAACAAGCTATAGTAAATACAGACTAAGCTTCCGATCTGTTTCTTCATCAATACCAATAACATGACAGCAAGCTCTGTAACTTACTATGTTATCTAAAATTTGCACAAGAAATATTAAAATATTAATCAAAGTGGAATATAATATCAACAGCTGTCTCATTCTGTGAGCCAAAATGCACTTCCACAACAAAACAAAATCTTAAAAGCTATCACTATAGAATTTTGGATTTTTCTCTGCTTACTTAAAATTCAAATAATCTAATTATTTAAATTAGCACTCCATTCTTTGTTTGCAATTATGTAGCTGACAATAATAAATATGTTGAGTGTTGACGGAAATGCTTATCATAGTAGTTAA
Organism: Canis aureus; assembly: GCF_053574225.1. Taxonomy (NCBI): domain Eukaryota; kingdom Metazoa; phylum Chordata; class Mammalia; order Carnivora; family Canidae; genus Canis; species Canis aureus. The sequence goes on along the minus strand of NC_135621.1, from coordinate 10,102,548 downwards.
GTAAATTTAAATTCTATAAATGTATAGTTCTTACAAATCACCTAAATAACTGATATCTTTGTCATTTCCTGGCATATTTTTTATAACCTGCATCTTTAAGTGGCTAATACAAATGTAAATATACTAAGTGTAAAAAAAGAAAAGAAAAAAATTAGGGAATTGAAATAAATGAATGGAAATGTTAAATTTTTATTTTTTTTTATTTTATTTTTTTTGAAATGTTAAATTTTTAAATAAATGGTTGATTTTCAATGCAAGGACACAAAAAGTAATCAGAAATAATTTGCCATTGCATCTCAGTAAAATCCTTTTTAAAGCATTTTAAAATAAAATGTATCTAGCAAAAGCAGTCATGAGAAATTTGTTTAGTATAAAGCTATAAATTGGAAAAGATGGACAATGACAATTCAAGTATCTAGCCTCAATCTTAGTGAGTCTTTGTGAACTGCCATACGGGCCTCATTCCTTCATTACACACATTTGCTGAGAGCAAAAGGTGGCTCAGGCTTATTTGAATAAATCCTTCTATAGGATCTGATAGGTAACATTCTTGTGAACATGTTTAGATAGACAAGTATCTAATAACTCTACTTATAAAATTCCCCCAAAGTCCATACTGTCTAGATAATCTAACCCTGCAGAATTATCATTTGTTTTCAGAACTCATAACACGTTTTATATTCTTTACAGTCATTGTTAATTAGTTGACCACTGAATTTCTCAAACTAAAATTTGTTTTATCTTTTGTTCATGCCCATTTTTATCTGTTTCTACTAGATGTTGCTACATACTTTATAATTATTAATGTATATATGAAGATTTATTCCATATTTAACAAAAAATTAACAAAATCCACATTTAACAAACCATATGCCCAACACCTTATTCATACAGATGTACTGTTCCGTAATAATTTAGCCTTGTGCACAAATAATTTTTAAAACTCATGAGGTAATTAGATGTCATACAGCAAGTTTTCAACATTAACATTAAAACTTTATTATACCATAGAACTACTAAAACATTTTGTTTTAGAAAAAAAGTATATAGCTGCATCAGAGTACTGATTAATCAACACTTTAAATATAATTTTTCTTAGTTTCCAAAAACATTTTAATTCATGTAAAAAATGATCCAGGCTTAACAGTCAACATGTTAAACTAGTAACATTTTCAAGAATCTATGAAAATTCAAAGCATAGCAAAACAAAATGTGAAATTTTCTTTCATTCTTGGGTGGTCTGCTGAAGAAAACTTAGTTGCATATAACACTATAAATTACTGTTAAATCAGCTATTTGGTTTTAAGATAAGTTAATTTATGAAAACTTGTTTTAGTTTATAGAAAGTCTACATGAAAGACAATTTCGATGAGATGTCCAAGCATAAGAGACTTGGAGTCCTATTGAAAATGGAAAAAGGTTTTGCACTCTACAAATATTGTTTGAACATAATATAAGCAGAAAAATTTGTGGTTTGTAAATCCATATGTTCTTAACTGGATATTCTTTACATACTTTTGTTGAAGTTTTCACAATGCACCTATGTGCTAATCAGTTTACGTGCATGCTGTGAAAGAATGTAAATCTAGTGCCATCTACCGGAAAAAGTGGGTACAATTCAATCAATTAATTGCAAATTATTCTGTGAATTACGTGAGTTGAAATTTGTATGTCCATTTTTAAATACTATTTTTTCTTTTCAAAAAAATCTCCCCCAAAGCCTTTTAATATGATCAAAGAAGTTGGGTAAGATGAACATGTAAGACAATGGTGAAACAGAACAATGGTGGGCATTAATCTAAACAGGTGGGAGAGAATTCCATTGGTGGTATCAATAAAGAAATCAGATATGCTATGTTCTAATCAGTTTTTATGTTGGCTTCATGTGTATCGTTTAGAACACAGGTTCTGAACCTGTGGTCAAAGAGCCCTCCCTTAAGGGTTTCTCAGAACATCTAACCCCCAAAAGGAAATTATGTGAAAAATTGTGTGTAGGTGCCCAGATGTACTTTCTGGGGGAGGAGAGGCATAACTTTAATCAAAGAATCATAGAGATGGTTCATCCTTTCAATTGAAAAGAATTCAATTCTTTTTCTTTCTTTAAAAAAGGTACATAAATATAACATCAGATGCCATTAATGAACTACTGCCAGTTCAAACTTGGATAGCAGTTATTCTTACTTATGGATGTTGCTTTGGTGCATGTCTGTTGTAGTTACTCTTTACAAATGGAAAATTTAAAGCATAACAAACAACATTAATTTGCTCCAGAGAAAAGTGATCAAGAGATCCGGAATTCTTAATTCTCATAATAAGCATAATGTGTACTTATTCCCTTCCTCAAATAGTTTATCTACCACCAAAACTCAAACGGTTTGAGAGAAAAAGTAAAAGCAAGTCTGGGTATTCTACAATGAATCCATGTTACTACTTTTTTGCTTTTGGTTGGGCCACAATGTGTTTTATACTGATGATATCAACTGTATTGTATTAAATGCAACAAAGCGAGAAAAGAGATGAGAAATTGTTTTTTTCATAATGTATTCAAAAGGCAACCAAACGATGAACTTTACTTTTCATCTTCCCATGCAAAAGACTCTCAAATAAATTTGTACTTTCTGTCATAGCTACCACTTCACCTACATGTAAACTTTCCAAATGTTTATTCATTCGTTTAACAAATGTTTATTAAGTGCCAGGCATTGTGCTAAGCTCTAGAGAGTTCTAGTAATATAGATGATAGCCAATGACTCGCAAACACCACTTGAAAAATATCTCTCTTTAAGACTTCTATTTTCTATGTTAGGATATTATGATATCTTTACAAACTACATAACAGCCATGTGGCTCTTCAATTCAGAATGACTGTTAAATCCACCAATGAAGTCAAGTAACAACCGCATGGTATGTGTGTGATGTTAGAGAAAAGTATAATTTATCACTGTAATTAGTACTATTTAGACAAATACTCACTTGGCTGAAAGCTACCATGCTATCTACCCTAAGCTACAATTAGACTTAATTTTTATCAAGCACTGAGACTATGTATAAAATTGTGCTTCCTAATCCCTCCTCAGATAATGCTTCCGTCTTGATTTAGTGGTAAGGAATTCTAATGTTCAAATGTGGAAAAGATTTCTGTCCTCCCACCACAACCTAGCAGATTTTTCTATAAATTCCCAGCCATTAATTAAGTACTGAGTTTCCAGATTTGATTAAGCCAAAGCCAAAAGTAAAAAACAAATAACAGTTAATAAAATCACAGGATCCCAGAACTGAATATATGATCTAATTTGAATTCTTTGCTTTAAAGATAAAGAGACTGAGATCCAAAGAGGTTTATGGTCATGTTCACGGTCACACAAGTTAACGACAGGGCTGTGGTTAGGGTTTTCTGACTCCTCTCCCAGTGCTCTTTTAATACAAAATGAAACTGTTATAGGAAATTAAGAAAAAATTCTGAGACAGAAAGAAATTACCTTTAATTACAAACATGAGTGAACCATAACTCAGATGCACTTAATAAGCTCTAAATTAAAATTATGCTTTATTAAAAAAATAAGAAGTAAAGGAAGTCAAGGCTGAAAAATGATAGGTCACTCTTTTGGGATATGGCCTTCATACAGGTCAATCCAGTTATAATCAATTTTAAGAGCCTGTTCCAATTACTGTTTAGTTCTGGAATTATTTTGTATTGAATAATACCTGAAATTAGTAGAGTCCTGGCCAAGGGAGCAGAAATCTTTTTGATTTACAGAGATTTTTGTTGTAATGGGTTTTGACCAGGGAACAGTAAATTAAAGCAAGACTCCAGACTTTTACCTTAATTTCCTATATCTCCAATTTTGACCTCTTCCCTTCCTACTTATACGAAGTAATAGAGACTAGCATTCCCATTTCAACTTCACTTTTATTTTTCAAAATATAGTTTGTCTCATTACTAATTCTTCAACATTCCTGTATTTCCTGTATTCCTGTATAAAATTCTATTAGAGAATTGGATGGTAACAATTTTACTAATATCCAACTCATAAAATATGTAAATGTTGGAAGACTGACTTTCACAGAACTTTAAAAAGTAAGTGGTGCTTGAAGACTAAGGCATTATGGAGTGCTATTTCTAGCCAATTCCTCTATGAAATTAAAATGGATTTGCAAGCCAGAAAGACAGACACTTTGGGCTTCCATCAGTACTGGACAGTAAGAATAAAAGAAACGTGCTGTATATTTATAGGCCTTGCGTTCTGGTTCAGCAGGATGTTTAAGTAAAAGAGCTAAAAACAACAGATCGAGATGGTTACTTCTCAAACAGAAAGTGCATTTGTAGTTTCTATTAAAGGGAAAATAGTTAAATGAAGGATGGGACATATCTAAATGTTCTTAAAAGTCTATTATACTAGGAAAATACAAAGATAGATAGATGACAGAGAGCTACAGGTATCTATAGTGAACTCAGTGAACAATTCTATATGGTGGTTACTAAATCCCAGCCATTGTTCTGTGCACTTTTCACATCCTAATCTATCTCATCCCCACAGCCACTTTTCGGATGAATACTATTATTACTCCCATCTTACAAACAAGGACGCCAAGGTACACAGCTAGGTAAGGAACAAAGCCAGACTTCAAATTCAGTCAGCCTCCAGAACCTGTGTGTTTAAGCACGGCACGGCAATGGCTTGGGCATCGCCAGCTTCCTTGAATTTATCTTTGAGCCATTTTGATACCAAAGTTTAAAGACACTTATACCTCAATTAAACAATTTCATTATGAAATCCGTCAATTCCGTGATTCTAATATCTTGAGGAATACACCATTAATTAATTTATTTATTAATAAGGTGATTCCATAAATACTTAGCCTCCTCTGCGTATAGAAAACTCATGTTACAGAACACTACTGGTGCTCTCGCACTTTGGGGTTTTTGTCAGTGGAAAACATGGCTATGTATAAACTAAATAACTTTCATACTCCCACTGTCGTAGATGATATATAGTTGGGAAGAGGCTCCGCATGGCACAGGGCCTACATTGATGGATGCTCTCCCTCAAGCTCATGCACAATTCAGCAGGTAAACCTTGTCAGTTCCACAAACTGATAATCTCTCAAGTCCGTCTCCCTTCTTTGTTTTTTGGTCTGGTTTTTTGGGGCTTGGGGGGTTCTTTTGTTTTTTTCTGTGGTTTTGTTTTGTTTTGTTTTGTTTTGAGAGAGAGGGCAAGCAAGGGAGGGGCACAGGCAGAGAGGAAGAAAGAATCCCAAACAATCTCCACATCCAGCACAGAGCCCAACACAGGGCTCCATCTCAAGACCCTGAGTTCGTGACCTGATCCGAAATCAAGAGGTAGGTGCTTAACCGACTGAGCCACACAGGAGCCCCCATCCCCCTTCTTTCCAAACCTCCTGTAGTGACCACTGCTAAGGTTCTCAGCATCTCAAGAGTCCCTCCAGCCTCAAACTCCTCCAGTGTTGTCTGTGGGGTCACTGCAAGGGCATGGGTGGCTCAGAGAGGCAAAACAATTGAGAATCATTGGGGCCCTCATGCATCGAGCTTCATTAGCCTCTCAAGTTATCACGAATAAACATAAAATCCATGTTATAAAACAACAACAACATGTGTTTACTATTTAAATACAGCTTCAAGACAAAGGCTTTAGCCACCCTTCAAATCAAGTTGCCATCCCAGCCTTCTGGAACCAGCACTGACCTTCCTCCACTATACTTAATTAATATTCCTTATAAAATGCAAATCAAGTCATGTTATCTCCCTTTCCTCCCTTCCCCGAGTCTTAAATTCCTTAAAACGTCATAGAAGGCATTTCGTGATTTGGCTACCTTCCCTCCTTCCCTCTAGCACTTGCCCTTACCCACCCGATCTAGCCAGATTAAATAACCTGCATCTCACTGAACATACCTTGCTCTTGCAGGCCTTCGTGCTTTGCCCATGCTACTCCATATCCTAGAGTTGTCCTTCCCACTCTTTGGATAACTGATTGAAATTTGGCTTAAAAACTAAATCCTCCTTATGAAGCCCTCCTTTAAACTTCAGAGACCTCCCCTCCTTTACAAAAATTTTTCCCCTGGGGCTCCTAGGTGGCTCAGCAGTTTGGTGCCTGACTTTGGCCCAGAGCATGATCCTGGAGTCCCAGGATCAAGTCCCACATCTAGCTCCCTGCATGGAGCCTGCTTTTCCCTCTGCCTATGTCTCTGCCTCTCTCTGTGTCTCTCATGAATAAATAAATAAAATCTTTAAAAAAAAAAAAGGTTGTCCTCTCCAATGGCCCTTCTATTTAAAAAAAAAAAAAAAAGAAAATTTTCCCCTAACCAAAGAGCTAGGACCATCCTCTTCTCTGAATCCCCCTAACATCCTAGGTATAAATACCTTTTCTTTATTTAGTTCTATCACCATACACTTCAATGGTCTTCACACAGTGCCATTTCCACCTTGTGCTAGTGAAGAAATCGCCTTAATCTGGTTTATCATTGCATCCTCCTCACTGCTTCACACAATGCCTGGCACACACAGTTAATATTCAACGAATGTTTAACAAGATAGAATTCAATTCTCTATACAATATAGTAATAGAGATATGTAGAAAATAGAAATATAATTTTCTATTTTATAATTTTCTATTTTATAATTTTCTATATTTATAATTTCTATTTCTATAAATAGAAAATATAAATGATACTGAAAATAATGTTCACAGAAAATATCTGACCATTGTGATTTTCATAATAAAATCTAAAATATTAAATTTACACCCTAGGCACATAATGAAATTTGGACTCTCCTCCCTCACTTGAGTACATGCTTAAAATCACATTTTTAGAAAGTGTAGTGGTTCTAAATCAAGAACCAGCTGATGCATGCTATATTTGTTCTGTTTATTTCATCGTTAAGTAGAACATCATTTCCTCTTAACTATAATAAATAAGTAACTAAAGTTGTTCGTTTTCATTTTTCCTTTCCCAAAGTCATTGCCACATGTGGAATGAAAGGCATTTTCATTATCCTTGAACAAGATGGAATATCCTATTTGTGTGATTTGGGGCAGTTTCTTATGAAGACTGCCAGCCTCTTGTGAACATTATGATTTTCAGATGTGTAGTGTGCATTAAAGAACAAGAAGATATCATGAAATATTAGTGACAATTACAGGCCAAACAAGGAAACTGGACAATGTTTCCAAGGGTTGTAAGGCTTGTGGAAGTGAATGTTAGTCAAAGTAGAGTGGTGATTTATAACCAATTTCCGTCTTCAAATTAGGGCCCAAGTGAAAGAATACGGAATTTAGCACAGCATTCTGGTGTATCATTTCCTGCAGCAGAAACACCCACCCAGACCAGTGCCCTCACTAGGTACAGGACAAGAAGCAGCAACCTGAGGGAAGCCCACAGGCTCGCAGGGCTACTGGCTGGCTCTTTGTCACCAAATGCAGCAGGTTGAATGCAGACATCACTGTGATATCTTCACCAACAGAACGAAAGGCAATGAACAGGCGCAAGAGCTGAGTAGGAGAAAAAAGAAAACAAAAACAAATTAAAACATCACAAATGTTAAACACATTCATCGCACAATTGATGGTTACGGTTTTCTCAGGAACTGAACACATACACACAATGGTGATCAAGTTCAAATGCCTATTCTCCAGGTGGTGAGCTTCCTTTCAACCTAGACTTATTTATGTCTCATGAATAAAATACACACGATATAAATGTGTAATCTGTGAACACATTTTGCAAGAGGTCAGAAAAGAGACCAAGTTTAAAACATTTGAAAAGAATTAGCATTTATGGAGGGAGCTCGTACCAAGTGACAGGAACTGTCTGGGGCCCAATATACACATTGTATCATTTAATTCTTACAATAAACCTAGGGGGTAGGTTTTTATCCCCCAATAATATGTGAGGAAATCGAGGCTCAAAGGCCCAAGGGCACAAAAGCAAATAACCAGTGGAAAAAAAGGATTAGAAACCTCTGCTGTATCTCCCTGCAAAGCCACGTCCTTTCCTTACACCCTGCTGCCTCCTTCCAGCAATTATTTGTAAATCTCTCTCCCTGTAGAAGACTGTAAAATATTGTAAGATTAAGAGATTCCTTTTGTTAGAGTTTCTTTTTTCTGGTCCTTTTTTTTTCTTTTTTTCCTGGGGAACCAAATAATCTACAAACAACTAGGAGACTTCACTTTAGAAAGTGCAAAGCGTGAGCAAAGCACAGCAAATGGGAACTTTCGTTCCATTTTACCATTTATAATTCCAAGGTCAACTGTGTGAATAATACTTACAGCCTCGCCTTAAGAAGAGTAAAAATGTTTTGGAAGGTTTGGGAAATAAGACTATGTGTTAGAATCTCAAAATTGTGTTAAGTGTTAAACCTTGGGGAAAAAATAAAAATAAACTAAACTAAACTAAAATAAAATAAAATAAAATAAAATAATAAAATAAATGAAATAAAATAAAATAAAATAAATAAATAATAATAAATAAAATAATAAAATAAATAAATTAAATAAATAAAATAAAATAAAATACCTTGGAGAAGAGCTGTTAGGATTTTCTTAAAGTTCTGTACGATCTTTAAATCGCTAAAGCTTAACTTTGAATGATGATGGAAAATACTCATGCTGACTTGTAATAATCTATTTTAAATTGGCATTATAAGTGACCTTAACCACTAAATGTCCAAAAATGGATGTAGAAGGAATGCCTTATTCATTTCCTGGCCCTCCTCCCCCCCCCCCCACCCCTGGAATAAAAGTCTGTTCCTGGTCTCTTCTGACATCTTTGAAGAACAAACACATAATAAACAGGAATAGATTTTCCCAAATCACTCTGGAGTGTATCTGACGGAGAGCTGCTTGTATTAACATACCTGAACTCTGACTTCTCCAAACTAAACTCACGACGAAACTAAAACATTTTTGTGTTACCGACTGGAGACAAAAGGGAGGAAGAGGGAAGGTGAGTGTCACGGTGCACAGCCCCCGAGAACCACTCAACATAAATAAACATGTCATTTTCACGAGTGACTGCAGAGCCGGGGAAAGAGCATTCCTTTGGAGCAGACTACTGGCTAATAAAAGATCAAAGGTCTATACCTCACAACGCTATAAATAAAAATGTATTTTCTTTTCCTTGTGACCTTCTCCGAGAGGAATGGAGTGCGCACGATAAATGCAATCACTTAGCCAAGCTGCAGCCTCCTCGTGCTCCCCCGGCTGACCATAAAACGTCCTCCTGTCCTGTTTCATCAGCGGCTGTACCAGGCGGCCTGCGCGCCTCCCGATGGCCTGGGCCATCTGGCTTGTGTCAAAGCCGGCGCACAGGAAGAAAGGGAGTGATGTCACTCCACAGGTCAGGCAAAGAACAAAGATGCATTCTACAATTAAAAGCCTAGAGCCTCAAATACCAGGGGCCCCGCCAGCGTGATATGCCTGCGTGATTTAGCATCCAGGCGCCTGCACCGATTCCTACCCAAATGGCCAGGGCTCCATCTAGTGGCACCTTACTTTTGCCCGGTCTCCTTTCAAAGCGAACCCAGACGGAGCTGGCAGTGGGCACCAAGGATGCATGGCCGCCCAAAGGATGGCGAGCTGGCAGGGCAGCTCGCCCTTTGCACTCAAGGCCGCAAAAAGCAGGATTCATCCCAACACTGTCCGTGTCAAAATCCTACAAGGCACACGGTTCATAAGCTAAGCTTTGCTATTACCCTAATTTTTTTTTTTTGATGCTTTAACCCTAATGATAGCAAAAAAAGAAGCTAATTTTGCAAAATGCATGTATGGTGACCTCACTCACACACCCCTCTGGAGATACGTCGCTAAAATGTGAAGTGAGAAGCAGTTCTAAGAGATGCACGCGTGCGTCTGGATGCCTCAGTGAAATCCGACTCACAACCTCATACACGTCAGTGGAACAAGACAATCGTAGTTATTGATATGGCTCTCATATGGGAGGTGCGAGCAACCCTTCTCTAGAACAGAGAAAGAAACGTCTTTAAGCTGCAATGGTTTAACGAAATCAATTTTTAATGTTTTTCCACTTACGTTTGCAACAAATGAAACGAAGCATTTGACAAAGAGATCTAAAATACAGAACACATTTGCACGAGAAGGTGGGCTTCACAGTGGATGTGTGTGAGTCGGGGGTCGGATGGCCTGGGTGGGACCCTGGCCCTGCCCTAGCAGCTGTGTTACCTTGGGGGACCGGCTGACGCCCTCAGGGCCTCAGTTCCCTTAACTCTACAGTAAGTGACTTGGTAAAAAAAGCCCTTGGAACAACTCCTGGCACACGCTATATGCTCGGCAAATGTTAGCTATTATTATTATTTACATGTACAAACATTTGCTATATTTTTGGATTATATGAATTAGAGATTTCTAACCATCCATTTACACCCAATCCTAGTTAGAGGTAGCAGGCCAGTCTCTGAAGACAGACTCTATTTTAGGCCACAAAACTTACTACTCTTTGATGTATTTCCACAGTAAATATTACCCTAGTGAAAATGGTAGGATAAAGATATCCTACGGATAACCATTGATGAAACTTTTGGCGTGTGCCAGGCACTATTCTAAGCACTTCAATTTATTAGCTCCTTTAATCCTCACGGCCTTATGAGGTACATACTATTACTTTCCATTTTTAGACGTAGACACTGAAGCATAGGGAGGTTATGTAATTTGACTAAAATCCTACAGCCACTGAAGACCAGGGCCCTTAAGTAACTGGACTGAAGGATTTAACAGATATTGACACAGGCCATCTAGTTCCAGGACCCAGTGCTCTTGACCACGACACAATGGCAATGAGGAGTCGGAAGCTGTCCACTCAAAATACTGGCTCTATGTTTCTCTACTAGAGAATGTGACTGATAATAAACATTTAATAAGGATTCAATTGATTCAAGAAGATTATTTGAAGATTCTCTTCCTTGACACTGAGTGAAACAAGTAAGGAGTTAAGGAAGAACATTCCCAGATTTCTAGATTTGCTCTTTCTGTTCCACCAGATGCAACTTCCTTTTCTCTTTCACTTTCAAAAATTTCCTCTAAACTCCTTGGATACACTTTAGGATATCTCCTTAAAGATGCCTGGAATTGACACCACTTGAATATACCAAAGCTTCAATATGTTGCTAATGTAGTACTTTTGAGGACAAAAAACCCAACAGCTATACACCCCCACTATGGCCTGAAAAAAAAAAAAGAAAAAAAAAAAACCTCAAGTTTCAATTTGGCAGCTTTCTTCCTTTTACACTCCCTGAGCCGCCTGGGTGAGGACCCTAGCCAGAAACAATCCTAGCCCAAAAAGAGGCAAAGGAAGCACATGCATCTGAGGGGTGATAATCTATGAGGAAAGAATTAGCATTAAACACTCTGTAGAAATTAGCACTGAGTGAGGACCACTCAGAAAATCTCTAATTCCCCATGTTTATCCTCAACTTCCTCACTTTTGTTTTGCCTTTCACCCAAATAATTGCCTAGGGGAATAACATTTATAAATAATCAACATTGTTATGTTTTAATGCCAGACACACATCCGATGCATCTCTCTAGTTTCCCAGGGTATGCAGCACATCATTTTGAAAATAATCTGGTGGTTTAAAAACAATGACTGACCAACAGCTAATGAGCAGTACACACTATATATTAAGAATATAATTAGATTACATAATTGTCTATAATTTCCTGATTAAAACTTCTTGATGAGGGGCACCTGGGTGGTGCCTGAGCACCTGCCTTCAGCGTCTGCCTTCAGCTTGAGCTGAAGCGTTGCCTTCAGCTCAGGGCATGATCCTGGAGTCCCGGGATCGAGTCCCACATCGGGCTCCCTACAGGGAGCCTGCTTCTCCCTCTGCCTGTGTCTCTGCCTCTCTTTCTGTGTCTCTCATGAATAAATAAAATCCTTAAAAAAAAAAAAACTTCTTGATGATTCCCCAGTGCATATTTCAGGGTTTCCCAAACCATGTCCTGAGAAACAGGAGATACCTTCTCAAACAAGTCTGTAGTCAAATACTATAGACATGCTATTCAAGAGCTATCCCATATAAAAAATCCAAGAGGCTTTGTAATAAATATCTGCTTGTCTCATTGGGTGCCTCTCAAATGGTTGTGACCACAGAAAAACCTCCACGTCTTTCTTCAAAAAGAAATATCCATATCCTTACTCCTCCTGTCACCACTCCCAACCTCTCCCATTCCGCTCCTCACTGAGGGACCACGCATGCGATCACATTCCCAACAATCTCCAGGGCACTGATGGCTTACGTCTCTGTCTCCCTCTTCTAGAGCATAAAATTCCTAAGCACAGGGACAGTATCTTTCTCATCTTTGTATCCCAGTACCTGGCACCCAACAACCACTGATGTGCTGAATGGAGGAATGACAACGATCCCATGGATCATCATTTCCCACCTTGCCATCTCTGCCATCTCAACGGCTAATGGTGGTGCTTAAAGGTGATAATTGGAATTAAAACCAGTTGGTTCTTTCACAGGAGTTAGCAGTTCCTATAAGAAGGTGGGAAGTTGAAAATGCAATCTGACTTGAGATCCAAAGATAATTCAAATGTCCTATTTGGTCAAAAATGTTTACTTCTTCTCCATCTTTTTTTCCCCCAGAAGTCTGTCATCCAAAAATGTGACTAAAATTAGTTTGTTGGTTTTTTGGCTTGAGTTTATTTTTATTTCCTTTTATTTTTTTTCCTTGCAGTTGAACAATAAACTGCCAAAGAGAGATGATATAAACAGGGAATCCAGAGAACTCACAAAATTGGTAATTAGCTCCAGAATAAATGAGCTGATTGTCCTAGTGGATTTAAAGTGTCAAACCTAAAGGTCAAATCTCTTTCCAATAAATGCCAAAGGAATGCCTACATCAGTGGTTTTCCACAGGCGAGTAAAATATTCCCCCAAAACCGCTGGGGTCAACAGAAAACTGACAAATTTGAATTTTGTCGAATAAGGATAAAATAAAAACAAAAAGCCCCAAACCCTAATCTCACCATAGTATCAGAAAACAAAGCCTGTTAACACCAAGAATGAGGAAAACAATCTTCTGAATAGAATATGTTTAGTTTTGTGGGGAAATTTTTTCATTATTGTTGCCTTTTTCATGTCATTATGAAAAGAAGCTTCATCATGGGCCAGCATTTGGGAACTGCTAATCTAAACGTCCACTATAAAGTTCTATAAAAATATTGTTCTTACCAGCACAGTGCCTAGTACAGTTTATGTTCAACTAATGTTTGTTGAATAAATTGTTCAATTGGTCTTTTGCTTCTTGCAACCAACAGGGCATTAGCTAGAATTGGGCATCCCTTTTGTTAAGCAAAGATCTGTTTATATTAGTTATAAAAAACAGCCAGGACTCTGGTTATTCAGATTTCTAAATCGGTCTTCCAAACCACTTAGAGATAACACTTTCAAGATAAGGAATTTATAAAAGTTACTCAGTTCATCTATGTAAGTTCCTATGGAAAACAATGTATTAAGAGCTGATGAATATGCAAAGATGTAAGATATAATCTGGGCTATCAAAAAATATACTAGCCTAGATGGAAATAACACATATGCTAGAAATATGCCTTAATAGAGGTAGAAATAAAATACATGGAGTTACAGGGAAAGAAATATTGCTTCCAACTTTGGGGGAGGAATTGGCAGGGATATGAGGGTGTTGGGAACCAAAGAAGAGCTGCATAAAGAACTTTTTAAAAAAATATCTCTGGGGTTAGCCATTTTTTAACTTTTTTTTTTTTTTTCATTTTTTAACTTTTGATCTCAGGATCTCTTTACACTCCTAAAAACTATCAAGGACTCAAGACGCCTTTTGTTTATATGATTATACCTATCAATATTTACTATATTAAAAAATAAAACAGTAATTTAAAAATTTTGCTTATTCCATTAAAAATAACAACAGTAAAAGATACACATTTTAAATGATATCTTTAGTGAAAACTTAATTGTATTATCCAAAACATGAGTTTTTATTGTTTGCAAATCTCTTTTATATCTGGCTTAACAAAAAAAACAACTGGATTCTCATGTTTACTTCTGCATTCAATCTGTTGTGCTATGTTGTTTTGGTTGTACTATATATACAAATAAAATCTTGCCTCACTCGTTAAGTTCTTAGAAAAGGGAGGAATATTTTAATAACTTTTCCAGAAAGTTTTAGATATTCTTCTTTAATATTACACTAAAGTTCAACAAATGATAGTCTGAAACTTTTACCAATAAACAAATGTAATTTCATACAATTACATTAAAACTCAATGGTCTTGCATTTTGAATGGGTCTTCTAACTTTGCATAATTTTGTAACATCACACAATGTTTATTTAAAAAACATTGGTTCATTGGATTATATGTAGATCTTTTATAAGTTGACATATTTCATTATCAATATTTCATTATCAAAATTCATTAATATCGCCACTGATTTCATCAGAAAAGTCTTTAAATGCTGAGAAGCTGTCAAGCAAGCTGAAAGAGGTAGACACAAGTTTTCCATTTTATTTTTTACCTAAAAGCTTGAATTTACCATTGCCAACAAATACTGACAGTTGTTTTCCTTAAAGTGACAGGATCACTTCATTCATTAAGAAAATGCATGCCAAAAATATCCAAGTCTCAATAGCCACAAGTTTGTCTCTTAGTCAATCTGTCAAGTAAACTGGTGTTTCAAATAATTGCATAAGTGCTTTGCCTAGAGACAACCACTGTTCTTTGGTATATAAAAGCCCTTTATAAAAGTGTATTTCCCATTACTTCACACAGAATGTTACAAAGATAGGTATTCAAGGTCAAGATTTAATAAAATTAATATAAATGCTATTACTTACTTCATCAAGGCCATTCTTATGTGAAAATGGCTCCCCCACCATGTGTATGTTAAAAAAAAAAAATAGAATGACTATGAGTAAAGTTTGTTGCCACCACCTTGATTCATGCTAAGATACCAGTAGTGTTACCCACTTTTGCATTTCCAACATCAGTGCAAATATCAACACAATGAAAAAAGAAAATAATGTCTTAGTATAAAAATAGTTTTTACATTGTGATTCCCTTGAAAGGGTCTCAGAGACTCTAATGGTCTTCAGCCCACACTTTAAAAACTGCTACTCTGGCACATTGCTTGGCACATAGCCAGCAC
The DNA here is from genome assembly GCF_053574225.1 of Canis aureus. Taxonomy (NCBI): domain Eukaryota; kingdom Metazoa; phylum Chordata; class Mammalia; order Carnivora; family Canidae; genus Canis; species Canis aureus. The sequence goes on along the minus strand of NC_135621.1, from coordinate 10,087,388 downwards.
AGTAAATATTCAATAAATATTTGTGGAACAAATGAACAATGAACAGAGAAATACATGTATAATTTATCCCATAATGTTTAAGAAACAACAAATGGTTAGAAAACAGTATCAGTTGTCTCTTTAGGCTTCTTACTACTTCTCGAAGTAATTAATACATCTCCTATTTCATTTAGTCTGCGGACAAAGGCAAACTTTTAAACTATTTTATCACAGTGAAGAGGATATTCAAGACAGATTCCTGAAAGTAACAATCAGAGCACTACAACCCAATTTTCTCAGCATCAATATTTAAAATTCACAAAATTATATGCCCTGCTAAGGGACAAGAAAACAAATTCTGAATTAGTGTCATATCTATAAAAGGAGAATTAACTTGTTGATAAATTCACTTAACATTTATTGAACCCACATCACGTACATGGTACCATTAGTTCATGTAGTTTCTACCAATAAAAGCCTGCAAGTAGAGTAACCAAAGAATTAGACCTTTTGGAAATGCCTGAGAATAACAGAATTGTGACATTAAATAGATTCAGAACTAGAAAAGAAAAAACCTGGAGAACACCTAATACATCAATTTTTGAACATGAAGTCACCACCCACCACAGGTAAAATATTAGTTATGAGGTGTTTCACAAGTAATTTGTTAAAAATTAACTTCAGATGCCAAATCTTGAGAATAAGGTTTTAAAGAAAACAACTAGGATGTATTTAGAGTTATCTCTTTAACAATGTCACCCTCATTTTGTTTTCTGACATAAATTCTTGAGTGGGAGAGAGAAGAGTGGAGTCAGAACTCGCACCAGGAATGTGCAGCCTAGACCATCTGTTCCTCAAGTCTATAATCACAATCTGCCGTATGACTCTGAGTATGTTGCTCATGAAATATCACCCATCGTGTGTATCCCAGTGGGAAAAAAAAGTGGGCGAAAAAAATGAACTGATCTAAACCTCTTATTTTATAAACAGCAAAACAGAGATAAAGAGATTTGTCAAAGGTCAGACAGCTAGTTGGAGAAAATATTAGGCTAAAATCCCTCGTCTTCATACTGTGGCATCTGCATTTTCCTTATTATTCAGTTCACATAAAAAGTAAGAAAAGGACATAAAGAATTGTACCTAATATTGACAATGCAAAGGTTACACTGTGTCCGTTAGGGTATACCAATGGTATAATTAAAATAGAATTATGGACATCTTCTTCTGCTATTAACTGTAACTTTACTAAATGCTTTTTTTTTGCAGGGACTCCTGTTTTGAAAAGCATCTAGTCAAATACAAGGATTTATTCAATCTCACAGTAATATTTTATGACTTCTATCTCCAATATAAAACACAAATCTTTTTCTTCTAAAATGTACATTGATTTCACAGCTCATAGCTTCTATATTATATATGTGTTTCATCTAATAAGTCTTTCTTAATATTTAAAAAGTGCCGACAAGAAGCAAGCAAAACCCACATAAATCATTTTTGATTACTAAAAAAAAATGCCTTCAGAATTTTTCAGTATGACTGTTTCATTTTGCTGTGTTTACACAGTACTGTTTTGTTTTGCTTTTCTAGTACTTGAGTTCAAATTCAAACTTTCTCACTGAGTAGTTAGGTTTCATTTGGCAAGTTTTGCTCTGAGCTTTGAAAACCTCAGATGTAAACATGGAGTTTATCACAACTTCCTTCCTTAAGTAATATTCTTGATTATTTATTAATACCCCCCCATGGAATTTATAGAATGTGAATGTCAATGTTTCCTCATGACATTTTACATAGTTGACTTTCCTTATTGAAAACATTCATTCGATTTTTCTACGACACTATACGGTATCGTTTTCTTCCTCCTTTTCTGGAAATTACTTCTCTATCTTTTTTTTTTAAGATTTTATTTATTTATTTATTCATGAGAGACACAGAGAGAGAGAGAGAGAAAGGCAGAGACAGGCAGAGGGAGAAGCAGGCTCCATGCAGAAGCCTGATGTGGGACCTGATCCCAGGACACCAGGATCGCGCCCTGAGCTGAAGGCAGGCACTAAACTGCTGAGACACCCAGGGATCCCTGAATTCTCTATCTTGCATTGTATTTGCTTCTGATTTTCAAACGGATAATGCGCCAGAGCTACCCCTTCAGTGCCCTCTGTATTTCTCATGATTTAATCTCTTTCTTGTTGATCTTACCTACTCTTACAACCTCAATCACGTCAAGATCTAGCTCTAACACCGAATCCCGCTCTAATGCTGCATCTTCTACACCTATTGCATAACATCAACTTGCATTTGCACACTGTTCTAATTTACAGGCCCTTTCACATACATCATGATACAGCCTTAGATAGCTTGCAAGAAAGAATCTTTAGCCGCACTTTAACATATTATTCAAATACTGTGCACGCATATATCTTATTTGATATTACTACTAATGAGAAACATTTTTGAGCACCTGCACCAGATGATTTTGTATGTGGGTATATATCATTTAATCCTATCGACCCTGAGGTGGGCTTTCCTATATGGTGTAGATTAGTGCTATTTGTCCAGTATTTCTGGCTCTCTGTTTTTCAAGCAAGTTAGGAGTGCACTTCCTGGCCCCCCTGTGATTGAGTGAGACCATGTCATTAGTTGTGAACATAAATGATAATGTGTGTCACTTTGAAGCCACAGCACTTAATTGTTGCTGTGAGACTGTCCAGAACTTGCCCTCTCAACAGTGACCAGCAATGTTCTATAATTAGATGGTGGCCGCTGTATTAGCCATGATCCTGAAGCAAGAAGACTTAGGGCAGTGTCCCTCATCTGATAGTGAATGTGCAATACAAGCAAGAAATAAACCTTCAGTGTTTTAACCCATTGGGATTTGCAGATTATGTGTTCCAGCAGAATCTTGGATCCAGAGAACAATGTGCTTGAGGTCATAAGGCCAGTAAATGATGGGAGCCAAAATTTGAAATGAAATCTCTGTTAATCTCTGGTACCACATGAAAAATTCCTCAAGGGCAGGGACTTTTGTGCTTCAGATTGCTGTCCTTGTTTGGGAAAATAACAGGATCTGGAAGGATGAGAAGTCCAGTGCCAAAGACAATGAGACCACCTTGAAAAGCCCTGAATCTCTCTTAATCTTCCCTTCTATTCCTAAATACCCCACGGAGATTCTTACATTGGTCAGAAAACAAGGCTCTCCTCTCACATTAAGATATTAAAGGCTAAGAGAGACCCATAGCATCTTGGATGACAAACCAGTCCCAACCCTTCAAGATTGAAGTCTTCACTCAGCTGCAAAACTGACCGTGTAGTTTCTGGTCACAATAAAATGACGGAATAGAAAGATCTCATTTCCTGAAGTGACTGAGCTCCCTGAGGCCCTCCCTGAGCTCCCTGAGCACTCACCACATTCAGTGCCGCTTCTCTTACCGACCAAACAAGTCAGTGCCCAGATGCAGACCTCAGAAATACAGTGCCCTGATTTCAATCCATAAAAGAAGAAGAGGAAGAAAAAAACAATCCATTTGCCATGATGCTAGAAAAATGTATACGCTTTCCAGTGGAACAGAGATCACTGGACCCAAGGAGAAGGAACTATAGCAATAGCTCACTTTTTTGACCTGAAAGTAAATAATAAGTAAACAATACGTACGGAATTAACAATATGAGCTTTTAGAGACCACCTATATACAGAGATGTGGCTGTGGTTTCAGAAGAGAAGATAAACAGTAGTAACATCTCATTTTGAAACACAAAGAAAATTTATGTAGCTAACAAAATGTACAGAAGGCAAAAAAAAAATTTTTTTTTAATGTACAGAAGGCCAGGAGGAGAGGTAGAGGAAGGGGGTAAGAGTATCAGGACCTTCATCTGATAAGGTATTGTTAGGAGATACTAACTAGACAAGAAAATGCTAATTGACCCTCGGAATCCATTCTTCCTTCTTTGTGTAATAGAAGTAATAGAACCCTCTGAAATTTTAGCTGAATATACATCTCTCAGCCTCCCTTGCTGAGATCATGATACTCACTTTTGGCCAATGGAATATAAGCCGAAAGATCGAGGCACCTCCTTTACAGACAAAGCCCCTTACTTCAGCCATCCTCTTCCTCTCGGAAATGGCAACGACTGTAGCAGCCTGCCTGGACCCTGAGATGGAAGCTCCTTGAGGGGAAAGACAGACTTAGCAGGTCATGAAGCAAAGCTCTTCACCAGTCTATCCACCATTGGGCGATTACTTGCCCTGGGCTCTTGCAGGAGAAAAATAAACTGCTGATTTATCTAAGTCACTCTCCCTGGAATCTGTCACAACTGCTTGGCAGGTAGCCTATCCAAAGCTGAGGAGCAAATATATTATTTATTGTTATTGTTATAAAAGTGAACAATAAGGAAAATGTAAAAGTCAAAACAACAGTAAACAGTGGTGGACAAACTAGAGAAGAAAGAACAGAGATAGATCCTTACTTCTCATGACTGGATATCATATAAAATAGATGAATCAAGAAGCAGGACTAGAACTATATTGACTAAAATTAGGGAACTACCAGAATGATTTAAAAACATTACTCCACAAGAGTGAGACTGCGATGGGGAGGGGTGGAGTTGGAGGCAGTTGCTTTTCATCTTAAGTTCCCATGTACCAAGATGCATGTACAGGTTTTTCATAAAAATAAAGCTTGTACGTGCAAAAAAGATGGAACAGACCATTTCACCTAAAGAAAAACTTGCTAATGTAGGCTGACTAAATCCTACGCCTGGAACTATAAACTACAGCATCTATATCTATCACTACCAGACTATTTTTAATGAGTTGAATACAAGCCCTAAAAATATGTGTCCCTAAATCATGTTTCAAATATTTTAAGTTAGAACTTTGCCACCATTCCAGGAAAAGAAAAGTGTTAGCACTGGAAACTTCAAATAAATATTTGCTCTTGTACCAGAAATTTTAGCATTCCTCCCCTCCAAGTGTACTTTCTATTGTAGAAAGTAAGAAAATTATGAAATAAAACTCTCATGATAGTATGTGTTGTGGCTTGAATCTGATAGGGCAGATAAAGGAGAAATTTTATGAAAATGGACTGCTATTACACTGAAAGATAAATCTTAATGACCTCCATCAGCTATCCTTTGATACCATGTTGACCTCGGGAGAGAAGTCATGAATGAGATCATAGAGTGAAAGAAATGAAATATTTTTGCAAAATGTTCTACAGCGGGTTTTTAAAAATTAATTTTAGGTGATTAAATTATGTTTTAAAAGAATTTGGGCGGGGGAGCGCCTAGCTGGCTCAGTCAGTTAAGTGTCGGACTCTTGATCTCAGCTCAGGTCTAGATCTCAAAGTCGATCTCACAGCGGTGAGTTCAAGCCCCACTTTGGGCTCCATGCTCAGTGTGGAGACCACTTTAAAAAAAAGGAAGAAGAAAAATGTGGGTATTCCACATGCATCTCAAACTATTCATTTGTTTGCCTCTTTACCAATTTATTTTTGGTAAACTCAATTTGTTTCTTTCTTTACTAATTTATTGTTCTTTCTGTATTCCTGAGCCTGTTAAAAACTACTCCCATGCACCCAGCCAGTAAACTTCAAATCTGGGAGTCATCCTCAATCATTGTCTATTTTGACCATTCATATCCCCAATTGACACTAAGCCGTTAGTGCCAATTTATTTCCAAGATTTTGCTCAAATACACCCTTTTCTTTTTACCTTTCATCTAAAATACAGTAATGGCCTCTTACTGGTCTTCCTGCCTCAATCTGACTCCCCTCACACCCACCCTCCCTACAGCTGCAAAAGTGCTCTGTACTAGTTCTGCCCATGTCAATACCCCTGGCTTCATGTCTTCCATACTCATTGGCACCTACAGGGGAAAATTCAACCAATCTACCGTGGCATTTGAGACCTATCAGGTTTGCTTCTCCTCCTACTTGTATAACTTCAGCCATCAACACTCCCTGGTACACTATATGCCACACGAACTCTCTCATTCTTTACCTTGTCTCTAGTACCTCACACATTGACTAACTCCTGGTAGGCATTCCATAAGTACATTTTGAATAAATAAATAAATGTTCTGATGATAGCCAGCTCTTTATCATTTCCCACACATCTTTTCCACACTCACCATACCACCCATATACTCACATATGGAATGAACTCTTCATTTTTAACCTCCAAGACCCAGTTTAGATATCATTTCCTCTTGGAAACTTTCCCTTATGGCTGTTCCCCCCACCTCAGCCCTCTCCTCATCTCTTCCATCAGAAAATGAACCAATTCTTCTCTATACTACTTCCTACTTCAATGCCTCTATTACTATATCTACTACTGCATTTTAGGGTTTCAGGTTTTTATGTATGCCTCTCCCCCAGACTCCTTGAGAGTAGTCTGTGGTATACACCCCTGTAAAATAAAGGCTCAAGAAATGTTTTCATTATCACTGAACTCTATCTCTGAAACTATAATACACTATATGTATTCGTTGAATTTAAATTAAAAAACACATTATCAGATGTTAAATGAAGATATTAGGCCAAGATCCATAAATAAATAAATATTTTCATTGAACTGAGCTCAAACGTCACTCCCTCTGTTTCTCTGTTTTCCTCCACTAGGGTCTTATGCTGTATCTAGGCAATGTGGTAAACAGGAAAGAGTCCAAACTGGGTTCAAATTCTGACTCCATCACTTAGCTCAACTCATAAATCTCGAGCAAATTAGTTACTCTTTCTGATCCTAAGTTTCCTTACCTACATAATGTATCATAACACTAATTTCATTAAGTTTTGGAAGGATTAAATGAGATAATGTTTTTGAAAGTAATTAGAAGATTGCTCAGTGAATTCTACTCCTCTTACTGAGGGGGAAAAGCAAGAAATATCGTGTAGAGATAGAGTTAGAAAGTGAAAGACAGCGTGTGTATGTATATGTGCGTGTGTGCATGTGTGCATGCATGTGCATATGTGGCAGGGTTTAATTAGCTTAGTTTTGGACAGGGTAAGAATGAGGCAATTGTCTAACAGACAATTCAGCTAAGATTAATTTGAGATTAATGTTTCTATTACAGCAATTATGTTTCAGTGACTGCCAAAAAAAATTATCTTTTTTTTAATTTTTATTTATTTATGATAGTCACACACACACACAGAGAGAGAGAGAGAGAGAGAGGCAGAGACACAGGCAGAGGGAGAAGCAGGCTCCATGCACCGGGAGCCCGACATGGGATTCGATCCCGGGTCTCCAGGATCGCGCCCTGGGCCAAAGGCAGGCGCCATACCGCTGCGCCACACAGGGATCCCCAAAAAAATTATCTTTGACAAAAAAATTCAGGTTTTGTAATCAACTGTTTCAATCATATAGAGTGATCTAACTTTATGCATGCATGAAGCAAACATATTAATAAAACAAGAATCTGACAAGGTAAACTTTTGGTTAGTTCTAATTTGAACATCTCAATAAAAGTTAGAAAATACTGTTGCAACTCAACTAAAACTACCAATAGTACTCACATTCAAAGATAAAACTGTTCTCAGATTTATGACTAATTTTGCATCACAACTCTGATAATTATCTACCACATTAGAGGTATTGAATTCCCAGTACTAATCTTGTTTAGTAATTAATTTGCCATTTGAATGCCAATAAATTCTATTGTTTCCAGGTTTTTCTTCCAAACAGAATGCTAGAAACTTTTTATATTTCATAATTACACTATTATTTTAATTTAGATTATTCTACAAGCATTCTGAAGCCTCCTAATTACACTTTATTGAATTCTTATTAAATGTTGTTTTGCAAAAAAAAAAAAAGGGCTAACATGTTATATAACACTCTATAATTCCTTCAGATAACAGGAGAGCTCAGGAAACATGCATGCATATATTCTGCATGTAGGGGAAAAAAGACCTCAAGGATGGACTCTAGCCAAATGATATATGAATCAAAATATCCTTAAGAATGGTAAAGTTGAGGTATAAAAGGTATGGTGGTAATCACTAAATGCAGTAGATGTTATATAATTAAATGAAAAAGATAAAAATAATCCTGGAAAGGGAGAACATATAAAAATAACAATTCCACAATAACCATGTGCATCTACAGCCCCATGTGGATCTTAGGTAACAAAGGCACAGCAGAAAAAAATAAAAGAATCCAAACTCCTCCTGCAGAGAAGCATCAAATGCTATTGTATCTTTTTTTTTTTTTCCAAATTTAATCATTAGTTTAGGTTCAATGATGTTTTTAAACACTTTTTCAAGGTCACAGAACGTAAAATGTTAACCTTTCAAATCCCTATGAACTATAAAAGTAAATAAAACAAAGAAATGATACGGCAAACGATTGAAAACTAAGGGGGAAAGATCACAAAGAGAGGATAAAACAGGACAAGGAATGTCATCAAGTTCGTCCATGATAACACAAAATATAAGTGATTTAAATGGACCTACTAAAAAAAGGACTCTCCTATAGAGAGAGTTACAAAACAAAGAAATGGCATAGAGGGAACCTCTAAAAAGCAGAGATAAAGAGAGACTGTACACATGTATACACGTACACACCACACAAACACACAAAGGTGGCAATACAAATAAATACCCTTTAAAAGAGAATATAAAGGAAACTGCGCATCCACACTGGGAACTGAAATAGGATAAACCCACTCTGAAATACTTCTGCTAGACCAAGTGCAGAGAAAATGTGTTGAGGAAAAGGCCAATCCCAACTCATCTCATGTGCACACACTGTTCCTGCAAGTTAGTGAAAGCGAATCCAGCAGATCCGGCCAGTTTCTAAATAGGCACCAAGGCCAGAACGCAGGTAGGTCACGGGTCTAAGGAGCTTAATAACTGGCATAGTATCTCGAGCCAACAGTTAACTCTGGCAAGCCCTTCCGGCACTGGAAGCCACACGAAGCAGGGGTTCTGAGGCAATGCTCATGCCTAGCATACCAAGGATCTGAGAAGCACTGCCATGCCTGACTTTTGAAAAAAACAAAGCAAATGTGGAAAACTAGGGAAACTGCCCTGGAAAGTCTGGATGCTACTTCAATCAGAGCAAAGAAATTCAACTCTAGGGCACCACGTCTTGCTCCAACCATCTCCAGTTCTGATGTTCCTTCCCCCTCTCTTCACTGTGGCCACTGGAGTCAGAAAAGTAAACTCTAGTAAACCTAAACTTTTCTCTTTTTCCCTTTGAGCACCCTGCAAGATTAAGAAAAACACACATCAAAGTCAGCCACAAGGCCTCTCACTTCCCAAACTGGGCGAGCCCACGATGCATTCATCCTTTATCTAACAGACGCTGGGGACAATGTGAGAAACAATGCGCCATGGTCCTTGCCTCTGTGAAGCTTAGATGTTGGTGAGAAAGATACTATTGGGAAGTGCAATAAGGACCACAGAGAAACAAAGGGGAATAAAGATCCTATATAACAGAAGCAAGTAGTCTAGTTTGGGCGGTGGGGGGCATAAGAAAGCCTTCCTGGAGGCAGTAACGTTTAAACTAAGCATAAAAGATCAGACTATGTTGCCCACATCAAGAATGAAGAAATAAAAAAACAAACAAATAAAAAAAGGATGAAGAAACAAGTATTCCCAACAAGGAAAGTGAAAAGCAGTGGCCCTAAGATAAGAATGAATGCAGCCTGCTGGTGGTGATGAAAGAGGAGCATGGCTGGAGGGGTAGAGGTGAGGAGGAAAGGAGGAGAGATGAGGAGGCTGACAAGGCAGCCAGGCAGAGCAAATCTGGGAAGGAAGCCATTATAAGAATATGGAACTTCAACCTATAAAGAAAGGGGAGTAACTGAAGGAGAGTAGCAAGATCAGATCCAACTGGAAGGTGGAAAGTGGATGGAGGTGAGATAAGACTAATGAGGAAGCCATCGCAAAATTGTAGGGAAAAGTTCGATACAGCACATGAGAATAGAAAAAAAAAATTACGAGAACTTCACAGTTCTGGCTCAAGCAACTGTGCAAATGGTAGTATCATTTACGTAAGTTAGGGAACAAGAGGGGAGGCTTAAGTTTGGGCAAAAAATAACAAAAATAACAACAACAACGAAAAAAAAAACCCTTCAGTTTTTGATATGTTGAAGGTTGCCTAAGACACTACCATCCAAGTGGAGATAATGTAGAGGCAAGTGATATACAGGACTGGGGCTTAGGAAACAGATCTGGTCTATGGGTAGATTTAGGGGGAGTTAATTTTATACAAATGGAACTGAAGCTGTGGAGTAAACTGGATTGCCTTGGAAAATACATACAATGAGAAAAGAAAATGTCAGAGCCCTGAGGAACTTCAACATTTTTTTCTTTTTTTTTTAATAACAAATTTATTTTTTTATTGGTGTTCAATTTGCCAACATACAGAATAACACCCAGTGCTCATCCCGTCAAGTGCCCTCCTCAGTGCCCGTCACCCATTCACCCCCACCCCCCGTCCTCCTCCCCTTCCACCACCCCTAGTTCATTTCCCAGAGTTAGGAGTCTTCAACATTTATGAGTGAGCTGGAGGAGAAAGAATTAGCAAAGAAGACCAAGAAGGACCACCCGCCAAAGAAGAGAGAGGTCAAGGAAAGTGTTGTTCCAGAATAACAATGAGGATGATGATTGGGACAATGATAAGGATGTTGCTAGCAAACATTTACTGTGAATGAACTCTGGGGAAGACACTGTGCTAAGGAAACTACCTATATCATCTCATTTAATGATTACAACAATGTATGTGGTAGGTATAATAGTAATGCCATCCTACAAGTGAGGAAACTGAGGCACAGATAATTTAATGAATTTGCCTACAATCACATATGTAACAATACCAGTGTTACAAACCAAAAGAGTATTTCTAGGACTGAATTGTCAATGTATCAAATGTCCTGAAGATAGGAACCAAATTGTGTCCGTTCAGCTGAATGATACGGACACCATTAATGGCTCCGATCAAAGCAGTTTCAGTGGAATAGCACGGATGGTTCTTCCCATTTTCTTAGACCCTATATCCACTCCATCAGCAATCCATCAGTTTTGCCATCAGCACTCGGGTCCTAACCGTTACCAACTGAACTACCTTGGAATGGTTTTACCTGCTTCCATTTGGTCCCTACAATCCATTCACCACATGGCAGCCAGACTGACAATTTTAAAATGCAAATCAGATCTTATCACTGCCTCCTTAAAACCCCCTAATGGCTTCCATCACACAAATACTATCGAAGTTCCTCATTATGGTCTAAAAGCCCCATCTGATCTCATCACTCTCTTTACTCTCAACTCTAACCATCCTCCCTCCTTCTCCTACCACAAATGGTCTTCTCACTCATGGTCTTCTCACTCCTTCTATGACAGGCCATGCTAGTTCCAAAGTGGGAATGAAAGTCCCTAGTCTCTCTAGCTCATACTGCGTCCCCAGAGATTAGATGAGTTAGTGCCTGACATGTAACATGGGCTTAGCACCTATTTTTGGTTGGAGAGCAGATAGAGACAGCAAGGACATAAACAACTTGTAAAACAACTTGGTCACAGAGGATGATGGCAAGTGGAGTAGGCTTTCTGTTTATTTTTAAAGATAAGAGAAATTTGAGCATGTTTAAATAAAGGATATTAGGAGATTATCCAAGACCTTGGAAAGACTTGAAGACATCATGAACTCACAATGTAAGGGAAAAAATAATTAGGAAATTAATTGATTTTAGGAAAAAATTAAAGTTATACAAGAAAGTTACAGTAAAGGGATTTTACTCTCTATACTGAAGTTTTTTGTTCCGCAATTTGAGGGGTTGGGGAAAATCAGTAGTTTCCAATCACTATCAGGAACTTCCCTTTGTTTGATTCTTTTCCTTCATGATCATCCTTGGTTACTTTACACCGAAAGGAGGCTCTGATTAGCAATTACATATGTCTGATTAGTGAAATAATTACACCTAACAAATGCAACTTAGTTGGGAAAACCAGGGCTTATCAGGCAGATTAAGTGATCCATTTAAGATCACAGAAACACTTTTTTTTTAATAGGACGCCATTGTCTAAAAATGAAGAAACTGATCCAAATTAGCACAGGAAATCAATGAAATCAATTCCAAACCATATACCAAAGTAAAAAAACAAAAATATTTTATAAGAATAATACAGAAGATATACTTTTTCCTTTTAATTTAGGGGGGGGAAGCAATAATAAATCCCAGAGAATTTTTAAAAACCTGCATGAAAAAAGTCAGGGTCTAACCATGAAGCAAATTAAACTGTAGCATGACTTTAAATAATTGGTGTTGTGCAGGAGAACCAACTTGATGATCACCCTAGGCTCATTCTTTTTTGAAAGTCACAAAAACACTTTAATACCTTAAAAAGTTAAATGGGAAAAACACATAATTAAAAGAAAAGGCTACATAGGAGTCATAATACTGTTATGATTAGGAGCATAAACTCTGCGGCCAGACTGCCAAGATTTAAGTCATAGTCATAGAAATTACTGAATGTCTTGCACCTCGGGCCCTAATCTCAATGTATGAGTTCTCCCAATAATATGCTACCTCCTTGATTAAGTTGTCATGAGCAAAAAAAAAAAAAAAAAAGTTGTCATGAGCATTAAATAAGTTAATATAGGTAAAGAGTAAATACTTAGACTAGCGGGTGGCACAAATGGTAAATAGACTAGTAACATCTGTTGTATTTGCTATTATTATTATTATTATCATCATCACCATTACTATTATTACTCACTGTATTGGTGGTGAAGCTTAGAAGCAATGGGAAAAAATAGATTCGACTCCACAGAAAAACATAAGAACTCTAACATATAAATGTGAAAGAAGCAGAAATTTTTTTAAAAAAGCAGAAATAAATAAAATGTAGAAAAACACAGACAATAAAACAAATGTTAATCTTTTAAAAATGAGTTGCATACACCAACATGGGTAACACAGATATAATGTAATGGGGGGGAGCAAGTCCTAGGAGTTGAAGAGCAGATGACAATATTAGTAGAGGGTTCCAAAACATGCAAAAGTAAATAATAAAATATGTAGAGATAGATACATCTACGGTAAAACTATAAAAAAGAAAAGATAGAGTGGAAAGAAAAAGCAAGAATGTATATTAGTTATCATTTGTGTTAAGTGATTGTCACCATGACCGGAGATACTCTGAGGAGGGAGAAGGTATGAATGGAGGTCATGCAGGCAACGTTAACACTACTTCTGAAGCTGGGTAGGGGTATCTAGATTTTTTTAAATCATTCTTTATATCCTATGTATAGATGTTATATATTCTTTTTTGGGCATTGTGAAATATTTATAATAAAAAAGGACAAAAACTTAACAATGCATTTTAAAGGCAAGAGATTTTTCTTCTACCTGTCTAATCAGTAAAGTTTATTTTTCTTTAAAGCTCAATGGAGAAGATTTTCTTCTTTAACGGTAAGAGCAAATTAACTAGTTTTAAGAATTAAATATATTTCTAGGATGGTCAAAAGTAAATTCTACTAGCAGTGTACCCGGATTAAAAGAGGACTATTCCCTGGGCAGCCCCAGTGGCTCAGCAGCTTAGCACCACCTTCAGTCCAGAGTGTGACCCTGGAGACCTGGGATCGAGTCCCATGTCAGGCTCCCTGCATGGGGCCTGCTTCTCCTTCTGCCTCTCTCTCAGTCTGTGTGTCTCTCATGAATAAATAAATAAAATCCTTTATAAAAAAAAAAAAAAAGAGGACTATTCCCATCTGAGATACATCATCAAGCCTAAATATGCAATTCTTAGCTGTTTATTTAGGTCAACCAACATAGTTTCTCCTGCTTAATGCCATCACTTCAAATGGGATAGTTAATACGATGCTTCTAATACACTGTAATCTATCCTCTAAATAAGTACTGAATCTTTAAAAGGGTTATATAACTTGGCTTATGGATCAAATTACTGAGCACATTAAGCTACAAAGCTCAAACATAAGATCTTAGTCACAGAATAACATTTATACGTAGTTTCCCAAAGAAACAACTTGAACCAAATATAACAAGAGAAGACAACTTTGTATAATTTATTAATCATATCATTTCCATTAAAAACTGTGAAAGCTACTTGGAGACTTTTAGACAGCCCACAGACCATAGAATCTGCAAGCAAAAACATCAGGTATTACTCAGTCCAATTGGTTCAGTTTGCTGATGTGAAAACTGAGGCACAGAGAGTGTAAATGCTTCGGGCAAGAACAGGACCAGGAAAACCCAGTCCTCGAATTTGCTCTCCAATGTTCTTTTCATCGCACTCCATCCTTTGCATCATGAAAGGATGCAAATGTACTCATGAGCCTGCAATTCTCCCACTGGCTCTGCAAACTGGTACACATCCCCTGCCTTGGACCAGGCTCTTCCTGGCTCCCTACAGTGACCTCACTAGATGGAATATTCACACACCAAGATATCGGGAAGGACTTCAGTATAAGCACCTTTTCATTCTCAGTTACAGTGAGACAAGGGCTCCCAGACTACCTGCGGTCCCTCAACTGCTGTCCTACCTAATGGACTGTGTACAGGGAGGTATGACCCTACCTTTTTTTCCTTAGACACCACTACTGTAAGATAAATATCCACCAGTAATGGTCACCTTAGATTTCTCCTAACCCCAACCATGCCCAGATTCAACCAAACATAAATAAGAGAAATGAAAGCACAAACATAAAATTCAGGACTCTGATTTATACCAAAGCTGTCCTGATATCTTTTAAAGACTCTTTAACATGTAGTACAGGCTTATTTTTGGTGCTGTCTTAAATTTCACATATGTACTGAGGGATTGGTTGGTTTGGTTTGGTTTGCAGGGTTGGGCTTTTTCTTTTTTCTTTTTTTTTTCCTTTAAATAAAATAAACTGACCCAAGAAACCACAAAGATTCACTGTGTAATTTACTGTAATAGAAGATGGTTATGCCATGACAGAGACCGCCATAGGTATGTACTTATATACAAATTACCTACTACGTTTCATCCTAAAAAACAGGAGAATGGCCCTAAGAATGATGCTTATATACCTGAAAATATAATTTTAAAAAAGCATTCATATACTAGTCCCTGAGACTGCTTAACAGCCCAGTCTTAGCATAAAGTACATTGCCTGGCATGAAACAGGCAACTGCTCTTCCAAGAGGATATTGAGAAGGAACTTTCTTGTCATTCTAAAATTTCAACCATAGCTCAGATTTTCAAACAAAACTCTCCTCCACATTCTAAAGTGAGATGACAACGAGCCACTGAAAACTGACACCAGAACCTCCCTGAGAGTATCCACAAAGCAAGAAATCAAGCTATCTATAGGCTCCATAAGCCATAATTTCCACATATACGTACTTTCTGAACGTCAGAATGCTTTTATATTAAAAAAAAAAAAACTCATTTAAGATTTTTATAATGGCGGGATCCCTGGGTGGCGCAGCAGTTTAGCGCCTGCCTTCGGCCCAGGGCGCGATCCTGGAGACCCGGGATCGAATCCCACATCGGGCTCCCGGTGCATGGAGCCTGCTTCTCCCTCTGCTTATGTCTCTGCCTCTCTCTCTCTCTCTCTCTCTCTCTCTCTGTGTGTGTGTGTGTGACTATCATAGATAAATAAAAATTTTTTAAAAAGATTTTTATAATGGCTTTTTGCTATTATGTATTTTCTCAGCCAACAGCTACTAAAAGCACAACTACTAGCATCTGGGAGGGTTCTTTTTTTTTAATCAAGGTAGAAATTATTCTTAATACTCCATACTAAACATAAACATGCCATTTCAGACACATGTTATGAAGAGTATACTATTCTTAGAAACAGAATCAGGATATCCTGTTGGCCAGGAAGCAGGCCCTGAGAGCACATTTCTTACACCAGCACTATTTCTCTATTTCACCTGCATTCATCTCCATATTTTACCAACCTCTGCAGTTTATGCAAATAAAGCCTTCTCAATGAAGTAAATTCCCTCTGCTTTCCTTCAGAAAAGACAGGTACCAGGAAATTGGCAGTTTCCTGTAACCAGCACTCTGCTGGGTAACCCAGTCATACAGATGCCAGGTAACAATGCTGCTCCAGGCTACCATGGCCCAGAGTCACAGATCAGAGTATGCCAGGTGGCCAACTCAAGTGTTCAAGAAACTTGCAGGCAATGCTTGAAGAGATAAGAAAAACAAGGCATTCTATAAGGAAGAGGTAGTGATGAGATTTATTATAAATTTTTTAAATCATAGATTAGGAAATTGTCAATAATTATTTTAGGGATAAGAACTTGACCATGGCAGGGGCGCCTGGGTGGCTCAGTGGGTTAAGCGTCCGCTTCCCGCTCAGGTCATGATCCCGAGGTCCTGGGATCAAGCCCCACACCTGGTTCCCGACTCAGCAGGGGGTCTGCTTCTCCCTCTGCCTCACCCCCCTCTCAAATAAATAAATAAAATACTTTAAAAAAGAAAGAAAGAAAAAGAACAAACTTGACCATGGCAATAAAAAAGTACACACAGAGGACCAAAAAAAAAAAAAAAAAAAAGCCATCTGGTGGGAATGGCTTCATGTTCTTGGAGAAGATGAAGGGAGGAGTGAGGACAAAACAGAGTAAAATGTGTGTTCAAAGCTAAATGAACCCCTTGTAGGAAGCTCAGAGTACAGAGAAAAGCAAGGCCTGGTGATGACGAAGACAATGAAGGCGTTAGTCCTTTATCTTAAGAGATATACGCCACCGAAGAGGTTAAGACAGGAAGTACCAGCAACAATTTTGCAGTTTGGGAAGGTCTTTCCAAAGGATCCTTTGCTCAAGGCTTCCCACGTGCTATTTGCGGAGTGAGTACATGCGGTGTCCCCTAAACAAGGAAAGCTCGGGGACAGAAAGCCATACACTGACTGGCCATCGTTCAAAGCCACATGGAGCTGCATCTTCTGGATGATCACACTTTTCCTGTGTCCTTCCTCTTCCTCCAGTCAACAAGTGTTTTGTTTTCTTCTCCCCTTTAGTTTTAGGCTTCCTTACTCATCCGCGTTTTACTCCAGCCCCCCATCCCTCCAAGTCACAGCCTCACATTTCTGGCTACACATCTCCACATGAAGGTTCGACCAGCACCTCAAATGCAAGAGATCTCTAAAACAAAACTCATTTTTTTACCTCCACCCACAAACCTGCTGAGTTCACATTCTCGCAAACGCCCAGGCTTAACATCTTCCCATCATCTTTTAGTCATCCCTCTCTTTCTCTATCTTCAATTACTTGTTTGTTTCTATGCTGTCTTCCTCAGCAACACTCCTCCAATCCCAGTGCCACCACCCTCGTTCAGGTCCTCATTCTCTAAGAAATCTCTTTTAACCTTTCTTTATTAATCCAATGGTTTCTTTCCCAATTTGACTCATCCTCTGAATTATTAGATAATATATCTTATAATCCAATCCTGATTTTGAGGACTCAAAAAAAATTCAATCTCATAATTTACTAACCCAGTCCAAATTTCCTAGCCTGGTACTGAAAGCCCTCCATGTTCTAAGCCAAACTTAATTTTCCATCTTTATACTTTACCTTCCCACGATTCCCCTTCATATATGCGCCAATGTTTTCCTATACCTGCCCCCTCTATCTGATCTGGTAAATATTGGAGGCTCAACACAAGTCGATTTCCTTCCATATCAGTTTGCTATACTTTCCTTCCCTATCCATCTCAGTTGGTAGGAAAAGATCCCATCATCTACATATTTGATCATCACAATAGAACTAGAATTTTCATGGTAAAGCCTGTAATATCTAGAAAACAGACAAGGACTAAGAAAGAAGAGCAATATGACTGAGCTTCAATGTCTGAAGGAGAAGGCAGTGACAAGCAGGATACCATACAAGCTTCAGAACATCTGAAAAAGCTGGAATCATCATGCCTGGGATGATGGATGCTAACAGCTTATGTGAATTCTTCTAGATGATTCACTGGTCTAATAGAACCTATAGTCCAGTGAGGATTAATACATGCAAGATGGTAAAATCATGCTCCAATCACGGTACAGAATGTCTTGGAAACAAAAGAAATGACAAATTCTAAGAGGTGGAGAAAGCTTCGCAAACGACCATGAGGTGGAGACCCGAAGGCCAAGTTAGGAGAAAAAAACAATCCAGGCGGCCGAAGTGGTCTAAGGGAAAGGGAGAGATGGGAAATACTAAACCTGGGTGAGAAACAGAAAAATAACTAAGGAACTCCCTCAACTACTACTATTTTGAATGTCTGCAGTTATCACTTAAATAGTTGTAATGAATTCACCCTTAAGCTATTTGAGCCCAGCATTTTAATTCAGTGAATTCCTGAAAATATGCAGACAATTATCTACAGGATGGATCAACTGTTATTAAACAGGATCTTTCACAAGTCAGGTGGATGCCAAGCTGTGCCGTAATTCCTAAATGTGGTGCTACCTTCCGTTCACTCCCCCAAGGCTCCTCCTCTTCAGCATTCCTGCCTCTGTCTGAATGAACTGCTCTAACATCCTAGGATCCCACTGAAGGTGGCATACTCGTTTCTACACATACTGCAATCAAAAGAAAATTATACCTTTTAAGAACTAATAACCCCATCGTACAAAATGTAAAAATGCAAAATCAAACCACACAAATGTCAGCAACACGTACTACAAAGAACTCCAGAATTAGAAGAAATCTTAGGGAAAATCTCTATCAACAATGTGACCCAACCTATGTCTAACAGGTTCTATCTCTCAGGAATTTAGATTCCAGCCTCGATGATTTAGTCTTTCCCTGTGAACCGAGGGACACATAAATATTCAAGAGCTGCTGAGCAGTCAAATTCAACCAGGAACACAGGAAAGCAGGAAAAAAATGGTCAGCAAAGAATGGACAATGAAGCAAAGAAAGGCCAAGAGGAGAGAGGGAAAGTTCCAGGTTTTCCAGTCCCTAGTCCCTAATAAGGTCTGTCTGCACTTAGCTTCCATCGAATACCTCTCTTTCGTTTTCCTAAAACTAGTTCAAGTTCATTTCTGTTACTTACAACAGAAGCTTAAAAGAGGCAATAACCAAATCCTCCATAAAGTCAATTGGTTGATTTATTGCTGGCCTACCTTTCCTACAATTTTATTCTTTCCTTGCTTTTCTTTAAAAGCCATAAAGACAACTTTGGTCTGCTATGGAGAAAACATGTAAACAAGGATCCAGGATCATGCTGAGAATTTTAACAGAAAAAACAACTGTGCCCACAAAGGAGAAAATATCGGAATTTTCAAAGTAAAGTCTTGAAATATCTATCTGTATAGCAATCACAGATGCTAACAACTGGCAAATTAAACAGAGATCCGATTACCCTCCTATTCAAACTCAATTTAATTCTGAATAGACCAGATGGGTAGGTCCAAGTATGATCAATAGGGCATTTTGTAGGAATTTAGGGCGTTTCATCTGGAATGCCCCCAAATAACTAGCCACAGCCTCCCAACTACAGAAAGGTTTGGGTGCTCTACTGTGGTATCCCTAACCAAGACACAAATTCCAGAACTGAATACCAAACCATTTTAGGGCCTGGGCTTAACTGTCCCCAAACAACAGTTGGACATTTACCCTATGACATAACCAGCACTTTCTGCTGTTAGATCAGGGTAAGAGAAAGTAGCAGAAGCTTAGTATCACAGAACTCTGTCAACGTGTGTGCATCTGTGCGCATGTGCCAAGTATCAAGATGTTCCACAAGCTGGATCCACACCAATCAGATCTGACCACAAGAAGACCAGTTGAACACGTATAGCAAGTCAGAGCTGACAATCTGAAGTTTGAATCAATGTAGTGTGGGTAGCTCTGCAGGATCATATAAACAAAAACAATATTACAGTATCTGGAGTTAGAAGGAACATGGAGATTATGTTCAACTTCATCAGTTTACAGAAAAGGAAGTTAAACATCTGAGCCAAATTCATCAACCAATCCCCAACTATGGTAAGGAACACAGGTGAGATAAAAATCAAAAAACTGTGACCAGATAATAGAGCCAAAATGTATTATTGCCTGAAGTTCCTCTTTAATGGCTGAAATTTTAAAAGGATAAATGTATTAGAAAATGTAGGGGAAAAAATCTATGAAGCTACTGCTGGGATCTTTTTTGGATATTCTTGTTACTTGAGTTTAGCAAAATAGTTAAGATTTCTGACCTAATGGGTTAACATTTTAGTTAAAATTTTAGAACAAGCACCTTTAAAACCTAAGTTTGATTCAAAACCTAAATGATGCTGTATGTTTGCAACTTTGGCAGACAGGCGGTTAGGCACTCTGACAAAATTCTATACGGCAGAGAGCTACTGACTTTAATATAAAAAAATTCCAGACGTTCACATAGGGCCCTAATAAAAGTCATCAGAAATTAGACTTATAGGTCAGCTGGGACCAAAATTAAAAAAGTGAATGTTTAAATGATCCAAATATACACTTGGTGTTCAAAATTGCTGGCAAGGGGCCACAGCACAGTGGATTTTGGTCTTCGAGGGCTGCTTTACCACAAGAATTAGGTAAGTCAACACATCACTGAAGAAATTAAAAAAAGAAAGAAACAAACATATATTCCCCGGCAGTACAATCCACTCTTTATCGTGCAGCACAGTATTTTCTAGAAGACTACTAATAAAATGTGCAGTTAGAACCTGTTGTATTTCCCAAGAAGTACTATTAAAGATACTCCTAAAACATGAATCCATAAAAAGGTCTTTCTGAAAAACAGTCCCAATCAGAAGCAAACATGAAATGGATATCATTACTTAATATTTATAAACTGCACATTTAAAAAGGCTAAACATTTTTTAAATTTCCCATTAATCTAAATTGGCAATGTTAGAAGTTACACGAATCCTAAAGACATTTTTACAGACAAACTATATTTTAAAGTCTGTTTTGAAAGAAAACAAAAAAGTCTATTTTGCCAGCAAGGCTGCAAATGGAAATAAGAGAAAGAGAAGAGAGTTCTGAATATAATCCATGCTTAATAGAGTCAGTTTGCGGCTAATTTCTCAGTCCTAATTGCTAGCCATATCCGTGTTGACAGTTCAGCCTACTAGGGGCAAAAACAAAAGCGAACTGAAGTTTCCTTATCTCAACTGAGGAATGATCATTTTTGACCTTCCATTCCTGAAAACATTAAGCACCGAGAAGCTCTGATGGTCAGTAAGTTAGAGCCTCATCACGAATATCAAAGTCCGTGCAATTTCACATCGGCCTTAAACTCTACCTCCTTCATTTCAAATCATTGCTTTTTGTAATTGCCTGATGGGGGGGAATAAAAAAAACTTTTCCCTGATATTTTCCACATGATCTCAAGAAAAGGATCCTTAAAAATCATCCTGTGAAGACTTCCGAATTACCAGTCCTAAGCCAGGGCAGGCAGCGATGGCACCTTTCCTTCACATAGTTTTGACTTTAAATGGTCCAGTGTTAAACTTAAAAAAAAAAAAAACAGACTCAGATGCTTTTTTTCCGCTTCAAAGCAAAACAAAACTGGTACCTGACGAACTCGGGGTCCTGCTCGGGTTTGGCCTATTAAATACCAGCGGGGCCCGCGAGGGCGGCAGCCGGGCCCCCACCACGCGGGCCAGTCGCCGGAGACCCGCGTCCCCGCGCCCCTGCGCTCCGGAGACCCCGCCCTTGCCCCCCGCGCCCCTGCCCCTGCTCCCCTGCGCCCCGGAGACCCCGCCTCTGCCCCCCGCGCCCCTGCCCCTGCTCCCCTGCGCCCCGGAGACCCCGCCTCTGCCCCCCGCGCCCCTGCCCCTGCTCCCCTGCGCCCCGGAGACCCCGCCTCTGCCCCCCGCGCCCCTGCCCCTGCTCCCCTGCGCCCCGGAGACCCCGCCTCTGACCCCCGCGCCCCTGCCCCTGCTCCCCTGCGCCCCGGAGACCCCGCCTCTGCCCCCCGCGCCCCTGCCCCTGCTCCCCTGCGCCCCGGAGACCCCGCCTCTGCCCCCCGAGCCCCTGCCCCTGCTCCCCTGCGCCCCGGAGACCCGGCTCTTGCCCCCCCCAAGTCCCCGCCCCTGCCCCCTGCGCCCCGGAGACCCCGCCTCTGCCCCCCGCGCCCCTGCCCCTGCTCCCCTGCGCCCCGGAGACCCCGCCTCTGCCCCCCGAGCCCCTGCCCCTGCTCCCCTGCGCCCCGGAGACCCGGCTCTTGCCCCCCCCAAGTCCCCGCCCCTGCCCCCTGCGCCCCAGAGACCCCGCCTCTGCCCCCGCCGCCCCCGCCCTCGCCCCCCGCGCCCCGGAGACCCCCACCCTGCGGGACGCGCGGGCCTGGCGGGCGCTTTCCCACGCGGAGCGGCCGGTTCCCGGATCGGGCACTTCAGCGGGGCCCCGGCGCTGCTCCCCCTCCCGGCGCTGCTCCCCCCCCAGGCCGCTGCCGCCCCCCCCCCCCCGCGCTGCTCGCCGCCCGGGGCGTCCCGCGGGCTCAGGTTCGCTCCGGGGACGGGATAAGGTGTCAGCGGGCGCCCCCCCCTCGGGGGACGGGGACGGAGCCGGCCTGACCCCCCCCCCGGCGCTCCCCGCCGCGCCCCTGCCCGGCCCGCAGGAGGCCGGGGCCCGGGTCGCGGTCGCACGTCGCCGGGACTTACCTGCCTGCGCGCCTCCCCGCGCCGCGGCCGCGAGCAGCCAGAGGCAGAGGAGCGGCGAGAGGGGGCGCCGGGGGCTGCGCCGCGCGCTCATGGGAGGGCAGCGACCCGCCGTCCGCCGCCGCCGCCTCCCTCCCTCCCTCCCTCCCTCCGCGGCTCGGGGCGACGGACGGGGCGGCGGGAGGCATGACGGGAAATTCCTGGGCACGGGCGGCCGCGTCCAAATATGAGCAAGAGCCTGGGAGCCCGCGAGGGAGCCCGCCGAGCGCCCGCCGCCCCCCTGCACCGCCGGCGCGGGACCGCGCAGGGGTCGGACAGACGGCGGGCGGGGACCCCACGCCCGGGGGCTTGGGTACGGACAGGATGAAGAGACCCGGCAAATGCTTGCGCGGGGGGTGCAGGGTGCAGGGGGGCTGCGGCGGGCCCGCCGGGTCTGCACCCTCGGGTGGGCCATCAGCACCCACCTGCCGCCCAGCGCCGTCAGACACAAGATGCTTGCGCGGGGGTGCAGGGTGCAGGGGGGCTGCGGCGGGCCCGCCGGGTCTGCACCACGAGCCACGGTGAGCCGCGAGCAGCCCGCCCGCCGCCGTCCCACACAGAACCGCCCCCTGCGTCCCGGGCGCGCCGCGTCTGGTTGGGGCGGAGGCCGCCCAACTTTTCGGGACACTTAAATGCTGCTGTTGAGACCCGTGGTCCTTCCCACCACCGACCTCCTTTCATCCCCTTCAGGTTTGCGTTTGCTGTAGCTTGTCTAAAAGGCCGTGTTGAAACGTATTCAAAAGGTGCTACTTGGGAGGCCAAGATGTCAGGCCCAGAGGTTCGATGACAGACCCAAGCCGCTAGTCCCCAATGAAACCTTCGCTTTCCAAGACAACGTAGTTTTGCCCTAATTACTATAATTTATTATTCTTATTTTTTTAATTCACACTAACGGGACAAGGCCCTGGAGATGCAAGATGTTAGTTATATAATTACTTAGGAACGTTTTAAGATGCTACAGAAATGATTTATGGATGCAAGATTCTTAAGGGGTAAATGCCAAACAGATTGAGAGTGTGGATGGATTATTCTAATATGAACTAAAGTATGGTAATGTGTACATCACACTATTTGTTTGAAAATGCTGTATTTACAAATCAGAAACTTTAAGACAAGTTTAATTCTAGCCAGTTATTAAGGTGTATATGCCAAAAAAACAAAAAAAAAAACAGTCCATTTGCAAGTGGCTCCCCTTAAATCATCTGGTACTGAGAAATACCACATCCCATAAATTACTCCTGGCAAATGGGCAGATTTCACCCTTAATATACTAGCAGTTGATAATGGGGCCAAGGGCAGATGACCTAAGTAAACTAAGGGCAAGTAAACTGTAAAACAATAAATAAGGGATTCAAAAGACACATTACTATTGAACCTTATATTATTCAATATAGGTATCTAGAAGTTGGGCAGTGGGAAGATACTCAGGAAAAAAACTGAATATTCCCTCCCTTTCCTCCTTTGTGTATATTTAACTATATATTATGTAAGCATCTGTTTTTCTTTTTTTTAATATTAATTTTTATTTGACAGAGCACACGAGCCAGGGGGAGGGGCAGAGGGAGAGAGAGAATCTCAAGCTGACTCTCTCCTGAGCCTGGAGCCCAACACAGGGTTCTATCCCACAACCCTGAGATCATGACCTAAGCCCAAACCAAGAGTTGGATATTCAGCTGACTGAGCCACCCAGGTTACCCCAGCATGTTTTTTTAATTCCCTTACAATATCTAACATAGTTCTTTGCCCATATTCTAATTAGTTGTTTAAAAACAAAAGGATACGAGCACAGTAATTTGTGGACTGACATATAGGAGCTCTGAGCTAAGTGTAGAGAAGAGCTTGTTTCAAAGGACTGTAATTATATTCAAAATAGTCTAGGTGATCTTATATACAAAAACATAAAATTATAAATAATGCATTATCATACAACCGAATTCATATTAAAACAAGTGGAGAGTTAAGTACTTGTGTCGATTCTGCTGACTTGAGAGCAAAAGTAGCAGCTGTGTTGTTTTTTTTTGTTTTTTTTTTAAGATTCTATCTATTTATTGGGATGGGGGGAGAGAAGAGGAGGGACAAGCAGACTCCACACTGAGTGCAGAGCCTGAGGGTATCCCCCATCCCATGATCCCGAGGTCACGACCACTCCCGAAACCAAGAGTGGGCCCCTCAACTCACCAGCTGCCCAGGCACCCCATCCACCAGCTGTTTTAAAGGCTTCAATAAGTATGTTAAAGAAAGGAGATGCATGGAGCCTGTTTCTCCCTCTGCCTGTGTCTCTGCCTCTCTCTCTCCCTCTCTTTCTTTCTCTCTCTTATCTCTCATGAATAATTAGAGTCTTTAAAAAAAAAAGGGGGGGGGAGAAAAGAGCTAACATTACTTGAGTGCATAACAAGTGCCAGACACTGTGCTAGATGTTCGACACATGGTACTTCATTTAATCGCTACAAATATCTCTGAGCTTATTTTCCTTTATCCTTATTTTACAGCTAAGGAGACTGAGGCACAATAAATTATGCTACCAGGAAGGGGTGAAGGAGTATTGGAATTCAAACCTCATTCCAAAATCATACGTACTCTTTTTACTGTACTAATCTGTCCCATTTCCCTACATTTAAAAAAAAAAAAAGGAATTCAAAAACCGTATTCACTGGGCTCTTGTGGTTTTAAGTAACCGGTGTGCACTCAAGTTACCTCAAGTAATAGGGGTAACGAATACATGTGAAAATAAGACCAGAGACTTAACCGGCTTGTCAGGTCATCCTTTGTGGGCCTGGGAGGTGGGGGCTTGTACCTTTGATAGGTACCAGGAACAGGAAAGTACTACCCTCTGACCACATTCCTATGAGCTTTGTAATTTAACCACTGATATTTAAATCATATATTTCACAATGTTTTCTCTAACGTCTTCTTTTATTATAATCTTAATACCAATCACGTTAACATATTACCTTAAATACTGTTTGTTTTTAAGACAAAGGACCCAGAAGAGGTAACTGCTTCCCTTGCTCCCCATATACCATCCCTTCCCCTACCCTGTGGTGTGCTAGTACATTTTTAACAACCAGATCTGGAGGAGGGAGACCTCAATTGTAACAAAAACCAATTGATGCAGTGTCAATACTCCCACCAACCTGATGTGCACGTGGGAAGAGATGCACACAACCAGCCCTCGGGCTTGTGAGAGCCAGCACCAGGACACCACTGCCCCAGTCCTCATAAAATGTCTTCAGAGCACAGCCATAATTTAAGTTGCACAACCATAGCTCTTTCCACTTGCTGCCAGCTCTCTATCTACAGTTCATAATCAAGTGCCCTGGAGGAGAGAATCTGATTCTATCACCACTGTCCTTTTTGGGGAGAGTTCTTACTTGAGGCTGATCTCAGAAGCCACTGGGTGGCCCACCAATTGGCCACCTCTGAGCCAGGTGTCTTCTCCTACTCCAACTGTGACTAGGATGGAAGGACACGACATAGCACCGATGCTGAGGAAACAGGCTGTGTTGCTCCCTTCTTAAGGGGTTGTGGTTGGGGCAGCCTCTTTTAAAATGAGTCTGTAAGCAGGACAGGCTTTGAGGTGTAATCCCCAACGTGCTGTGCTCAGCTCTTCAAGAAGATCCTCTCAGCCACTACATAAAGCTTTGGGGCAGCCTCTACTCCAAGGAACACATTGGGCGGATGCCAACAACTCCACACTGGAGAATGGACAGATTAGGACTAGACAGTATTCAAACGCCCCCAGTCAGGGTGAGAAACCCTAAGTTAGTACTTAGATTCATTGAACATTTATCAAGCGTCATCGTTTTAAACCAATTATGATTGGCTTGAAGAGTAAGGGAATTATCTCGAAGGAGGATGTAACAGACTCTCTGGGAGAAAGGTTTTCAACCTACACCCAATCCAAACTCCCCAGATTCTGCTCCCCTGTGAAATAGAATGGTGTCACTCACCCCTGCTGAGAACACCTTTATACTAGTGGAAGCATGCCCCTCGCCTCAGTGTGCTAGACTGGAAACAGGGTTGAGGAGAACTATTCTCAACAAAATGAGGGACACAGAGTCAGTGCTGACTAAGGGAGACACCTGAAATTTTCTCTCAGATTCTGAAAAAGGATTTCCACTTCCATGACAACCCTTCCAACCCCCAGTCACCAGACGTACTAAAAAGACAAGGACTCTATAACCAGGCCAGGAAGTGGGACTTCTAAACAAATTAAAATGAGCATTTTCCATCTTTCCATGGTAAAATAGTGTTGCTAAAATGAACATTTCTCATCTTTCCATGGTAAAATAATGTCGCTACCTCTCAAATGGCATTCCTTTATCTCACAGTTGAAACCATCCCTTTTATTGATGATTCTGGAGAGATTTGATGTATTGCCATCATTGATGAACTGCCTGACTCTACCAGCTTTGGCTATGTGGATATGCTACAACAGCAATAAGTAAGTAACAACAGATTTTCAGTGTTGTAGAGAATTAAATAATCCTCTCTAGGCCAGCAAAGCTGCTTGGCAAGATTGTGTCACATAAAGCAATACGTGCAACATCAGCCACACAGACATACAGAATGAAAGAGGATGGGGAGGAGCAAAAATGAACGTTTTAAGAGTGCCTGGGTGCTCAGTCAGCTGAGTGTCAGATTTTGGTTTTGACTCAGGTCATGACCTCATGGGTCATGAGATCAAGCCATTTAAATCAGATATAGTTCCACTCAGTGGTCAAGGACCTGGGCTTTGGCATCAGACAGACCTCAATTCAAGCATGGCCTCCACATTAAAGCTCATGGGACAACAGGCAAGTTACTCAACTACTTTAAGCTTTGTTATTATTCTTTGTAGAATGAAAAAAATAAAGATGCTACTCATGATGCTTAGCGCTTAGTCCCATGCTAATGGTAAATCCTTAATAAATATCAATTTGATATTAATACTAAGTTTTATCATCACTGACCAACTTTCAATCACCAGAGTCACTCTTTGCCTTTAAGCTTTATCTGATATGGTTTCCTGTCTGAAATGACTCATTGTTTCTCTTCACAGCTCAGAGTCCTACATTTGTATTTGTAATCACCCCTTAAGGAAGTCTGTTTAGAGTAATTTTTTTAAAAAGATTTTTATTCATTCGTGAGACACACACACACACACACACACACACACAGAGGCAGAGACACAGGCAGAGGGAGAAGCAGGCTCCTTGCAGGGAGCCCGACGTGGGACTCGATCCCGACACTCTAGGATCACGCCCTGGGCAAAAGGCAGGCACCAAACCGCTGAGCCACCCAGGGATCCCCGAGTTAGTGATTCTTTCAATGTATGTTTTCTTCGAATACTTTTTATATTTATACCCAGGTTTACTAATAGTAAGTGTCTTCAACTATGGTTTTAAGTCTTTACTTCCTCAAAGTAATCATATTAGAAGGCTACAACACACTTATGAATCATTATTCAAACTACTTTGTGAAAACCACTTTTAGATTTGCTATCAAAATATGAGATTTTTAAAACATCTTCAACACAGGGAAAATCATGCTTGCATTCATTCATTCTACAAATATTTACTTAATGCTTACTATGAGCTGGATAGACAATAAGGTAAACTGGTATGGGATCTAGTATGTTAAAGTGGTAACTGTTATCAAGAGAAATAAGGCAGGGAAGGTTGCCAAAAGTGTTGGGAACGTAATATTAAAGACACACAAGAAAGAAGGAAGCCAAGCTGTCGTCTGAGAGAAGAGGAACAGCAGGCAAAAAGGAAATGCCCCAAAGCAGAAGCAGACCTGCCCTGTAGGAGGACCATCCAGGAGACTGGCATGGGGAGAAGAGGGTAAAAAGGGGCTGTGGAGGGAGCATCAAAGGTTGTGGCCCCAGAGGCAATCATGTAGGGTCTTATGGGTCATTAATAAGAACTTTGGCTTCTTTTGTAGTAGTGAGATGGGAAACTATGATAGGCTTTACACAGAAGAGCTACACTATCTGATTTCCATTTTCATAGAGAACTTTCTTTGGCTGTTCTGTTAAGGAGTGCAGAAAAAGAAAGGGAGACCAGTTGGGAGGCTCTTGAAGCAATCCAGGTGAGAGATAATGATTTGGAGTAGGGAAGCAGTGGGCATAACAAAAAGTTATCAAACTGCAGATATATTTGGAAGGAAGGGCCCACCAGATTTGCTGACATACCAAATGTTGGGGTTGAAAGAAAGAAAAAAAGTCTCTATACTTTTTTTTCTCTTCCTTCCTCCCCCCCCCCCCCGCCCCCCCGGGCATTACAGAATTGCCATAGTGAGATAGTGGAAGTAGATGGTTGGGGTAATATATTTGCAGCTCAGTTTTCCACGTTAAGTTTGATGTGGCTCTTAGACACATAACATACTGTTCATTTATACCATTAAATATGAAAGTTGCATGTATGGAGGGATGGCTGGGATGCAGATAGCATAGAAATGATACTTAAATCATGAGAAGTCCAAGGTTGTTTAAAAAAAAAAAAAAAGCTAGCAAGGGCAGTGTTGGTGAGTATGCAAACCGGTGCCGCCACCACGTAAAACAGTATGGTGGGTCCTCAAAAAATTAAAAATAGAACTATCCTACAATCCGAGAATTGTACTACTGGGTACTTACCCCCCAAACGTAAAAACATTAATCTGAAGAGATACATGCACTCCTGTTTATTGCAGCATTTAAAATAGCCAAACTATAGAAGTAGCCCAAGTGTCCATCAATGCATGAAGATGATGTCGGATATGTCGGATAGTGTGTGTGTGTGCATGTGTGCATGTATAGAACAGAATATTATTCAGCCATAAAAAGAATATCTTGCCATTTACAATGACAAGGATGGAGCTAGAGTACTATGCTAAGTGAAATATGTCAGAGAAAGACAAATATGATATGATTTCACTCATGTGGAATTTAAGAAACAAATGAGCAAAGGGAAAAAAAGAAGATAAACTAAGAAACAGACTTAACTACAGAGAACAAACTGATGGTTAACAAGAGGGAGGGTATGATGGGGGAAATAGGGGATAGAGATTAAAGAGTGCACTTATCTTGATGAAAAATTAATGATTTTTTTTAAAGGAAAAAAAATAAGGTGGTGAGGCTAACGAGGTAGGAGGAAAAGTATGGAGGCCTGAGAGGCAAATGAAGCTCTTCTATTTTTTTTTTTTTAGAACACACTTGATTTGTGGAAAAAGACAAAAATTAGAACAAAACATGAATAGCTATGTTATTCCTTTTATGCTTTCAAATGAGTAAGCATAAAAAATTAATTTTTATTATAAGCACTTATAAACGGACTCTGAAATACCCTAATAGTCCCCAAATATTTGAGGAACAGCAGCAGTGGAATACTGGTATATTTCACCACGTGACCACATTGAAAAGCCATCCCATTAGGTCAAATGGCCAAACATCCCGTAGTTGTGGTGTGTAACTCACAGCTAAGTGACAAGGTCCACTAGAGAGAAGAGAGTAAGAACATCTCTTCAGAGATGGAAAGGAATTTTTTTGAGGTTCAAAAATATACAAAACAGCTTTAAATTGTTTATTGTACCAAAGTTTATTTTATATTTTTTAAAGCTGGTGGTGCATTAAAGTAGAGAAAAATAAATTTGCAGGTGGCAGACTTCTATTCAAATTCTGGCTTACGCCATGTGGTAGTTGTGTGTGACTTTATAACTCCCATCTCTGGGATTCAGTGACCTTATCTTTGAAATGAAAGTAACAATGCCCGCCCCGCCTGTTCTGCATAGATGTTGGTGGGAGTCGAATGATATGAGGGGGCTTTCAAACTACTGATGCCTAAAGGAAAAGTCATGACTGAGGCGAGGTGCATTTTCCGAATTCACCCACTTTTGTCTCTTTGTATATGACCACAGGCCATAGCTTGAAGATGCCTGTTTGGGATCTTATAAAAGGAAATGGTCCCCCAAGGAAAACACATAACAGATACACACACAGAATTTGGTATACAATTGCACACTGAAATCACTTTGGAAAGCAACAGGAGCATAAATTCTTGTGTGGAAGAGAAACGTAATGAAAAATAGTTTTAAAAACTTGTGTGGGGGCACTTGGGTGGCTCAGTGGTGGCATGATCCTGGGGTCCCCTGATCGAGTCCCACATCGGGCTCCCTGCATGGATCCTGCTTCTCCCTCTGCCTGTGTCTCTGCCTCCACCTCTCGTGAGTAAATAAATAAAATCTATTAAAACAAATTTAGTATGTAGCAGGCAATGGGGGGTAATCAGAAGAGCATCGTTGGGAAGGCCACTCAGGCAGGTGCAGATACCCAGACTCAAGGTAGAGTCCCTAGTCTAAGATAGTAGTAGTAAGACTAGAGATGAACAAGATGTTGTGACAGGAGTTGCCAGATAAAACACGAGATACCCAGATAAATGTGAATTCTAGACAAACACCAAATAATTTTTAGTATATCCTAAGCATTTCACGGAGCATCATTCATAGTTTATCTGAAACTCACTGTAACTGGACATTCTACATTTTTATTTGCTAAATCTGGCAACCCTAGAGGGAAACTGAACTTATGCCTACCTCTTACTTCTCTGAGGCAGATTCTGAAACAAAATGTATGCAATGTGACCACTGTGGAAAAATAAAGTCATTAAGATCTAGTTTGGTTCTTTGGTGGCTCTTGAAGAGATCCAAAAAGATGTCAAATAGTTCTTTACAGACCTGTTTATTTTCCAGCCAGGGCATGAGCCTTACTAATTTGTGGCTATATTCTATTCTCAAATATATGCATTTTTTACTATCCAGGACAAATCTGCATGAATGTGTTTGTCACGTGCCTGCTTAACATACGGGTTAATTAGCAAAGAAACCACCAACTCACAGACGCCTTGGAGAGAATACTGATTAAGAAACATGGGTTGGAAGATACAGTCTATCACCCCCCACCCACATACATGCATACACATGCACAGACATGCATGAGACTAGGCAGGTAGGTTTTCTCTACACAGCCCACATCTGTGGCCTTCCTCGACTGCAGTGTATGGTATTGGTGGGAAAGAAGAAAGGGCTCAGACAAGGATGTCCCTTTCAGTGGAAGAAGAGGGGCAGTTCAAAGATTCAAAGGATAGCTTTATGAGGTGGTAATACAAACCTGAAAACAGGGAGGAGGACTTTCTCAAAGCTTCCAACCCTTAAGGCCTTATCATCCCCTGGGTGATGCAAGTGAAAACCCAAAATAGGGCTGCAGAGCTTTAATCTGTATCTTTCCTACTTTGTGATTCTGCTTGAAATTACCTTCCCCACTGAGTGAAATAAGTCAATCGGAGAAGGACAAACATTATATGGTCTCATTCATTTGGGGAATATAAAAAATAGTGAAAGGGAATAAAGGGGAAAGGAGAAAAAATGAGTGGGAAGTATCAGAAAGGGAGACAGAACATGAGAGACTCCTAACTCTGGGAAACGAAAGAGAGGTGGTGGAAAGGGAGGTGGGCAGTAGGGTGGAGGGCACTGAGGGGGGCACTTGATGGGATGAGCACTGGGTGTTAAGCTATATGTTGGCAAATTGAACTCCAATAAAAATAATAATAAATAATAATAATAAATTAAAAATAAAAAAATAGAAATTACCTTCCCCAGGTGCTGGTGTCTCATTTATGGAGGCTAAAAGGTCAAGATAGCAAGGAGAAAGCAGTCTGGTTTCAACACATTCCTCTTGTAAACATAGGGACAGACTAGGATTCAGAACTGATGATCAACAGTATTTCCAAGAACAGCCCACAGTAAAATCAGGAGGCCCACAGCGCACACAGTTGGGGAACATTTTGGAGAAGACACCAGGTGGAGGAAAAAATAAGGCTTACCTTCATGATCGACCTGTGACTTAGTGAAAGCTGCCCTTGAGCAAAAGTGAGTATTGTAAACTTTGGGGTAGTTGAGCTATGGAGCAAGACTTGGATACTGACTGGATTCTCAACAGTAATAGAATATAGAAAAGGAGAGGAGAGTCTTCTGTTGTGACTTCCCAGAGTGTAATGAGTGCTTCATAAATAAATGCTGTTGACTGACCCTTCAAATGGGGGTGGGAAGATGGAAAGGGTATTATTGTTGAAGGGGGAAGGAGGTAAGTGGTTAATTTATACAGGTTAATTTATACATTTTTTTCCTCAGAGGAAAAAACTAATGGACCAAATAAAACTATCATCTGCTTATCTTTCCACAGTGGGAAGAAAGGAAAAAAAGAAAGAAAGAAAAAAAAAAAGAGTTCTTTCTAAAAACCATTTGGCCCAGGGCATGATCCCGGAGTCCTGGGATCAAATCCCACATCAGGCTCCCTGCATGGAGCCTGCTTCTCCCTCTGTGTCTCTGCCTCTCTGTGTCTCTCTGTGTGCCTCTCATGAATAAATAAATAAAATCTTAAAAATAAATAAGTAAAATAAAATAAAAAATAAAGACCATATTCTGCTCCCAGTAGTAATAGACAGAGCTAGAACTACAAGTAAAATTGGCTTGCATTTAGTGAAAACATGTAATTATATCACAACCAAAGCTCTGAAAACTCAAGATATTCAGTGGAAAGAACTCTCAGAGACATTTACTATCATGATCGAAGTAAAAGAAAAGCATTAAAACAATAAAAAATATTTTCCAAATGAATCCAGTGACACTCAGCTAATTTCATGTTACTTCACATCAATAAATAAAAAAACACATCAAGAAATCTGTACCTTAAGTAAGCAATGATGTTATAAATATGAATGAAAGAGCTCTGAAATATTTCCAGCTTTGCTTCTGAAATTCCTTTGGTCTGACGGTAGAACGTATTATTTCCTGTTCTCATACTCCGTGGGAAGTAGCACACCCATTTCAATCTTCGTCACTTTTTTCCTATATCAACATCCACGGGAGGAATTATTTTGGCGCTGCCCACCCTAGGTTGCTATCTCAGATCCAGAAGCCATCTGGCAAGGAGTCCCAAACTTTTGTCAGAATTACCTGGAGAGCCTGTTACTATGCTGGGATCTTTTCCAGATACAGTGATTCAGCAGGTTTGGTGAATGACTCAGGAATCTGCATTTCTAACAAATACCCCAGATGGTGCTAAAAGGGGTGGTCCACATATCCTTCCTTCAAGAAATTCAGTACTATTTTTCATGGCTACTTTGCAATCGAAGAGGGTAAGTTTCAACCTCTCTTTTCTATAATGTCCATAACAGGGATAGACAGGATTACAGGAAGATATATGAGGGCGTACATAACAGAGCTTTCATGACCTTTACAAAATATATGTTTACTCATAATCCAAATAATCAGGAAATTCAAAGAAACTAGAATTTTCACTTTACCCTATAATAAGTGAGGTTAATTATAAAATGAGGCACTGCAAGATTCTGACTTGCTTCCTGAGTCATCAATGATTAAATGAAGCTCCCTAGAGTTTTAGCACTGTGAATATTTTATTGTATTCTTTGAAAATTGGTTATTTTAGAATCAGGTTATAACTCTTAGGTAACTGAAATAACTAAATTTATTAAGATATATCTTTAAAAATTACTCCAGGTTAACAGGAATTTTCTGTACCAATCTAATACTAGAATATAATATACTGTATTATATGTTTTCTGAACATAATGAAAACAGCATTCTTCTCTAAACATTTTAATTCCATGGGGCAACATTCATTCCACCAATTTCCAAATATGATAACACTTTGTCACAACTAAATAGTATTTTAAGTATATTTAGCTGCCCTTGAGGAAAACCAAGAAAAGCGGCCTTGACTTTTCCATGTAATTAAAGCATAATGGAAAATGAAAATGGTAATTTTGTATATGATCAGACTATTATTGAGATATGACACATTGTAATTTTTGAAAATGTGGCTTTATTTAAATGTGAAACTGTGTATAATTTACGATGATGAATGACAGAATGAGTGTACATAGAAGGCTCATGGCTAGTTCTTCAAATGTGAGGAGAAGATTCAAACCACAAGACTGCAGACTACAGACTGCTCACAGAAAGTCTCTCTTGCTCATTCACTGTCTTGCTCTTCACTCGTCTCTGTTGCTCCTGGGATCTTCCAGGGATGTGATGTACACCGTACCAGACAGCCTCATCGTTACCAGATTTCTAAGACTCCTATAGTTAAAAGATTATACCAGCCTTTATGTTTAGTGTCACAGTCAGGAAAATTTTAATAACACAGGACTAACTGTAAACAATCATTAGAGAAATACAACGGGTCCATTCCCGTCAGGTGCTGACACCACTCTAGTGACCAACACTACCGTGGTTCTAATGATGATGATTCTAAAACACTGTCACTGTCATAGCTGAGATCTGAATCTTAATGCTATTGAGAAAAAATAAATTGACATTTAGATTTTCTGCCTTTTTAAAGCAGAGGCATTGAGCACAAAAAGGAAGAATTTGGGGGCACAACAGTGGGGAAAAACTAACAGTAAAATGCATAATTTAGGAGAGATGAAAGACTAACAAGGTATATCATTTCAAAGTAAGATAAAATGGGAGAATACATTAGTTTCAAAAGAACAAAAATAGTTAATAGTGAAGAACAACAATCACCTATTTTAGAAATACAGGAAGAAGTCAAAACTTAGGCAACCAATAGGGACATAACAGATAATTTACCATTAATAATATGTTTATTTTAGGGTTTTGGTCAATATTTTTTTATGAAATTTAAGAAGTTCCCTTCTAGTTTGCTAAGATTTACTTTTTTACAAAAAAAGGTATATGTATGTTGAATTTTATTAGATGGTTAACTGCACCTAAATGAGATGATCATATTTCATTTATTCTGTTAATATGACAAATTATATGGATTTTCTAATGTCAAACCAGTCCTGCATTCCTGGAGGAAATCCGACTTGGCCATGATGTATAATTCTTACTTATGTGTTGCAGGGTTTGGTTTGCTGGCCATTTTGGTTGGTTTGGGGATTTTTGCATCTTTTGTTCAATGAGACTGGACTATGATTTTTCCTTTTCTGTTTTCTGCATCAAGGTTATGCTATTCAGGAATGCATCCTCCTTTTCTATTTGCTGGGATAGGGAATATGTCATTTTCAAAAAGGGAAGCACTGAAGAGCTTATCAATTTTCAAAGGTCTCATTAGTTGAGTTACTACAATGAAGAAGAGCAAAGAGATGTTAAAAATAAAGCATATTTTCAAGCAATTGGGTCTCACAGACCTTGATTTGGAAATGGTAACCGGGATGTTATATTATGGACATTTTACATTATTTTATTTCATTCTCTCGACTATACAATCATTATCATTTTAAAAATGAGGAAACTGAGTCTTAGACTACTTCAATAACTTGCCTAGAATCATACAACTACTATGTGTCAAAGCTGAAGTTTAAGGATGGGCTTCACTCCAGAGTGCTCTTAAACACTCCTTCTTTTTCCTTTTTTTCTCTCTCAATGCAGGGATCCAGTGTTTTGGAACAATTTTCATACACCTGCTAATAGTAACAACCCACAGGTCTTCAGCCAAAATAAACATAGCTCTTTTCCAAAGTGCTGAAATTATAAAAAGTCTAAAATGCCTCAGCTTCACTGCCAAAGGTTGGTAATGATTCAAAATATACTAACAGAGGAGATCAAATTAAGAAAATGGACTAAAAATAATATGGGAATCCTAATTAAGGTAAACATTTATACATATATATGTATATATATACACATATATATATGTATATATATATGTAATAAATGCTCATGGAGAAGTTTTGTAAAATACATATGTAATCCAACAGATTGGACTTCACTACTAAATTCCGAGTATTTCTCTCCAGTTGCATGTATATAGCATACTCCTTTCACTCTAGACGCAATTTTTCATTTCTAACAATTCTAATATAGAAATTCACTTTACAATCAATGGTGCCTTTAAAAAAATCAGACAAAAATTACTGACAAAGTTACAAAAGATAAAAAAAAAATGCTGTCTATCTACATGAAGTCCAACCTCTGCCCGGGGACTGATGTTTGCTTCTACCTGGGGGAACTAGCAACTGTGAACACATTTTCTCTTTGCTTGAAGTTTTCTGGGTCATGGTGGTTGGTGGTAGGAATTGGAACCACACCCTGAATGAGGACCAGCTGTTTCTTTGCTATCCCTTTCCAGAGACAAGTCCGGTTTTCATTTATCCTGACTCTGCCTAGCTTTATGCCAGGGTCTTCCATCAGAATTCCTATCTTGGGTGTTATTTTTGTTGTGGTTTTCTTTCTTAATGCCAGAGAAAATGATGCCTCTTCCAACTATCTTATATGAAATACAGTATATTTGAAATAATAAACATGCAATTTAAGCAGCACATGGACAATATTTTCCATACCTTATTTTCAAAGATATTTTAATGATTGCCCAGGATTCCATAATTCATAATCCATTTTCATTTTTGTAGATTTCAATTGCATCTCATTTTTATCACAGTATAAGGCTGTAATATGATTTTCACATTATCTTCATGTCATTTCTGATCATTTCTTCAGAATAAACTCCTAAATTAAAACAAGATCAAAGGGTATAGAGATTAAAACATTTTTTAAATGTATTGCCAAATTGATCTATTAAAAAACTCATCACTTAATACAACTACCAGCATTTATGTAAGAGGCCTATTTCCTCTAAACTAAAATTAAATCTGTCAAATTTCTTATGTAACTTCCTCAATTGTTAATTAATTTGCATTTATGTCTGTGGCTGAATGTTTCATGTATTTATTGATCGTTTGCAGCTCTTCATTTGTGGATCATCCCCTGATGTCATTTGGCTATTTTCTATTGCGATGTTAGTCTTTTTTATGTTAAAATAATTTTTATTTGTAAAAAAGTATTGCAAATCATATATGCTGCTACTGCTAGTATCTTTCCATTTTCCATTTGCTTGTTTTTAATTTGTTCTTAGACTTTGTAGATATACTGGTTGGTTGTTTTTGTTTTAATATAACCACAGGCAGCATTTTTTTTTTCTGATTTTTGTTTCTGTGCTAAACCCTGTATCAAATGTTTTCCTCTGATTTTTTAGCTATTTTATGACTATTTCTCAACTCTTTATTCCTCCTGGAATTTATCTGGGTATGTGTAAAGGACTAGGAACAGGTGAAAACTACACAAGGCTGATACTAATGTAAACTGAGGTTACAGTCTGAAGTGAAAATAAAACTGGAGTGAATTCAAAGATTCAGGAAAAAAGTCTAATCTGCCCCCTCATCCATTTTTTGCTACAATCTGCTATTTTCTTCCCTAAACCAAATGACTCTGTTTGTATAATGATATTATTCATGTTCCCATTGTTTGCAGCTAATTGCTTAGAACAGTGCTCCCCAAACTTTTTTTGATTCATGGCACAGAAAGAAAAGAAAATCATTGTACTGTGCACAGTTAAACAGAAGAGGCTACATAATAACTGCCAGAGTTAAGGAGGCCTTGAGCTCCACCACACAGGGCATATTAGCACATCTGTAACCCATTTGTGGCATACCACTTGAGAAGGTCTTTTTCAGAACAGCTCTGCTACTTATCGTTTTTTTTTTTTTTTTTAAGATTTATTTATTCATTCATTCAGAGAGAGTAAAGAGAGAGGCAGAGACACAGGCAGAGGGAGAAGCAGGCTCCCCGCAGGAAGCCCGATGTGGGACTCGATCCCGAGTTTCCAGGATCACATCCCGGGCTGCAGGCGGCGCTAAACCGCTGCGCCACCGGGGCTGCCTACTTCTCGTGTTCTGATAAAATTCCCTACTCCACTGATATGTTGCGAGGGTTCTAGAAAACAGATGCCCAGGAATGATGTAGAGAAACCCAACTATGATTGAACAAAATAAGCATCAGGAAACCATCCCCCTGCCCTTTTGTTCTGGACCTTGCTGAAATAAGGAGGAGATACTGAACTCAACACTTGTGTTATTGGGACTTATGAAAGAAACCTTTGCAAAAGATATCCTCTCTCAGTCAAGTTAATCTAAGGAAACTGAGTGACTCCCACAATGTGGAAGTATCTGGTCACTATAGTCTTCTAAATTGCTATAAGCCAAGGGTCTATGCCTCTTCAAAGGAGACACAGTTGCAGGAGCCAAAGGCCCTGGCATTAGTTACATTATGGCTTTTTTCTCTTTTTTCTTTTAGAAAATGACACTTTCCCTGCTAATTTTTAAAAGTCACCTTAAACATTTTTTAAAAAAAAAAGTCACCTTTATCATACACTGAATCCCTATATACCAAAGTGTCCTCATAATTCAAGTATTTATTGACCATGTAATCTGTTACTGGTGTTGAATAATAACATAAAATACTCTCACAAGAAGTCTACGCTTCCTCTGGTATCCTTTTCTGCTTCACAGTTATCATCTGTGTTCATGCCTGTTATTTGCCAGTGTCCTGCAGACTGTCATTCTAAAATGCAACGCAAGTGCAATGAACACCCATTACAAAGTGAACTAGCAAATCTCACAAAATATGTAGGATTTCATGATGTTGATAAACATGATGGAGAACTATTCAAATCATGAACATAGCTACAGAATGTGTTAGTCTAGTTAGCAATCAAAGGGCAGAAGCCAAGGCCAAAAGGGCAATGGCACAAGAAGTGTATAAAAGAATGATGTGATTACAGAGAAACCCTTGCAAAAATGAAGTCTAGGATATTTTTGTAAAATCATTCAATTAAAGAGTAGAACTCAAACATGAAGTGAAAATTATTTCATGTTTCAAGTAATTTTGTTAAGAAAAAAATGCCAAAAAATTACTTAAGAGTCAAATATTTATGTTAACTTTGTCAAATAGAAAATAAGTTTTTATAATTTAAAAAAACTTCAAGTTAAAGTTTTAGTAAAACTATTTATTATGAAAATTTGGTCCCTGGGACGCCTGGATGGTGGTTGGGTGCTCCCCTTCGGCCCAGGGTGTGATCCTGGAGTCCCAGGATCAAGTCCCACATCGGGCTCCCTGCATAGAGCCTGCTTCTCTATCAGCCTGTGTCTCTGCCTTTCAGTGTGTGTCTCCCATGAATAAATAAATAAAATCTTTAAAAAAAAAAAAAAAAGAAAATTTGTTCCCTGATTTTAAGTGACCTTCTGGTATTCGTTATCCTCAGTAATTATCTGTTTCAAGATATATTGTCTGGTTATATATCTGTATAACTGTATTAGCATAGATTTAATTTGCTTTAATATCTGATAGGGCCAGTCTCTCCTTTTCAATATTTTAATTTTAAAAACTTACTCTTTCTTATTCATCCATCCAGCTGATATCCTAGAAATTCCTTTAAAATCCCTGGACATGAATTTAAACTATTGAAATTTTATTGGAATTCACTAAATCTCTTTACTAATTTAGGAAGAATTTTGCTATATTCAGTCTATCAAGAAAAATGCTGTAAACCTCCATTTCTTTGTTTTTCTTGATCTCTTTTAGCAAAGTTTCCTCACATAGGTCTTACATATTTCTTGCTGAATTTATTCATAGGTGGTATCAGTGTACCTATCTATCAAATTACCATCTAAAAAAGAGTATCTCTAGAGCCAGATTACTTTTCCTTAAAGAACACAAGTGATTTTTCAAAGACAGGGGCAATAAGGAAGGAATAAGGTAAGAACTTATTTCTAGCAACAGAATGGAACAAGATATCCTAAATAAGCCTCCCATTATAAAACATCTTTTGTATTGGTAATAAACATGAAAAACATCTTTTTAAGTAAATTAATGCAAGGAAAATCCTTAGAGGTCAAAAATAAAAGCAGAAAATCAAGGATGTGATCAAGTATGGGAGGCAGTTATGGCCCAAAGAATATCTGTTGATGCCTGGTGACCTAGTTTTTAACAGCAGAATATATATTCTTAAGTTTACATGTAACATTCTTCAGGACAGACCAAATACTAGGCCATAAAATAAACCTCAAAAAGTTTAAGGAGCGGGGTGCTTGGGTGGCTCAGTTGGTTAAGCATCCAACTCTTGGTTTTGGGTCAGGTCATGATCTCATGGTCCTGGGATTGAGCCCCACATTGGGCTCTGCACTCAGTGGGGAACTGGTTTGAGGATTCCACCGCCACCCCAGCTCTCCCCCTGCTCAGACTCGTACTCTCTCTCTCAAATAAATAAATCTTTAAAAAAATAAGTTTGTGAGGACTGAAATCAAATGAAATATGTTTTCTAATCACATGGAGTGAAATTAGAAATCAGTAACCAAAAGAAATATGGGAAATTCACAAATACATGGAAGCCAAACAACAAACTTCTAAATAACCAATGTGTCAGAAAAGAAACCAAAAGGAAATTAGAATACTTTGAGGTGAATGAAAATGAAGACCCATACACCAAAACTTAAGGGATGCAGCTAAAGCAGTGCTTAGGAGAAAACATTTAGCTGTACATTCCCATACTAAAAAAAAAAAAAAAATCTCAAATCAATAAACTTTCACCTAAAACTACACTGGAAAAAGTAGAGCAAAATAAAACAAGTAGAAGGAAGGAAATAATAGACTAGAGTAGAAATTAATGACATGGGGAATAGAACGATAACAGACATCAACAAAACCAAAAATTCTTTGAAAATATCAACAAAATTGACAAACTTGTAGTTAGACCAAGAAAAAAGGAGAGAAGACTCAAATGATTAACATCAGTAAAGAACAGGCATTACTACTAACATTACAGAAATAAAGATGATTATAAGAGAATGCTATGAACAACTCTATATATGCCAAGAAATTAATAGATGAAGTGTAAAAATTCCTAGGACAAAAACTACTAAAACTGACCTCCTAAGAAAGAGAAAATTTGAAGAGACCTTTAACAAGTGAAAACATTGATTTAGTAATCAAAAACCTACCCGAGTGGGGCAGCCCGGGTGGCTCGGAGGTTTAGCACCACCTTTGGCCCAGGGCGTGATCCTGGAGACCTGGGATCAAGTCCCACATCAGGCTCCCTGCATGGAGCCTGCTTCTCCCTCTGCCTGTGTCTCTGCACCTCTGTGTGTCCTTCATGAATAAATAAATAAATATTAAAAAAAAAAAAACCTACCCGAGGCCCAGGCCTGATGACATCAATGGTGAATTCTACCGAACAAATATAATGAAATCTTTCCATTTGCAATGACATGGATGGAGCTAGAGTATAATGCTAAGTGAAATAAGTCCGAGAAAGGAAAATACTATATGATTCAATTTCATTGTGGAATTAAGAAACAAAATAAAGGGGAAAAAAGGGGTGGACCAAGAAACAGACTCTTAATAATAGAGAACAGTTACCAGAGGGGAGGTCGGTGAGGGTATGGGTTAAATATTTGATGAGGGGAGTGACTTGGATTGAGTACTGGGTGATACATGAATTGTTGAATCACTATATTGTACACATAAAACTAATATTACACTATGTTAACTAACTGGAATTTAGGTTAAAACTTTTAAAAATAAATAAATAAAAATAAAAGTAATGCCGGCTTTTCACTATGTTCCAAAAAATAGGAGAAACTACTTCCCAATTCATTTTGAAATCAGTAAACTGTGAACCAAAATCAGACAAAGATTTCACAAAAGAAGAAAACTGGAGACAAAATATCTCTTATGAATACAGACACAAAAATTCTCAACCAAGTACTAGCAAACCAAATCCAGCAACA
This sequence comes from Canis aureus, assembly GCF_053574225.1. Classification (NCBI taxonomy): domain Eukaryota; kingdom Metazoa; phylum Chordata; class Mammalia; order Carnivora; family Canidae; genus Canis; species Canis aureus. The sequence goes on along the minus strand of NC_135621.1, from coordinate 10,045,203 downwards.
TATAAAAAGGATTATACATGATCATGACCTATGACTTGAGTGAAAGGTCGGTTTAGCATTTGAAAATCAATCCTCATTATCAACAGAATAAAGGACCAAAATCACATGATCATCTCAATAGACACAGAAAAGGCATTGGACAAAATCCAACAGCCCTTCATGATAAAAACAAACAACCACCAAGATATAGAAGGAAACTTCCCCAATATGATAGAGAAGTAAGAATATATTTTGAGATCAATGTAAATGAAAACACAACATACCCCAGCTAACATTATACTTAATGGTGAAAGACTAAATGTTCTTCCCCTCAGATCAGGAACAAGACAAGGATATGTGCTCTTGCCACTTCTATTCAACATTGTATTAGAGGTTCTCATCAGGGCAACTAGAGGAAAAGAGGGGGGCATCTAATAAAAAGAGGGAGCACTAAGAATAAATAAAACTATACATGCTGATAACATGATCTTATAAATAGGAAATTTATGTAGAGAATTCACTTAAAGCCTGTTAGAACAAATTCAACAAGGTAGCAGGACCCAAGATCAATATACAAAAATCAAGTGTATTCTATGCACTGGCAATGAACAATCTAAAAGTTCTATATATACATGGGACACTGGGTGGCTCAGAGGTTGAGCATCTGCCTTTGATTCAGGGTGTGATCCCTAGGTCTGGGGATCAAGTCCCGCATCAGGCTTGGATTAGCCAACCCTTTCTTAGGCACCAAAAACATGAACAAAAGAAAAAATACGTAAGTTGGATATTATCACATGTGAAGACCTAGGCCCAGGGCAACAGCATTCCAGAAAGTAAGAACAGTATGAAGGCCCTAGGGTGGAAAGTAGATTAGGGAACAGAAAGTAAAGCAGAGTGGAAGAGGCATGATAGAAGAAATATTTGAAGAAATGGGCATAGGCCAGTTCACTTAGGGCCTTGAAGGCCCTAGCAAAAAATTTGGACTTCACTCTAAATGCAGTGGGAACCATTGGAGGATTGTATTTTAAGGAGGGACATGTTCTGATCCCGCATGGAATATGAATTACAGCTGGGCAGGGAACAAGGCGACCCACTTAGGCTTTTGCAGCAGTCCAGACAAGACATAATGATGGTGTCAAGAGAATGGATAGATCAGAGATAGATAGATAGATGATAGATAGATAGATAGATAGATAGATAGAGCTGAAAGGACTTACTAACTGAATATAGGAATTGAAAAGAGAGAACTTCTAGAAATTTGGCTTCAGCAACTAACATAATGTGGTATCATATACTGAGAAAGTAAGAGTAGAGGAAGAATGGGCTTGGAGGCAAAGAAGCATGGAAATCAGAGGGGTTTTTTTTGTTTTGTTTTGTTTTTGGTATATAAAATTTGAAAAACCTTTAGTCATCCAAATGGATGTATCAAGTAGTGAGCGGAGTATACTCTGAACCTAAGGGAGGAGCCAAGCTGGAGGACAATAATTTGGGGGTCATTCATTAAGCCTGGGTAAGATCACCCAGAGAAAACATCTAGACAGAGGACAGCAGAGGAGCTCAGACGAAGGCCCAGGGCACTTCAATATTAAGAGTAAGCAAAGGAGGAAGACCTGGTAGATGAAAATGAAAAGGGGTAACAAGTCTAGTAAAAGAAAAACAGAATTGTGGGGTGTAAAAGAATAACTCACAGATATTTAGTTATTTGCATGGAAATCTAATCATATGAGGTAGACAGTGAAAAACTTACCAAAGACAAAAACAAACAAAAACCCCCACCACCATAGGAAAGAGGTGAGAAGACAAAGGAAACAAAGTACAGTCTAGCAACAGTTATGTGTTGTTTATGTCGTTTTTTGGTAAACTGATTAGATGGCAGCTAGCAAAAGGTTAGACTGAGCAGAATGTCCTAAAGCAGGTCAATGATCGTGAAAGGAAATAGTACCAGGTTATGGATCTGTCAAAGCCTTGAGAGAGTTTAGCCATGGAGTATATGTGACAGGCTTTCTCTGTGTATTTTTCAGAGCCTACTCACCTTAGGTCAGGTGTAAACCATTTGCTCACCAGATTTTCTCAAATGTCACAGAAAATAAGAAGAAAAAACTATTTCAAGGATATGGAAGCAAAAAATCATAATCAGGAGACACAAATTAATCTTACAAAGGGTACTTTTACACCAATGGTTCTCTAAACATGAATGTGTATCAGGATCAACTGGAGGATTTGTGAAAACAGAGATTACAAGGCACCCAACTCCAAAGTTTCTGATTCAGTTAAGTCTAGGTGAGGCCCAGTAATTTGCTTGGAATAACAAATTACCATTTGATATTGATGCTGTTGACTTGAGAACGACATGTTCTGAGTATAGTAAAAGACATGTTCAAGAGTGAATATTCATAGCAACCTTATTTATAATAGGAAAAAACTGAGAACAATCTCAATGTCCATTGGTACTTGAATAAACTGTGGTGTATTTTACAAAGAATACTATACAGCCATGACAATGAATGAGAGCTAAAACAATGTTGAACAAAAAAAGTCACTGAAGTATACATATGATTCTATGCACAGAGAGGTCAAAAGCAGCAAGAAATAATACAGTATTTAGACACACATACTAATGTGGTAAAACTATTGAAAAATAACTATTAACACACAATTCAGAATAATGGTTATCTGGGAGTTGGGAAGGGGAGAGAAGCATGAGACAAAGGCAAAGAGGTGCTTCAAAATGTAAGTAAAATATACACTTTCATTATATTCTTATATGTGTGAGTTATTTCAGAACAAAAAAATGTTTAAGTAAAAAAAGAAGCAATGATCATAAATGACGATGGTGATAAGGGTTCAAGAAAGATGGAAGGTATAGAAATGACTCTTGAATTTGACAAAAGGAAGTTTTTTGGTGCTCCAGAGGAGCAATTTCAGAGGAATGATGAGTACAGAAGACAAACTGGAGCAGACTGAAAACACTGTAATACAAGGCAGAAAGCTCTATAACAGTAAAAGAAGTGCAAATCAAGTACTTCAGAAATGCATGTGGAAGAAATTACTTAGAGCCAGAAATAATCAACAACACTTTCTGGAGGAGACATGTGTGTAACATTTTTGAGGATGGGCAAGATGTGGGTATACAGAAACAGGAAATATTGTTTCAAGCAAAAAGAACAGTAAGAACAGTGCCAGTACAGGTAGAACCAAGCAAAGGATAGGTTATGTCTCCAAAAGCCAACCAGTGCAGTTTAGCTGGAGCACAATGGCAGGATAAGTAGGATTCACCAAGACAGGTACAGGTTGGTCTAGATCTGCACTGTCACCATGGTTGATACTGGCTACACATGAATGCCAAGCATGTTAAGTATGGCTACTATGACTGAAGAACTGAAGTTTTAATGTGAATTAATGTAAACGTAAGAACTGACACCTTGATTCAGTTATAGGAAAACTTTTACGTATGTGAGGAAGAACTCGGGTATGTGAATCTAATTTTTCCAACCGTAGAGGTTATGAAATCTAAATATATATATCAAGTATTTTCGGTGAAAATGTAGCATCTGAATGGAGATGGGCTGTTAAGTAAGGTGACCAACTGTGAAAGTTTAGCACTTTAAGTCCTACAACACAGGGTCACCCTAGTGTAAGTGTAATATATATTCCAGATTTTAAAGCTTAATATAAAATAACCCATTAATAAAATTTTTTATTACATGCTGATATAATATCCTGAATATATAAGATCAAATAAAATGTACTAAAGTTAACTTTACCTTTTTTTTTTAACTTTTTTTAATGTGGCCATCATAACATTTTAAACTATTCATGACATACTTCTATTGGACAAGCACTGGTCTCAATAAAAGCAGGCCTTGAATACCAACTTAAAATTGACTATTATTCAGTAAGAAATAAAAAGCCACTAAAATCTCCACATTAGTAGGGTTTTTTTTGTTGTTGTTGTTTGGTAAAAGAAGTACTGGACCATGTGGAAATACAAAAATAACACTGCCCCTTAAAAGTTAAAATTTTAAATTAATTCAACAGATCAAAGCAGAAATGAAGTCACCAAGAAATGATTCCAGGCCTGGAAAACCTGACTAGTTTACAAAGGCTGTATAATATATAGCTTCAAGTAAGTTTTTACTCTTGGATATATGGCAAACCACTTGTGAACGGTTCTATTAAAAGCCAATTTTTGTATTTGTTCTTTTGGCAATCATAGGTTTCCAGATCTACTCAACATCTCATTTTTCTACAATTCAGGACAATTTCTAATCAATATCTGAGAACCACAGATAATGCCAGAACATTAAGTTAACAATTCTGTTTTTTGACAAGGAGAGGGTCTCAAACAACCCCCTCTTGCCCTTCCTCCAACAAAGTCCTAGATAAGTCAGAGGATTATTTTAACTGCTATAATTCTGAGAAATCTTATCTAGCACCCTGATTGGCCTCTTGCTCCCCTCTCCAGTAACCCATAATTTAGGGAAAGTCATCACCATCTAACCAGTTGCCCAAATCAGGAATGTGATAGTCATACTAAATTTCCACTTTAACCTGACCCCAAAGACCTTTTCAAATTCCACCTTCTTAATTTGTTTCAAGATTTCCTTAATACCTTCCACTATCCCCAACCATACAATTAAGTATGGAAGAATTGGCAATGAACTAAATTTCTGTCTCTATATGGATTTTCTCGTTTTCTGGGTTATTTAATTTACTTTCATGGTTTTAACACCCAAATTGTATCCCTAGCTCAGATCTTTTTCTCAAAATACCATAGAATTAGAAATCTAATCACCTGCTGGAAACATCCACCTGAATATTCCATAAGCATCTCAACTTTAAAACGCCCAAAATTTCAATTAACATCTTTTCCATCTAAATGCTGCAATTATTAGAATTCTCACACTAGAAAACTGGACATCAATTCATCTCTCAATATCCAATTAAGTCCTTCCCATTTTATCTTGTCAAATCCTTTCTCCATTTTTTATCACAACAAATTCTCACCTGAACTGCCTTTATCAACATCCCAACTTCACAATGTGATCCACAAAGCCACCCATGATCTGATCACTGCCCACTTTTATATTCAGTAATTCAACCACGAGACACTGCCAGTAGGTTGTATGTATCTCACTGATCTTTTTTCATGTGCTCTCTATGCATAAATAACCTTCTTTTCAATTTCAGGAGCATGTGCCAGCCTTCAATATCCACCCATGGAAGAAAAAGTAAACCTAAGTACACAGGTTCTATTGGTTTTAAAATCTAAGAATCAACAAAATGACTCTAACCGGCTACCCCTAGCAGAGATTCTGCAGTATAAAAATCTACCATCAGGATATACTTCTGGTCATAAAGTTTCTCCAATGAAGCTTAGAGGCAGTAGGTACTCATCATGCTTACTGGACCAAGATAATGAGCATCTGGACATTCAGTTTCTTCAAAACCACAACTTTTGGTTTCTAATTATTTTCAGTTTTTAAGTACCTGTTCCTCAGCATCCTTTCCAAAAGAGTGGCTGCCCAAATTCTGCTTGATTTAGCATCCTCTGTTGAGTCATCTGGAAGAAGTGACTTGCCGAGATAAGTCTAGGAAAAAAGGGCGAAGAAGCCATGTAGATGACCTATAGTAACATGACATTACTAGGAGGACTGAGAACAGTAAGGTCAATCTTGCTAAAGGAAATATTGTGGGTATATGATACAGCAAATCACTGTTCACTCGGAATTCACAGCTTGTCATCTAAACAGTGAATATATACATGGAAAATGTAATGAAGTATCAGGCTTCAGTGTTCATAGGGTATTCAGTAATCTACAGACCAACGAATAAAAACTCAGGTTTCACAAATCAATTTTTATGAGCTCATCATAAGAATAAAAGCTCCCCTACGGGCTAAAGGGAGAGAAGACTTATCATTGCATCTATACTCATTAAGAAGTGTTTAATAAATGTTAAACTGAATTAAAATATGGCTCCGCTGTCATTTCATCTGCCTTCTGTCTTCTCCATCTATTAAGATGCATAAAGTGCCTCTCTGTACTCGTACAATTTCTTCTGCTTTTTTCTCTCACTATATTTTCCACACTAATTATCTGTTCCGTGTTCTTCTCTAGACTGTGACCATCGTGAGGTTTGGGCCATGCCTTTTTCATCTTTGCATCCCCAACACATAACAATGCCTAATCTTTGTTAGCAGTCAATAAGAGTCTAGCAATTGTAATCAAGTCTTCTTTTTACCTGATTATCAAAAATTCTACACATTGCAATGCTATTCAAAGTAGCTAGCCCATAAACTGTTGGTTTATAATGAGATAAGGAGTTTTAAGCAGAATGTGTCAAAGAATGGCTTCCTTTTTTTTGAGAAAGTCTTGCTATGATAAAATGTACAGTGCTGCTTTAGTGACACAGAGGATAGTCTTGCCCCACTTTGATACAAACATTTGAGAGTTAGAAAAAGGCATTTTCATAAAGAAAAGTAAGATGCTGAGGAATGGATGGTTAAAATTAACTTTAGTGTCTTCACCCATCTTTATGAGCATATATGTACTTACAAATCCCCAAGATTTAAAATAAAGGCACTTACTTTCATGTTAAAAAAAATAAAGACACAGGGCACTTTAAAAGTTTTTTAAAAGCCAAGACGCATTTAAAAAAACCTAATAAATTTTTAATTAGAATTTTTCCTTTTTTTTTTTTTAACAGGACAAGTAACAGATTACATCAAACTTCAGAACTTCTCAAATATCTAGTTATTATACACATTCCCATCTGTCTTGCAGGGAGGGATCTTGGTCGGCTTAACAGTTTCAGGTAAAATAAGCTGCATAATAGTATATATTACAATAATAAATGTACAATGTTTACATGAAATATGTTTTAGAAGCAAAAAAAAACATGATGCATCTGCATCAAAAGGCGACCTTTTAAAATGCCACAACTATTTTACATTCACTCTTGCAACAGGTCACAAGATGGGGGTCACTAAGCTCAGATAAATCACTATGATGCACATAAAATACAGAAAGATTGGTTATTTTATATATTATATATATTTATATTTTCACACTTTAGCATCTGAGACATAAACTGAGAATCTAAAATTTATTCTCTTCAGATAACAAATCATTTTTTATTCTTCATAAACATGGTGCCCACAAAAGCACATAGGTAAGGCACAATAGGGTTTTCTGTTACAGAACAGTGTGCATCATGTTTACTTAACCAGAAAACGTGCATTATCTGTGCAAGTTCATGCTGCAAACCCAACACATATACAATAAAAAAAAAAACAAAAAGGAAACTGAGCTTTAAACAAAATCGAAATTGATACAATTCCAGCTGTTTCACATATTCATTTGGACTGACATCAATATATCAACAGGTTATTAAAAAAAAAAGCCAATTGTTACATTACAAGTAAACTCTGCTCAGCAACTATTTTAATCTGAAATCATAAACAGTAATAAAGCAAGTTTACTGAAACAAAGTAAATACCGAGGCACAAAGCAACGGTCACTCGTGCATTCACTATATTGCAAGCTTTCATGACCCAAAATTTCAAATATAATTTTTCAAATACACATTTTGCTGCAACAATATGCCCTGCTTTAAACTTGACATACAACAGGGGAGCTGACATTTCATTAAATTATAAATAGATTGGGAAAATGACTTAATCCCAATAGTACTATGTCATAGTCCTAGTATTTATAATAAATACAGCTTTTCACAAAATACTTTTCCAATATCTGCCAATTGCATCTTTATTGCTCACATAAATTTGAATCCATTACAACTGATATCGGAACTTCCACACAAAATCATACTCAGACATTTTTATATAAAACTTATAAAAGATATTTTAAACTTGTATCTAATACTTGCAGGTGTCTGGCTGTTTGATCTATGTGATAGTACAGCCACATGTATATATGTGTGTGTATATATACACATATACACATACATATATATACACATACACACGTATATACACATACATATATACACATTAGATTATGAATAAAATATGAAGCTTATTTTACTGCTTTAATGCAGACATCCTCACAAAACAAGACTACTTTCGCCACCACCAGCATTTATACATATATACAAAAGCCAGTTGAAGTACATGTACATCCGCCTACACTTAAATGGAACCACTAAACCCAAATTAGTTTTCCTGTATTCCAGCTGTAACAAATGAATCTCTTACAAGCAATAGAAACCTAGGGTTAAACTGGGAAATGAACAGTTTTACCACATTAGCCTGGTAAGGAACTATGCAGGTGACTGTATACAAAAATTCACATTAGTTCACATGAAATTATGGAAATACAAGAAGCCTCTTCACCATGCTTTTGGGTGGTTATCCAAACACTTGTGGTGCAAAAACACAATCACCACATCTGAAAACGCTTCATAAAGTCAATGTTCCTCATGCACAACTTAAATGCACTGGCTTAACTGAGCTCCAAAAACTGAACGAAACAATTGTTCTGCTTGCTCAGCATCGCTGCCTCACTGCTAAGTCCCTCTGGAACCTTAAGATCTCTGGAACATTCAAACAGAGCTGTATTCAATAAAAATATTACATACAAGAAGCATTTAAAAGGAAGACAGGAAGCCAAACAAGAATTTTCCTATTGTAAATACCAGTCCTAGGAGTGGAAGAAAGTCTTTTCAGGAACCTCCTTGAGAATTGGCTAGGCCAGTCCGAAGACGAAGATGAGACATAGAGTTCATATGTTTATTTGATGGCTTCAAGGGAGTATTGCAAGTAAGAGCTTGGGGAAAGCGATGGTGATATCTATCTAGTCGTAAATATTTTACTGTAACCAATTTCCCTGTTGTAAGATAAAAATAATATTTTAGATCTGTAAAAATGTGCTTATTAATATTTATAGAAAACAAACTGTGGCAAAAGACATATGAACACAATATGCAAATAAAGTAATCTTAAATAATTACTCTAAAAATGCTGACCTAAAATTCTTTCATTTAAAATCTGGTATACTTTAACAGTATGCCATAATTAGTCTTTTTTAAATGTTTGTAATACTCAAACTTCTTACCATCAAACCAAGAGCCATGTAATGCCTTAAAAGCTTTTCCAGCATATTCTGGAGACAGACATTTAACATATACACAACCCTGTGATATTAAAAAAAAAAAAAAAGAAAGAAAGAAAGAAAGAAAAAAAGAAACAGTCTTAGTTTAGTAGCAACAAATCCAAAATGTAGAATTCAATAGTAAAAGTCAGTTTACCTCACGTGAATTTTTGTCTACTGCAATGTGAACAATGCCATCATTATCACTGCATTTTTCTAAAATTGCTTCTTGAATTGCCAAATGCCACTGATCCCCTATTTCCCTAAAAATGAAAACAAAAATCAACAACCATACTCCTACTCAGTAAAAAGCCATTGTCTCTTAGAACATATCTATCCTACCAGAATGTGGGTAGTTTCAAAACCACATATTGTTAAAATTAGTAGTTAAGTAAATGTTTGTTACTAGCAGTAGATAGATTTTTTAAAATATTAGCATTCACATTCCCAGACCTTCTCTCACTTCCCAGCATAAGAATGTACAGAGCTGAGGCAGTGAATGATTAGCCTACCAGAGCAGAACAAATGTGGGGTCATTTTTAGGTCTGAAATTTTATGTGCCTATTGTCATTTCTTTTTTTCTCCTCCTAGCAAGTGTTAAGAGCTTTAAGATTTCCTGCTGCACCAATGCATATTTGTCTCACTTGTGAGATATAGATGATGGGCCAAAAGGAAGGCAGCTACACTTTAAATCATAAATCTTCACCTTAGGTAACAAAATATTGGACTTTCAGTGATTTCCTAATCCCTAAGGTATGAGGTAAACTTCCCAGTAGAGGGATCATCACACTGCTAAGTGCTTTTGTCTACCTATACAAAACGGAGAGGGCTATGTACATATATAAGAGTGCTTCTCCACATTTCCAATTTTGTTGTCACTTATTTGGAATCTCATAGCAACTATTTCTTGAAATAAATGAGTTATTAAAAAGAAAAGAAAAAAAGAAATAAATGAGTTATTAAAGGAGACTTATGGGTATTTTATATATGTAATATATAATACAGTTTCCACTATCTGGACTCTTTTTACAAAACAGAATCTGACCTATCATATCACTGGACAAATAAGCAATCACCTCTAGGAAGCAAATTCTAAAAATTATTATGATTATATATGAAATATTACAGCTTCTAAGGCAGTAACTTTTGCCTGTGCTAATCTCCAGATGCATGTGCTGCTATAATTACATGGAAAGAAAAGTTTCTCAAATATTGCATGAACAAGTAAACGACTTACAGAAAGAAAGCGTGTACATCTTTGCAGAAAATATTTTTACAATTAGAGATTGGAAGTTCAAAAATAGCAGGTTATTTTTATCTAAATTGCCGACTGAGGCAAAGAATGTTGGCAGAAGAGACTTAAACATTTAATAAAGGGTACTGTTTATCACTGTGTATCATCAATTTGACTCAGCATTTATCTGTTATGGGATTCACAATACATACAAAGATTTGTAGAAGTTTAGCAAATTACTATACATCTAAGTCTTTTGGTCAAATCTTTGCCTAAAATTTAACAAAAGAGGAAGAAAAGCAAAGCTTAACATTTTTGCACAGATTTCAAGGTAAAAGAGACTATTCAATTACAGACATAGCATTATAAGAATATTCCAAATATTCCAAATAAAAATTACATGTACCTCTGATTGTGATACTTACATAACTGGGTCAAACATATTTCGAATCTTTAGACATGGCGTCAAGCTATTTGGCGGTGAATTTCTTCTATCTAAATGAAATGCTACAAAAAAAATTAGTTTTACTATTTGTCACTGTTCCACTTTGTTGAAAGGTATTCAGTTATTCAGTTTTTTCAAAAATATTCATTGCATGCTTTTACTGGGAGCCAGACCCCTGGAAGTTAAAGTACATCAGAGAGTACAATCATTATTCTCACAGAGTCTTGCAGTTTACCAAGGGGCTGAGAGACTTGAGAATTGAGAAAGAGTGTCAAAAAACAAACAAACTGTAATTATGGTAAATCTTAAGAAGGAAGAATACCGGAAGTATGAAAGTAACTTAAGGTGGTCTGGAAGTATCAGATAACACTTCATTGAGGAAGTAAAATTTATTCTAGGACTTAAAGAATAAACCAAAGTAGGCAGAGTAGGGGCACCTGGGAGGCTCAGTGGTTCAGCATCTGCCTTTGACTCAGGTCATGATCCTGAGGTCCTGGGATTGAGTCCTACATCAGGCTCGCCACAGGAAGCCTGCTTCTCCCTCTATGTCTCTGCCTCTCTCTCTCTTTCTGTATCTCATGAATAAATAAATAAATAAAATCTTAAAAAAAAATTAAAAGTAGGCAGAGTAAAGAGAGGTATAAAGGACATTTCAAGCAAATGTGTTAGCTTACATATAGCCCCTGAGGCAAAAAGGAGTTCAGTGTAGTCAAGTAACTAAAAGATAGCCACTGTGGCTAGAGAGGGAACATTGGAGCCTTACAAGAGAAAGGTCAGATTATTAAGGACCATGTAGATCACACTGAAGAGTTTAGACATTGCCATAAAAGAAATAGAAAACCATTCCAAGTTTTGTAAGGAGTAATAATTTGATGAGATCTTTTAAAATTATAACTTTTAAATACAGACTCATAAAGAATCAACTAAGTAGAAATAAAATTGAATGCAAGTAGACCAGTTAGAAGGTTACTATAGTCGTGTGAGAGATGATACTAATGTGGATAACATAGACCAGCAATGCTGATGGAAGTATGCGGAAAGAATCTAAGACATATGGAATAGATTTGACATGACTTATTTAAAGATTATACATGGGAGGTAAGGAAGAGATTAAAGATTACTCCCAAGTTTATGGTGGAACCAACTGAGAAGAGTTATCATCATTAATTAGACAAGAATACTAGGGGAAGAGGTCCGTTTAGCAAGAGAAGATACTGAATTCATGCACATGCTGAATTTGTAGTGTTCATATCCTGGTAGACAAGTATACAGATGGGAATAAAAATCTGAAAACCAGAGGATTTAATTCAAGATACAAATATGAGAGTTATCAACATATCAATGATAAATCAAGTCGCAGCTTGACATCATCTGTAGGTGGAAGGAAGACAGGTAGAATGAGAAAAAAAGATGGCCTTGGGAAACTCCCAACACTTAGAGATCTGGGAAAAGAAGAAAACTTAGAAGATCGAAAAAATGGTCAAGGTAGCAGGAAAGCTAAAAAAGTAGCCCAAAGCCAAAAGAAGAAAGTTTTAAAGCAGGCTCAACTGTTAACATTGTCAAGTAAAATAAGAAGAGAAAAATGTCCACTTGGTATAGCAATAGGAATGTCTAAGAACTGTTTCCTTGGAATGATGGGGATGGGAAATAGATCGGAGTCAGTTGAAGAATAAAACAAGTGAAAAAGTAAAAATAATGAGTATAATAAACTATTTAATGCTATTTGGCTATAAATAGGTAGAGAGAGGGAGGGAGAGACAGAGTGATAGCTAAAGAACAATGTAGTCTCCAACATGTCTTAAAAGATGAGAAAGACTATACAGCATGTTTAAGTACTGATGAAAAGAACCCATAGAGGCAGGGATTTAGAACACAGTAAGCGAAGATACTTGAGAAGACTGGAGGGAATGGGAGCCAGAGGACTTAGATCCCACTCTCTATGGAGGGAAGGGCTCAGGTCTTTGTTAAGTGAGAAAACTCCGCAATTTCAACAGGAGGTGAGGGTGAGTGTAGATTCTGGCAATTTTATAGATTTGGTTGTGGAAATCTGTAGAAGGTACAATCTGATTGCTTCTATTCAAGTCAACGACTGAGAATCAGGAGACAGGCAAAGGTTTGAAAAGACGGAGAGATCTAAAATTGTTACTGAGTAGTTAACTCAGTAAGTTAAGTGACCAGTAAAATATGATAACATGAAAGTCAGGGAGGGCACTTGATGGGATAAGCACTGGGTATCATACTATGTGTTGGCAAATTGCATTTAAATATTTTTTTTTTAAAAAGAGAACATGAAAGTCAGGCAGTGCTGAGGGCCTAATTGAGATTAATTATTTATGATGTACCTGTCTGTAGAACTGTATGACTTTCTGCTGCTATGCTCAGCTCCCTATCCATAGCAAGGCATCGACAAAATAGTTTCATCCTTGGTTGGAATTTACTAGGCTAAGATGAAGGATATAGGTAATGACTTAAGGGTACTAGCAAGAAAAGGGTTGGAGGAATGGGTTATGGAAACTAAGATGGACAGGAAAAGAAAGATAGGAGGAAGACTGAAAAACTGAAAAAAGTAGGTACATGGAAAAACTGGAGAGTCTGGGGATTTAATATATATATATATATCAGGAAAGTTTAAAGGATAAGTTAATGGCTAAAGAGTATACTGATGTGTTAAATAGGTGACAGGGATTAAAGGGGGCACCTGTGATGAGGACTAGGTGTTATATGTAAGTGATGATCACCAAATCCTACATCTAAAACTATTATTACATTGTACATTAACTAACTGTAATTTAAATAAAAACTTGGAAAAAAAAATAAAGACACGAGTATATTAATGAAAGATTTCAGAAGTACCTAGTGAAAAGAAATGTCTAGGGTGTGAATGTCCTAACAGTGCCTGATATAGTATGAGGAAATGGCCACTACACATGAGAAGTTTTTGCAAAATCCCAGATTAAGAAAGTCTGTGAACTCTAGTACCACCCAGACAGACTTCTCTGGCAGTATATAGATTGTGTTCTTAAATGACCTTTTAGTTGCAGGCAATCTGAGTTCCTTGAAATTCCAATATTGGCCTGGGCAAGCAGGGAATGAACCAGAGAAAACAGAAGCATTAATATCATCTTATCCTAGCCTAGACCCAAGTTTCCATAAATAATGGATCTAGGAGAAGTTATTCCTGGCCAACTCTAGTCAAAAAGTAGTTGTGAAGATCAAACTGATTTTTAAGACATATACTTTGTCTCCCTAACTAAATTGTAATCATCTCCTGGTATAAGCAGAGACAGTGGTTACTAAATAATGATACATTTCAAATACCTCAAGAACTATGTTTGGATGCTTCAACTGAATGTTGTTTATTCTGAAGACTATATTCATCAGAAACATAAATAATTCTCCCCAGCAGGTAAAATTTGATGTTTAACTGGCACTTTAAAATACCATTGGAGATAATAACGCTGCATAAGAATGCAATTTATACTTAACTATCCTTTAGAAAATGAACTAAAAATTCAATAAGGTTGATTATTTAACAATTACTTGGAAAAAATACAATTAAATGAAAACAGCTTGTAGTGGGAGTGAATTCAAAAGATACTATAATTACCAACCCTCCAGCCATGTACCTTTTAATTAAACCACTGTTATTTATAAGAGGATAAACATCAAGCCTGTTAATAAATTAAACCATCTTTTTAAACAACCCAAACCCTCACTATATAACCATATTTATAGCACATGTGTTCAGATACATTTAAATGAAAGCAAAACTTAGTTTATGTATTAATATTTTTAACAAGCAAAGTCAATCACTTATATTTAGATAGACTATACATTCGATGGCATAAAATGTAATTAATATTTAAAATAAATTCTTTTTATCAGGGCCATATGTTCTTAAATAAGGCAATATAGATAATTATCATTAAGAAATGTCCCACCAACTTCTCATTATTCTGCTCCTATAACAAATTCTTTTATGATCAAATTCTTAAAAGAATTCAAATCTCTTGATAGGAGTCTATAGCCTTTTATCATTATAACTCTAAAAATTTGAATTGGTATTTCAAGCTAATGGCTACTAGGTTCTACCTCAGGATTTTCTGACTTCAGGATAACATAATCTCAGCCATTTTTTTTTCAATTTACTAAACAACAGGTGTCTTATTTTAGTCTCAATTTCTTTCTAGGTTCAGTAATTCATTCACTGTAACTTATGTTTTTTTAATCAAAGACGCTCAAGTAAAGGGAGACTGATTTTATAATTCTTCACAGTGTACATTTAGAAGTATTCAAATTAAGATAGCTCAGTACTTGGCATATAGTTTGTAAACATTTACTATATAAACTTTGGTGAAACAAAATAGCAAAACATTTTAGAACTACTCTATTGATTCATATTGAGTTTTACAACTTAGAACTGACCCAAAGTTGTCTTACATCATACTTACACAGTCTTCTCCTATCTAAAGAAAATGGTAAAATGAAAATAATAGTCTTGAGGTTTTAAATTCTAGATATGGAGCATCCAATTTCACACACTTAGAGTCTGTCATCCCTCCCACTAATTTAGAACAATCTGAATTACTTATGTCAAGAAATTTTCTCTAGATTGATCTTGAAAATCTCATATTTTAAAAATAAGACAACTACAATGATAAAAATAAATCCATATGAACAAAATAATGGCCATTTCTAGAACTTCTTATGCATACATAAGCACCAATTGCCAGCTGTATGAAAAAATCAGGTTGAGAATCCACAACCATTTACAATCAGACACTACAGTAATCAGATCTGACTGGCTTTGCACTCTGTTTTCATTTTATAGGACCCTTCTGTAGACACCTTTTAAAACAAAAAGTTTAAAAAAAAAAAAAAGTTTAATGTTTAGTGCCATCTTTGATATCATCAAAGCATCATTTTTATGCCATGATTACTGAACACTATGATCATTTAAGCTCTTTGAAAGTGAAAATTAGAGAAGAAAGGAAGTGTCTGGATTATACTTTCTCGCAATTTTTTTCAAAATGATTAACTTTCTCATAAATACTATGTTTAGCAAATATTGAATAAATATGCTTTTACCCAAAAAGATTTAAAGAAACTCAACTCACTACTAGTTCTGAAATGCACATTAAACTGCACAATTTTCATTTGCAACTAACCATACAAGAAATTCAAGTGAGGTAACAGTTATCACTAGTAGAGATTTGGGAACCTAAGGCAATCAATCACCAAGCCCTCCTATATACTTATATACACCTGTTTTTGAAACCATGAAAACATAGAGAAAAATATGGAAAGAAAGCCATAAGAGCTATGTGGCACAGGGGATATGCAGGTGGATGGGTCTCAATGAAAAAGAGACAGGCAAACAAAACTTGGAAAAAAGAGCAATTAAAAAGTTATGTTCCACTTTTATATGTTTTATGTAATGTAAAACATAAATTGCCATATTTGCATAAAAATTAAGGAAAAAGAATGCAGTTAGATCTATAATACTAAGTTGTTTTAAGTAAAAAAGGGAAAAAATCACAATAATGTATGTAGTGTTCTCTTATGGTAAAGACAAACCATCATGTTTATATTTGAAAGAAGAAAGGATATATAAGAAAGCTAACAGTAATTCCTTCTATGGAATAGAACTGCAAAGGAAGTTTGCCCTTGTATTTTTCAACAGTAGTATTTTACTTTAAACATATTAAGACTTTCGTAGTTGAAAAAAATTGGAAAAACACTATGTTTATTTTTGTTGTTTAAAAATACATACCTTGACCTTGCCATACTTTAGAAGGTATTACTAATATTTTGTCACAGGAGGCAGAAGGTTGGATCCATCGCCAAACTAGAAAATCTGCACCACCTATTCTTCGTGTCTCTGTGCGAACTCTTGACTCATTAGCAGCAAGGAAGTCAACAGCTCTATCCCAGACTTTCTTCATTTTTTTTCTATCATGTGAACAAAATGACAAATTTACTGGCATCTTGGCTTGGAATCTTTTTCATGTATTACTAATTGAAGGCAATGGTTATTATTATTTCTGATTTTCCTTATCATTGCCTACAAAATTTTTTCAAAAAAGACTTAGATGCCTAAAGCTCACCTCAAATTTACTGAATTTCATTCCTCAGAGGTGAAGCATCAGTAATCCGCCCCCTCCCCAACTCCACTAATGATTCTGAGGTGTTGCTATGGTGAAGAATGCTACAGTAGGATATAGAATCATTTATTTTCAAGAAGTCATTATTTAGTACTTTTACTGAAAAAGTTTCATTAACAAAATATTTAAGGCGTTATTAACAAAACATCACTATTATCGGTTTCTTTATGAAGATGAAATTAAAGGAAATAAGGTGAAGATAAAAATAAAAAATGTATAAAAGTGATCATGATTTAGAAATCCAGTTGTCTTTACACTGCTCAAAATCAGAACAGAAGGGAATTTAAAAAGGAAGGAGAGTTTAAGTACAAAAAATAAAGCCTGTACAGAACAGCTCTACTTGAGAAAGGCTTCAATTCCCGATATAATCTTCACAACTTCAGAAATACTACCAACATTCTGATCTAGTTCAACTCGTAATACTTTGAACATACTTGTCATGAGGTTGTATTAAGGAATCTTGCACATGTGGAATAGGCATGTAAGGTTGTAAGTCTTTATTTTCCTGGCAAGCTTCATTATGACTTCGTAAAACATCTGAAAAGATAAATTTACAAATGAATCAATCATTGATCATGTTATAATTTATCACATAATTACTATTATAGAAATAGTTTAGATTTTTACAAATACTTATACCTATAATCTTTACCACCATATCATACATCTGCCTTGTTTCCTCCTCTTCTTTTGTCCAGCGATATTTCATGTAACGCAGAACGACACAAACCATCACAACACCTGCAATATTTATAAGTTTTGTGTTTGAAAAATTGTGCTCAGTGACATTCAATAATATTCACTGCCACCTGAAGTTATTGGTCTAGTCGTTAAATCTGATGTTAACAAAACAAAGCAAAAAAAGAGAAATCTTATGACAGTTTCCACAGTGATTATTTTAACTGCCATAATAGGATAATGGAATGAGCCTTCATAACAGTAGGCTGAATTACCTACATAAATTACAACCACATAGAACAATTTAGTATTGAGCATTTTCCAGAGCTTCACTTAATCTCTCTAGAAACCATTTCTTCCATGATGCTGACAGCTGAACATTTTAAATTCTATTATTTTTTTGAAAACAGCATAACTATGTTTCACAAGCTTTTTCCTTTGCCACATTAAACTATTAGAAAAGTGGGTTTCCAAAGACCATAAACATACTACATCTTAGGAAAATTATTTTTAAAGGACTTAAACAGAGAAAAGAAAGAAATGCGTTATCTTCTAAATTTCTATAATCAATCAAAAGTCACATAAAATCCAGGAACCCAAGTAAAAATTTTAATGCAGGTAAATTATATTTTTTAAATTAATAATAATTTTAATGAACTTAATTTATACTTTATCATTTTAAAAATCAGCTTAATTTTCATATTTCCCGTTCTATTTTCTAAAGATAATCTATGTCTTTTTTATGACATTCTTATAATAAAGTTTTATTCCACCTCCACTTATAGCACTGTTTTCTAAGCCCTTAGATAAATACTGACATTATTTAAAAAAGAAAAACAGCTTCAATATTACTCTACCCTAGTGAAGGCTTCTGTATGTGATTTATAATGGCAACTATCACAGAAGTAAATTCTCAACCCTGCCATTTGGTGAAACACAGCTATAAAAATTCTAGACTGCCATGTATCTTCTTTCTCATCCCAATAACTTACCTAAGCATAACAACAATAACCTGTGGGTGACAGTAATAAAAGCACGTCGAAAGCGACACCAGAAAGACATCTGTGGTCTTGTGGACTGTAAGAACTGCACATCGGTTATGTTTGTCAATTGCTCCTCAGGGCCATAACCAACACACCTAGTTAAAAATAATTAAGGAGACTTTAGAGTCAAAATTATTTCTTATACTATAAAGTGGTCAAAGTGGAAATTAAATCCTTTACCTTATTCCAACATCTTTTCCATTTTCTAAAATCCACTTCAAAGAAATATTAAATATATCTTCATATTCAGGGCCTAAATCCTAATAAGGAAAATAGAGAACATAACTATTCCTAATAATTCATATTCATTTGACTCTATAAGCTATACTATAAATACCATACTTTTATCTTTATATAACACTTGAAACTGTATTACACAACAAAACTGTATTACAGAAAAATGAAAGGGGAAAAAAGTCACAATTTCCCCATCTTCCTAAGATAAGTACACTTAATATTTTGTTATATTTTCTTTTTGGTTCTTTTACATTTACAGATTTGGGGGTTTTCTGAAATATAATTTGTCTTTTAAGTATCACTGTGATAAAAGTGAATTAGCTACTTATTTTTTTTATAGAACCCTATATTTTTAGATGAACAAATGGCAAACTATACAGACTTGCCTGTTTCACTGACATTTTCTCAGTAAGTGAATGAAGCAAGCATGTCAACTTAAGAAAAACAGCTGACTTTGTTACCAATGATAACATTCAAGCTTTCAAGTGAAAAGTAAAATTTAGAAAAAGTTGCATCCATTACTAGGAGTTTGATGACTTCACAATACTTAAAAATTTTTGCAATGAAACTGGGTAATATTAAAGAATGTGACTTTGTGGTATGGCATAATGAAATATGTCAACATTGGGAAGATCTGCATAAACAGCAAACTAGTATTTTCCAAATGAACCATGCAGGAGTTATTAAATCTTGCATAGGTAAAAGATCTATTTTACATGCAAAACAAAGGACTTTAGAGACAGACTTTACAAAAATCATTGATATGGCTTCAAACTGCACATTGCAACTAATCTTGAAGAAACTACCTCTTAAAGAGTTTTGATGCAGTATCAACAAAGAATATCTACAATTATCTGAAAAGAGTATTAAAATGTTCCCGTTTTGACTATGTATCTGTATGAGACTAGATTTTCTTGATGTACTTCAGCCAAAACATTGAAACAGACCCAAAACAGAAGCAGATATGAAAATCCAGTTGTTTTTTTTATTAGCCTACATAGTAGATTAAAAAGATTTGCACAAATGTAAAACAATGCCATTTCTCACTATGTGCCAGGTACTGTTCTAGGACCTAGAGATAGATGTAGCACTAAGCAAAACTGTCAAAATTGCCTGGGTTCACGGAGCTTAATGTTCTATTCAATTTTATATCTTTATGTACTTTTTTAAGTACAAAGAATGAACTTCTAAAAGTAGCAGTAAGAAGTCATTTTTAAAAACTCCTCTAAGGGGTGCCTGGGTGGCTCAGTCAGTTGAACATCTGAATCTTGATTTCAGCTCAGAGTTGTAAGACCAAGCCAGATGTTGGGTTCTGCACGGAGAGTGGAGCCTGCTTAAGATTCTCTCTCTCTTAAAAAAAAAAAAAAAAACTGCTCCTTTAAAAAAAAATAATTTTTATAAGTAATAGCTTTTGCATTTTATCAACAGATTCTTCAAAAGCACTGGAAGTTAAGGTTTATCATTTGATTAGTGCAATTTACTTCCTATTATGGAACTGGCAAGTTTTTAATATATCAAATTGAAAATGTAAAAAGTTTTATGAAGCAAAACTAATCTTGCTATGTATCATTACTTATGCGTAACTACTACCAGGATGGTTTTAGATGGTAAAGAGAACTACAAGCTACTTGTTATCTTTAAAAAAAATAATAAGTGTGATCTTTCATCATTATTTATAAATATCAAAAAATATGTAGCCAATATATTTAATAAGTGACAAATGGTTTACTTATGAAACCATTTCAAGGGAATGCATTTAGAAACGATCATGATGACAGCTAAATAGCTGTATGCTTAGAAAAGTAAAACAATATGCAATTTATATATTTTTTTAACTATAAAAATGTGTACTTATGAATAAGGACTATAAAAATTTTAAGTGATTTGGTATGATATTTGTCTTTGACTTACCTCGTTTAGCATTATACTCTATAGATCCATCATGTTGTAAACGGCAAGATTTCATTTCTTTTTATGGCTGAGTAATATCCCATTATATATCTATATATATAGCTATATAGACCACATTGTCTTTATCCATTTATCAACCAATGGACACTTGGGCTTCTTCCATATATGGGCTATTGTAAATAATGCTGCTGTAAACACTATAAACACAGGGGTGCATGTACCGCTTTGGATTAGTGTGTCCACATTCTTTGGGTAAATACTCAGTGGTGAGATTGCTGGATTATAGGGTAGTTCTATTTTTTAACTTTCTGAGGAAACTCCACACTATTTTCCACAGTGGCTGCAGCAGTTTGCATTCCACCTATAGTGCATGAGGGTTCCTTTTTCCCCACATCCTCGCCAACACTTGTTGTTTTCTTATATTCTTTATTTAAGCCATTCTGACAGACGTGAGGTGACATCTCATTGTAGTTTTAATCTGTATTTCCCTGATTATGAGTGATGCTGAACATCTCTTCAAGTGTCTGTTGGCTAATTAGATGTCTTCTTTGGAGAAATGTCTGTTCATGTCTTCTGCCCATTTTTTAATTGGATTATTTGGTTTTTGGGTATTGAGTCTTATAAATTGTTTATATATTTTGGATACTAACCCTGTGTTGCATATATCACTTGCAAGTATCTTCTCCCATTCTGTAGGTTGCCTTTTAGTTTTATTGGCTGTTTCCCTCACTGGGCATAAGCTTTTTATTTTGATGTAGTCCCAACAGTTTATGCAATGCTCCCTGCAAGTGCAGCTACTATCTGTCACCATATAATACCACTGACCTTATTCCCTAGGCTGTACCTCTCATCCCTATGACTTACTCATTTCATAATGGGAAGCCTGAACTTCCCACTCTCCTTCACTAGTCCTGCTCATCCCCTAACCCCTCCCATCTGGCAACTACCAGTTTGTTCTCTATGGGTCTGTTTCTGCATGTTTGTTCATTTGTTTTTTTTAGATCTCATGTATAAGTGAAATCATAAACCATGGATATTTTTTTAAAAATCAATGAAACATAAATGCTGTATTTACCTGTATTTATTTATATGTTCTTCATTAAAACAATATGCAAGATATAATGACATTTTTGTATTACACAGAACTCTGAAAGCTAAACTATATATGTCAGCTTCAAATAATGTAAAGACACATAAATTTCTTAATTTATTAGTTATATATTTTATATATATTTAAATTTTATAAAAATTTTAGGAGGCTGAAGATATTATAAATAGCACTACTGCCTTCATTAATTATCCTTTAAAATGTACATAATGACTCATACTAACAAGGACACATACTCTAATAAGCTAAGTATGTGGAGGAATAATGAGTTTAAAACCTTTAGTTATAAGACAATAAGGGTAAGAAAAGGGTATCTGTTGTTATTTTCCCATTTTGTTTTCCTTCCCCATGTTAATACTACCTAATATCCACTTACTATCTGGAATACAACAGAACCATGGAATGTCCTTTTAAAAAAAAAAGAGAGATTTTATTTATTTGAGAGTGAGAAAGAGGGTGTGTGCACATATAAGCAGGGGGAGCTGAAGAGAGAGAGAGAGAGAGAGAGAGAGAGAGAGAGGGAGAAGCAGGCTCCTCACTGAGCAGGGAGTCTGACATGGGGCTTGATCCCAGGACCGTGGTGGGATCATGACCTGAGTTGAAGGCAGATGCTTAACTGACTGAGCCACCCAGGTGCCCCACCATGGAATGTCCCTTTGTGAATACACGAAATACAAAAAACAATTGATAATTAATTTAAAACTTCATTAAGGAATTTAAAGAGAACATTAAGGTCTGAAACAGGCTGTTACTTCCACAAATGTTCAGGGTTCTATAGTATTATAAATTGAATTTTTGTGAAGAAGTAAGAGTTGAATCTTTTTCCTGCATTAAGGTCTGAAACAGGCTGTTACTTCCACAAATGTTCAGAGTTCTATAGTATTATAAATTGAATTTTTGTGAAGAAGTAAGAGTTGAATCTTTTTCCTGCATTAAGGTCTGAAACAGGCTGTTACTTCCACAAATGTTCAGAGTTCTATAGTATTATAAATTGAATTTTTGTGAAGAAGTAAGAGTTGAATCTTTTTCCTGGCTTATGTTAAACAGCTCATGCTAACATTTAGTTTTTTTTTTTTAATATATCAAATTGAAAATGTAAAAAGTTTTATGAAGCAAAACTAATCTTGCTATGTATCATTACTTATGTGTAACTACTACCAGAATGGTTTTAGATGGTAAAGAGAACTACAAGCTACTTGTTATCTTAAAAAAAAAAAAAATAAGTGTGATTTTTCATCATTATTTATAAATATCAAAAAAATGTGTAGCCAATATATTTAATAAGTGACAAATGGTTTACTTATGAAACCATTTCAAGGGAATGCAATTTATATACATATTTTATAATTTTATTAGCAGTGATTAGCAATCCAAGCTAGGCCATAAAAGCCTATCCAACCTCATAATTCGGCACTTAGCATGCATAGCATCTTCCTGATTTTTAGAGTGGAAAAGTATTTTGGTATTCATTTTTTTGTAGCCACCTAAAGAATCAAAGAGTAAGTTTATTTCAGGCTTTGTAGCCATATAAATTTCTGGTCTCTGCCACATATATTCTAAGCAACCTTTAAAAATGTTGTAAAACCACAGCTAGAAGGCCATACAAAAACAGGTCTATGGGGGACCCCTGGGTGGCGCAGCGGTTTGGCGCCTGCCTTTGGCCCAGGGCGCGATCCTGGAGACCCGGGATCGAATCCCACATCGGGCTCCCGGTGCATGGAGCCTGCTTCTCCCTCTGCCTGTGTCTCTGCCTCTCTCTCTCTCTGTGACTATCATAAATTTAAAAAAAAAAAAAAAAAAAAAGCCCCAGGTCTATGGGCTGTAGTTTGCCAACTTCTTAGGTAAAGCATTCTTGCATCATAAAATGCCCATTTTCTAATCACTGATGACACAAATTTTTAAAGCAAGTCTATTACTATTATTACTATTTACTTATAGGCAATAGCTCAATGTACGGCTGACCACTTCATTTAAAACTTTCTAAATTCAAAGCACATTTTCCTAAATCTTTACCAAACCTATTAACATACTATGTGTGAACATACACACACTCATGATTCCCAACTCCAAATTTGCCTTATTTGCAAAAACATTGGCAAAAACATGTATTTTTATTAAAATTCACATCAGGTGCTTTGAACTTAGAATTTCACAGTATAAAAATAATACTATTTCATGTAAAAAAAGAAAAGCTCATTAAGTAAAGCTACAAAGCATTAGAAAGGAGGAAAAGAAATGCCGATAAAGGGAGGAGTAAGGATTAAAAACCTATTGAATAGCTCACAACATGGTAACATACATAGTAATAACTATGTGGCTTTCCAGTTAGGGAGTATTCTGTTTAATTGTGACATGATATATGCTATATATGTTATCTTTGAAATTAATTAAAATAGGAGACATAGAAATCAATAGTAATTATGATTTAACTCTTGATGAGTCAATGGGCACTTCATCTTTCAGATCTGGAATATCGGAAAGAACATGGCCTTAAAATCAAGCAGGCCTGGGATGAGATCACAACTCCACTACTGAGTAGCTGTATGTATAGGCTCAAGTGGAGACAAAAAAGTACACTATCTATGCAGATATATCTACTTTGATCAAATCCTAAACCTTATTCAGAGTTAGTCTCTTGCTCACTCAAAAGATGAAACTAGTAGTTATGAACCCAGTCCTTCCATCTAAGAGGCAGAACAGTATAGTGAGAAAAGCAAGCATTTTAATTCTATTCCCAGGTCTACCACTTACTAGCTGAATGATGTTATCATTAAATCTCTCTGAGCTTTAGTTTCTTTATAAAGTAGGTTTGATACCACCCACCTTGCTGGGTCATTGTGAGGTCAGAGGTATTAAGTGAATCCTAAGATAAATTGTACTTGATAAATTATAATAATTTTTTTTAAGATTTTATTTATTCATGAGAGACACAGAGAGAGAGACAGAGGCAGAGACACAGGCAGAGGGAGAAGCAGGCTCCATGCAGGGAGCCTGATGTGGGACTCGATCCTGGGACTCCAGGATCACGCCCTGGGCCAAAGGCAGGCACTTAACCACTGAGCCACCCAGGGATCCCCAATTATAATAGTCTTTTTAAAGATTTATTTCTTTGACACAGAGCATGGGGAGAGGAGCACAGGGGGAGGGAGAGGGACAAGCAGATTCTATGCTGAGCGCAGAGGTGAATGTGGGGCTTTTCCCCACAACCCTGAGATCATGACTTGAGCTAAAAGCAAGACTCGGCTGCTCAACCAGCTGAGCCACCCAGGTGTCCTGATAGATTATAATTCTTAAAAAATGTATCCATCATTCCATTTCTCAGAACATTTATTTTTTCCACAAAGACAAAATTTTATTAGCAGTGATTAGCAATCCAAGCTAGGCCATAAAAGCCTATCCAACCTCATAATTTGGCACTTTGCAGCTATTTTCTTTCCTAGCATTTTCTTCACAAATCATAAGCGTATTGTGTTGAAGTTTCAAAAGGTTTTGAAAATGAACTAGAAAATGAACCACCATTAATTACACCGTTTAGTTGGAAAGTTATCATACAAAGCTTCTACCGTTTAACATAAAAAGTTTCGGTCTCTTCATGAAAATTTAATGCTATGTGTTTCCTAAATGTTCCACCAGAGGGACCTCTTAACTTTTCACAAACCAAAACAAGCTTGCATTCTCAAAAATGATCAATGTGGAAAAAAAAATGAAAATTTCAAGAAAACATTGGCAGAGTTAGAAAAAGGGTGTTTAAATCACTTAAGTTAATCATCATGCTTATTTAAATTTCCTTTGAAAGAGAAAGTAGAAGAAATAAGAATGGAATGTGAAGCATCAAATTCAAGAATTCAAAAAAATTTTGCTGGGGCTTACTTATTCACTCATTTTACTCCACCAAGCATTTACTTATATTGTGCTTAAAATGCAATGGAAATTGGGGGAAAATCAGCTTACACTCATAGGAGTTCTGTGCATCCTTTGGCCCATCTACTGCTGAATCCAAAAACTTAATTGTGCTGCTGGTGAAACCATAGTACAAATACATGAAATGTATGACAGACCTCTCTCCAGAAGCAGAGAGCCTACAATATATGTATTATCATGGGTTTTTGACACCAGCTTTGTAGTGAGGTTCTTCCATATTTACACTAGAACTTGGGTAAAATAAAATAAGCAATTTTGACTAGACTGTGCTAAATGGCCATTCCAAATTAGAAAGTAATCTGGCAATATATATCAAAAGCATTAACAAAAGCTCATGCTCCTTAACAAGTAGTTTCTAGAACTATTTCCTAAGGAAACAATCAGAAAATCATATACTATATATGCAAAGATTAGAGTGCTTTCATAGTACTGACAAACCACAAACCAATACGACACAATACAATCATACAAAGGAATATTATCCAGTGCTAAAAAGAGCAGTTTTCAAAAACCTGAACAATGACATCAGAAAATTCTCATAATTTTAAGGAAAAAACATATATAAATACTTGTAATATGAAATATTTCTAATTTATGATGTATAGTGATACTAATTGTAGGAATGAAAATGTTAAGAAAAGACTACAGAAAAATTAATCAAAAATGAGTGGTTACCTTCAGGCGGTGAATCTGAAATGTTTTTCTCTTTTCTTTTCCATTAGTTAAATCATGAGCGTAAGTTAATGTTATATATATTGAAAAAATAAACATTATTAAAAGTAGTACTTAAGGGACGCCTGAGTGGTAGCTCAGCGGTTGAGCGTTTGCCTTTGGCTCAGGTCATGATCCTGGGGTCCTGGGATTGAGTCCTGCATCGGGCTCCCCACAGGGAGCCCACTTCTCCCTCTGCCTATGTCTCTGCCCCCGCCTCTCTCTCTCTGTCTCTCATGAACAAATAAAATCTTTAAAACCAAAAAACAAAATAACTTCACTTAACTAATTAAAACTGGACCTATCAGAAATCTTTTGTAAAAACTTGGCTTAGAAATTATATTGAATTAAAAAAAAAAAGTAAAACCCAATCTAAAAGTAAAACCTAATCTAAAACATAAAATAATTCCAGGGACATTAATCTCAATTTTTTTAAACCCAATTACAGGCAGTTTCCAATTCAACTCCTGCAAGGATATGTCCAATAACTACTCTATTGCCAATCTTTAGTAGAAATAATCTCTCATCTCTTACTGCTGCCTGGCTTAGATTCTGACTTGTCCCAACCCTGGCTCTGTGTCCCTTCTTTTTACTTTATCTTATTGATGACCCATAGGGGCAATCAAATGGGGGTGGTGGTGTATCATCCTTCCATAGGAACCCCTGCCTCTTCCTCAGCTCCAGTATAACTACTAATCAAACCTTATCCCTTCCCTTTAGTCCTTTAAATAGAGTACTCAGGAGCTTTTAAGAGTCTCGAGGTTCTTCTGAAGTGTAAATTAATCCTGTTTCAGGAATTTATGACCAACCATAACACATATCTGTGCCATTACCTAAGATATTTAACTGAAAGAGAGAGGAAGAGGAAGAGGAAGAGGAGAGAAGAGAAAGCAGGAAGGAAGCACTGGTTGGGATCAGTTTTTCCTACTGCTAGAAATAAAGACATGTGTAACTATCTCATAAAGAACTATTGCTTTGAATTCCCACATGCTATGCCCTCTTTCAGGAATACTTTATTCTATGATCTCTGTAGCCTACTCAATCCAATTCCTTCTTTGCTCCCACCCCCACAATCCATTTAGCAATTCTTCCATCCCCATAATCAAAACTCCTCCTAATTTAAGATCTTTTTGGATCCCGATTCTTTACCTATCCAATCTTTTAGCTATTATACTCTGTACAATTTGTCTGTCATCACTGTTCTTATCTAGGTCAAAACTGAAACTGAAGATGAGAACCAGGAAGGGTGAGAAGACAAATCCTGTAGCATGGTATTAGAAACTCTCTCCAGAGTGACTCGGATTTAATTAACTAAGAAACACAGAAAAAAAGCAAAATTTACTAGGAAACTACCCTAACCATCAGGCACTGAGCACTTAAGTCTCCCAATCACTCTGACAAGAATTATTAAGTCCACTTTCATACTAAGAAACAGGTACAGAAAAGTGAAAGAACTTTACCAAGACACACAGCTTCTATATAGCCAGAATGTGAATCCACATCTAAATCTCCAAGATATTATTATATTGTCTTAACATCTTCTGGATATCTATATTAAGTAGATTAAGTTAATCTAAATTACGTTAAAAACAGTCCATATTTCTCTTTTTTAACAAGCATGTCATGGGAAACTATTCACAACTTTGCTGAAACCCTTAGAATTATACTATATTCTAAATAAAAAAAAAAGTGAGGCGGTGACATCAACAAGATGACAGAATAGGAAGCCCTAGACCATCCTTTCCCTATACAGACACAAATTCAACAATACACAGACCAATTCCCTTTGTAAGAAATCCAGAAACTAGTTTAAAAGGGCTCCTATAACCCAAGCAAGTGTGAAACAAGCAGCATGGCAGCCAGTAGGAAAATTAGTCGCACTCGCTCACCAGAGCCTCACCCTATGGCACAACATGCGCAACCAGAAGAAAATTCCCAACTCCTGGCTTCTCCTTCAAGAGGCAAAGAAAAGACTGAAACCTAATTCTAATGTTCAGAATTTCTGAGGGCTACCAGAGGTCTGGTTTCTGTCTTGCCTGAATCTAAGCACTGATAGCTTGGAGGCAACAGAGAACAAAGATGATCTGAACTCGCCACTGCCCTTCTCCACAGCTTGATGAAGAACGAGCAGAGAAAAACCCCAAACTCCTGGCTTCTCCCTGAGGAAAGAAAGAGTTGGAACATGTGTCCAATATCCCAAGTTCTCAGGGAGCTGCCAAAGGGGCTGGCTTCTGTATCATGTCTCAGAGCACTGAGGAGACCTGACTCAGTCTAAACACCTGGGAGTTGCTGAGAACAAAAAAAGAGCAGGACAGCTTGCAGCTGCTCCAGGGGGACCCACAGTACAGCAAACAGACACCAGAGGGAGCAAGAGATTACAATATCTTGACAAAAGAAACCTGGAAAACCTTTTTAGTTGATAATTTGCACCCACAAATCCAGAGAAGATGCATCCACAGAAAAGGTTTGAGAGCACCCCAGAATCTCTATTTGAGCTCATGGGTAAAGGTCTTCCTCTGCACAAAGGCAATCTCTAAAGGCTGGGAAATATGGCTGTGTCTTCAAATGCACAGATCCCGACAAAGTACTAAGGTACATGATGGAAACAGTAACACTAGGCCCAACTAAAGGAACAAATTAATCTCCAAAAACTGACCCTAAAGGAACAAAGGTATAGGAGTTACCTGACAAAAATTTCAAAATAAGTGTCAGCCCAAGAAAACAACACACAAATTAAATTAGAATATCAATAAAGTGAGAAAAAATTAAAAAGAATAAATTTTGGAGCTGAAGAATAACTGAATTAAAAAATTCACTAGATGGGCAGAAAATTTCCCAAATCCAGGGAAAGAAATGGACATTCAGATTCCAGAAGCCCAAAAGCTTTTAATGGGATACAGCAAAAGCAGTACTACGAGGGAAGTTTATAGTGACAAACAGCTACATTAAAAAAGCTCTCAAATAAACCACCTTAAGGAACTAGAGAAAGAACTATGCCCAATTAGGAGGAAATATTAAAGATTAGAGTAAAAATAAATAAAACAGAGAATAGGAAAAAAAACAGCTGGTTTGTTTTTTTTAAAAGATAAGCAAAACTGACAAAGCCTCAAAAGAAAAAGAAAACTCAAAATCAGAAAGAAAAGATATCAAGTCAGATGTCACAGAAATACAAAGGATCATAAGAGATTATTATGAACAATTAGTTGCCAACAAATTGGGATAACCTAGAGAAAAAAACAGATAAATTCCTAGAAACATATAACCTACCAAGACTGAATCACAAAGAAATAGAAACTCTGAACAGACCTGTAACTGGTTAGGAGCCTGAATCAGTAATCAAAAACTTCTCAAACAAGAAGAGCCCAGGACTTGATGGCTTCACTGGGGAATTCTACCAAACATTACCAATCCTTCTCAACTTCTGCCAAAAAACTGAAGAGAACACTTTTTCGCACTTATTTTATGAGAGCAACATTATTCTGATGCCAAGCCAAACAGAAACGCTATAAGAAATACAAATCAATGTCCTTGATGAATACAGATGCTAAAAATCCTCAACAAAATGCTAGCAAATGAATTTGACAGCACACTAAGAGGATCATACACCATGACCAAGTAGGATTTACTCCTGGAATTCAAGGATGGTCCAATATACAAAAAAAAAAAAAAAAAAAGTCAGTGGGATACACATGAAGGATAAAAATCACATGCTCATCTCAGATGCAAAAAAAGCATTTGACAAAATCAATACCTCTTCATGATTAAAACACTCAACAAAGTAAGAATAGAAGCAAATCACCTCAATATAATAAAGGTCACATGGGGGCGGGGGGGCGGCGGGGCGTGTGGCACCTGAGTGGCTCAGTCGGTTAAGCATCTGCCTTCTGCTCAGGTCATGATCCCAGGGTCCTGGGATTGAGCCCTGCATCGGACTGCCTGCTGAGTGGGTAAGTGGGGAATCTGTTTCTGTTTCTCCTCCTTCTCCTTCTCCCTCTCCCCACTGCTCACGCATGCTCACATTACACCAAACAACAGGCCCAAGCTTCTAACAGTACAATTAAAGAAATCAAATGCGTGGTACTTTTGTACAAGTTGTAATAATTTATATAAACTTTAAGAATATAGCTACCAAAATTCTAATTGTACTGCTTACTTTTAAATATGCAGCTGCCTCTTGGACAGAAAGTGTTCTCTGACTAGAACTGCCACATTCATGATCTCCTGGAAAGATTAGCATATTATTAATTTTGAATCAGTACTATGTTAAAGAGAAGAAAACAAACATGATTAATCAAAATATATTCAAATTACACAATTATAGGTCATATTATAATCAATAAAGAAGATAAACACTATTAAATTTCCTATAAAAATCCAGTAGGTAATATAAACAATTATCTTTACATAAACCACAATCTTTAAATGCATTTCTAAATAGTCCAGATAGGAACATGTCTTCTATTTCCAACTAAATCATTGGCCAGGGTAGGAACAATGTCACATTGATGCCTATCCACAGATCTTGGGACAAAGAAGGCCCTCCACAGATTTACTGTTTTTCAAGGGGGGAAATTCATTGTGGTAACTTACACATCTATTACTAAAGCTAATAATTCAAAAAGGTTCAAATTAAAATGTACATTCTGAATATAAAGACAGTGTTAAGCCTATCTTTAGCAAGGTATTTGCCTGCTTTAAAAATTATCATAACACAGATCAACAGGGAAATTAGAAACTTTTAGTTATGACCTGATTTCTGCAAAGAACACAGTACATACAAAACTACCTTTCTTATAACACCTTTCTTTTCCCTTATAACAATTTATAAGAGAATCCAAAGCCTTATCTTTCAGGCTATCTGTGGTTATTAAAGATCAATTTCCTCATATTGAACTTGAATTGGAAGTTCTTCCTGCTCTATTTCTCTTCATGATTTTTTTAAAAACCATTTTTTTAAACATGAAAGTATAATAAAGTAACTCCTTGGCAAACCTTTCTATTATAAAAAGGTAGCCATATTCCTATTTATGAGACTTGTGCAAGTAGTCAGATTTTAATGGTCACAGTCATAAAAAAGGAAGAAATATCTATTAAACAACTAAGTCTTCAAATTTTATGACGCATCCTCCAAGATTCAGTTTCCACAGATCTACAGCAGAGGTCAGCAAACCTCGGCCCATAGCCAAATCTGCCCTGCCACTGATTCTTATACATGAAGTTTTACTGGAACACAGCCATACTCATTCATTTATGTATTATCTGTGGCTGCTGTCATGCTATAATGGCAGAATTTAGTACCTCTGACAAAGTCCAGCAAACAAAGCCCCAAAAACTTACTATCTGGCCCCTTCACACGAAAAAGTTTGCTGACCCCTGCTCTAGAAGGAATCTTTATCTTTAAAAGCACCCCAATTATGCTGATCTAGCACACTGCATAAAACAATGCTGTAGAGACAGCTGTAGAAGCCTGTGGTAGCCAAAGAGTATATACTTAACCTATTTCTGGGTACTACATACAGCATACCAAATAAATGTCATTAGCTTGCCGTATATGAATATGACAGCCAGTTAGTTAATGCAAAGAAGGCTTTTAGTGATATACACAAAATTATGAGCATTAAAAAAAAAAAAAAAAAGGCCAGAGTTAGAGTTAAGGGCATCGCCCTGCAAAAAAAAAAAAAAAAAGACTGATATGAGGATGGGAAACTATAAGGATCCTAAATGTCTCCAATCAACCAAAGAACTTTCATATTTACCTTGTACCAGAATCTTATGTCTACAAAAAGATCTGCTACATAAAAAAGTTTAGAAAACTACACTTTTTCTTTTCTGTAACTTCTTTAACAAGAAGCAAATCCAAAGTCTCTTCTTTTAGATTATATGTGAAATAAGAATAACTAAAAAAAAGCTAAGGTAATAAGCAGATAAGCTGCTACTACAGCTTACAGATGCTAAAAGACTTTAGTAAGAGCAGAATATAAGGAAAAAATTCTAAAATATATTACCTTTATCCTAGGAAATGATACCTAATCAATGGAAAATCTATACTTTTATATTTAATCTAGAGTTTTAATTCATTGCTTACCCAATTCAACTGATATCTAGCTTTCAAAATTTTTTACTATTAATACAATAAACAAATTGGATTGACTTTAGAATTATATAATATAGATTTCATCTAATACATATGGACAGGCAGGAAAAAGGCCTTGATTAAATATATCTATAAAAATAAAAACTACTCTGTACAGGTAACAAAAATTTCCAGAGAGAAAATTCACAAACATAACACTAGTCTTGGGAAAAACTATTTCTGCTGATATAGAATGCTACATATACAAATTAATTTTCAAAACATTTTTAGACACTATGAATGTTAAAACAATTACCTGCAAGCTGTGCCAATCGATCATGAAGCTTGTATAAAGTGTTCATCATAAGATTTTTCTTACTTTCCTAAAATTAAAAGAAATGATAAAATATCCAATTCAAAAACATATACCAAATAATAATCTTTCAAAAAACAGTAAATAACTTAAAATCATGGAAGCTACATAATCCAAAAGACAAATTCACATTTAAACAATGGCTACCATAATTTTTTTTAAAAAGCCTTAATCTAAAAATCTAAATCATCACTCTAAACATTTTACTTTCTTGAGGACTGATTGGGAAATTGGCACTCAGGTTAGTGCTTAAAAAAAAAAAAAAGAAGAAGAAAAAAAAAAGTCTCCTGTACAACAAACTCCCCCAACCACCAAAGCAATGCTCCCAATCCTCCTTTACACAATGCACACTTATATATATTGTTCTTATGAGACTTCAAGGCTGCCCTTCATGTTTGTCTTAATCTGATTCAACCACACAATAAGGAAATGAATACTGACACTTTGATAATCAACCTCTCCTTGACCCCCAAAGCGGTCCTGTATAAATTTATGAACCATTAAAGCAAAACAAACACTTTATAAGTATTTAGTAATAGAAGTTAAGAACTATTCTCAGCAAAGCAAGAGGCCTAGTAAACAAGGTGGTTCCTATTCTCAAGGGTAAAAAACATACTTAAGTGCTAAAGCTGCAAACAAAGTATAACGGAAATACAGAAGAAAGAGGGAAGGGAAGATCCATTTATAAAAGAAAGAATATTTAAGTTGGGCTTCCCAGGAAGAACAGAATTGACTAGAATTCTAGTCAGAAGAAAAAGCATGAGCAAAGGCATAAAGGCACTGGTTATATGTTTCTTACATAACCAATAGCCTGCTTTGATTTAGTACAACACTGATAAAATAGTTTGGAATCAACTGCTAGGGACCAAGACAAAGAGTTTGACTTCATTCTAAAAATTTAGGAGGAGAAAAATAAAACAGACTTGTGCGCCAGGAATAGTACTCTGAATATATGAAAGAAAACCAGAGAGAAGATCATTTCAATGTCTAAGGACCTTGCCAAGTAAATGAAGGCAACGAGACCCACAATTTCAGAGCAATCACAATGAAGAAGGACCCACACAGCAATGGGAGAATGTAAGTCAGGAAAAGGGGTAAGCTTATCACGCTGTTTGGAATAAGTTCATGATTCAAGAGGGGGCTGTATCTTTATTTCCTTTCTTCCTGATGTGTCAAAGAAAACAGTAATACTGGAAAAATAGGACCAGGATATAAAAAGCTAGGAAAGTAACATTTATATGTCTAATGACATGCAACCTCATACAATTATTTTCATGCTGTATTTTCAGGGACAGAGACAAGTGTACATGCTATGAGTGGCACGTGTTTGTCAATGCAGCAATTAACTGCTTATGCTAGGAAGAAGGAAACTCATTAAAGTTTCTACCCTACCACGAGAGTCCCTGGTTTTATGGAAGATGGTTGATAGAGATCAAGTGACATTCCCCCTTGCCTTCCAGCCCTTAGCTTTGGCTCAACTCTATCTCAAGCAGATTCTGAGTCAAGCTAGACCTTATCTCTGTATATGCTTAAAACTCCAAACTTCAAGAATCAGACATCAAAAAATAACTGCTGGGGCTGAAAGCCAGGATTGTGAAACCTATGCATTTGTGGTATGTTAAACCACAAAATTATTTTTAATAAATACATTCAATATAATAGAATGAGAAAGAGTTCTAATGATATGCATAACTTGTGGACTTGATACTTCATACTTGTGGACTTGATACATACAGGCAAATCTGATTAAGCTTTGGGATTAAAGTACCTAATAGTTTTGAAGTTTGTCTCCTCCCTTATCTGGAAAAGAGACCGATTTCCTTTTCTTTCATATGTCCTGATCACGCCCAATCCCATTCCCCTTTTAAAAACAAAACTAGGGGCAGCCTGGATGGCTAAGTGGTTTAGCGCAGCCTTCTGCCCAGGGCCTGATCCTGGAGACCGGGATTGAGCCACGTTGGGCTCCCTGCATGGAGCCTGCTTCTCCTCCTGCCTGTGTCTCTGTGTTTCTCTCTGTCTCTCATGAATGAATGAATGAATGAATGAATGAATGAATGAATAAATAAATAAATAAATCTTTAAAAAAATAAAAAAAAATTTTTTATTAAGAAAAAAATCCAAAAATTGGACACCTGTGCTCTGTGATTACATCTCTAATGAACACCAGAGGCCTGAGAATAAACTTCATCTTTTGATTCATAGATATTAACACTGGAACAGATAAGTAGAAGAAATAACAAAATCTTATCAGATGCAACTGAATCCATAAGACAACATACATACATACCAGTACATTATATAGAGAATTTAAGCACCCAAAAAGCTAAACTATAACTTTTTCAAAAATTATTTTTCCAATGGCAATTTATTCAAAATGATATATATTACAATGATCTCAAGTGCATGATCAACTAAATTACGATCTAACTAGTTTTTATGTAATATGTTATTAATATGAACAAATCAATCTTGAAGAAGAAAAAGAAAGGCTTTGGTTCAACTATCTTTAGCACCAATATGCTAAACTAGAAATCAATCTGAAAAACATATAAATCAAATTTTAAAGTTCTATTCTTATAGAAACTTATACTGACTTTTTCCATTCTGACTGCTTTTCCAATTGTCTCCTAACATTCAGCTTGAAAGGTGTCTCATGCTGGCTTTCCTAATCACCCTGAAAACAAATTTAAAGATCTACAAATAAACCATACTTAAACTAAGCTTTCAAGTAATCTTTCATTAAACAGAAATGCTTTTATACTGTAATTTGAAATAGCTATCCTCCAACTGTCTCTTTTGGTAAGGTCCAACTTTTCTTTTAGTAACCCATATCATTCTCTGAAGCAAAGAGAGTTCTTGGGTTCTTGGGTGGGTAAAAATCAGACTTTAGGGAAACTCTCCCAAATTCTCTCATATGTTGTCACCTTTAAATAGTTCCCCCTTCTATTCTCAGCCAATTTTCTCAAGACAATTTTCAGTTGTTTGTATCAAGTCTCTCATTAAATGTGCAGTGAGTATATGGTACGGATTTAAATGATAATGCCAATAGCAGCATTATACTTAATATCATAACTGACAAAATAAACCTTTTTAAAAACAAATATCACAATATTACTAAAAATGGTCATTACAAAGTCCCTCTCTAACAATCTTAAGTAATATTCTATAGATTTGATTACATATTATTACATATCCTTTAAGCACAACCAATTTTTATATATAGGTCTATATTACTGTCAATTCCTATAGTAAATTAATAACTAATTGTGCATTATAATATGAGCTCAAATACCTTAATCTTTGAAGTCCCTATAATGAAGGTAAGTGAAAAATATTTTCATGTAAGATTTAGGTTGAAATTAGTATTACAGATCCTTGAAAAGAAAAGGAATCATAAATAGGTAGCCTAACAATCATGTTTCTTTCTAAATCCTTTGCCTTCCTGATGATTAAATAGGCATGCTTATGAACAAAAGATCCAGAGAGACAAGATGATGGCAAAGAGGACAAAAATTGTCAGAATATCCAGCAACTTATTAAACAGGCATACCTCTAAGGGTTAAGACTTGATCTCCAGCTAACATGCCAATACCATTTCACTTGGCAGTTGGCTTTTACCCTAAAGTGATAAACAA
The DNA here is from genome assembly GCF_053574225.1 of Canis aureus. Classification (NCBI taxonomy): domain Eukaryota; kingdom Metazoa; phylum Chordata; class Mammalia; order Carnivora; family Canidae; genus Canis; species Canis aureus. The sequence continues at coordinate 10,008,578 of NC_135621.1, read as the reverse complement.
CTCAGCTCTTAGGAGAAAATCTGTTTCAGATTTAATCATATTATCGTTAAAGAATATTCAAAGTAAGAAAATGTACTGTTTCAATTTAAGAGAACTTTTAAAATGAGCATTTTTTTAGTCGACAGTCTTCCTAATACTTTTAGCATATAAAACAGGTGACAAAATATCAGTATTATGATCTTCTACTTACTTGTATTTTTCCAAATGTTTCATCAAAGGGTTTTTTTACTATCAAGAAAGAAAAAAAGACAACTATTAGCATCATTTGAGAATGAGAATTAGAATCCCCTAAACAAGCCCCCTGAAATGCCAGCATGTACTCTGCCATAACTGAATGTAAACAAGCAAACAAAATGTAAACAAACTGATGATAATAAAGGTAAGGGTAGTAATTTTTGCGACTCACTATATTTACCATTCTTACCTTGAATCTGTGGTTTTCTCTGTAATAAATGAGAGCAGTGAGTTCAAGTCCCAGTTCCATCACTTACTAGTTAACATGACCATGAACTGCTTAGCTACTCTAAGTGGTAGTTTACTTTCCTATAAAGAAAGGCTGTAACAATGATACCTAATTTATATAGTTGTTGAGAAGATTAAACAATGATACCTAATTTATATAGTTGTTGAGAAGATTAAATAATTATATACAATGCTCCGCTTAATGTCAAGCACTTAATACATGTTACCTATTACTGTTACTAACTATATTGCTTCCACCAAACTTGGTTTCTACTCAAAATATAGATCAACAGCAGTTACTACTTAAGGAAATTTACCAGATGCTTTTTAAAACTAAACAATTCTTTCAAAATTCTGACTTCTAATGATTAAAAAACAAAAAAAAAAACAAAAAAAAAACTTCCTACTGCTTGCTAACATCTGGAAAAGTGGCAAGAAACAAATATACAGATAAAGTAGCTAAGAACTGTCTCAATATTAAATAATTTCGTATTGCCAATATCTATTATAAAAAGGATTTAGCACTTTTCATCCAACCTCCCCTCATACATCTCCCCTAAAAAAAATGCAAACAAGTTTACAGTAAATATGTAGTATCTCTAATGGTTACTATTTAGAATCTTCTCTTTATCATCTATTTGAAAATTACATGCAAAACATTCAGAGCTTTCAGATACCTGGATCTCTATAATCCAGTTCCCAACTAAGACTAACTGAGCCTACAAAGTAGTTCACACTGACCAGGTTTCCTTTCTGAGGTGCTTTTCTATTTTTATTTAAGAAAACAGGAAGTCCCATAGGAACTAGGAACTGCCTGATTCTAAGAAAGTTCATGTGTGAGATCAGTTTAACAAGGTACAAAAAAAAGCAAAGAAAAATGTATCCTGTGATTATCTAAAGGGATTTTGCTAATGGGTTTTTAGACAGTTTTCTAGAGTAACAGTGTTTTAATCTGGAAAAGAAAAATGTTTGAATGACAGATCAAAAGTACTCATTAGGGGACTAGGAAAAAGAAAACACAGCTTAAAGATTAAATAAAATGTTATGAATCACAACATGCTTGTACCAAAAAGATACTTTTAAATAACACTGATTTTTATTAATGTAAATTTGAAGAATTTAAAGTAAAGCTGTATAGCTGTATTGCCAAAAAAACGTCTTGTCAATCGACTTAAGAAAAGCCATGGTAGCCTTACTTTTTTGACCATATACAAAATCATTTTTTGTCAAGATTATTAAAATGGAAAGCTAATTCTTCAAGTATCTCTGTAGAAGTATTACCTAAGACTGTGGGTGTTCTCCCACTAGACCGTCCTACTGTGAATTTCTCATGACAGGGACCACGTGTCACTCATGTTTGTGTGATAGAGCCAGGCATAGTACTGTGCATACAGTTAGTGCTCAGAAGTTCTGGTTGTGCTATCTAGGTTAGACTCACCCTTCTTTTTTCTACCCTATCTGTTAACACTGCAGAAGGCTGAGAAGGGTAATTCTGAAGCAACTGGGAAGAGGAGCGGATAACAAAGCTATAGAGCAGAACGATAATTCTGTTGAAAGAACTGCTCTCTGCCCTTTGTATCCTTCTAGATTCCTGCCTCTTGTCTAAATGGGCTGAGATACCTGATAGTGTATCTTAAAAGCCAACAATATACTTTCCATCCTACATACCTTATGCTTAAAAAATTTCTCCCCAACCTCCTATGACAACCACCATTTTCACAGCATAACTAACTGGCTATTAAAAAAAAAAATCACAAAAAAGAGGACACTCATTAAAAAGGACATAACAAAGTTGAAAGACTTGTGAGTTTCAAAATATTTGAATACATCAAATGTATAATGTAGATTTTCATGGCAATACTATGCAAATAATTGATTTCATTCTGTGGACTATACCTAAGCACTTGTCTTCAAAGTCTTTTGTTCGTAGTATTATAAAGTTTTTTGCTTGTTGATTTGTCTCCTCATTCAGCATTGCACTTTTTCTTTTTAGGGTAAAATATCTTCCTTCATTAAGAGCAGTATCAGTTCATAAATACTACGATTCATATTTATAAATTAGCTTCATATTGTGTTGTGAAAGCCTTCTAGCTGTTGTTTGTTTGGCATATTGTCACATATATACTGATAGACATTCCAAAGTTTATGGGAAAATGGGTTCAAATCTCTGCACCACTGTATAGATCATGATGAGGGCTGGTTAAGATTTAGATAATAGAAAAATGGGACTACTGGGTCAATGGAGAAATGAAACTAAACTCTCAGTTTGATGAAACCAAATCGTCAGCCAATTATTTATCTTTTATGGCAAAATTACATCATCAAAATGCTTGCAGCAAAGATGCTTGTAGCAAAACTACCTAGAACCACAAGTGTCACCTATTAAATTAACAGACCTATTAAGTTAACAAGTAAAAGGTAGTGTTGAAATTAAGTTTTACAAAGGAAACTCAACCCAAAACAGTAATTATTAAAAAACAAAAGCCCCCAATTCTAAAAGCAGCTTTTTTTAAAAGACTTTTTTAAATTTTTAAGTAATCTCTACACCCAAAATAGGGCTTAAACTCACGACCCTGAGTTCAAGAGTCTTACGCTGTACCGACTAAGCCAGCCATGTACCCCTAAAAAAAAGCATCTTTATACATCTAACTTTTCTTCCCCCAAATCACCTCAGTATTTCTAACACTACAACTACAGGTCAGTATCTTTTATTCATCCAAATTATCTACAATATTTACTTTTTTAAGATGTTATTTACTTATTCATGAGGGACACACAGAGAGAGGGAGAGATATAGGTAGAGGGAGAAGCAGGCTCCCTACAGTGAGCATGATGCAGGATTCAATCCCAGGACCCTGGGATCATGACCTGAGCCAAATGTAGACACTCAACCACAGAGCGTAGGCACCCAGGTGCCTCTACCAACAATATATAATGGAAACAACACATATTGCCACCCCTAGTGAAAATATTACTCCTCCCCACCCCCACCCCCGGCAGCCACCAATTCGGCATTTACAGAAAAGAAACCATATTCCAAAAGCATCGCACAGCAAACAAGTGCCACCTCATTTACAAGCCTCTTTTCTAGGCATGTAAATTATGTTCTTATCCCTTATCCTAAAGCAATGATAATGCCACATGGATATTTCAAACTTTCCTCTTCCATCCCTTAATCAGCACAACCTTGAAGCCATTTGAGACCAAGTACCGTCCTCCTTTATATCCTACATCCCCAATAGCTTCTCTCAGCTGTTTTTTCCTCAAATTCTCCTGGTGTCACCATTTCTCCTTCAATTTTCTTGTTCAGATTATTTCAAACCTCAAATATACCAAACTTTCCTTTGTAAATGTCCTTAAAATTTTGACTTCTCTAAACTACCCTAATGACTGTAAAAATCAAATTCCTAATTACATTTCTTTAATTATACTACTAGATCCCTCAAAATCTTCCAATGATTTCCCAACAAATTTTGCTTCAAGGAAGTAATTCTAACCTTGTGATATTCTCCTATATACATAGACACATTGTTGACTCTCATTCTCCAAACTTCTCTTTCACATCAATTTGAAAAATGTTAATAGTTTTACCAATCCAGTTAACTTTTTTCATTCTCTTACACTGAGATCAAATTCATTAACCATTACGAATGCCCAGATAAAAAGGAAAACCTGAAGTGTATCAATCTATAAATGTATTCACAAATATATGTTTAATTTTGGTCAAATAAATTGGTATTTTCCTCAGAAAGGTCCATTTTGGTCACTCAAGGTGGCAGTAAAAAGAAAAGCCTGGGGACACCTGGGTGGCTCAGCAGTTGAGCGTGTCTTCAGCTCAGATGGTGATCCAGGGATCGAGTCCCACATCGGGCTCCCCGCAGGGAGCCTGCTTCTCCCTCTGCCTGTGTCTCTGCCTCTTTCTGTGTCTCTCATGAATAAGTAAATAAAATCTTTAAAAAGAAGAAAAAAAAGGCAGAAAAGTCTGTGATGCCCAAAGTTCTTTCACAACTCAAAAAGAAACAGGTTTTTTTATTTAATAATTATTTATTGACTACTTTGTGTGAGGCACTGGAAATGTGACTTAAATAAAATTTTACAAACCCTTGCCCTCAAAGCACTTATGTTAGAGTAGACAATGTACAAATACATTTTAAAAATATATAGTATGGCAAATGGTTCTAAGTGCTTTCGAGGTAAAACAGCAGGGAAGGTGCTTGACTTGATTGACAGTGAGGGAGGAAAGTTGTATTAAGATGGTCGGAGAAGGCCATACCTCTCTGCGTTTGAATAGAAACCTGGAGGAGGGATCCCTGGGTGGCGCAGCGGTTTGGCGCCTGCCTTTGGCCCGGGGCGTGATCCTGGAGACCCAGGATCAAGTCCCACATCAGGCTCCCTGCATGGAGCCTGCTTCTCCCTCTGCCTATGTCTCTGCCTCTCTCTCTCTCTCTCTCTCTCTATCATAAATAAATAAAAATTTAAAAAAATAAAAAAAAAAAAAAAGGAAACCTGGAGGAGCACAGACAGGAAACAAGCCATGCGGGTACCTGAAGCAAGAGGTTTACAGACAGGAAGAACACAAAGTGTACAGGCTTTGAAGGGGCAGCATGCTTGCCATAGTATTCCTGGAAAGGTAACACACTAGGGGCCAGACAGCAAGAAATGAAGTCAAACCGGTGAGATTACTTAAGGGAGTCCGTTAAGTACAGATAACGAAGGACCTTGGAAATTCTCACGTATCACTCTGAGCAAGAAAGAAATCTCACAGATTCATTTTATTCAGCTTATGCTTTACAAAGAAAAGCACATATAATAAGGGTCGGAGCCACCCTCTCAATTAAGTTTAAGAATCCTAAGCATTTAGAAAATAAATGATCTGCTGTTCACGACTCGGGAAAACTGAGGAAACAGCACATTCAGGGTGCTTTCCTCCAGCTTTCTCCTGACCCACAGAGTCAGCTTCAGTCAGCCTTGACATTTTCACGTTCTGGATACTTGAAACTATCATCAGTTATCAATCACTATACAAAAACATTCTGCCAGGAAGAACCGAATAGACATTTTTCTAAACACACACAAATAACCAAGAGGAACATGAAAAGGTGCTCAACATCGCTAATCATCAGGCATATGCAAATTAAGTCACAGTGAGATATCACCTCACACCTGTTAGAATGGCTACCTTCAAAAAGATGAGGTAACAAGTATTGGTGAAGGTATGGAGAAAAGGGAATTTTTGTGCACTGCTGGTGGGTCGTAAACTGATGCAGCCACTTAGGAAAACAGTATGCAGGTTCCCCCAAAAAATTAAAAAAAGAACTATCATATGATCCAGCTAATCTCACTTCTGGGTATATATAACCAAAGGAAATGAAATCTTGAAGAGATATCTGCACCCCCGTGTTCACTACAGCACTCTTCACAACAGCCAAAACATGGAAACAACCTAACTGTCCATCAACAATTGATGTATAAAGAAGATACACACACACACACACACACACACACACAGGAATATTATTCAGCCACGAGAAAGAAGGAAATCATGCCACCTGTGACATGGCTGGATCTTCAGGGCATTATGCTAAGCCAAAGTCTGACAGAGAAAGACAAATACTATATGATATCACTTATACGTGGAATCTAAAAAAGCCAAGCCCTAAAAAGAATAAAGTGGTGGTTACCATGGCCTGGGCAGTGGGAAAAACATGGAACCACCAGTCAAAGGATATGTTTCCAGTTCTAAGATTAACAAGTTCTGAGGATCTAATGTATAGCATGGTGATTATAGCTAATAATACTGCAAGTTGCTAAGAGAGATCTTAAAAGTTCTCAACACACCAAGAAGGTAGTAATTATGTGAAAAGATGGAGCGGTTAACTAATGCTATATGGTGGTAATCGTTTTTGCAATCCATAAATATATCAAATCACACTGTACACCTTAAACTCACACACTGTTGTATGTCAATTATATTTCAATAAAGCCAAAAAAAAAAAAAAAATGTCTGCCAGGGAAGACACTGAGGCTTCCATCTTTCTGGTCTTCTTCAAGCCTGAAAGTTTCTCCTCCTCCTTCATTCTGCCTTCAAGGTCCTGCATGCAAATCGGCTACAGTCATGAAGGATGCTTAACCACTGCAGCTCATTGTGACCTTCCCCTTCTCAGAAACGCTATGTATTTGTCAGTATTTTTGCTAACTTACATTATAATTTAACTATTTGCTGTTTGTTTCCTCCCCTCAAAGACTGCAGAATCCCTATCTCAATGCCTTGCAGATATTTGATGCTAAATATATACTACACGAATAGCAGCTTAAAAGCATACTGCAACCTCCTAGGATAACAGTTTTACCAATGCCATAATCCTGAATACAACTTTTTCTTTTGAATAAAAAAGAAATTATATTTATTAAACTCGTGGCAGATTCCAAGAATACTGATGCCACATACTCAGGAGGTGACTTTCACCACTATTTGAAAGCAGGGATTACTCTCATTTTTACAGACAAAAAAACCAGATGCATGATGAGGTTAAGATGCCTCCTTGCAGTAAACACAGTTTTAAAAGCTGGGATTCAAAAATAAAATAAAATAAAATAAAAAATAAAAGCTGGGATTCAAACCTACAGCTGACTCCAAAGCCTACACTCTTTTCATTATATAAAAAACAACTACAATAAAGAAAATATTTATTCTATTTAGTTTAAGGAAAGCATTCTTCTCTAGAACTTTCAGATACAGAATTATTAAACTTTAATATCCTTATGACATAATGCACGAAAAATGCCCAAAATGGGGAATGAGGAAAAGACACTGCTGTTGGAGAATACACTGTTATCTCCTAGATAAGGGAAACTCTTCAAAACCAAGTACTCTACTGGGTGTTGTATGTTGGCAAATCGAACTCCAAAAAATATACAAAAAAAAAAACCCAAAAAAACAAAACCAAGTTCTCTAATTGCAGTCCAGGCAAAAATTTTCTGAGATATATCAAAACATAAAGTGACCAGCAGGGGCAGCATTAGTAACTCCCCTTCTCTCTGCTGTCATGGCACTTTGTTCGTACAACTACTATAAAATTTATCAGAGGGTATCGGTTTTAATAAAAAAGTCATAATTTTCTGATTTGGTACTATACCACATCTAAACAACAATTTGGCTTCATCTTCCAACAAAAGATATTCACAAACATTTATCAAGTGCCTACTATGTGCCAGATAAAGATTAGTTGCAGGAGATTAAAAATAAAAATATATAAGCCCTGTTCTCAAGAAGTTCAGTCTGCAGAGCAGTAACTGCTGACATGCACTTTCAAAGTCAGTCTCTCATAATTTTAAAACTCTGTGACCTTAAGGCTAGGTTTTAGTCTTTGGAAACTTCAAGTCATCTAAAACATAGTTAAATTCAGCAACCTAAATGACCAATTATCTCTGAGTTGTACCTTTTTGTAAACAAGACATTCAAGTTCTCAAATCCCATCTTCTAGCTTTAGTGGTTTAAACGAGCATAATTATATGTGAAGAAATGGGGAGTAGGGGGCAAATGTTTCCAACAGCTGCAGAACACTGCACCTGTGTGTGTGGCAAACACTTCTGCATTTCACCACCAGCCAGACTGATCTAAAAATGGACAGGGTGAACAAGGGCGCACATTCTTTTGCGACATAGCCCACCGCCCATTTGTCCTCTGAAAGTTCTCCAATTGTTCCATAGTTCTATTAAATATACACTCATTCTAAAAGATAGGAACAGTTCGCATCAAATATATTTAATAAATTACTATGAATACTGATCAGCAATCAAAGTTTTGACAAAAACTGGCTACTATGAAACTTGTTTAAAGTAAACCCTTGTACTACCTTTGCTCTCATAAATAACCTTTCCATCTTAACCCACCTATCTATCTGGATTTACAGAGGTACAGACCTAGATGGGGATAGCAAGTGAAGAAAGGAAGGAGGGCAAAACCTCAAAAGCTTCTCCACTTCTCAGATCCTATAGGGCTCTAAACTTTTCACTTGTCCTGTTTTAAGAAAGGCAACAATGTGTGCTACTTCCAAAAAAGCTATTCTTAATTTAGAACATACACCGTGATTTCATAAAATCAAAGGGACTTTAA